>NW_028227258.1:33027500-33627500 GCF_978045245.1 Mus caroli
TGGTATCAAATGCTATTGACCTTTACTGCATGCCTGCTACATGTTCAATACTCTTCTATATACATCATATGTTGTTCACAACATACAGTTCTACTTTAAAGGGAGAGTGTCAGGCCTCTAGTGAATTACACAACAACCCATCACATCATAGTCACATTCACTTGAGAGAACAAATCATGACTTTCTAGTGGTTGAAGTTACATAGCATTTTATTAACAAAAGAGGTCCTAGCTGCCAACAATGGCAGCACTGATTTTAGAGTTACTGATGTATAGATTCAGACAAATGCTAATACATTTACCTCAGAATTTTGCTAAAAATATTTTTAACACATATACTAATTTCCAGACATCTTATTGCTCTGCTGAGTATGGTAAATTTTTTTATTCATAGAAAGTATCTGGGTTGACACATGCACTGTCTTTTATTGTCAGCTTCAAAAAATCCTATTCAAGAGAGACAACCCAGGTTTTCAACTCCCTTTTAAAAAACACTTTTCGAGGCTGGAGAGATGACTCAGTGGTTAAGAGCACTGACTGCTCTTCCGGAGGTCCTGAGTTCTATTCTCAACAACCACATGGTGGCTCACAACCATCTGTAATGGGATCAGATGCCCTCTTCTGTTGTGTCTGAAGACAGTGACTGTACTTGTATAAGTGAAATAAATAAATTTTAAAAACCACTCTGCTTGATGTTTTAAAACAGTTAGTGACACACATCTAAGACCTTTCTAGTGGATTGTCTATAGAGAGGTACCGTGTAACATGTAGAAAAGAAGCACAAGAGAGGCTGAATGTTAAGGGATGAGAAAGGACCAACTGCAGGTAGTGTGCACGAGTTATGAAGGATTACAAAGAGCTTAACTGTATCAGTTCTGCCACTGATTTTTCATTTTTGGTGGAGAACAAGTGGATAAAATATATTCACGAGTGAAACAGGACCTTGAAGTGAAGCTCCCAGCTTCGGTTCTGAAGGCTGACGCTAATTGTGTAGAAATGCATTGTGTTGTATTGTCTGATTCCAGTTAGATGTGGTGTGTGATCCTTTTACTTATTTGCATGTTTTTTAAATAATGGTGTTTATAAAATTCTTAAAAATGTAGGGAAGCATTGTGTCATTAATTGGCATCTGACCTTTGAACCATAATACTTTATTATTGTAAGAAACCAAGAGATCAGCCACAACACCTCCGCTCTTCATTTTCACGTTTAGATTAAAGCTAGCTAAGTTCAATATTCATTTAATACCGCAGAATTGTCAAAATCACTTTAATATTCTTTTTATCATATTGGCTCATTTGAGCCTTGTAATTCTAAAAAGCTTAAGAAATAATTTTCAGAGTCTGAGCTATTTCTCACTAATTAGAATTGCAAATAGGGACCATAAGAAGTTGAGTTCTAAAGAATAAAATAGGATTATAGTGGAGAATGGCAGCCTGAGTTTGGTTTCTCACCCCTAGTCACTGGTTAGTTCATCTTTTATATGTTTAATTTCAAGATTAGGGGAATTAATACAATTGTGTGCTTAATATAGGGCTTGAATAAGAAAAACCTATAGTAAGCTTTAGCTATTATTTAAGTAGTGTGTTCCCTTTAAGTTGAACATTTAAATTTCAGTAAAACATGCCAATTATATGTAGATAAAATATTTTTTCTTTGAGATTTTATGTGAATATTTTACTTTAATGAATATTAAGTTAGTCATTAAAGAATCTATCCATAAAAAATGTTAGGCACAGGTGTAAGAGAGTTCAGATTTTTAATGTCAAATATCATGTCTTTGAATTATTGAGTCAGTGGCTACTCATGGAACCAGGGTTTTCTCATACAGTTCTCCCACAGTTCCACTGGAATTCAGAACACCTAAAAAATAAATTACTGTGTATAAACCAATATTTTTGTTAGTAAACATACTCTTGAATAAAACATGCCCAATTTAACTTATCACTATGGAAACTAGCACTGTAGCTCTGAGAGAGCTTAGTCAGCAAGGGCAAGGCATCTTTCCAATAGTTGGAGGGATGAAGGCCAGATTACTGTCCTTTAAAGTGACCATTTCCTCTGAACTTTCCCTTAAACACATATTTTACCTGCTTCTGTTTGAACATTTACATTTTACTACAGTTAAAGAGCTTACATATGTTAGTTGGATGTTTTCCGTGTGTAAAAGCCAAGGTAGAAGCCCTGTAGGATTTACAAAGCATAGTATTCAGACATATGAACTTGAAATTATTGACATGTCTGTGTAGTTGCTAATTGATTTTTATTTTTATTACTTACACATCACACTTATAGGCTACCCAGGGTTAGAAACCATGCTGTAGTACCTTCTTGCTTAGAACTCTCTTCAAACAACTGTTAACCAGTAGGTAGCGGTTTGCTTGCTATTGGGTGATCATGGTGCATCATTTGCTATTTCTCTCCCTAACTTTGTGACCTATTTTCCCACTGACCTCTTTTCTATGCTCTTATGAAACTTCAAGAAGAATGGGGAGTAATAAAATGCTTTACAGAGCCACTGAGTGTTAGTTACATTCTGACATATACACAAAAGCAACAGACTGAAATGATGGATCCATGAAGATAGAATATAGATATAACTTATACTGTTGTGTTATTGCTTGTTAGAGAAACAGAGGCACCTTAAAGGAGCAGTGGGCACACGGCTTTTTCATAGAAGCAGAATGTTCTTATTGTTTAACTACTTGGCATAGGTATATTTAGGTATCTTAAATGGCATATAGAAATAGCATCATCCTAAATGTGTAGTACAAAGCGTGGCAGTTCTCTTGGTGATCAAAGGACCACAGAACCTGATGACTTAATACAGGAACCTCAGTGAATATTTGTTGACTGTTTAATAAACTTAGTCTGTTTTATTGTATCAGCGTTGACATACGTGAAACTGTTGTCAGAGATTTATGCCCAGAACACTCCTTAGTTGTGTCTGCTTAAAATCATTGGAATATGCTCAAACTATTGCTAGAAACCAATCTGTATTGGATGCAGTAAAACTGACAGGGAAATATGTAACTGCTGAAGTGAATCTACACCTTAAGGTGTTATATTCAAGTTATGTTACTTGTCTCCCTTTATAAGTACAAATTCAATAGGAGTCTCAACTATAACAATATTGCCACTGAATCTAGCTACACAAGTGATCAGAGTACATAGCAGTCTCTGTCTTTGTCTCTCTCTCTCTCTCTCTCTCTCTCTCTCTCTCTCTCTCTCTCTCTCTGTCTCTCTGTCTGTCTCTGTTTCTGTCTCCATATCTCACCAAAACTTTGAGTTCTTCTCACTAATATTAAGATTACTATGGTTTTGTTTCCAGCATCATTAGATGTAGACTCTTGTCTGGTGGACCAGGCCATTTGGAATTAAGGATAGACTATTCTTGCCCTTCTTGAGGTTTTTAATGCTACAGCATGAAGAGAAAAATCTCTTAACACCTCTGTGTTTAGAACCATTTTTTTGTACATTTAGAATACTCAACCATTTTTAGATAAGTATTCTGTATAATATAGTATACAGGAGCTGAAGAAGTGGTTCAGTGGTTAAGAACACTTGATGTTCTTATGGGGGGACAAGTGTTCAGTCCCCAGTATCCATGTGAGGCAGCTCACAGCTCTAGAGAATCTGAACTCCGATCTCTTCCCTCTTCTGGTCTCTGGGGCTGCACGTGGTGCACACACTTAGTCAGACATACAAACATACACATAAAATTAAAAAAAAATTAAAATAAAGTATATAAAACAAGGACTTCTTGAACATAAGTGTTTATAATATAAGTCATTTTTGTATTCCAGGCTTCAGATTATTATGAAATAACATCAGAGGGCACCGAAACTTGTGAACAACACATTAAGGGATGAAAATAAAGCAACTCAGAATCAGTTTAAACAAGAGAAAGCCCACGTTAAGGTTTTCTGCTGCCTCCCCTTGTCTTCTATCTCTGCAGTTTTAGTTACTGGCACTTCTGTTGTGTTTCTCTGATCAGTCTGTCTCAGTTTCCTGATTTGTATGTCTGAAATCTGCCATGCCTGTCCCTGGTAAAAGGCTTTGTTCTGTATTTATTGAACAGCACAGAAAACATGTTGTGAGAAAGGGAGGCAGGGCTCTTTTCAGAAGTCTTTAACAGGGATTTACAAGGGAAGCAGTGATTCTTTGTCCCAGGCTCATCCTGAATGGCACTCATTTCTAAGGACAGAAGTTCCTAAGCTAGATCCATGTGCTGTGTGTAGCACTTAGGGTGGATATTTGTTTTGTTTTGTTTTGTTTTTGTTTTTGTTTTTTATTGGGTATTTATTTCATTTACATTCCCAATGCTATCCCAAAAGTGCCCCACACGCTCTCCCACACACTCCCCCACCCACCCACTCCCACTTCTTGGCCCTGTCATTCTCCTGTACTGAGGCATATAAAGTTTGCATGACCAATGGGCCTCTCTTTCCACTGATGGCCGACTAGGCCATCTTCTGATTCATATGCAGCTAGAGACATGAGCTCCGGGGGGGATACTGGTTAGTTCATATTGTTGTTTTGAGGTTGCTTCCATCATGCTGGCTGCTTTCAGCAAGTGATTACCACACCATACCCCCCTCCCACACACACACACACACACACACACACACACACACACACACTCATATATACATATACATACATATACAAACACATATATTACACTGGGTCTGAGGCATGGAAGAACACATAATCTAAAATTAAAGCTATGCTTGTAAAAACTGCTTCTATGGGAACTCCAAGGCATAGTAATGCTAGTTACATTATTCCCTTAAAAGGTAGTTAAATGTCAACAGACTGACTATAGCAGGTTAACTATAGAGTCTTAACTGATCTCAAAATATGTTACTAACTTGGCTGCAAAGTTCAGCAAAAGTTCAGTCTTTTGGAGATCAAGAGATATTTTCATAAAAATGTATCGCTGCAATAAATATTACCATATTGTTTTCATAAAGCAATGGGATATGGCGCTCATATTTGACCTCAGGTGCCATCTGCCCAGCTGTTACTTTCCTTTAGATTTCCTGGCTAAGCTGCACTACAGTATCCATGAAGACCATGATGCAGCTTTGAGGGTGAAGGAATGGATGTTGGTCCAGCAGGGTGTTGGATCAACAGGTAGTTTGAAGGACCCTAATTTCTGCATCCTTCCCTTACCAAACAGTGGATGTGAAGCGTGTAATTGGTAATCTTACATTTTTATGCTTGTCATCCTGTTGTTCAAAAGGGCATCTCTTATGTTTCCGTTGTCATTGTTTACAAATGTCACAGCAGACGTTACAGTCAGAGGGTTGAGAGGGTCAGTGAGTGGTCCTAAGTCACAATGCTGGTACTTAGAATAATAGGAACAGACTTTCCTTTAACCCCAGCAACAGCTTACTATTTCAGAAATTAACCATAACCATTAAAAAGGGAATAAATATGAGGAAAGATAAAAAAACCAAAAAACTTAATGATTACATTTAAATAAAAACACTGTCCTTCTTAACATAACGATGGAAAGACTTCTAGCAACTTTTTATGAACTCCGTGTTAGCTGAAACTGTCAATCATTGTTTGGGAATTTTTTTACTGTGTATACATCTATTTCTTTCAGATTCTCTGCAGTTTATTATATGGTTTTCCTTCACCTCAATACACTCTGGTGTACGAAGAATATCAGCTCACTGTTTAGCCCACAATTTCCAAGTTTAAATCGTTCTTAGATTTTGTTTTTAATTCTTGATATTAAATTTAAATTTTGACCACTGTTTGTTAGCATTTTGAGACATAAGTATCTAGTGAGAAGGAATTGATGTGCCAATAAAGTGTAATTACCATCTATTCATCAACACTAGGAAGCAGGGCCTATAACAAGACTGTTGGGTGCTCACTTAGCACAGTGCTGTGCTGAGATGAAAAACGACCACGAAATGTCCACAATAAATCATTGGCATGTTTGACACATGCATATACACATGTCCACAGGTATTGTGATTATGCTGTCATTAAAAATGAAACTTCACAAAACAAAGTAAGTAGCAAGAGATAGACAATGGCGTTTCTTAATTCAGATGTTGAATCTATTCGATGTTTCCTGGTAACTAGCGAAGAAGACAAACATTGAACTAATGCTTCTTTTTCAAAATGAAAGGACAATAAAAGGATGTCGAGGGCCTTGATGTGTTCTCATTTCAGATCACAGCCATAGATAACAGAGAGAATGGATTATGCACACAAGGCCATGAAGGCTGTTTGGATGGTCTTCCCATATCCACCTATGTAAAACCCAAATGTGTATTGAATGATTCTCCATAAGGCAGTGAAGCCTTTTCTGCAGGGAATAGTGATAACGTATTCCAGACACGAAGCTTTCTAATGACCTCACCACATGTCTATCCTGATATCTGGGAAATGAATGCTTAATTCTCAGTTAAATAAATTGTTCCAGAAAGTTCTTACTTTCAGCCAAACTCAATAAGCTTAGGTTGAATGTTCTAACGAATACAGAAACTAATGTTTTATGTTTTGATATGGGAAGAACAATTAGCCCTCAAACACGTGCAAGAGTCCCTGTTGGGAAGATTCTAGAACCTGCCTTGTGTTTCCACCCAAACATGAAGGCTATCTGTTCTTCATAATTGTCTCCTTCTTTGGCCCTGAGCAGTGTGAAACATCTATATCAAAGGTGAAATGTCCTGTGAAATGTGACCTCTGTTGCCAGGTTCCAGTGTCACTAAGGCTCTCGTGGGAAGTTTCTTCTGTGGGAAGAGCCCCTGAGGGGGCTCTTCAGGAGAAGTAGCCACAGAACTTTCCAAAACAGTTAACAGCAGTGAACATAGTCTCAGGAAGTGAACTGACCTGTACAGTGACAAGGAATTGCTTGTCACTGTGCACTCTCAGAGTAACTTCAATGCTTTTTCATGTTCATAAAATAAAACAGCTTAAAGTCAATTAGGGTAAGTTGCCATTTATTGTGTTGATATATATATATATGTATATATATATATGTATATATACACACACACATATATATACACATATATACATATACACATATACATACATATATATATACATACACACACAAATATATATGTATATGTATATATAAGCATAAGCATAAGTGTGCCACAGCAGACCTGAGGAGGTCAGTGCAGTTTTCAGGAGTCTCTTCTTCTACCATGTGGAACCTAGGGATTAAACGCAGGTGTCAGGTTTGGTGGCAGTCACCTTAGCTCACTGAGCCATGTCCACATGCTGTGTTCCTATTTCTGACACTATGTATCAAACATAATCTGTTTCCGACTAATTCCCTTTGTTATTAAAAGTTCCAAAGCCAAGATAATTAGTGTAAGGGTTTCTTAGCATCTACCTGCTATGGCTAAAAATTTTAAGAACTTGTAGTGGGAAATCATCCCACATCTTATCCTAACTAGCAATGCCATTTTAAAAAGTTTAAATTTGTTTTAACATGTAATAAAGACAGGCATCAGGGTTTTGTTTTTTTTTTTTAAAGAAAACATTTAAAAAGTTAAAGTATTTAGAAAGTTCTAGTGGCATAAAAGTGATCACCAAAAAAAAAAAAATCTCGTGTGTGTGTGTTTGTGTACACATGTGCATGTGTGTACATGTGTCGAGGTCACAGTTCTACATCAGGAGTCTTACTGAATTGATGGTCACCTTATTTTTTAAGATGGGGTCTATCACTGAACCCCATTGATTTCACTTGGCCAACTGGCCTATTAGCTCCAGAGAGCCTCCTGTGTGGCCTCCCTTAGCTATGGGGTTATAGGTACAATTGCCTTTTTATATGGATGCTAAGGCTACGAATGCAAGTTCTCATCCATACATGGCCATCTCTCTAGCCTAAAGATCCTATTTTTAAATCAAAAGAGACAGACTTTCAGTAGAGCAAACAGTGCAGTGATGTCTGATGTCTCTGGTCTTGGAAGGAAGTTCGCAGAGTGGGTCATTACAAAAAGTCACACAGATAATTGTCAGTCAATAGCCAACCATCGGCCTCAAGTAAGAGGCTTACTGAATTACATGACCTCATGTTTAAGAGAGGAGATGACTTTGGCAGAGCAAGTCCTTGTTTCATTGGTAGACCTAAAACATCTGGAAAAAATATCTTCAAACCCAAATCCTTAACCCTATTTAGATGAAACCCTGATGTTAAAAACAAACAAACAAACAAAGAAACAAAACTTATCATTATTGTTCCACTTATAATGATAAGTTTTGTTTCTTTGTTTGTTTGTTTTTTAACATCTGCAATCCTATAGGTGGAACAACAATATGAACTAACCAGTACCCCCGCCCCCCAGAGCTTGTGTCTCTAGCTGCATATGAATCAGAAGATGGCCTAGTCGGCCATCAGTGGAAAGAGAGGCCCATTGGTTGTGCAAACTTTATATGCCTCAGTACAGGGGAACGCCAGGGCCAAGGAGTGGGAGTGGGTGGGTGGGGAGTGGGTGTGGGAGCGTGTGTGGGACTTTTGGGATAGCATTGGAAATGTAAATGAAATAAATACCCAATTAAAAAAACTTATTATAATGTCTGTCAACCTTTTATTTCCAAGTAATTGCATTAAGCAAGTTGTCGTGACTCATTATTCATGGTAAAAGTCCTTACATGTTTTCTTCCTTTTAGGTAATTTATTTTACCTTTAATTGGCCCATTATAATTGTACGTATTTATGGGATGCAGGATGAAGTTTCACCATGTGTTTAGTTGTGTTAATGGTTGATGAAGCTAATTACCTAATCTAACACCTCAACAATGATTATTTATTCTGACGAGAATGTTCACAATCCTTTCTTCTGCCAGTTTAAAAAATATTTCTTTTCTTCTTCTTCTTCTTCTTCTTCTTCTTCTTCTTCTTCTTCTTCTTCTTCTTCTTCTTCTTCTTCTTCTTCTTCTTCTTCTTCATCTTCTCCTTCTCCTTCTCCTTCTCCTTCTCCTCCCTCTCCCTCTCCCTCTCCCTCTCCCTCTCCCTCTCCCTCTCCCTCTCCCTCTCCCTCTCCCTCTCCCTCTCCCTCCCCCTCCCCCTCCCTCCCCCCTCCCCCTCCCCCTCCCTCCCCCCTCCCCCTCCCCCTCTCCCCTTCTTCCTCTCCCTCTCCCTCTCCTCACCTCTCCCCCCTTACAATTGTGGCTTGCAAACATTTCCTCTCATTATTTAGTCTGTTTTCACTTTGTTGGTTGTTTTCTTTGCTGTGTGGAAGCTTTTCGGTGTGACCTGATCCCATTCTTCTATTTTATTTTTTTTTATTTTATTGCTTATGATCTTGAGAATAATCCTAAAAACCTCTGTATAGTACAATGTCATGAGGCATTTCCCCACACTTTTCCTAATAAGTTTATAGTTTCAGGTCTTATATTAAGTCTTGAATGCATTTTTGTGTTGTTTTTATAACTGGACTGGCTTCATTCCTTTGAAGAGTTTTGAAACAAAGGGATCATTGTTGCATTTTTGAAAAATGCTATCTTTTCCCAAATGGTGGTTATGGATACACTTGTCAAAAATCAATTGACTGTATGTATGTAGTACACTGATTTATTCCTGGCCTCTCTATTGAGTCCTGTAAGGCCACCTGTCTTTCTATGTCTGTGCTACACTGGTTGGGTTGCTCCAACTTTGTTGTGTATTTTGAGGTCAGTTTTCGCTATTTGGGGTCTTTTGTGGTTTCTTGAATTTTAGGAGAGGATTTGTAAAAGTGTATGTGTCATTGGTACGTTAACAAATATCACATTGAATTTATAAGTCACATTTAGATATAGATAACATTTTTTTCAGTGGTGTGGTACATAGATTTTAGTGATTTATGTAGGTAGAAACTTGATTTGACAGTATTATTAGAGGTTCTAAGATAAATTTATTTATTTATTTATTTATTTATTTAAAGAAAAGGCTCTTGGGATCTAAATTTATTTGAAGTATAATACTATTGATGCAGAGTTGTGTAACCTTAAACATGGTCTTTTGGCTTTTAATCACTTTGTAAAAGAGATTTTTCTATCATTTAAATATTTAAGAATAAGATCTATTTGAAAAACTGTATATTTGATACTAGATAGAGTTTTGACTTTAGCAAGCCCAGTAAATAATTTAGAATCGCTGTTTTTATTTTCTCATTAGAAAACACTTATATGCTTTGTGTGTATGTATGTATGTTCTTTGTGTATGTGTGCATATGTACATAATGTGTTCTGGGCATGCTTGTGAATATGCAGAGGCCAAAGAAGCACACCCAGTGTTTTTCTGCACCGCTTTCTGCCTTATTCCTCTGAGACAGGCTATCATTGGAGCTCAGTTACTCACCAGCTAGCCCAGGCACCCTCCTGTTCTGTCCCCTGTGAGCACCAAGTTCCAGATGCTCACCAGGTTTGCAGCAATACCTAACTTTTTAAATATAATGTTTAAATTATAATTTTCAAGGGGTCTGCAATCTTATAGGAGGAACAACGATATGAACTAACCAGTACCCCCCAGAGCTGTGTCTCTAGTTGCATATGTAGCAGAGGATGGCCTAGTCGGCCATCAATGGGAGGAGAGGCCCTTGGTACTTTGAAGATCATATGCCCCAGTACAGAGGAATGTCAGGGCCAGGAAATTGGGAGTGGGTGGGTTGGGGAGCAGGGTGGGGGAGGGCATAGGGGGCTTTGGGGATAGCATTTGAAATGTAAATGAAGAAAATATTTAATAAAAAAAAGAACAAAAACCTTTAGGCATGTGGGTTTCTTGTCTGTATGTATATCTGTGCACTACATGTATGATTGGTATCCATGGAGGCCAGAAAAGGACATAACTGACAGTAGTGAACTGCTCTGTCTATGTTGAACATAGCCCCTGTAAGAGCAGCTAGTATTCTTAGCCACTGAACCATATCTCCACTTCTGGCACCCAGCTTTTTACATGGGCTCTGGAAGTGCTGGGGTCTAAACTTAGAGCCCGTTTCTACACTTCTTAATTAAAGTGGTTGAAGGTTGATAAAATAAGTTCTCTAAACCCTATTCAGTTACCATTGTGCCTCTCTCTCTGGAGATTCAAATTTCTGAACAGAAATAGTCTCCTGTGAACACCAAAAAAGTAAGTAAATAAAATTAAATTAAAAAAGAAAGCCAAGAAAACTAGAGACAAGAAACGAGCGTGTCTGCTGTGGGTTGTGTTTGAGCATAGTTAGCTCACTGCCGTCTTGTCATTTCTCTGCTCCTAAGCCTGACTTCTTCTTCTTCTCTCAGAATGGACTCAATGCTCTCCATCTGGCAGCCAAGGAAGGCCACGTGGGCCTCGTGCAGGAGCTGCTGGGAAGAGGGTCCTCTGTGGATTCTGCCACCAAGGTACTGTTCATGTTCACGTTTCTTAACAATGAGGAAGAGAGGGATTTTTTGTTGTTGTTGTTGTTTGTTTATTCATTTTGTTCTATTTTGTCATTTTTTAATCATTGTAATGTGTTTCGTTGTTGGGGAGTTTTAAAGCTTTTTTTCAGTTATTTAGAAGTTTCCTAGGGATCCTTGACTACTCCAGAATAAAGCTGAAACCTTCTCCATTACTCTAAAGCATTGCAATCATCTCACTTCAGGACTTAGATGTGAGACTCGAGAAGTCTGGAAGCCCAGATCTCATTCCTTATCTACTATCATTCTTCCTTTGATTCACAAAAATAAGCCTAGATCAACACGATCCTCTGCAGACACACGCACCCATTTGCTTACAGTCAAATGATTTAAGAACAAACGAACAAACACTCAAACAGCAGCGTTAAAGCAACTCACTTGAAATGGTGGGGTTTTTTTAGTGGAAACAAGCAATCTTCTGCTTTGGTTAAGTGGATGTGTCTTTCTTTGGATTCATTCTGTTTGCTATGAGTATACCAGATCCTTAGTGCTCTACTGGGAGAGAACTTTTGGGTTATGGTTTCAATTACTAGAATTATTAAACTATTGATTGTAATATCGTTCACAGTATTTCCCTCCCTTGAATTGTGCATATTAGCATAAACATTCATTGAGCCCACCATGTTTTGGTTGCTTAAATGATGTTTGCTCTTGCTTTTATTTTTCTTCTAAATTCTACTGATATTTTTCTCTTTTCAATTGTCCTCCACTACCTTTTCTTCCCCTGCCTCCCGCCCTCTTGGTTGGGAATAGAGTGCTTGGGATCAAACCCAGGGCCTTGCTCATGCGGGGAAGATATGCTATTATCCGTCTGGTGGGATTCTTTCCTGAAGTAAGGATCTCAATTGTGGATCCCAGGTGGTCTGGGACTCCAAGTGTCCCTTACTGCAGGGATTTCAGATGTGCTCCACCAGTTTTGATTAACTTTGAATTCTAGATTACAGTTGTAGAATTTTCAAGAGAAAAAAATCTTTTAAAAGAAGAAGAAAGGGTTCCACAAATGCTGAGTGGATTGTGGCTCTGCAGTGAGCTGGTAGAAATCACATGTCCTTGTAGGTAGAAACAGAACTGTGAGCAAAGTTTCTCCAATCACTGAGAGTCCCCAGGTGCTTTTTTGAAAGATTTATTTTATAGATTGTGTGTGTGTGTGTGTGTGTGTGTGTGTGTGCACATGCGTGTGCATGTGTGCATGCATGTCTGAGGGGGTGCAGAACAGAACATCCAGTGTCCTGGAACTGGTGTGGTTGTAAGCCACCTAATGTAGGTGATGGGGTCTGTGTGCTCTTAGCTGAGCCATATTTCCAGTCTCCCTACTTATTTTTGCACAGTTAATGAGCACTGTCTCAATAAGCATTTTTAAATCGGCATTTTCTTACAATCAGGTGGTTTGGTGTTTTATTTTATTAAAATCCCTTTATATTTACAGGATACTGTCATACACACACACACACACATATCCACAAACTGTGGCTTTGTTAAAATCCAGTCCTACTATGGCCCCAACACAGAGGCACCAGTATTACAAAAGAAAGTAAAGTGAGAAAGTACCCAAGGAGATAAAGGGGTCTGCAACCCTATAGGAGGATCAACAATATAAACTAACTAGTACCCCTCAGAGCTGTGTCTCTAGTTGCATATGTAGCAGAGGATGGCCTAGTCGGCCATCAATGGGAGGAGAGGCCCTTGGTCTTGTGAAGATCATATGCCCCAGTACAGGGGAATGCCAGGGCCAGGAAGCAGAAGTAGGGGGGTCGGGGATCAGGGTGGGGGGAGGGTATAGGGGGCTTTGGGGATAGCATTTGAAATGTAAATAAAGAAAAGATCTAATAGAAAAAAAGAAAGTAAAGTGAGATGTTAGAAAAGATTCCCAACTTCTTATTTTAAAATAGAAATCTTTTGCAAGGTGGCTTGGGAAAATGAGTGCTTTACCATGGCAAAGTGTAGATTTTAATAATATGAGTAAACGTGAAAATGCTTTTATATTTTGATTTCTGCACAGTTTGGAAACCTCTAACATTTTCTGTTCTGTTTTAACAGAAGGGAAATACCGCCCTTCACATTGCATCACTGGCTGGACAAGCGGAAGTTGTCAAAGTTCTCGTTAAGGAAGGAGCCAATATCAATGCCCAGTCGCAGGTACTGGTGACCTTCGGATGTTCTCTGCTGTGAATATATAATATGGCTTTGTGGTATTGATTTAATTTTTTTTTCTGATGGGTTTTTTTTGTTTTGTTTTGCAAATTATTCTTTTACTAATTTTAGCCAAAATACTCTATGACATTATAGAGTTAGACTTCTTATTTCTAAACACTCGGCAAATGGTAATCCATTATTGTCTTTACGTACTTCAAAACCAAAAGGATCTGATGACAGTGACCTCTGCGAAATGCAGTTCGTGGAAGTGCTGGGCCGCCTCGTGATACTGTTTTGCCTGTAATCTGAAAACATTATCCAAAATCCAGCATTCCACTGGGCAAGCATGCTATGATGCAGGACTTTCCATACTCCGTTAACTCATACACAACTTCACTAAAATACTGAAGAAAACTGGCAGAATGAAACCCTATAGCTTTATGATACACATAAGCATAAAAGCACATTCATGATCGTATTAAAGTTAAGAAAAAAGAAATAATAATTAAGATAAATCACACGGTAAACCTGACTGCCCCCCCTTTTTTGGGGGGGGGGTGTAGAAACTATGTGTGCATGATACTTCCCTTCTTTCCCCTGTGGGTAGGAATCAAACAACTTACCTTTATAATAAAAATCCATTCCTTTCAAATGTGGCAAGCCCTATGGTTGATACCATATTAAAATACAAACAAAACCAAACAATTAAAAACCAAGTATCTTTCCATTTGATCTATTTGGTTCTATTTCTCTTTATAGTGCTAATCACACATTATTGCTACATGAGGTATTGGAAGCTCGTTCTTTGGAGCATCCCCTGGCTTGTCTTCATGTAGCAATATCTACTTCCTGTCCTGTTCATTCCTCATTCTGTCTCCAGAGATATAATTCCATGCATGACACACATACCAGTCCAGAAAATGCTAAAGATAAGTGCTTCAATCAGCTTAGTTATTGCTTCATTTTGATTACAGAGATTAATAAACCCATGACATATACATCATCCATTTTTGTCTGTGTAATGTTATGACATTTTGATTAATCACTTCTATTTTTGTTTGCACCTCAGACTTTCAGCTAAATTTGTATCAATGGCTAACTAGGAATCGAAAACATACCATAGCATAAAGCTTTAATAGAACTATTTGAAGATTGGTACCACTTTAAAAAAAATGTTATGTTCCCATTAGATACAGCTGCATCTTGAGCCTGAAAACACAGGATGCTATGAAATAACTGCTAATAACTGCCCTGTGGGCGTGAGCCAGAAGTATCCATTTAGTAGTAGAACAGGTATCCAGCAGGCAGGCAGCTCTGGGCTCCTTCTCAAGCTCTACAACACAGACATTTCTGTATATAGCAAAATAACATTCTTTTACTCTCTGATAGGCATTCTCAAACATACACCTGCAGTGTAATCCCCCGAAGAGCTTGCTAAAACTGGGTCTCACTTCAGTTTCTGGATGCTCTGGAGTGGTTAGCTCTCAAAGGCGGGTGCTACCAGTCTGGGAACCGTGCTTGCTTCAGAGGACACGAGAGATGCCTGGCATGTCACATACCGCAAAACATGTGTCAGTGAATTATGAACTTATAAAGCATGGAGCTGAAAGCAAATGATGTTCAAATGGGCACCTGGGTTTTCTTTAGGATAACAGGACACTAACCTGCAATGCTGAGATTTCTGTCTATAAAAAGAACAGGGCTGTATTCCTAAAAATGACTCATTGAACCCAGTGATGTTAAAGAAGGTGACATACGGCAAATGTTGCCAAGTAAATGTCTGTTAGAAGCTATGGTATTAGGTATTACTTGGTGGTTTATATGGGTTGTGGACAATGCAAGGATAATTAGCTAAAGCCATCTTAACATTCCTGTGATTCTACACTCACTGAAGCTTATTCTTCTTGTGGTCCTAATTGTGTCAGCTTTCAACAGATCTTGAAAGAAGGCTGACGTCATCACTATGAGATTAAAATATCATTAATCGTGCAGCACACTGTTAGCCTGATGATTCACATGGCAGGGAATCCCTACACAAAGCTTCAAATGGGATTTTTTTTGTTATATTGTGAGAAAATTTATGATTGGGACAAATTATCAAATTTTAAGATGTTTTCTTCTAAACGCCTAACTCATTTGACGAATTTGATGGCATCATTGAATTTAGATACCCACCATTATCAGTTGACTCATATATTTTTTAAAAGAGGTGTTTATGCAGGCAAGTTAACCATCTTGCTGATGAGTCTTAGCAAGTTTGAAAAGGCATGGACTTAAGGCCATGGATGCTGGCACAAACCTTCCCTCATTTTTTTATTCCCATCATTCCTAGCTAACTCGGGACATAGTTTGATGCATCCAACATTTGTTGTTAGATGAGTGGGTGGGGACATATTCAGGGAAATAGAACAACCATAAAATGGATGTCGGAATCCCAGATTCACAGCACAAATCCTAAATTATATATATGCAAATGTATGTATGTATGTATGTGTGTGTGTGTGTGTGTGTGTGTGTGTGTGTGTGTCTGTCAGTCTATCTATCTATCATCTATCTATCTAAAAGCAGGAAGACAATAGAGGGTTAACAGGAGCCATCATGTGATGTTACCCATCTGCTTTACATTGGGCACTGTTTAGTATTTTTATAACTCCGGCTAACCTCTGTTCTGAAGTAGCGTTTGTTTCTTTAAGTCTTTTTTTTTTTTTTTTTTTAGACAGGAGCCACCTTGTAGGTAAGGTATGTCTTCATGGCTTCCAACAAACTCAGCTGAATCTGAACATTCCACTTATTCCCCCTTCACCGGTGGGGTGTCTTCATTCTAGCTCCAGACTGTTAGGAATACCGTGACCCTGCTCCCTGGAGACTAATTGTCTTATGTATGACTTGGATCGAAAGACTGAACTCAAAACCTAGGAGTATCAATAGTGTGAGACAGTGGAGCCAAGTCCACTGGGTGATGGGCAGGAGCCACAATGTTCCCAGAACTTTTAATTGTATCAACAGAATAATCCAACTGGTTGGACCCAAACAGAATTCCTTTCTCTTTCATAGCAGGAAGAACTTTTATTGGTTTGGGCAGCAGGAATTTGGATTTTTAAACAGAGGTACACCCAAGTAAAGCTGTGTTTTGAAGATTTAGAGTAGGCTCCTGTCCATTTAAAAAACAAGATTATTTTTTTTCCCAGATAATACAGAATGATGAGAAAATACTCTTACAAAAATAATGAAAAATTGAAATCTTTTAAAACATAAAGCCTTGGTTTAGGTAAAGTAGGGTGCCTAGGTAAGCAATCAGCCATCCTGTGTTGCTCAGCGGGGGTGGCGGACACTAGGCTACAGGTTTGAGCCATTATGGTTCTATCTCTAGCACAGGCAAAAAGGGAAAGAAACGTGTACCACCACCACCACCACAATAACAAAACGGGGCGGGGGGCATCTTTTCAGAGAAGAGCAAAATAACAGCATCACCAAGGGGGACAAAAGCACAGGGGCAAAGTAAGTGTCACAACCCAGGAGTGCAATACTGGGAATGGAGACTGTGCACCTGCCTGTGGTCCAGCAGCCAAGAACCGCTGCTTTCTTCTGCTTGTGTTATATGAGGTTGAGCCTGTGGCCCTGTATCTCACCTCTAATCTAGCGGTAGTAACACTTGGTTTGTAGAGTCGCTACAAATGTGAGATAGATGCAAAGTCCTTGCTGGCACTGAATGCAGAATGAATGTCACCTGGGGTTCTAATTATCAGGCATATCATGTTATTTCCCTCCACAACGGTAAAGCGAGAGTCAGGGGGTTGAGGTTACAGACAATGCCATCTGTCATTTTGTTGTTGTTGTTTTCCTGATTGTCTCTTAGAGTTGAAAGATTGTTTTTTTCTGGATTAGGATGGAGAGAGGTAAATCCTTACTCCATTACTAACGTTTATCTTTAGTAATTAGGAGTGTGGAACTTCCTGGGCCATAACAGCTTTGGCAGGTGGAGCAGAAAGCTAAATGTTCAGAAAAGTACTTGACACAAATAGGCAGAGAAAAATTTGAATGTGGTCAGTGTGTACCAGGGGCTCAACACCATTGCACAACTGAAGCCCAAAGCCTCTTGTTGTATTAACTTTTGTCTTTTTAGTTTAGTTCTGTTGTCTGTCTGTCTGTCTGTCTGTCTGGTTTAGTGGTGTGTGTGTGTGTGTGTGTATCTATCTGTGCCTCAGTCTTTCTCTCTGGTTGTGTGTGTGTGTGTATGTGTCTGTGTGGCTAAGTTGTCTATGTGTGTGTATCTGTCTGTCTGTCTGTCTGTCTGTCTGTCTGTGTCTCTCCGTGTGTATGTATGTCCATATGTGTGTCCTTGTGTGTGTGTGTGTGTGTATGTACATGTGTGCCATGCATGTGAGTGTGTTTAGAGGAGAGAATAGAGCTTCCTTCTGGATCATTCTCCACCATGTTTTCTGGAGAGAGTCTCTTACTGAACCTTACTGGCAGTGAGCAAGTCTTAATAATCCTCCTGTCCCCAGTCCCTACAGTATTGGGGTCATAGGCACAGCAACACCCAGCTTTTTTACATAGTTCCTGGAAGTTTGAATACAAGTCCTTATTTTCTTGCATAGTGAATTCTTTTCCCACCAGAGCATCTCTTCAGTCTCTTTATTAACTCTTGGTAATTAAACCAACAGATCCAAAAATGTTCACTTTTTATTTTGTTAGCTCTAATAACTAGTTGTAAAATTGTCTCTCACTTTATCAAAACCTATATTTCTGTTAAATATTATCATGATCTCAAAAATTGCCATACAGAGTAATGGGGTTCACAATGGCACCCACACACACACCTTGGACTTTACTCACAGTCACCCTGTTATCCTCGCCTGTGCTCCTGGTTGCCCTCCCTTGTGTCTGCTGCTTCCTTTCTCCCCTCTAAGGCCCCCTCCTATTTCCATGTCATATGCATTTGCTTTAGGGTCTGATTACATGGAGTTTTTAAGCCTCACATGTATGGAGCCAATCTGCTTACGTCGACAATGGGAGTCAAGACACTCCCTGTGTCCTCTGCATGAGTGAGTGAGGTTTTAAATGTAAATCAAGGGTCCTTTATGGAGGAAAGTCCCTGTTCTCTCTTTCTCTTTCTCTCTCTCTCTCATTAGCCCATATTACTCTCCTGAGAGTGAGTATTCTAGACTCTTTTTCCTAAGATATATTTCAATTCTTAACCCCCATTACCATCCTTCATGTGACAAGGAAACAATTTTTGATAAAACTGTTTACTGACTTTCATAACCTTTCAGTTGATAGAGAAAATGACTCTAACACTGTACATCTCTGAAAATCACTCATTCATTTGTTTTCTGCCCCTCTGATTCTGTAGTAGACTCTGTGGCCCTGCTACAGGATTCTGCCCCAGTCTCAGACAATGAACACATTGTTCCCAGAGTGTGTATGTGCACACTTTATGCCACTGGGACAGGAAACCCTATTCATCGATAGATCAAATTCTAGTTATAGACTTTGTAAAAGTACTTACATCAAAGCAGATTCATCCCTTAGGAGACACGATACTCACAGCATTCACGTAGCCCATGATAAAACCCCGCTGAACGAAAATGGTGATTCCTCTGAACAACTGGTCCTGTGTGGGCATCATTATTTGAAAGCATAATAATAATGATCATCCCATTAGCTTTGACAACTACTGTTTTACACAGTCATGTTCCAGAAATATACCTAAATAGATGAGTCATGGTGTGTGTGTGTGTGTGTGTGTGTGTGTGTGTGTGTGCGTGCGTGCGTGTGCGTGTGTGTTTTGGGAGCAGGTATATTTTGGAATTAATGTTATGGATAGTCACTAGTTTCTTCTGGTCTTCACCTCAAGAGCATTCTTTTTTTTTTTTTTTTGCTCCTCAAAAGAATTCAAGAACACTCTTCACAAAAAGAGTGGGCTGAGGCAAGCAGCAACAGCCAGATTCTACCAGGCAGGGAGTCAACTCTTCTCCCTATGCTATCCCTTCCATCCTGTCTCTCTCTCAGGAATGAGGAATGCTTTTCTTGGAAGCCCATTTTACCTTGAATTCAGTTTGATATAATTAGATGTATGAGATGCAAGAATATGTATAGGAGTCTAAGGACCTTAAAGTTAAACTGTTCTCCAGCACAAAGAGTAACAACACTCTATGTTCTCCTGGCAGGAAGTCCAGAAGCGTGTTTGATAGAGCTAGAATTGACTACCAGTGTTCTTCGGGCCATGATCTGGTCCTTCAGGATTGACTGCTATGGTCTGAATTTACCACTATCCGTTCTTTTTCTGTATGTCCTGCTTTGAGTGTCTGTTGGGAGTTCTTTTTGAACCTAGAAGCAAGGCAATGAAAATAGATTTCCTGTAAGACTTTAAAAAATAAATCTGACTTTGAATGAAAAGTTAGGAAATGAGTTAGGTATAACTATGTCCTGTCATGGGTGAACTTTAGAGGTGAACACAACTCCTTAGACGCTGGGGTCTGTAACTTTTATATTGGGATCAACTATTTTATATATCCAGATTTTTTAAGTAAATAAAGCACTTTCTAAAGGAACAGGTTGTTTTAAGTACCTCCTTCTTGGAATGAGACAGCCTGTGTCAGGAAACCTAGTGCACATTCTACAGTTATCATAAGTACCATGGATCAACCTTGTTATTTCACATGCTAATCTGAGCACCCTTGTCTTAGAAGGGAACTCACCTTCACTGTCAGCTAGGATTCTTCTCTTCTTGTGCATCATATCCATCATATCCATCATATTCATCATATGAAGGGTCTGTCTGTGGCAAGCAGTAAACTAGAACAGGTTAAAGGCTGTTATACATTGTATCCAATGCACCTTCTTGATCTCAGAGCTTCTGAGTGCCACCTGCTCTAGTGGGTAAGTCAACACAGCCCCACTTACTTAAGAAGAATTTCATAGTAAGGCTTTTGTCACCTTAAACTATGGTGTTTCTCAAACATTACTGAATCTTTTTATATTATTCATATTCACAGGTATTGTAACACGTGAAAAATGACTTAAAATGGGACCTTAGTAATATTCAACACTGATTTTTTTGTTTGCCTGTCTCTTTTGCTCAATATAGTGATGAACCTAGGGGCCCACACATATTAGGCAGGCCCTTTTACCCATGCACCCCAATCCTCGCCTTTCAAGCTGTTCAATATCAGACATGGGATAAGAATAGCTCTAGAGTGCTGCCAGCTTTTATGTGACTCTCAGAAAATAAATGTACCGCAAATATCATAAAAATAAAATGAGATTTTTATTTTGGAAAATTCAAAGAGATTTTTGAATCCCCATGAAATCTGTCAGTATATTTGTGTCTCTGCCTGTGTTAGACCACATATTGTGATTTTTGATCTGCAAGTACTCTCTCAAGTTGATTAGTTATCATTAGGTGACAACATGATTGACAGCATTGAAGGAAGCAGTAATTTTATTTGAGTATTCAGATTTTCTAGATATGTCTGGAGGCGGAGCTACACTGTTATCTTCTATATTTGCTAGGAAAGTCAAGGCTACTGTCTGCACTTGATAACATGACAAGATGAGGCTTCCTGTGAGCTGCTCTCATGAATCTTGCAGTTGTTTTATACTGCGGTTGCCTTTAGAGACTTGCACCAGTACTTGGCTAGTATTTTATTTTCTTAAAGGCAGCTGAAATAGGACACATATTTAGTAACTACTCATTAAAAACAACTATGAGCCGGGCGGTGGTGGCGCACGCCTTTAATCCCAGCACTTGGGAGGCAGAGGCAGGTGGATTTCTGAGTTCGAGGCCAGCCTGGTCTACAAAGTGAGTTTCAGGACAGCCAGAGCTATACAGAGAAACCCTGTCTCGAAAAACCAAAAAAAAAAAAAAAAAAAAACAACTACGAGTATGTGTGTATGTTTGTGTGTGTATGTTGTATGAGAGAAGCAAAGGAGCCCTAGCTTCTATTTTAATATTTGAAATTAAAATTTTGATGCCCATTTAGTTAACTTCAAAATAATGCAGTGATAACTGACCAAATGAGTACAGTGGCTTAATTCAATATAAGGACTTTAGTCCAGTGGGCCTTTGCTCTGGCGGGGGAAATGAAAGAACCCTACAGTGGTTGTTGCTGACTTACGTTTCTCATTGCTGTGTAACATATTTTCTTGTGTAAGTTACTGGATCACTTAAGATATTGCGCAAAAACAGATATTTTAAAGCTCTTGTTACAATGAAGAGCTGAACACATTGCAACTAACCAAGCAAACAAACAAACAAACAAACAATCAACAAACCAAACAACCCTCCACCCCCCAATCTGGCTCTTATAATCTATACTGTTGGTAAAGAAATACAAAAAAATGTGCCAGGGAGTAAATGACCACTTAGGTTCAATATTCAAATATGTAATGACTCCATTTTTTTAATTTCTCATGTTCAAACATTTTCATTACTCATGTAATCATTTCTCAGGTCCCAACATCTGTAAAATATGATTTTAGTTTATATCTTCGTAGCTATTTATTCTATACACATTGTAAAGGAATTTTTCCATGTGATTATAAAGATAAATGTGATATCATGAGGAGGATTTACTGCAAGATAAACGTAACATTTCTTTAAAGAAACTTTCTCTGTGTGTATGTCTGTGTCAGGGGAGGGAGGCTGTGAGACCAGGTCATGTACTCACGGGACACCAGAGAAGGATGTAATCTGAAGGAGTTGGTCCTCTCTCAATAATGTGTGCAGATTCCAAGGAGAGACCTCGGGCACTTAGGCTTGGCAGCCACCACCTTTCTCCACTAAACTATCTCTACCCAAGCTCAACATGTAATTTACAACTTAAATCAAAGTTAGCGTTATATGTACAAAAAATGATGCAAGCAAGCTCTTGTGAGTTTCCTCCCTTCCACATTAGCATGTCCGTTGGTGTATCCTTGTTTATCTCTTGTCTGGGTAGCAGCCATGTTGGTGAACTTTTATGAGTATGGCTTCTGACATTCATAGGAGACACAATCTGACAGCCAACCTCCTGATCTTCTGGCTCTTAGAATCTTTTCATCTCCTTTCACAATGATCCCCGAGCCTTAGGTGCAGGAACTGTGTTGTAGATGGATCCTTTGGGGTTGGGCTCTAGAACTCTACATTTTGATTGGTTGTGGCTTTCTCTAATGGTCTCCAACTGCTGCAAAGAGACTTTTACTTGATGAGGCGTAAGGGCTATACTTATCCGTGGGTATAAGAATGTATATTTAGGATGTAGTTAGGGATTAGGCTGGTTTAGTAAATTTCTTCTCTAAGATTTATTGTTTTGCTAACTCTGGGTAGCTGGCTAGGATTCAAGTACCAGGTGTGATTTCTGTCTTGTTTGGTGGGTCTTGAGTCTGTTGAGAAAGCTATTGGATCTTATGAAAGCCATACTGCTTGTTGCTGTGCTTCATAGGCATCGTAGCTGCTAGAGTTGATTATTGCTTCCTTTGGAAGCTTGCATGGCACCTTCTGGCACCATGAAAGCTATTCTTCATGGAGGAGGCTTCTGGGTCAGTTCCAGCCCAGGGATCTGGGGCCCTGTGTTTGACATGCATGGTGCCTTCAGCAATAGGGACGAGAAACATCTGTGGGAACACCAGGGGCAATAACAATAGCCTGTAATGTTTTAGGAGTCTCTTAGACGGCTCTGACCAACAACACGAAAGAAAGCTTCGCATGGTTGGTGTTGTGCTTTTGTTAGGTGGTCTTTCTTGATTCTTGGAGGGAGCATTGTTAGGCAAGGTGAGAATATTACATTTAAGCTATTTTTGCATATTTATAGATGAACTTATGTGTATTATAGGTATTGTAGGTAGATAGTTAATAGTATGAATCCTTATGAGATTTTAAGACTTCCTTGTTATTGTTTTATTCTTCTCCCTTTCTTTTGTTTGTATTTATTCCTCCTCTCCCTAATTAGATTTCCCGTTTTACCCATTTCCTCAGTCTGATCACTTGCACGCTGCTATTGGACTCTCTGTTGCTCTCCTACTCCTGCAATGACTCCTGTGTACTTTCCTGGTTTCTGAAGTTCCTCAGGTTATTTACAGGCGGCTGAGGGGAGAACAGCCTTCTCCAGGAAACAGCAGGCCAATCGGTTATCTGTTACCTATTCATCACTCCTGAAAACATACGTGTGCAAGTGACATTATACATTATCCTGAGCAGGTTGTCACTACATATTTAAGACATATGTATGTTCATATACTCAGTCATATGCGTATTTATAAATGTACACACACACACACACACACATATATATAAAACAGCAATTAACAAAAAGGCTATGAATTTGAAAGAGAACAAGAAGGAGTATATGAGATTGTTTAGAGAGTGTAAAGGGAGAAATCTCACAAAGTAAAAGAAATAACAATGTAATGTCATTGCTTGCACTAGTTGATTTATTGTATTTTATGCATTCTTCACTTTATTTTTTAAAAGATAAAGATTAATTTATCTTCATTTTGTGTGTATAGGTATTTTGCCTGTATGTATATATGTCTGTGCACCCTATGTATTTCTGATGGCCTCAGACTCCAGAAAAGGTTATTGGGTGCCCTGGACCTAGAGCTTACAGATGGCTGGGTGCCATCATATGGGTACTGGGAATGGAACTTGGATCCTCTTGATTAAGTGCTCCTAGCTTCTAAGCCAAGTCTCCAGCCCAGAGTGCTTTATTTTAATCTAATGGCAATATTGAAAACTGCACTTTGGTTTAGATGTCATATGAATTATGATGTCTCCAACTTTAAATAGGAAATGGCTCACCTTGTACTTGAATTACAAAACCCTTTCTCTACTTTATGATATAAAATTCAGACAAGTCAGTGAGCTCCAGGATTCCTCCAGCTCTGAATGCTTCCTCCATATCCAAGGCTCAGAGTCTTTCTCTGTCACTCCTGTGATTCCTGTAACATCTGATTTATAGACTGTGCACCACTGTAGACCTACAATGCTGGTCATACTCTGTTGTTATAAGAAGAAATCATGTCTGTTCTTCTGTCCTCGTTTTCTAAAAAAACAACCAAATTCTGAATTTAGTTGAAGGGAGCAGCTCAAATGTTGTGCAAACATGAAGCCACTGTGTACTAGAGAGTGTCCTGTGTGGATTGCCTTCACTTATCCAAAGATCTTTTGAATCTAGAAGATGAGGAAATCAGTTGAGCTTCACTGTCAAATAGTGTACAACCCTATGCTTCCTTCTTGTTTTCTAAACACACCCCAGAGTCCCCAAAGTTGTCTTTATTTTCACGACTACAATTAGTCCAGATTGGCTTCCTGTATCTTTCACAGCTGGGTGTTCACAGTGTATTTAGGGACATGATTTGAATCATCCTGACCTTCAAGCTTGCTGATAATTTTAGGATTCTTCCAGACCTCATTTCTCACAATCTGCTTCAATAGGAGAGGGGTACGGAAGGTACTGAGAATGAAGAGCACAGCAGTGCCCACCAACCTGTCTCAATGCTACTATGTGTCTAGCTGATAGACTGTCAGGCTGCTAAAGAGTTCTGCTCTGGACAAAGAGTAAAACTAAACCCTCAATCTTGATGTCCGCCTGCTAACAAAAGACAGGACTTCTTCTGAAGGTATATTTGACTTTCATTAATCCCAGACTATCTGTAACCATTCCCAATCATTCTTACTTTCTATTACTACAGATAGTTATAATATTTGTTTTCCAATAAGAACAGAGAGTAAACCGAAAGAACACATTGAAAGTTAGGCTACTATGGACATTGAAAACTGTAGTTTTTTTTTCCTTCTTCTTCTTCTTCTTCTAGTACTGCCTCAGACTATGTGTGGTTTGACCTAGACAAATAGACCCCAGCTATCTCTTTATCTATTCATTCTTCTCAGTGCAGTGGTCTTTTCTGGCTTCAAAGTACTCTATAGATGGTAACAGGATGCAGTGGCTGCTGGGTCATCATGCTTCCACTTATAGCTAACTCACATCCCAGGATTCTACAGGAAGCATCCCTCATATGCCTTTTTGGAACTCAGCACAGTTAAATACTGTTTTCCTGATAGCTTGGGGATTGGGAGACATCGAGGGCCTCTTATATCTCCATTAACCTCAAGAAGAACAGTGCGTTTAGATTTTTGCTTTAAGCATTTTAAGAGCTATATGTCTAAAATATTTGAAGGTAGCTGTTTAAGACAATTTCCTTCCTCAAGAGAAAGGAAGGGATATGAAGTAAGAATGGCAAGATGTGTGATTGGCAAGGGAGACACAGGCATGTTGGACATCTCTCACTGTGCATTGTGCTTCTGCTTACTAACTATTGCTACTAAACAATCCTCTGACCAACTTAGCACCTTCAAACACCACACATGTATTATCATCACCGTTTCTTAGCAGGGGCTCAGGTTGCACAATTGTGGTTCAGCGTTCCTCTTGAGGTCATTGTGAGGACACTCAGAGCTACAGTCACTGAAGGCATTTCTAGGCTGAAGCACTCAATCCCCAGGTATTTTTCAAGCAGTTAGCAAGATAGCCCCGACGTTCCCATCTCACTCAGTTCCTTCTCCTGTGGGTCTCTCCTTGGCTGCTTGAAGGTCATCATGACAGAGATTCATCCTCCCTAGAGTAGGTGACCTAAAAAGAGGGTACCAGGTCAAAAAGCAGTGACTTTAAGTCTAGACCTTGAAGCCAGTCACTATCAACTCCTCCATAATCAAGGCCTTAAAAGCAAACCGTTAAGATGTTCTTCATTTAAACAGAAGTGGCCAGACTTACATATTTGAGAATAATTTAGAGGTGAGTTAAAAACATCACAGATGGAAGAAGAAATTTGGGTTCTGTTTATTTTATCTATTTGTTTAAGGTGTATTGATTGGGCACCTGCTTTGGCCTACACATTGTGTGTGGAAATGCATGCATGTGGAAGCCAGAGGTGGACATTGGGTGTCTTCATTTATTGATTTCCAAATATCATCATTATTATCATATTGGAGTCTCTGACTGGATCCAGAGCTCACTGACTAGCTAGTGGGACTGGCTAAACCGACTGGCTAGACCGACCAATTAGTTGGCTCCAGGGATCTGCCTATTTCTGCCCACTCCTAGGGAAGGGTTTCCAGAGGCATATGGGTGACCCCCACTTTTATACCACTGCCGGGGTTCTGAACTCGCATCCTTGTGCTTACCCAGGAAGCACTTTTCCCATCGAGCCCTCTCCCATCTCTGTGAGAGATATTTTATAAGCACGGGATAAAGATTCTTGATGTGAGTTCTATTTGATGCTTAGATTCTCCCAAGCTCAGCTTGATTTCTGGATCTGAAAAAAAAGAGTTATAACTAATCAGACTATCATAACACTGATGAATAAATAATATGTATTGAAACCACTTGTGCTCCTTCTAATCATGGAGTGCAGTATAGATACCTGAATACTAGCTTACCTTGGAATCAACCAACATTATCTCAATTTTCCCTTCTCAACTATTCCTCACTTCCTCACAAAAACCTTCCTTTCCTTTCCAGTAACTATAGTCAGGGCGTTTTCTATTTCATCCTCTATTTTTAGCATCGTAATCTCCTAAAGTGCAGATATGTTCATGTCAAATCCCTGTTTAAAAAAATTCCAAGTGACTCACATCATTTAAAACACAGTGGTGAGCCCTTAGTGATGTAAGAAGGGCCAAGTTCTGCCAAACCCAGTCCCCCGACATCTGGCACTGAGTCCTGTGTAAGGCCATTTTCTCTCTTTTTCTTCATCTCCATCTCAAAAACTGTTTCTGTGTCTGTACTTCCCTGGTTCTCCTACTCTTTACACTGAGTCACTTCTGTGGCATCTTGATAATAGAATTTCCTCACATAGTTGAGTGCTGTGTCCTTCATCTGTGCTATCTTTATGGAATATGTAATTTAAAAAAATCAGAGCAGTTAGATGTGCCCCTCAATCTGTGTGTAGTAGTATAAGCATAGCTATCTCAGCTTTGGACTGGGGTTCTCATGGGAAGAGGTGTGGACAGCAGAAGAAGCCTTGGGTAAAGGTGTCAGGAGTGAGTGGAGCCTTCAATGAATGTGTACTGTTATCAAGGAACAGTACGGTGACTCAAACCCATGGGTGTGGGAAGAACCGTCCTCGGGCCAGGCTGAGGGAGGAGGCACAGCCTTCCTCTGGACCATACATCATAAACCCACTGAGGTTCTGTAATGCCTGTATAGTTGGTGATGCTCTGTCACAGCAAGCATGATTCACCTGATTGCAGCTCTTCTGTAAGTGCGTCTATGTGTCTGTCTTCTCTTCAGTCTCTCTTTGCCCCAGTCTGTTTTCCAGGACCAACCTGTCTGTGATGGATGTAGCAAAGAGGTTTTGTGTTTATTTTTGAGCCACTGTCTGAGTATAATGCTGAGCAATAAATAGCCACCAAACATCTTTGGTGGAATAGTTTTTTTTTTCTTTTTTTTAATTAGGTATTTTCTTCATTTACATTTCCAATGCTATCCCAAAAGTCCCCCATATCCCCCCACTCCCCTACCCACCCACTCCCACTTCTTGGCCTTGGCATTCCCCTGTACTGAGGCATATAAAGTTTGCAAGACCAAGGGGCCTCTCTTTCCAATTATGGCCGACTAGGCTATCTTCTGATACATATGCAGCTAGAGACATGAGCTCTGGGGGGTACTGGTTAGTTCATATTGTTGTTCCACCTAGAGGGTTGCAGACCCCTTTAGCTCCTTGGGTACTTTCTCTAGCTCCTCCATTGGGGGCCCTGTGATCCATCCATTAGCTGACTGTGAGCTGACTTCTGTGTTTGATTGCCCTTTCTAATTCGTTGAAGAATTGAGTTGGAATTTTGATGGGGATTGCATTGAATCTGTTGATTGCTTTTGGCAAGATAGCCATTTTTACTATATTGATCCTGCCAATCCATGAGCATGGGAGATCTTTCCATCTTCTGAGATCTTCTTTAATTTTTTTCTTCAGAGACTTGAAGTTCTTATCATACAGATCTTTCACTTCCTTAGTTAGAGTCACGCCAAGGTATTTTATATTATTTGTGACTATTGTGAAGGATGTTGTTTCCCTAATTTCTTTCTCAGCCTGTTTATCCTTTGTGTAGAGAAAGGCCATTGACTTGTTTGAGTTAATTTTATATCCAGCTATTTCACTGAATCTGTTTATCAGGTTTAAGAGTTCTCTGGTGGAATTTTTAGGGTCACTTATATATACTATCATATCATTTGCAAAAAGTGATATTTTGACTTCTTCCTTTCCAATTTGTATCCCCTTGATCTGCTTTGTTGTCGAATTGCTCTGGCTAGGACTTCAAATACTATGTTGAATAGGTATGGAGAAAGTGGGCAGCCTTGTCTAGTCCCTGATTTTACTAGGATTGTTTCCAGCTTCTGACCATTTACTTTGATGTTGGCTACTGGCTTGCTGTAGATTGCTTTTATCATGTTTAAGTATGGGCCTCGAATTCCTGATCTTTCCAAGACTTTTATCATGAATGGGTGTTGGATTTTGTCAAATGCTTTCTCCACATCTAACGAGATGATCATGTGGTTTTTGTCTTTGAGTTTGTTTATATAGTGGATTACGTTGATGGATTTCCGTATATTAAACCGTTATCCCTGCATCCCTGGAATGAAACCTATTTGGTCAGGATGGATGATTGTTTTGATGTGTTCTTGGATTCAGTTAGCGAGAATTTTATTGAGTATTTTTGCATCGATATTCATAAGGGAAATTGGTCTGAAGTTCTCTATCTTTGTGGAATAGTTTTTTATGGACAGAGGTACTGTTCGTAGTAGTTAGGAAGCAGAGCCACAAAGATTGATCCCACATCCTTATCACTGCTGGAGATCTGAACTCATGTCCTCATGTTCACACAGCTCGGTCTTTACCCACTGAGCCGTGTGTGTGAGGCAATTTACAAAGCACAAAATCAACCTTGATGAGAGTCCTACTTGGGGTTTGATTTTTCCAAAGTTCAGCATGATTTCTGGATCTGAAAAGAGTTTTATATCTATCTGAGAACCACTGACAATTATTAATAAATAATATGGATGGAAATTATATTTTAAGGGGTATGAATCCGTTGTTCCAGAACTACCATATATGACTCTCCTTGCTCGCACCTAGGATAAGCCAAAGATGTGGGTATCAGACTTTTTATATCAGCAATCAGAAGTTACATATGTCTTCATACGTATTTCCACTTAAACCCTTTTAGAAAACAAAACAGGCATGGCTCATTGAACAGCACCTTCATGTATGTATGAGAGACCAAAAATGCTGTTTTAAGGAATGTTAAGCAAAGTTGAAGAGTCTCCTATACAGTATACAATGGTGTCAGTATACTGCCTTGCTCTGTTCTAATTGCACAAAGGAGTCCTTACTGCCAAGTGAGCTGTTTCTAAATATTGTAAGGAAAGAAAGGATACTTTCCATATTTTGGATCTGTAGGAAATCCATATTTCCTATTCATCATGGTTTATAAAAAGAAGCACCCCATCTCTTAACCATGGTTGCATCATGGCTCCAATCTCCATCTCTTAACCATGGCAGTACCATGGCTCCATTTCTGCATCTCATAACTGTGGTGACATCATGGCTCCAGTTCTCCGTCGTTAATATACACTATTGCAGATGCTGTAAAAGCTGTTCTGGTCTCCTACAACCCCAATCCAAGACATTTGATTCTTGTTTCTGTAATAAAAGAATTAACAGACACAATTAACAAAATCAGTGGCTTGTGACAACACCAAATTATTCTCTATTCTTTTTTTTTTAATTAACAATCCAGGGTTAATACCATGGTGTTGACAAGGCTGTTTTCTCCTGAAGGCTTTAGCTGATAATCCATTTCTTGGCTGTTTCATCTTCTAAAGGTATATTTCTTTGATCATTGCCAATTCCTCCACCATTTTAGCCAGGAGACAGAGTTGACTCTTCTCTATTTTCTCTTGATTCTCTCTTACAAATCTTCATTGTTATATTGATCCCACTGGATCACCATCCCTGCAGTTCAAGATCTTTCAAGCGCATTTTGCCATATAAGGGAGAGTCTAATGATTAGGATGATGTCATCACTTCCATCTGCAGTATTCCCAAAAGGCTCATGTTTTGAATACTTGGTGCTTGGTATGAAACTATTATGTAGAATCTTTACAGAGGTACCATCTGTGTGAAAGAAGTAGGTTTCTAGTGGCAGGTCTTTGGGGCTGTCTCTGTCTCTGGTTCTGAATCAGCTTTCTTTCTTTCTGGGTCCACATCCATGCCAATGCCCAGTGTCCCATACTCCCACTGCCTTGACCATGACTGCTCCTGATTCTATGCCTTGTCTATTATGGTGGGCTGAAATTCCCCAGAAATCCTGAACCAAAAGCAAACCCTTTACTTATTGTAAAAATAATGAATAGAGATGGATATTGATATACGTAAAACCATCACTCAGATGGCGAAGGATGTCTGAGAGGACAACAGAAAATTCTGAGCAAGGACTGGGACTGTACTTGGGAGCACTAGGTAGAGAGTCTGGTAGTCAGGTAGTCTGCATCACAGTCTAGACACCAAGGAGACATGGGGCTCTTGGTTCTTCCGAACCTTTTCATTTTCAGACATGTCCATAATGCCTCCTAGCATATTCTGTAATACATGATAATCTGAAACACTAAGAGTGCTATGTAAGTTATGTACATTCAAGATGATGAAATGGTGTGTGAATGGATAAATACAGAAGACATTATATTGATACTGTTTATGCAGGTCCTGTATACAATGAGAATCTATATAATCTATAGAGTTAATACTTATCTATCTTAAGTAGTTTTAACAGTTCAAATGGTTCCGCATGGAACATATTCCCCTGAGAAACTCAGGACCTCTTCCTGTTTCCTTTTCTCTTGACCTAACTAGATGATTCTATAAAAGGACTGTTAGCAATGGCTGGGTTCTGTTAATGCTCCTTTGCTCTCAGTGTTTCCCTGTCTCTTGTTGCAAAAGCTCTTCATTCCACACCTACTCGTTGTTTTGAACAGTCTTTCTTGGCTTTCCCTTCCTTAGAATCTCTAATTCTATCCTTCCGCCACCTCTTCAGTGTTCTTAAAATACACCAGATTTCACCTGCTTGATATGCCTTGGAAAATATACTCTCCAGCTAGCAGAAGTTATTCACAAATTATAACACTATTGTTCATTTACTCTTCTTAAATTTTTTCTATTTTAGATTAAAAATTACTTTCACCATTTGTATCCTGGATATATTCTTTCATAAACAAAAGTTAAATTTCTCTACTTATTGTACTTGTAGAATTTATATTATATTTTGCTGGTTATCAGTCACTTTCAATACTGTTTCTGCTTCTAAATTTCAAGCAAAAGAATTTTGTTTCAATAAAGTAATTTAAAACCAATTATTGCTACTTTCTATGGGTAGTTAATAATCTCAATAGTTCATCTCACTCTTACTCATTCTTATTAATATAGGTCATGTGTAAACATCTATGTTTAATAATATGACATAGGAATTGCCCAATTGCTTTGAAAAAACATTAGATGGAGCTTCGGAAGTCTTGTGGAAGAGTTGGGGGAAGGATTGAGGAACCGAGAGGGCATAGGGACTCTGCAAAAAGACCAACAAAGTCAACTAACCTGGACAATTGGGGGTTTCCAGAGACTGAACCTCAAGCCAAAGAGCAGAAATGGGCTGGGTGTAGGGCCTTCCTGCATATATGTAAAAGATGTGCAACTTGGTCTTCATGTGGGTCCTTCCAACAACTCAAGTGGAGGCTATCCTTAACGCTGAACCCTGTTCCGCTAACTGGGCTGAATTGTCTGACCTCACTGGGAGAAGATGTGCCTAGTCCTGAAATGACTTGAGGTGCTATGGTGGGATGATACACAAAGCGACCCTTTCCCTTCCCAGAGAAGAAGGGGAGGGAGTTAGAGAAGGGTCTGTGTAAGGGTGGAACAGGGAGGAGGCGGGGCTGAGATCAGGATGTAAAGTGAATAAGTAAATAAATGGAAAAAGTATAACTGCATTAAAAAATGCATTTTCTCTCCTCAACAAAGTTAGTATGCTTTAAATCATAAAGAAATAAAAAGGAAATGTGACAGTTAAACTTAATTTTAAACTTATGGTATAACATTTCTCTAGATTTTTTTCTATAAGTACATAATAATGAATATCATTATGATATGAACTCTATGAGGATACACATATTTGTCCTGTTTGTCACTGTATCCCAGGGATGGCTCAGATACTCCAACAAACAATTGAAAAAAAATGAATGTGAAAATGAATGCTAAATATTCAAAGTGGCTTTTACAACAACATATCAGTATTCAGTATACAATGCTATTATGATCAGAAGTATAGAATGTCTCACTGTCAGTCAAGGTCATGATCTTTTCTAGAATGATCTGTTATTAATAATAACTGGTAGCATTAAGAATGCTTCAGTACTTATAGTATGTGTGTATATATACATATATATGTATATATACATAATATACATACACATATATATATGTATATATACAAAATAAGATACTACCTAGTATTATATTCAAGACAATGGTAGTGTGTTTCAAATTCAGTAGAACTCCACTTCCCAATACTGCAGCCCTGTAATACAGTTCTTCGTGTTGTGGTGACCCCAACCATAAAATTATTTTGTTGCTACTCTATAATTGCAATTTTGCTATTGTTACAAATCATAACATAAATATTATTTAGTCAGGATATCTGATATGCGACTACCAAAGGGGTCACGACGCACAGTTTGAGAACTGCTGATTTAAACGGTTTGTGGGTTGATAAATATAGAAGATATTACATAGATATTGTTATATATATATGTATAACAAGAATCTGTTATAGAAATATATTCTAGGGAGTTCATGTTTTAAATACTTTATGCAGTTTGAATAGTTTATATTGTTTACTTCATTTAAAATTAATATAAATACAGAAGATATTACATAGACATTATTTCCTGTAGTGTGAATTTTTTCCTTCTGATGTAACTTTGGTTGGGCTGAAACTTTCCAAATAATTGAGATTTCTGTTTTTGCTCTGTTCTCAGAATGGCTTTACTCCTTTGTACATGGCTGCCCAGGAGAATCACATTGATGTTGTAAAATATTTGCTAGAAAATGGAGCTAACCAGAGTACTGCTACAGAGGTGGGTTTGCTATTGGATTCTTTAAGGTCTATATTCTTTATACCAGTTGCAAAGAATCTCCACTATTCTGTCTAAAGCATATTCATATTATTATTGTAATCCACTATAATGACCACTGAGTGGCTCGGGTTTGTGTACATCAAATGAGTTCATTCCTTCATTTTAGATTCATTATCATGCATTACTATTTCCATTATCCTTAAGCCTGGAGTTGTGGGTGAAACATGCTTCTCATTTTGTAGCCCAGGTCAGCCTTGGATTTTTGGTTCTCATGGGATTACAGGAGCATTTGGGACCTGTCTTGATTTTGGGACCCTTATAACATCCTAAATTTAGATTCCAATAAATGATCCCCATTCCTTTCTGTCAATATTTTATCTTAAGATACAATGCAATTTCTTCAAAGAACAATTTCTAGCCATTAAAAATTATAGCTATTTGTGTTAGTGTAATTTTCTAAGGATTCTATCACAACAATGCTATTTATAACAAAATACAAATCGTGACATAAGTGTGTGACCATGGTTATGGCAATCATTGAACAGAATCTTTGACCCTAGTTCAATTTCTGAGGATTCAGCACATCTGGACATATGTAGGAGTCAGAGGGGAAGGGACCCAGAGCATCTCTCTCCTTTCCACTGCACATCTCCCTCAGAAGCAGAAATGCCTTTTTGTTTCCCATCTTGTGGTCCACAGCCAAATGTGATTTATACCCAAAAGCCATCTTGGTATTTCCTAATATCCAGCATATCTTCCTTTCAGACAATTAAATTTTTAGGCCAACTGAACACAAACTCCCTTCCATACTGTGCTGGACAGAAAAGTCAGTGAAATGTATTAGTGAAATGTACTTTCATGGACCTATTCATTATCACTTTTTGACAGTTTACTCACATCATAGAGGAAGTCACTATCAATGCTAAGTTATGTGTTAAGTTACATCATATATGCTTTGATTATAGCTAGAAAACACAACTGCCCATTATGACGTGCTTTTGTGTTCACAGTAACACAGGCACAGATTATGCACCTGCAATATGAATATATATATTCTTTTCTTTTTTATAACCTAGAGCCTTTTTGTCCCTTGAGGCACTAATTTTGTCTGTGAGTAGACTGTGAATATCTTAAAGTAATGCTCAGAAAACAAATGACTGTGTCTCCAAGATTCATCCCAACATAAGGGAATCCATCTGTTTTCTTTTTCCTTGAAGGCTGGATTGTTAATCAGATGAAGCCTTCACTTCGGGATCCTCTCACCCACCCTGGAGACTTAGGGTGGGTAGTGTGGGTTTTGGTGAGCTCAGGTCATGACACTCTCAGCAGATGGGCAACTTTTTTAGTTAGTTGATCATAGCAGCATTGCAGTGTGACTCCAGACATAGTCCTTAGTGATCACTGCATCAGCAGAGGTCATGGTATATGGTAGGCTGCAGAAGCTTCAAGCCTCTGTTTGTTTAACCTAATATGACACTTGCAAAGGAATCAAAAGCGAGTGGGGTAGAGTCTAGCTGTCATAAGGATGTCTTATGTCTCATTTTTAAAAGTATCATTGAATAACTAAAGTCATCTTACAATGATTAGAAATTTATAAATGTAATATAATGATCACCATGGTTACCGAGGGTCACACAGACAAACCTATGCACTCTTTCTCTCAACAATACCACTCTGTAACAAATACTATGATGGCGGGGATGCTCTAACACTCGGTCATGAAATATCTTCAATTTCATTGAAGTAAGTGTGACAGGCAGAAGGAACACGTCTGTGTTAGTGAGTAGCAATGGTGTGTAAAAGTTGATTACCAACCAGACACTATACCCACTTTAAAGAAACAGATAATTATGCAATCCTTCCACATGACATTGAAATACACACACACAAAGAAATGCTTCATTTTAAATTTTCTTATAAATAGGGTTAGTAAATAAAGGATTCAATGAAAGCTGCCCAACTTAGCTGGGTTTCTTTCCCCGGAGTTCATTGAGGTATCGTTATCAGATCATTACACATAGTTAGCCTTCTTCCCTGAAATACACATCAGAATGAATCCCACATTGTTGGAACCCTGTTTTTAGTCCTCCAAAGGGAGTTTCCTGTCCAGTCAGTTTTTATAGGTCTCTTTTCCCTTCCTTCCTCCTGAATTCTGCCAAAATTTAAGGCTACAATCTTTTTACTGGGGTTCCACTCTGTGGACTGTGTCTCTAAGGAAACACAAAACAGAACAAAAATAAAGTCCGCATGGCATTAATGCAGACTGTAGTAAAGTGCTAGGGGAAATAAATCCAAATATGTAAATGATGATGACTGTGCCCTTCATTCACAAAGTACCCAGCTCACGACACACCTGTACACCACAGTGCTTGCTGTTCTTTATCTTAAGACACTACACTCTGCCCCTCCACTCTGTGAGGGAGTGTGCTCTATTTAAAATTCAAATCGACTGAAGTGAACTAGCAGCATATTCCTGCTGCATATATGTTCAGACTGTCCACCTATTACTATCATTCATGCTGCAAATATGGTTCATGCCGCATATGATACCACTTAAAAATTATTTTCCCTTAAAAATCTCACAGTTATCACTTAAATGATTCGTCCTGGAAACACATTGAGTAGTCAGATTTGAGTTAATTACTCCTAGCCCCAACCCTGGAATGACATCTTCAAGGGTACAAGCTCCTCCCCTCGTTCCTGCTATATGCATGGAACCCCTAGCATTTGCTTACGCAGTTCAGAGAACTGATGAGGGCTACATTTGTCATCCTTTCCAGGAGCTGAACACTTGCTTCTGAAGACTCAAGAAACCAAAAAAAAAAAAAAAAAAAGACTTTGTAAATTTTGGAGCATGGTTTTCTATCTCATCCTGGAGACCATTCTAGCTTTGTTTTGTTTGTCATGTGTTGAGATCTTTTTTTTTAAATTGACCATTGCGAAGTTTGGATTTTCAATGCTATCTGACATATGCAACATGATACTGAAATCATCCGTCTAAAATCTAAGTGGTTGCAAAGTTGATGGCTGGTCTAAATTTACCAAACAGCTTTAGGTCACATTCACATTAAATCTCTGACATCGCAACATAAATTATTTGAGTTACTCCCTCCACAGCAGTTATCCCCTTCCCCGAGACAATGCAGAAACACTGTTCACTGCACACTCATCTTTCCATGCAGAGCATCATTTTCACTCCTGGTTGGATTTCCTTTCCATTCTTTCTCATTACATAAGTAGACATAACTGTTTGTTCTAATTTTTATTTTCCTCTTACAAACACACATTTGACCCACTCCTTCTGTAATATGACCACATCCCATAATCAGCAGGATTTGTTATGATGCAGATAGTGTGGAGTGTAAAGAATAGAAATCAGGAACAGGATCTGATGAAGCTACCGGCGAATGGCAGTCCACTTCTGCTTCTGCTCCTCACAGTGATACTCTGTCCTGCTGGCCAGTCTCACTCATTCACATACGTTATATTCCAGGACGGCTTTACTCCTCTGGCTGTGGCACTCCAACAGGGACACAACCAGGCGGTGGCCATCCTCTTGGAGAATGACACCAAAGGAAAGGTGAGGCTACCAGCTCTGCACATTGCTGCTCGGAAAGATGACACCAAGTCCGCCGCCCTCCTGCTTCAGAATGATCACAACGCTGATGTACAATCCAAGGTAAGAGCCTTAGTATCTGTGGAGAGGTCAGCTCTGACTGCCAACATCTCCTGGGCAATGACCAAAGAACAGTCATTGCTGATAACGCAGCCCTCTGGTCAGGAAAACATAGAAGTCATTTCCACGTGAATTTGGATAGAAGGGGACTATCTGTCAGGAGACAGGAACAAAAAAAATTAAGGCTAGATGGTTTTCTTTAGAAGACCGGATTCCATCTTTGAGATAGTTGGCTCAGCATTCTGTCTATACCATTAATCATAGAGAGAGTCAGAAAGAATGACTGTTGTGTAATGGAGTTGCCGTTTCTCACTCTGTCTTGTTAGAATAGAATACTCAGTTGCAGTGAGCAGATCTGTTGTTCCTTTAATTCTGCATTGTGTAACATCTTCCCTCTTTTCCCCTCAAAACAATGCTTCAGATGATGGTGAACAGGACAACAGAGGTACAGTATTGCCATTATACCAACATTTCCCTTTTTTAAATTTATTGTTAGTTTTTGCCCAGTTAGAATAAAAGCTCACTAATTCATACTAATGATTAAAGTTCTACTAGTGGGAAACTGTTTAGAAAAAAAATCCTGTAATTAAATAAGAATGATAAATTAAATGTATTTGATACAGCATATATTTGAAGCATTATTAAACCAACTATTGACATAGTTTATGAGTCCAGCATGAAACAAAATACTACCATTGTAAATGTTTTAGTGAATGAGCCTTATTCTGAAACTTTTGCAAGGAGATGATTTTTTTTTTCTCTTAATGAAAATGTACAGATTATACTTTAGGGAGGTAAAAACTCAGGAGGCTTGTTTTCTGTTCTTTAGTTGCAGATGTCCTTTTTTTTTCCTTACAGTTCTTTTTTCTTTACCACATTGTTCATAATCAATAATGGATCTGCAGATCATGAGCAAAGCAATTGCTTTTTCCCCTGTAAATCTTAAAATGCACGCCGTTAAATAATTCCCCTCATATCAATTAGATAATTAGAGACAAGAACATTAAGTTTATAAGTTGCAGTGTGTGTTTTCTCCCTTTTGTCACAACATAAGCATTATTTAAAGTGTGTATAAAAGTTAATCTACACTCAAAGGTATGAAGGGTGACTTTGGTTTTGGTGGTGGAGAAGTTGTAAAGATTTGAGTATTCCTTGAGCCTTTGGAGAAAGCGACATATTTCTCAAATCTTCTTTATTAACACATTCATCTACTGGAAGGCAATCTACTTGAGTTATTTGCACTGCTTCTTTTGTTCCTTTTGGGTGCCTTACATTAGGGGTGGAGGAACTTTAACTCAGCTGCTTGGTAAAACTGCTCAGGACTGGAATCATACCAATCGATCTCAATTACTAATTTTAGTTAACTTTAGTTTCTCAGGTATTTCTTGGGGATTATCTTTATGTATTGTAGAGGGTGCAAACCAACATAGAGTTGAACAATAATTATCAGTCGAGGGCATTATTATCATTAAGGCCATTGAGAAAACTTCAATTAACTAATTAACTATAAATGCTAAAATAATATTATTGTACTTGAATAATTGGGAAATCATTTTCCATCAACCAATATAATATTTTGAAATTAAACTAACTTTAATAATTATTATGTGACAAAACTCCTCCAGGGGAGAAGACATAGCACACATGTTTACTCACCCCAGACAGGGAGCCTACAACACAGCGAAGTCCACATACCACCACATTCCAACTTGGTGAAGCATTGAGTTTTATTGGGAGTTACTTACAACAATATAGGTGAGGGGTTATTTACAGGAGCAGAAATTATTCAAAGACAGCTGCATCACCAAAGCCCACTCCAGCATGGGCAAAAACTCACAAAACCTGGACCCCCCCACATGGCCTGAAGGCAGCTCAATAGGTTGACGAATATCCTTTCCAAGTGATTCTGGTCCATACCTCTTTCAGCCATCAGGTGGCTTTGGCTTCTTCCAGGCAGGTTGGCTGCTGCTGCTGCTCCTCCTCTTCTTCCTCCTCCTTGTCCTCCTGCTCTTCCTCCTCCTTCTCTTCTTCCTCCTCCTCTTCTCTTCCTCTTCCTTTTCTTCCTCTTTCTCCTCCTCTTCGTCTTCTTCCTTTTTAATTATTAATTTTTAATTAATTATTTTATTTATTTATGTCCCAAATGTTGCCCCTCCTGTTGGGTTGCCTTGTCCATCTTTGGTATGAAGGCCTTTGAATCTTGTTTTATCATGGTTATATGTTGTCTCTTGGAGGCCCGATCTTTTCTGTAGAGGGGAACTCCATCTAGGACTCCAGGTCTCCCCTGCAAGAGTTCTTCAGGCTCCCTCCCCCTTGCCTCTGAGAGGGTGCTCCCCCATCCCTCTTCCCTAGAGCATTTAGTCTCTACAGGATTAGGCACATCCTCTCCCCCTGAGAGGGACTCCGCTTTTATTGCTTACTCTGGCAGGGAGGGGTCAAGAAGGTCTAGTCAGTTTCAGGGACTTCCTGAAAGTATTTTATGTTGCTTATCTTCCTACTCTTAAGGAGCTCCCCTGCCAGTTGAAATGTTTCAATCTCTGAGGAAACAGCTACAACAATAATAGACATCTATTCAGACTATATCTGGGTGACAGAACATATCAAGATAAAAATAGAAAAGAAGGTTTGACATTTTATAAAATAATTATGGGTTGTATAATGATTTTCCCATTAGTTTTGGCATGAATACATCACCTACATGCCGAGTAAAATAATCTAGATCATGTTTGTGGGGACTGCATTCACAGTTATCATTCTTATTCCTACATGTTGCTTCTGCACAGTTAAAACTTCCTTACAACTAATGTTACTGAAGGCATAGGCAGTCTTCTGTTATGTAAGCTATCTAAATGTTTAGCTTAATATTTGAAAATAGTATCACCAAATTCTGTACACAAAGTTGATAAAAGTTGGTGTGACTTATTGAATATTCTTAGAAGCAATAAAGTGCATATTAAAATCTATTTCAGAGTAAAAAAGAATAGGAAATGATATGCAGACTGTGGGATGTTAGCCAGGGAATGTTGTTTGTTTCTTCATTTTTTAAATTAAATAGTGAAAAGTGTAGAGTAAGAAAAATTATCATCTCTTTGGGCATTTCAATAAGAAAAGAACTGATATATATCTATCATGAAGAGCAGCCACAATATCTAACTACATATTCATTAGAAAAAGAAGTGATTTCTTCATTTGATTTTCAGAATTTGTTTTTGAGAAATAAAATATATCTCTACTCGCATCATTCCTTCAATGTGATTATTTTAATTATATTTTAGTGAAGATTATATCCAAAATTGTATTGAACTGAACCATTTTTTATTTCATTTTCATATTGATTGCAAACATTTTTAAGAAATTGAAAATAGATTCTTCTCTCATATAACACATCTCAACCACAGTTCCCCCTTTCCCCACTCCTCCCAGCGCCATCCCTCCCAGATCAAGTTCCCCTCTGTTTCTCTACAGAAAAGACCAGGCCTCCAAGAGACAACATATAAACATGATAAAGCAAGATTCAAAAGCCTTCATACCAAGGCTGGACAAGGCAACCCAATAGGAGGAAAAGTTGTTTAATATGGGCTTTTAAATTCTTCCACTATGAATCACAGTCTGCCTAAACAGGAGTGAAAGGGATAGAAAATCAGTGTGTGGATGCCATAGAATGAACTGGACATTTTTTTCCTAAGGAATTTCCAGACTTCTGTAAAGAAAATGCCAACCAATGCTTAAAAAAAAAAAAAAAAAAAGATCAATGGGTTTGGAAGATGCTTTAGTGGGTAAAAGCATTGTGAGGATTCCTAATTGCAGTTTCCTGAACCCATGTGAAAAAACTGGATGTCTCCATATGCAATCCTGTAACCTAGTGCAAAGATGGCAGAAATGGAAGATTGCTCATGCTTACTGGCTGTCAGCTAACTCCAGGTTTTTGTGAAAGACCCTGTCTCAAGAGAAAAAGGTCAAACAGCTTAGAACAGAAGGCCTAGCTCACTTCCTCATGCACACAGAAATATGCATAAACCCTATCCTACCCACCCCACGCCTGAAAATATAAAACAAAACCACAGGAAAATGCTGTGTTTTTTTTTAATCCTTGATTAAAACATTTATTAATAGCTGCTAATCCTGTGTTTGAAAGTTTATTTGGTTTCATCATAGTCTGTTTTTCCCTAATAAGCTAAACACATTTAGGAAACAGTTTTGCATAGATAACTAGACTCATAAATAAAAAATGAATTTGCTGGTAAGTATAGCATATTTCTTTCTTTCTTTTAATACTAAACTATAGAGTTGTATTGAAATGCTTATTACATGGGTTTTGTTGCTCATGTGCTCAGCAGGTGGTTACCCTGTAATTTTTCTGGTTAATCAGTGATAGCTTTCCGTAGTGTGAGGCATACCCCTACCCACCCTTTCTCTCTTTCCCTAGAGTGGCTTCACCCCTTTGCACATAGCTGCACACTATGGGAATGTAAACGTGGCAACTCTTCTTCTAAACCGGGGAGCTGCTGTGGACTTCACCGCCAGGGTACGTGCTATCAGTTACTCATGCATTTTAGGGAAGTAAATACAATGACTTCTAATAAGGCTTTATATTTGACCCTATTCTTCCATTCCAAAGATTCTGAAGGTTTCTCTGTGTCAATCATGTGATGGTATCATAACCCAATAAATTAAACATAAGAATCTGGGAGATGTAGAGATGGTTGAGACATATGTTTACTGCTTTTCCAGAGGCCAAGAGTTCGATTGCCACCCATGTTAAGCTGCTTACATCTTCAATTCCAGCTCCACTCGACCTAAAGCCCACTTTGGATCTCTGAGGGCAGGACAGTCAAACACATAAAAAATGAAAATAAAATACAAATGTGTCAATAGTCAAGGAGGCTAATTTTGACATGCCTTTCGACTGTCATATTATAAAACAATGCAAATCAAACCAAGCCATTAATTATCAGCTTCAAGTCAATAGATGACAGTGTTAGAATATTAGGCACGAAGTATATAGGGACAAGTGGATACACAATTGCATGAGATTCTTTTTCTCTGTTGGTTTATGAGTTGAAATTTTACTCTTGTGTCTTTCTAAAATACACAGGAAGATAGCACATGGAATTAGGCATGTAATGATCTAATTCTATTAGAAAATTCATTTACATGAAAGTATAAAATTCATATATTGGATGGTATTTATTTAGATTCAGTTGATAAAGTATTTAAATGATGACATCTGATATCTCATAAGACAAATATAAGTTTTATGTATACTGTTGTAGTCCTTGGAAGTCTTCTGCACAAGCCATGAATGGTGGCATATTTCTGTAACCCTAGGAGTATGTAGGGTCAGGCAGGAGAACTTCTAGCCTAAAGCCAGCACAGGTTATACAGTGAGTTTTAGGCTAGCCTAAGCTATATAGTGAAATCATGTTTGCAGAAAAATTCTTTTGTTCTGAATTTATGTTGTGCTATATTCCAGTTGTTTCTCTCAATGAATTTTTCTGAAAAAGTTTTTAAAGAATAATTACCAGTAAATATTAACAAATTTTACTCTATTTTTAAGTGTATAAAACATCGAGATTTCAATCTCTACAGTGTATTAGAGACATTTTCCTGGGCTCTGCTTCTACTATATGGATGTTCTCCTTCTGTGTCTTAACTGTCGCTTTACAGTCAATGTGTATATTGTAGTTTTTGACTACAGACATTTTTGTTCAATTTTTTTTCCTAACATTTAGCATTCATGGTTTATGGAGTTATTTGTTCCTTATGATCAAGCGTAATGAACCCCAGATATTATGGGTCAAATTACCATGCAGATCACAACCCCCTTATGCTCTTTGCTAGAGAGCCCTGCCCAGCTCTGTCATGTTCAACTGCTCTGTTTGGTCTTTCCATGGAATAGAATGGAATCACTCCTCTGCACGTGGCTTCCAAACGAGGAAATACCAACATGGTGAAGCTTCTACTGGATCGAGGTGGTCAGATTGATGCCAAAACTAGGGTGAGTGTCTCTGCGCCTTGACTTTCCCATCATTCTTAAGCCCTGCAACCTCTCATGCCCCATTTGCAATTACATCTCAGCAAACACAAGCACTGTGTTTTCAAGGGAGCTGGTCCAGAGTTTGATTTCAATCTCATAAAACACTTAAAGTTTCCAACTAGTAAGATGAAATTAATGTTTGCTCATCAACGTCTAGAGGTGCTGACCATTGGCCCCTTAGTGGGATAGTTTTTCTTGTTCAGTTTCTGGGAAGAAAGATCAAAGATGGTGCTCACTTGGCTCTCCTTTGGGTAGTTATCAAGAAGGCAAATTGACTGGTACATTCAAGCTGTGGCTTTTGCATATAGTGCTTTCGTGCATATTGACAGCTTTTATGCATTCAACTGTTGAGCCCATTGGTCATTTTCTTCAGTAGTTGTGCTACTGTCATTGGAGCATGAGATTTGCTGTCATGCTGACAGAAGGACAGCAGACAATTGGCAAGGTTTACCTTAGTCTCAGTAGATGTGGAGTCCTTCGTTCATTTCTGACCTCTGAAGTAAAATGACATCCTAACACCTCAAACAGACACATGGCGAATAAATTAATATTTAATATTAAATTGGGCAGCTGAAGGGAAGATGACTGATTTCAAATCCTACCTGTGCCACTCATGAAGCTAGATAGTCTTGACATTTTTCTGACCCTGAAATGTAGCTAATAGTCTTCCCAAACATCAGAAGGCTGCGTGAGGATTAACTCCTAGCTGTGCTATTTTCCTTAATAAGGTGGAGATGTACTTCAGGTAGTTCAATGCATGCCTACTTTGCATAAAGCCCTGGATTAGATGTCCAGCACTGTATAAACTGAGTGTGATAGCACACACCTATACCACACTTAAAATGCCAACATTCAGAAGGAATATGCAGAGGATTGGAAATTTAATTTTACTCTTGACTAGAATGAGCTACATGCTTGTCAGAAAGAAAGAAAGAAAGAAAGAAAGAAAGAAAGAAAGAAAGAAAGAAAGAAAGAAAGAAAGAAAGAAAGAAAGAAGGAAGGAAGGAAGGAAGGAAGGAAGGAAGGAAGGAAGGAAGGAAGGAAAGAAAGAAAGAAAGAAAGAAAGAAAGAAAGAAAGAAAGAAAGAAAGAAAAGAAAGGGAGGAAGGAAGGAAGAAAGGAAGGGAGGAAGGAAGGAAGAAGAAGGAAGAAAGGAAGGAAGAAAGGAAGGAAGAAAGGAAGGAAGAAAGGAAGGAAGGAAGGAAGGAGAAAACGTGATTAATCTATTACTTAGCTAATCATATATGTATTATAATGTGCTGATATTATATGCAGTTTTTGCTTAGATACACTACACACACATAAAATTTTAATATCAGCTTTCTTAAATAGAGTTGGCTATAAGAGAATTCACAAAAATTTCAAGTATTTTTGAAATACAAAATTGAGTCAGGCCTAGTGCTGTACACCTGTGGTGTCAGTATGATGATGTACATGTGTAGACCTAGAACTCAGTCAGTGAAGAGCAGGAAAATGTCAAGATTATCGTTTAGAAGTCAGCCTGGACTGCAGAGTGAGTCTGGGTCCAGCCTAGGCTATGTAGAGAGACCCCATCTCAACAACAAACAGAAGAAACAATCTCCCAAGTACGACTTCACTTTAGATATTCTCTTTATATGAGAGGGAAACTGCACCCATGTAATCTAAAAACACGGTCACCGAAATGAGACCTTTGTAACAACAGCATCAGTTGACATGCCAGCCCAGATGGGGGGAGTTTTAAAGGGTCTCATATAGAGATGACACAAACAGGCAAATGGCGGCTCCTGAGAGAGAGAAAATCAGTCTTCCCCAGACACAAGCTCCTGATACATTATCTAATCCTAAGAGGTCAGCCCTCGAGGCATGTGCATGTGAGCTACTCTAAAGGGATTCAGTCGTGTGTGTGTGTGTGTGTGTGTGTGTGTGTGTGTGTGTGTGTGTGACTCCTCGGTCATGAAAAGGTCCGAGGAGTGACCACAGGAGGAGTTGAAGTTGGGAAAGCCATGGGTGAAAATACAGCAGGCGTTTGTGAAATTGGACCACCAGACAGCATACACCAGCTGATATGAGGCCCCAACACACATACCGTAGAGGACTTCTGGGTCTGTGTTCATTCAGAGATGACGTACCTAACCCTCAAGAGACTGGAGGCCCCAGGGAGTTTAGAGGTCAGGTGGGGTGGGGGGGTTCACATGGAGCAGTTGAAGGGTGGATAGGGGGCAGAGAATGGTATATGGAGTATAAAAAATGAATTAAAAATAAAACAAAATTTAAAAGGAAAAAGGAAATTCTTTAAAAAGTTTTAAGTTAAAAAGTGTTTTAAAATCTCCTTAAAAAGAAAGAAACCAGTCAACCAAATAAGCAAGCCAAAGAGAAAAGAAAACAAAAGCACTCCCCAAAACAAAACAAACAACAAACTAAAAACACAATCCCTCCCCAAAACAATACAAACAACCACAACCAAAACCCTCCTAAATTATGTGATGAGCAAGGTCTTCTGAAGACCACCATTGCTAGAACGTGTATTTGTTCTAGACATTTTTGCATTCTGGAACTTCATATTCTCACAGCCCCAACAATAGGGGTCAAAGCCAGCCCATTCATCCGATCTTGAAGCTGGCAATTGTTCAGCTTCTACAAGCTATACCTAGACAACAAATTCTGTTTGTTCATTACCTCACAAAAGGTCCCCAGGGAGACAGAAAAGAAAAAGAAAATCAAACAATCAAACAAACAAACAACCCTTCATTTCTCTTAAGACTTTGGTCCAGTGTAGCAGTGTCATGCTCTATGGGAGTTTGGGAGTTGTTTGTTTTCTCTGTCCACAGTGTAGTTCCCTGTCCTTGCTTGGGTGCTTTGCCTGGTTCTAACCCTTGGCTTGTCACCACAGCCCTTTTGTTGATGTGTGGTGGATGGCAGTCTGACAATTTGAGATGCTCCGGTTTTGTCTGCTCCCAACCTCCCACATTGCTGTCATTATTCTTACCTTAGGTCATCCGCAGTTTTAGACCTTAGTGCATTGTTTTATAAATCTTGGCTGGTGTCTTACAGAGATTCACTCTTTCTGTTAATGCTATTCTGCAGCAGGTACTCACTGGGGAGCAGTTGAGTTTGTTTCTGTTTGCCATTATAGTACTTCCTTAGTTCTTCAGAGATGTTCTTGTTTTCATGCTTCACACATACTGGATATACAACTATGAAGTCTAACACCAATAGCATGGTATTTCCATAAAAAATCAAAGCTTACTCAGAAATAAAGAGACATGGACTCTTATGCTTGACTTGCCTATAACCGATTGTTCTTAGGAAAGTTATCAAGTGGAATTACTGGGAAGGGAATTTGGAACCTCATTTTATATTCTGTAGCCTTTGGATAGAGCAAATACATTGAGTTTAGAATTTAGACAAGAATTAAGAAGACTTAAGTTCTGCTTAGAGTGTGGACCAACTGCTCTCTTAGCAGTTTCTGAGTTTCTCCTTGCGCCGTGAGTTCAGGAGACCCAACATTGAACACGGCAGGTTAGGTCTCTATATTTCCAGAGCAGGTCATGGACTGGTGGCATTACTCAGTAAGAGCGTTCTTGCCATGACTAATATATGTGAGGCCACACTTGGTGCCCAGTACTACGGAAGGGGAGGAGGAAAAAGCAGGCATGGAAAAGAGATAGAAAAACAGGTGCACACATACAGACACAGACACACACACATGCACACAGATACACAGACACATCACAGATGAACACGGGGCGGGGGGGGGGGGAGATAGAGAGAGAAACAGAGACAGAGACAGACAGAGACAGAGAGAGACAGTGAGTCAGAGACAGACAGTCAGAGACAGAGACAGGGGCTGACCACTGGTCTCAAGGGATTCTGTATGCTGGTGAATATTTAATAATAGGTTGTTTAAAAAAAGCAAAAACAAAACAAGGTAAAATGAAATGGCTTGTTTTGTAGGCTTTCCCTTGCTGACTTCTATGGAATAAATATTCTGTCCATTATCCACTGAGAGGTACTAACATTGTGTCCCCAGAAGCAGAATTAGCATGGGATATAAAAGTGATATTTTTGTATTTTCTGTGAGCTAGCTTCATTCAGCACACGTGGGACAGTGTACAGTGTTGAGTGGTGGTAAGCTTTCACCCCACAAGCTAAGCATTCCTCATGTGTAAGTAACAGTGGTTTACAAAATTGTTAGAGGGTTGCACCCTGGTCACAGCTAAAAGGGTCATGCCCCTCTTTCCAAATCTGAAGTGAAGCCTGAACAGTTCTGGAACTACAATATTATTAAGTATTAATATTATTAAGTATTCTACAATACTTGACTACCAGGATAATGGAAGATAACAGGATTGAGTTTTCTTTCTGGTCTCTTAAAGTATATTTGAAATAGAATATGCTTATTTTTTGACTCTCATTATAAAAGGGTTTTTAATACACATAATTTAAAATTCCTAATTATCATAATTTTAAGTTAAGTCTAGCAGTTACATTACCCACAAATAATCAGAATAAAGTTCCTTCCATCTAGAATCCTCTCTCATCTACTCATCCCTTTTTACATGCTTGGGTTTTTCATTATGGGGAGAAAAGCAAAATTTTAGAGATTTTGTTTGAATAAAAAATAAGCCTCCCCTGGTTCCTCCCCACCATCACTACTGTTTTGAGCCATTGAGGCATTTGGCATCTTGGAAGACTCATTATTGACAGTCTTCAGTGTGAAACTCTGAGACATTTAAACCAGAATCCTTTGTTAATGTCTAAAACTCCATACTTTGTTAAACTATAAATTTTATAGCTAGTTAAAATGAGACTATTAATTTGGGTTTTATTAAGGTCATTCATTATTCTTTTCTGTTTTGAAACTTATTCATTATTTAAATATAGAGCTACCCCATAGGGGGTTTCTATTTAAAATATATTTCAATGCCAACAATAAAAGTACACAAAAACACTAAAGGATATTGAAGAAAACACATCAGAAAACTGGGACCTCTCTTCTTATTGGAAGTGATAATCAGTGATAATCAGATAATAGTTACAGTTATCCTGTGTGTATGATGCTCTATGTACTTTCCTAAATAAATTAGAAATATCATCTTCCCAACAACTTACAAAAGATATATTATTTTCTTAAGAAATACGAAGGCCGAAATTTGAGAAAAAAGATTGCTAAAAGAACGAAACAGCTCTTGGAACAATTATGTAACATGAGCTAGGACACACTGCATTTTTATAACAATGATCTGATTTCAGCATCCATTACTGGAAAAAGAGCACAGTCAGAGGGTGAGGACAGGAAAAGATAATGGAAGAAAGGATTATACAAAGCAAGTCTGAGCTACCAGCTAGATAGGTTATTCTCCTCTAGTGTTAACTGAGCTGCCTTTGCCAAATCATTCACAGCAGAAGTGTGTGTGTGTGTGTGTATGTGTCTGATTTTATTGAGAAAAAAAGTATGCATGATGAAGGTGCCTTGGGGGGACACTCGAGTTTAATAAGGTAATTAAATCTATTTATGGGGGCTGGTTAAAGTGCTCCTTCAGTAAAATACTTGCTACAATACCCAAAGACCTGAGTTTGATTGCCAGAACCCGTATGACAGAGTCAGGTATGGTAGAAAATTATAATCCCAGTTCTGGGGAGGTAGGGACAGGTCAAGTCCCTGGGATTCTGGCCAGCAGGCCCAGCTTAGTTCATGAGCTGTGGGTCAAGCAAGAGACCTAGCCTCAAAACCAAGCTGGATGGCTTCTGACCTTTAGTCTTCATACAGACATGTATGCATGGCCACACAAAGCACACATGTACGCTCACACACAGAACCCAAAAGAGTTTTCTGGCATCGTGGGCAGCATATTAGGCAGGCTCATTGACCAGTGCAATGTTCTGTGGGCCAAGAACAGTGTGCAGTTGGAGGCCTGACAGGTGGGAGTAGGAGAAGCTTCTGCAGCCTGAAGAAATATTGTCTAGAGATGCCATTCGAAGGACTACTCAACAAAGCCCTCAGCTAGGATTGGAAGACTCCTTAGCTTCCCTCCATGTCCCCTTGCCTATCCCCTGGGTCAAACCCAACCAACAGCCCGACGGTGTGGTAGGTCCGGTAGAGAGGTAACCTGGGACAGTGAGTCTGGAGATCAGACTGGAAAGATCTAGCATAGGAATGCAGAATGTGGCTGCTTGGCGGGAGTCTGACATTGGCCAAGGACAAGGAAATGGAATCTGACATTGGCCATGACAGGGAAGTAAGCTAGGGCAGGAATCTGACCTTCGGGCATGATAAGGAAGTAAATTACCCTTATCAAGACTCCAACTTTAAGCTGTAACAGGGAAGTGGGTTAAGGCAGGAATCTTAATCTTCGGGTGGAACAAAAGAAGTAGGCTTCAGGCAAGATTTTGTGATTGGACTGGGAAGTGCACTCAAGTATTTGGGTCATTATGATAAGCCCCTTTAAACCACTGTCAGCAGTAATCGAGGAACCTTGCTTACTGCCTTGTTAGTTCCTTATAGTACTGCTTGCCCTAAATATTTGCATGTAATTAAAATGGTATAAAAAACAGATTGGGAAAATTCAATTGGCCTTCAGTCTCAGAATTGACTGGGGTCATGCTACACAAGAGAGAGAGAGAGAGAGAGAGAGAGAGAGAGAGAGAGAGAGAGAGAGAGAGAGAGAGAGAGAGAGAGAGAGAGAGAGAAATGCAGAATGTGGCCACCCCTAGGAAATGTTGTTCTTATAAGGAAGACAGAGATTGGCAAGATGTCTTTGGGAACAGACTCTGACTGACCATCAGAGTTTTAGAGAAGTCAAAGCTGAAATCTTCTTGACTATTCTTTTTCAATGTACTTGTTTGGTAGCCCTCTTGGATGTTTCTGTCCGTGGGCAATCTTGATTGCTTTCCTGAACTGTCACTTCAGCAGGCTGGTTTAATCATGCTGGGTTCCTGTCTCTTTCACCATTTCCTGGTAGTCTCTAAAGTGATTTTGCCTGATAGTTTTCATTTTCCACCCACTCTTCCTTTAGCCCCTGCTACCCTAGATCCCTCCAGGTCAGATAAAAAATGCAGAGGGCATCCAGAGGGTTATCAAGAGCCAGAAGTTACCCCTGAAAGTATTTAGCTAGGAAGGTATATAAACAAAACATAGTCCAGTTTGAGATAGATTAGTTGACCGTTTTAATTTCATTTGTTAATAATAGATTTCATCTCTGAAAGAGTTTTGTAACTTTTTTGTTAAAAGTTTCAAATCTTAAAAGATTATGAAAAAAAATATCAGGGCACCCCAAAACACTTTTGGAAAATTTAACATAGTAGTTACAGTTTAATGGAGAATATTGATGGACAAATTAGAGCAAGAAGAATTTTTAAATCAAAGTGACACACAGAAAACCCAAATTAAATGGTATAAGAGTGCAATCTCCAGCTATGGTTCCATGTGAGTAGCATATTAGAATCCCATAAATGCTGTGCTCCGTGCCTTTCATCTCCCGGGTATGCAGACCCTTGACCAGAAGTCAGCCTGTTCCAATGCAACCAACCTGTGTTAGAACATAGTGGGAGGGGTACTGTTTTCACTAATTCTGTATGTCATGATCTTTTACTGTCTCTTCTTTTACTTTTCTCTGTCTCTGTGTCTGTCTGTCTCTCTCGCTATGTCTGTGTGACTCTCTGTCTCTGTTAGATAAGTAACCATTTTTTTGTTGTCTTTATCAGGTCATTAGGATCAAATTTCAGAGCCTCTCTCTTCTCAGTAGTAATAGAGCAATCTTGTTTTTCATTTGTTCATTTGCTTTTGAAGAAGTGTGAACTAAGGCTTAATTTCTTCCCTGTCTCGTCAGGACGGGCTGACACCACTCCACTGTGCTGCGCGGAGTGGGCATGATCAAGTGGTGGAGCTGCTGTTGGAACGGAAGGCTCCCTTGCTGGCGAGGACCAAGGTGAGTCACTATGAGTGGGATGGCATTCAAGGACATGGAAGGCACTTTCTGTAGTCTCTCTCCTTAAAACTGAAGCACCAGTCAATTTTTTTTTTTTTTTACTTATTCAAAGTAGTAGGGATAAGAGATACATACCAAACTTGCCAAATTATTAAAATGAGCAAGTACAAGCATCAGGACGTGCCAAATGCATGCCATTGTTTTCCTCCTGGTTTGTAACCTACTGTTACTGTAGATGAAAATTCAATAAACCATATACATAAAATAAGAATATTAAATATGATAATATGAGACTCTTACATTGCATGAGTTAAGATATTTTTATGATGTTCTAAGATAACTATATAGTACATATGGAATTATCTGGCAAGGTAATACCCTTAATGTCAGAGGACAAAGCTTTGAGCTTCTTTAGCCCTTTTCTCTTGGATAACACTAATTAGAAAAACGTTTACTACTAGAGTTAGTTGGCAACATTAGGGATTAATAAATATAATAGGAAGAGCATACTATTTGTAAATTATATTTTATTGTTACATGTTTTCTCCAATATCTATCAGAAAATACCATGAAGCATAAATTGACACTAACCACCCAGAATAATTTAATGGGAAATGAAATAAGTTTTAGTTTTTTAAATACAATAAAAACTTGACAATGTAAACCTATTACATTTTCTCCTGGTTTCTGCCTTTCTCCACCCCTTAATAATTCTAATATCCACTGATGCTAGCAACAAGGCAATGCGAAGAAAGCAAGACAGTGGCTATACATGAATCATCTCCGCTACACACACACACACACACACACACACACACACGATATATGCATGCAATATTCACAGTAGTCCAATGATAATGGAAATAATTTAGATAACCAATGTAGTCAACCAACTCTACTATTAAGTAATTATTCTAATTAGTATTACCCAAAAGTAAAGGATTAAACAAGCTCTAAGCTTTAATATTCTAGTGTTAATGATATCTTGACAGATAATTCTGTACATGTATATTATACATTTATATGTATATATGTTTATTACACATCATATGTTATTTTATATAGAAATATTAAATAAGATAGATAGATAGATAGATAGATAGATAGATAGATAGATAGATAGATAGATAGATAGATAGATATTAGGTTTTTTGAGACAGGGTTTCTGTGTATAGTCCAGGAACTCATTCTGTAGACCAGGCTGGCCTCGAACTCAGTCTGCCTCTGCCTCCCAAGTGCTAGAATTAAAGGCATGTGCCACCACACACCGCTCAATTTATATTTTAAGTAACAATTTCATTGCTATAATTTGAAGCAAGCCAGAGCATACACTTAACATAGAGAGAATGCAGTCATTCTCTGGAAGATGTGTTGTACCAGTTATTTAAACAACCAACCAACCAACCACAAAACTGACTACATGCAATACATAAAGTGAAATACAATACATAAAGTGAAATACAATACATAAAGTGAAATAAGTTATGTGCATTGTTTTTATTATCATTCTATAATGTGAATGTTGCAAAATGTATTTTAAAATATGCAACATTTTAGACTTATTTATGCAGAGATAATTGTCAAAAGTTTGTTGAAGAAATGAACTGCTATTTAAATCAAAACAAAATCTCAGTTCAGCATGTTACACCCAAATTTTTAAAATACATTAAAAAACTGAGGTATGCATGATTTTCCAAGGAGTTTCCAAATAATCCTATCTACAGTTTACCTATAATTGACACATAATCAGCAGCAATATGAATTACCTTAATGTTATTTTTAAAATGACCTTCCTGTTTAATCAGGAATCATACAAGTTTAAGAGTCCAGCATAGCATATTGTTGACCCCATGGCTATATCCCTTTATCTATCCATCATGGATAGAGACCCTCCACTCCCACATCCATCCATCAAGGATGGAGAAGATGCAATGTGCTAGGCACTGTTCTGGCTACCAAGGAACCAGCAAGATGAGTGCTAGTCAGAAAGAATCTTTAAGGTGCTTAGAATCTTCAGGGCAGGAGAGACAGGAGAAGATCAGAAAGAAGCAGAGTTCTATGAGGTTTAAAGGGCTCTGGGGAAGATGAACGGATTAGGTTGGAGTAGTACTAAGCTGCTAGTGTGTGTGTGTGTGTGTGTGTGTGTGTGTGTGTGTAACAGTGTCTTCCTTCTCTCTATCAAGGCTCTTAGTTTTGAGTCACCCCACCTTCCTCCTTGAAGCAACTCCCACTTGTTAGAAAGTTTCAGCTCTCAGCAAAATGAGTTTTCTCCCTCATCCACAAAGAATTCTCCATGCCCTGACTAATGCCTCTGTAATCCCCATGCCTAACCTCACATTCTCCAACCCCCCTTTTTATGACTCTCTTTAAACCCCCAATCCCAGTCAGATTCAATTTCTACCCCTACCCTAGCAATTCTGTAATGATACACCTTGCTCCCTGCTACCTAAGCCACTTTTTCTTTAAATCGCTTAGACATCTGTTTTCCCCTTCATACAACGCTGAGAAAAACTGAAGCAAGCAGGAGGCGATCCACAAACTCCTACTTTCATGGCTCTCTTGGTTCCGTGAATCACAGAAGCCCATGGAGCCCGTGTTCTATCTATTTCCACATCACCCGGCCCAGCCTCCCACGCCTCCCTTTCCTAAATGCTTCCCTTATTCACCTTCTAGGACCTGATACTTCTTTGGATTCCCTCTGCATCATTAGCATCTGCTTCCTTGTCTCTGTGACTACATCCTCTTTTTCTCTCTTTTGTTAGCAATTCCGGAGGCCACTCCCTGTCCTTGCTCTGTCTCTCTCCACTCACTTGCTCTGACGTTTCCTGAGGCTCATTTTAAGCTGCGCCTTTGTGCCACTGGTACACACGTGCATTTTCCTAGAATTCTATCTTCATGGCAGCTCCCCATGACTGCTTGGATATTTACCAGGCAGCTCCAATTAAATGAAAAAGCAAGCTCATGATAGTTTGCCCACCTCTCTGAATCTTGTATCTTCATTCATGGGTGTCTCATTCTTTCAGTTCCTCATACAGAATACCCTCATATCAGGCTGGGTTCTTTTTTCTCTCACTCTGCATTCTGTCACCTCTTAGTTCCATATGTATCTTTAAACCCAAAGCCTCATAGCCACCACACATCCCCCTTGAATCACTGCGGGAGGCTCCCCAATGCCTTCTGTTCCTTCTGCAACCCAGCTGTTCTGAACACATTGCACACATCCAACACAATCCTGTTACCTCAGCCCTTCTAACAATCTCTGTTCTCTCTTATGAAGTCTCTTACTCCTCTGAACACCTCTCCTTATTCACTACCTTAAGACATACTCATCTCCTTACTGTCTGTTGAGGTCTGTCATGTGTGTCTCCAACCCAGAGGGCTTATCTTTGTTTATCTTCTGTCTGATACACTCTTTTTGCCAAAATCATCATGTATAGTAGTTTGGGATGGCATTTGTTGTCTCTTAGACATGGTATAACACACCTCCATGTCATTCTGGCATGCCTGGTCTCCATTGAGAAGTCAGGTGTTATTCTGATGAGTCTGTCTCTATGTGACTTGGTCTTTTTCTCACAAAGCTTTTAGTAGTCTTTCTTTGTTCTGAACATTTGGTGCCTTGGCTATTATATATAACAGGGAGTTTCTTTTCTTGTCCTGTCTGTTTGGTGTTCTGTATGCTTGTTGTACCTTGGTAGGCATATCTTTCCTTAGACTGGAGAATTTTTTTCTATGGTCTTATTAAAAATATTTTCTGTTCCTTTGACCTGGATTTCTTCTTATTTGTCTATGTCTATTATTTATAGATTTGGTTTTTTTCATAGTGTTCCAGATTTCCTGGATTTTTTTTTTTTTGATTTAACATCTTCTTAGACTGAGCTATTCATTTCTTCTTCTTTGTCTTCAAGATCTGAAATTCTCTCTCCCATGTCTTATAATCCCTGGCGGGGCTTACCTCTAAAGTTTTTGTTTGATATTCTAAGTTTTCTTATTTCCACTTTTATTCCAACTTGAGTTTTCTTTAGTGATTATATTTCTACTTTTATGTCTTGAGATGCTTTCAGTATTTCATTTAAATGTTTGTGTTTTCATGGTCTTTATTAAGGCATTCATTCATATTCTAAGGTCTCTGGATATATTCATAATTGTTATTTTGAAGTCCTTGTCTTGTGTTTCACCCAAATTACATCTCTTGGGGGCGGGGCTATTGCTATATAGGGATTCTGGCTTCTGGAGGATGTATATTGTCTTGGCAGTACATGTTTGGTTTTGCATTGGGACCTAGGCATCTGGTGTAATGTTTGAAGGATTTCACAGTGTGGGTATATGGTCTTGTGTTTGTTGCTGGATGTTCTGTTCAGTGGTTTCTGTTGTAAATTCTGGATCCTTGGCAAATGTGATGTCTGTGGGGTCCCTGGTAAAGACTGTTTGTGTGGGTCTCTGAGTGACACAAAGGAGTGGGGATGGGGTAGAAGGAAAGGCTGAGAGGGGCTGCAGGAAAATGTTAGGTGATGTGGGTCTGCACCAAGAAACAGCATCTCCTGGGGTGATAGGTAGGGTAGGAGGAGGTTGTTTTGCAGGCAGGCTGATGCAGTATTAACAGTAGTGCTGAAGAGACCTGAAATGGAGGACAGGAAGAAGATGGAGGACGTAGTGATCAGTTTGACATATAACCTTCAAGTGGATTAAACAGCATCAGCAAATGATGGGACTTTCTGATGAGCACACTACACATTGTCCAAACCTTGTCACTTGCCACGTTTGTTTTATCTGAGCTTTGACATTATTTTCCCCTCCAATATGAACTACCTGCTCTTCTTTTCAAATTCTGTTTAATGGATTTCTAAGTATCAAAACAATGATTCCTAAAGCAATTCATTTCAGAAACAAACACTATTTCCCTTGAAATCATCCACCCGCAGACAGCCACAATTAAAATTTTCATACATTGGTTGTGGCTGTGTCTCACTCTTGAAGTCGCCTTTCTTGTTGATAAAATTGGCCTGTTGGCCTCTCCTGTCATATTACATATACATGGTTCCCACTTCTTTGTGCTGATAGTTATTGACTGATCATGGTTGTCAAAATAGTTATTTGATCAACAAATTATATTTGATTGTACCTGTGTGGTTATTAAGCACAAACAATAGTATAGTCTCTTGAATGAAAATGTCCTTCAAATTTTTCCTAATTATGTAATGATTCCTTGATGTTTATTTACCTAGCTTTTTAGAATGAGGGTGGCAAATGGCTCAGCAGAGTAAAAAGCATTTGCCAAGCAAGCTCCCCAGAACCCACGTAAAGGTGGAAGGGAAGAACCAGCTCCACAAAGTAATGAGTTGCTTTTACTTAGACTGATCAGGAAGCATGGCTTACTCCGGTCTCTTAAAGGTTTACTCTTGCTTGCCTTTATAACCCAGGCCAAAGCTGGTTGAGACTATTAATTATCACAAATCTAGACTATCTTCAGATTTGACAGCCAGGAGGTCCTTGACATAAGGTTTGCCTTAGCTTCATGCCCGTCTAGCATGTACCGGTCTTTTCCTTCCTACTTTAAAGTAAGTCTCGGACTATTATTGGATCTCAGAATTTTCCCTAAGCCTAAAGCTAAGATAGGGTAAACTTTTTCCTACTGCTTTGACACATGCACACTTTTCTCTCCTTCACCAACCTTCTCCTCTGTTTATATGTAAAGAAATGCAGGCAGAAAGACAATTGAATGTACACTGCTATATATAGTATTAGATATAAATGATCTATGCATGAACACTCTATCTAATACTGTTCTTATAATTTATAAAATCCAGCTGAATATTATGAAAACATGCAATATCTTTTGCTGAAGAATATGATCATAAAATTAAACACATGCTTCCCTTCCCACCTTTATCTAGGATAATCTGTTTTTACATTCAGATATTCAGAGAGAGTGATTTCTCCTGCCTCTAGCTGTGTTACAGATCAAGGCTGACCTTGTCAGGTCTCCAAACATGAGAGTCATAAAAACGAATCACCGACTTGGTTGTTCTTTGTTTAAATGTGCAGAATGGGCTGTCCCCACTTCACATGGCTGCACAGGGGGACCACGTGGAATGTGTGAAGCACCTGCTCCAATACAAGGCGCCTGTCGATGACGTCACCCTGGACTACCTGACGGCTCTTCATGTTGCTGCACACTGTGGGCACTACCGTGTAACCAAACTCCTGCTGGACAAGAGAGCCAACCCGAACGCAAGAGCCCTGGTAAACCTGGCCCAATCCACGTTCACCCAATGTAGCAAAACCACAGTGCTTGGCCAATGGCACCTACACCAATGAAAGAGTATGGATTCACGGTTAATAACTGCCATGCTTTTCCCTCCTTTAAACCACTAGCCAAATTGATGCCTCATAGCTTCCCAAGTGGTAGTGAGCATGGGCAGATGTAGGAGAACACCAGATTATTATTTCTCAAACCAGTGAGTTGTAAAACAGTATGAAACTCTGGGATCATGAGTGTTTTAAAGAAAGTAGATGCTAAAAAAATAAGAAATAGCTGGGTGTGGTAGAACATGCCTTTAATCCAGTACTCAGGAGGCAGAGGCAGGTGGATCTCTGAGTTCAAGGCTAACCTGTGCTACAGAATAAATGCAAGGACTGCCAAAGGTAGACAGGAAAAAAAAAAAACCTGTCAAGGGGGGAAACAAAAACAAACAAACTAAAAAACAAACATCCCAAGACAACCAAGTTAGTTCTAGGTATTTCTGAATATTAGGTAGAGTTAGGATACAGGTATAAAAAGTTTTGATATTTATTAATCTTTTAAAGAAAAAAGATTGTAAGACAGTGAATGTATTTGACTCTCTGAGGCAGTCCATGATATGAGTTGGTAGAGAGTTCACCAGGACATTTTCTGTGTGGACTGACTACCCAGCTGTGCTCTGGGAGGTGCACTGCTTCACAAAGCACTTTAAAGCCTTCCAGGAAGCTGCTGGAAAGAAACAGTAGGAGGCCGTACCCAAAGCAGCTTTGTGTTGCCTTCAGCCTCCTATGGAATAAATCTTTCTTGCTTCACTTATAGCCTAACTAACTATTACATTAGGCAGGCACTAATTTACGCCAGTTGTTTTCTAATCTCACTCTAAGAGCTTTCTTGTATGTTTACATGGCTTATGTCAATTAAAATTCTCCTCAAACAGTTTTGAGAGTCTCTTGTTAAAATGATTAAATATTGGTCTAAGGTAGCAGGTGAAGATGAAGGACATTTGCCTTACGAGTACAAAACCCTAGGTCTGCTCTCAAGCAGCACGTAGACCATGATGACACACGTCTATAGTCTTACCATTCAGGAAGTAGACGCAGGAGATCAAAAGTTCAGAATCATTTTTGGCTACATAGGAAATTCGAGGCCAGGCTGGGATAAATCAAATCACCCAGATTCAAAAGTCGGTCCAACATTTGATCTATAAACAAACTATTAAATCTATTAAATTATCAATTGAGCATATTGATTTATTTGAAAAACTTCAGTGAAATTTTTGCTTATTACTGATTACTTAGAGAGTGATTGTACTCCAGGGTCATGTTCAAATATGTGAAGACATTGATTTTTCTCATAAGTAGAAAATACTTTTTATGTGATGAAAACTTTTTCTTTATTCATCACTAATATTTATTTACTATGTGATAAATACTTTATAAGTGATGAAGAGGCTTACAGATTATCCCAGGTGACTAGTTGTACATGTTTTAATCCCACAAGTACCCGTGGCTACTTATCTCTGGCTTATGACGTAATTTATAAACAGGAGAAGTGACTCAATAATTATGTTGATTACTCCACTGCAAACAATACAAAGTCACCAGCGTGAGTGAGACCATATGTTTTCCTGAGAACTGTTAACATATAAAAATATCAACTGATCCTCTGTCCCCACTGGGACATTTAAAACTGTTAATTAGCAAGATAGTTATCATCTTGTAAAAGATCATTATTCAATTAAAAAGATAACAGATAGAATACATAACAGCTTAGCATGGGGCTAGGCAAATTTTTATGTGATTTCTCCAATTCTGAAATAACCTAGTTTTACAAAGCTGCAGGTGCCTTGCAGAAGCCCGACTTAACCTTAGCTCTCAGAAGTGTTGTCTGGTGGCCATCCCAGAAATTCACCATTTCTTTCTTGAGAATATTCAGGAATGCAATGCAATCACTTTCCCTTGAAATAAAACCTATCTGGGAACGTAATCGTTTCTTTATAAAATCAAATGTGTCTGATCGGTATGCATGTTATAATCTAAATTTTAACTTCTCATATAAATATTGTCAGCCTAATGATGTCTGCTAATTTGAAACTCTCCCTAAGAAGATAATGGCAAAGCTGAAACACTTTTTTATGAAGCCGTCATATTGCTAGCTTAGATGAACAATTCCTATACTCTGAGGAACTGGCTCTTCATCATCAAAATTACTTCTGCTCAGTCCAATCTTTTCTACTTCCCCTGACCAGTCAAGGCAGACCACAATACCTTAGGCTGTCTAAAACATAATTACTCTCTGTTTTTCCTTCTCTGAAAACTAAATTCACACACTTTTCTCTACTTTTGTTTCCTCCTTATACACTCAGAATAACAGAAACAAATTTCAATACTCATACAAACACACCGCCCCTTCTCTTCCCAAATCCCACCATCTGTATAGGGTTTGAAGAGATGGTGACATTATGTGACATTATGTAACATTATCGCCTGCGATGTGCCAGCATGGAGTTGCGTGAGAATTGTTTCTGCATGTTTTCAACTAACTCGATTGTCTTTTGCACAGAATGGTTTTACTCCACTGCACATTGCCTGCAAGAAAAACCGCATCAAAGTCATGGAACTGCTGGTGAAATATGGGGCTTCAATCCAAGCTATAACAGAGGTAGAAAAGTGTTTCAGCTTCTCACCAAACATTTCCTCTCTTATGCCTTCCTCTTCCTCTCACCCATCTTCTGTCCTCTTCACTCGTTTTATTTATCTGAAGAAGCCCCAAAGCCCACGGTGCAGAGGAGTAAAGCTACTGTCGCTTTGTTTCGCAGTCTGGCCTCACACCAATACATGTGGCTGCCTTCATGGGCCACTTGAACATTGTCCTCCTTCTGCTGCAGAACGGAGCCTCTCCAGATGTCACTAACATTGTGAGTATGGCTTGGGTCAGAATAACCACAGGGGGAGAGAGCGAGAGGATCAGAGTGGGTGTGTGTGTGTGTGGGCTTGTGTGTGTCATCAGAGCTCAGAGGTCGCCTCTGAGACATTTTGTAAAATAACATTTGGAGCTTTCCTGAATGCAGAGGCCACATGTTCAGGAAGCAAAATGGAAGCCGACGAATGACACAGCTTAGGCTTGCTGGTGAGGATGGATTAAATATTCCTCTAATGCATTCAGTTAAACAAGATATAGTTTCTAAAGCTCCTCTGAGGCTCAGTGTGGTCATGAACATCCTGCAATTCTGAGCTGCTTTGAAGCTGAGGCAGGTGGTTTGTGAGTCTGAGACAGCCTTGACAGCATTCCTCAAAAATAGGCATGTGTGCGTGCACACACACACACACACATACACACACCCTTGAATGTGAATGAATGATGGGTTGCAAAACAGTTGTTAAAGTTCTCCCTGGTTTGCCTGAATACATTGTATCCTAGGTCATTTTCACAAAATAAAGCTCCATATTCAACCTTAGCAAAGACGAGCCGGAGAGAGAGCAGCAATGAAGATGAAGGATTTCAAATCATCCCCTACTCTCCTTGCATTTGCAGTCTCCTACTGAGTTTTCTCGTTGCCCTCATTCCTATGTGCAGTGTAGATTCCTCAGCCCTGAAAGAGTTATCAACAATATTCTTATATGAATGCTGCTCTCAGCAAGTTTCTTTCTGCCAATAAGTACTGGATGTTCCAGAATTCTCTCTGGTCTAATTTAGGATTTTTCACTTGATAGATGTATTTCCCTCACTGTCTTGAAACTCCCCTTAAAATCTCTCTGTTCATTGTCATATGGCAAATCTTCTGGACCTAATTTTCCCCAGGGAAGGAGAGTACCCACTGTATGTGTTCATTCAGATAATAGGCAATCCCATGACCGATCCCAGAGAGGGTTGAATTTTTTAAAAGCATATACAACAGAACTAATTCTCCCTACATGAATGTCAGAGGCCATTATTAAAGTGATGGTACTTGTAGCTGTTGACTGCAGGGTGTGCTAACTTGGGGATAGCTTTCCCCACTTAAGTTATGAACAGAATGTCCAGGTTCTCTTTTACCTCTGCTTTCTCCCAAGTTCTTATTTCTCTGTATTTTATATAGTTTTTTGAAGGCTCTGGTGTTCAGACAGAGTCCATTGAAGAACCCAGTTTATATATATATATATATATATATATATATATATATATATATATATCCTTTGTATTACTCAACAGTGAGAGCATAAAACTATTAAAGAATTTCAGCTCTATATTTATGTTTCCTTAGTCATAGCATATTGACCCCTCTGTAATGTTACATGGCACTTCTCAACCACCAAATATAGGAGTCATTTCCTATTGTGACAACTTAAATTGAACATTTTTTTTTTTGAATGCTTAAAGACCTCACAGGGCTGGAGATATGGCTCAGTCATTAACATGCTCACCTTGTAAGTTCAAAGACCCGGGTTCCATCCCTGTCACTCGGATATTAAAAGTCCCATGTGCTTCTGCAATCCCAGGGCTGGCCTTAGAGGCTGATAAGAGGGCCTCCCATCCCACAGCTCATGACCAGCTAGTCTAGACAAACGGGTGAGCTCTAGGCTCAGTGAGAGATCCTGTCTCAAAAAAATAAGGTGGAAAGCAATTGAAGAAGTCACTGGAAATCTGAATCCCTGCTTACACACACACACACACATCAGAAAGAGAGAGAGTCATCTTTTCTGCTTTTTATTATTTCATTCAATATCAAATTCTCTCGTTTTAAATATTACAATATTAAATATTGTCATTTCCTATAATTTTTAATTTTGTATTTCATTTTTCAGAAATTGAACCTTTCTTTCAGGAAAAGTACTACTATGTGCTCACCTACTTTTGCCATTTTGTTTTTATTCTTTTTATTCCTGTTTCCCCATGTTTCTTAGTTGTATTCCAATATCTACAGAGTCCCAGAAGCAATGGTGATGCTATGTTAAAATATATCATCATATTACCACAATAACATCTGGAATTGTATTAAATAGGGAACTTGGATAAAATTTCTTTCTTTCTTTTTTGGGTTTTCAAGACAGGATCTCTCTATGTAGACCTGGCTATCCTGGAACTCATTCTGTAGATCAGACTAGCCTTAAACTCAGAGATCCTTCTTCCTCTGTCTTCTGAGTGCTGGCATTTCAGGCATGCTCCACCACACTGGGTGAAATTTCTTTTAGAAGAGATTTTTGAAAATTCTTTAAAAAAAAAAAATCCACAAACAGCTATTTAAGTGGCCAATCCAAATAGTTCCTTGATTGCTTAACTGTTGTAACATCTCCTCAGGGCATGGAGAGAATTAGACTGCACATACGTTTCTACTATTCCCATATTTTAGGCTTTGAAAGAATCTTAGATTTGGCAGTGGCTTATTAACTTTTAGTTCTTAGATGACAGTCACCCCAAGTTTCTTCATTGGTTTGGTCTGTTTATCCTTACATAGTTTACCTTCGCCCCTTCAAACAAACACCCGAGAAACTTCCCTGTTGACCCTTTCAACAGGATCCCTGGTTGATTTTTGTGTGTTCATTTTACTTCTTAAAGGCTAGATCCTTCCATTAGGAGATAGCATAAAGCTACTGGTTAAGATATAAGACTCTCTATCCCATTTTAATTCCAGATAACACTGAATCCCTTCAGGTATAAGTAGATGCCATGCAGCTGTTGAAACATGATAAAATAATTACTTGATTTTCTGGAATTAAAATTAAAATGGACACTTGACCTTTTCAGTTGCCCAATCTGGCAACCCTAGCTGTAGAAGAATACACCTTTCTCTAGCTGTGTGGTGCCTGTGAGTTTGTGTGTTCTCAAGATATTGGGACATGGCTACTGGATCCAGAACTCTGCTGCAAGTTGGTGACAAAGCTGTGTGGAGGTGGACTTCCTGCTTGCTGTGACAGTGTCAGTCATGTCCTGACCCCAGTGCACCTACCCTTGGCACCTCTGTGTGTGGCTGATGTTGTGTTGCATTCTGAATGCAGTTTTGTCTCTTGTGCTTTAATGCTTTTCAACTAGATGCAGCCAAAGTGGGAGTCGATGTAGCTGTCTGCTGAGCCAGTTTAAAGCTGTGAAAGAGAGGCATGACTCTTGGTATTCGCTTTGGACATGAACATATGCATTCTCCTGCCAGTTTTGTTTTGTCTGAAAATTCACACCAAGCAGAAGATGCACCAATAACTCAGACACTTGCAGATACATTTTTCTCCCTGACAACTTCCATTCCCAGAAAACGTATATGTAAACTTTAACTGGTGACTTGTATTATATAATACACCCTGAAGTATTCATTGGTGACCACAAGAGCAGAACCGCAAGCATTCAAGAGCTCTTGAGAGCGCAATGCAGGGCATTAAGAATTTCTTTCTTCTTGTAACCAGTTAGCGTATTTATGGCTAAGTTCCCACTTTATATTATATTTAATTTTTTTAACTAATCTCTAAAGTTAAGTAGTTTAAAATGAGGAGATCAGGCTATGCCCAACAACCAGGAAATGAAACGTTCTGAGTAAGGCAGTATTTGTTGACTTTCTTTCCTTACAGTAAGCACAGTTTACAGTAAATGCCCGTTATCCCAAAAGCAGTGAATAAGGCTTCAACAAGACAGTCCTCATAAAGTAGGGTCACCAGGTGTGCTCTTGGAATATGGTCAGCATTTTATATGAAGCATATATATATACATATATATATACTTTATATAAATATATATATCATCACCTTCAAATGTGCAGAAGCCAGAAGTAACTTAAAATAGGCATAAAATAAAGGTTTTTTAAATATTTAAATACTACTATTTGAAATATTTTTATATTTTGGAAACATATTAATAAAATATGTTTTAAACATAAACATGTAAATTCAACATTGCATAGACATTCCTTGGGGGCATATTTGACTTAATTTCTGGAAAGAAATATTGCTGTCTTTATTTCTACAACAATTAGTGAAATAGCTAACCTTATCAGACCTAGAAACGAAGTTGAGTTTTTCTCTTTCTGTAACCATAAGTCACCAGTCTAGCTTATTTGGACATGTGTGAATAACAGCAGGAAAAAGGATAAAATCATGCCCAGAGAGGAAAACGCTTGCCATGCATCTAGAGAGCACAGGTAGGCTTGACTCATGGTATTTTATAGAGCATCACATTTCCTATATATTACAGGGTCAGTATTTACCATCAGAAAGCGAGGCTAGTAGATGACACGTGAGCCATTAGCCCAGAAGACACTATTCACATCAATATCTAGGTTAATGCTTTCTAATCATATCACTTGACACACATTCCTCATAACTGCAAAAGTGATGGATGTCATTATGGTGAGAAAAGAGCCATGAGCAGTGACCCCCACCCCTACCCCCTGCTCCTACATACATCATTTCACTAAACTTAAAGCTTTTTAGATTTCAGAGTATTTGATGCAAAGAATCAAGACATTATTCTTATTCACCGGAATAAGTAATTAGAAACATGCCATCCCAACGTAGGCGAGTTTAAAGTCACTCTAGTTCACATGAAATGCATTCCTCTGCTTTGTCATTGTCAGCTTACCTTCTAGAACAGCTGTGCTGAGTCATCTTGTTTCATTCTAATATTGTGCTCTAACTCTGAGGTTATTTGAATGACCGAATCTCTGCCCGCTTCAGTGAGAACAGGTTTCCCTCTAAGAATAGTCTCTTGTCTCTAACCTCTTCTTCAACACCTCCTGAGAAGTATGTTAGACCTGGGTATTGCATAGACATCTGAGGACTGACATGAAGTTCATGCAGCAAGTGAAAATGTGACCAGCGGCATCACTCATCTCTCAGTAGCCTTCCACATCACAATCTGTAATCAAATATGTTAATTAAAATAAGCCGGGAAAATGTTCTTCCTGGAAAAATTAGATCTCTTATTTAAGTAGTCATAGTTTGATTTCACAACAAAAAGACAAACCAGACAGAAGATTGTGTTCAGTAGTATGGTTTGAAATTTGAAAAGAAATTATTTATGTATGGTATAAGTGATGTGATTTTTATTTTTTTGCAATGTGTTGATCTTTGACATCTGAAGTTTTTCATTGAATGGGATGGATGACAGATTTTAGGTTTATAGGACGAGAGGTCACATCTTCACCCAAAACCACGTAAGTTACACAGGATTGATTGTGAAGCTAAACCACAGGGTGTCCTGGATATTTGGGTAAGTTCGTAGTTTGTCATTGGTGGAAAACATTTCCAAACATTTGTCCTTCTAAAGATACAGAAGATGCAAAACTGTTTTTCTAAGCTGAACACTTATGCCTTCCTATAGATCCCTTATACACTTGGATAACTTGCTGAATTTCACCAAGGGGACATCTTTCCTCTTCGCTGTCCAGGGCAGTGGGTTATTTACAATTGCGCAATCTGTTTTCTGGCAGCGTGGTGAGACAGCTCTTCACATGGCGGCCCGGGCCGGGCAGGTGGAAGTGGTCCGATGTCTTCTGAGGAATGGTGCTCTTGTGGATGCCAGAGCCAGGGTAAGTGCTGCTCACCCAGTGTTCTTCTGCAGTACATGGCCCCCCTCTTTAAGTTGGGGTGTCTTCTGGAGTTCCTGGGTTTTTAAATTCCACAGTGTCCATATCAGTCATCATTTCATTACTGCGATATCTGAGAAAAATAACTTGGAGGAAAGAATAATCTAGGCTCTCTGGTCCACGGGTTTCAAATTATGATTGGATGGATCTGTCTTTCTAGGCATGGTATGAGTCTCAAATAGCATAACAGTGCAAAGCTACACACTTCACAGAGTCTGGGAAGCAAAGAGAATGCAAGCCTTTGTTAGGGTACTTCATCCAGGGACCGGAGTCTCTTGGATGGTGATGCTCACAATTAGGGAAGCTCTACTTCCCACCCCTCAGTTATCTCAGGGAGTGCCCTCACAAAACACTCACAAGTGTGCTCTACCAATCTCCTAGGTGTTTCTCAATCTATCAAGCTGACAGCAGAAGTTACCATAGGCTGTTAAAGGGAGAGCATCCGATTAATAACACTATAATAAAGGAAGACTATGTAAGTGTGTGCAATGAAAACACACTCAAGCCACAGGAACATTAGAATGGAGTGTAGTTACATTTAGAAAATCTGGCATACAATAAATATAGCATCGGCTTCCACTTTATCAGTCTTTAATCTTGAAAACCATGTTCACGTCTATCTGTTCTGTAAATTTAAGTCTTGTCTCTACTGTATGACATTATATATACTAAACATATATTTACATACTGATTCTTTCAAAATTATCTGAAAACATGCCTTCAAAGTTCAAAGCTTTCCTCATACTGGTTTTATTTTCCCCATCTTGTTATGATATCTCCTTTTCCCTCTACTCTGGTGTTTATAGACTTGAGTATTCTGCATATTTATTATACCAGAACAATAGGCATGAGACGGTACCTGATCACATTTCTCTGTTCCTAGGCAGTTCTAACTTCCTCACAGGTTAGGATTTTTCTTTTTCTTTAAATTATTTTTTTTTCTCTTTGTATTACATTCTTTCTCTCCTAAATGCAGCCGAACTTCTTTGTCCTATTGTATCTTTTGTTTCCTTTTGAATATTGTTCTGTTAACATTTGCAGTCACAGCACTGGGATTCTCATAGACTACTTAAATATGCTCTCTCTTCCTCCATTTCCATAAGCCCATTAGAACTCAGTTCATCTTGAGACATACCATCACAAAGTCAATGAGGAAAATAGCTCTTTTGGAGTGAAAACATCTTAATCGTTAAGATTGTAAGTGATCTAACACAGGTTACTCCACCTCTGCATCTTTATCCTTGAAGATGAGATTTGGACTCAAAAACTCCCAAGTCCTTCTGCAGGTGTTCACTGTAGTCTCTGACTTGGCAGAATTACCAGACACTTTTTAATGATGATCTCCAGAGACATGGAGGAATCCATAGACTACAGGTAGCCTTGGTATGACTTTTGTGTTAGATCTCATCTGCCTTTCTATCCTTCTCAGAAGCCGTGCAATTTATGTCGTTAATAAAAATCACCATTGTGGGTGGGGAGATGGCTCAGTTGCTCAGAACATTGCCCTTGCAGAGGACAGGAGTTCAATTCCCAGCACCCATATGTTGACTCACAATGTCCTGTAACTCCGTTTCTCCTTCTGACTTCCACGGATATGTACACATACAAACCATACATACATGCATGCAGACAGAGCATTTATACATGTCAAATAAAAAAAATCTTAAAAAAGAATCATGCATATATCATGTTTTTCCTTGTTTAGAGATTTTGTTATTCAACTGTATTTTTTTTCTATGACAAGGCTTTTTCTTGTTTCCATTTAAGTGTGCCTATATTTCACTATTTAAGAAACAACTCTATTGAGGTCAGTGAGAATGCAGCCAAGTGGCAAAGTTCTTTACCCAGCATTCTCAAAGCCCTGGATTCAAACTCCAGCAATGAAAGAAACCGTTTTATGGCCAACCAATTCATGTGATCCAGGCTATTCTCCAACTGAGACTCCCTCAGGTAACTCTGGGCTGGGTCGAGTTGACAGCTGAAGCTAACTAGTGAAGAGGTCGCCATCTTTGGGCATTTACTGGAGCTCCTTCTTACATGGCTAGTTGGAGCCTCTTTCCTTTGAGAGACTGTGGTGTCCCTACATTGTTTATGTCTGTAGCATGGAGACTCCGCTTTTTCCTCCTTTGCAATCACACTTCTTATTCTTCATAAAGAAACATAGGCTTCTTTCTGTTTTTCAATTTAAGTTTCACACGCTATTATGTCTCTTTCTTTTCAGCTTTGCCATGTACTTGAATTCCCTTAGTCTAGCCATCCCTCTATTACGAACAAGGTCCGTATATTGCAGAGCAGTGCTTTCCAAATGCCACTTTGTGTATCAGCCACCCAGGTGCCCTCTTCACTGCAGGCTGGGACATTTTTTCTGCAGTTTAAACAAGAATCCAGGCGGTATCAATGATCCCACCCCAGAATCGACTCTTGTGATGCTGATGACAGTTAGGACCCAGGACTTCCCTTTTAGAACATGGTATCAGTTTATATTCAGGCCATGAAGTTTTGGCTTTTGTTTAGCTGAGTCCTTTAATGTTTTCCTAGAACTTTGTGTTTTCATCAACATTAGTTGGATGCTGCATAATTCATAAAACATTTTCACATAAGTTATTTTATGGGCTGTACAGCCTTGGGTGGGAGGTTGACTTCGGGTCCTAAAATTCAAGATTTCACTGATGAACTGTGGTCGCAGATTCGAGTAAAAAGGATTTCTCCCATGGCCTTGGGATTTTTTTTTTCTTCTAACTGGCTCTGCCAGAAGCCAATAATTCCTCCCCAGTAAAGTCCTTCTGCCTGGGATGTGGCTTGCAGAAGGAAGTCAGCAAGCTGTCCTTATCTTAAGTGTAAAGCTGTTCCTGTTTTCAAGTTCTCCTTCTATCTTCACCCCAAGAAAATGAGTAGTTTCTAGTTGTATTCTCCAGACCCTCCAGATCCTAGATTCAACACTGGGCCCTGATTATGATGCAGCCTATTTAGAGGCTGGAATGCAAACGAATGACATCCTGTAGAGAGCCACAAGGACTATGAGATGTCGCCTTCCTCCAAAGGATGAAGGATAGCTCTCAAAAGATAATGAGCAGGCATCAGGCAGAAAAATAAGCAAGTATCGCCTTTCTACTTCCCAGACACATATATACTTAAGAAATTAAGGATTTTCTTTTCTTAATCTAATACCATTATTCTGGTACTTATCCTCCACTCCCTGAAGAGGAAATAGCTTAAAATTCTGCTCATTTATTACACTGGGCTCGTGCTCAAGAACTGTGGTAGTCTGTAGTTTACCTCATACATTCTTGAAGTAATATGTCATCGCCATATAAGCAGGGGCTTAGTCATGTTTTCTCTACTTCCTATATATCTATATGTCTGTATCTATATCAACATCTATCTATCTATCTGTATGTATGAAGAAGAAATGCATATATCACATTAATATTATTCATTTTAAAAGTGTAAACTGGTGCCGAACTGGAGCTCACTGCTAGAGCACCCATGGGGTCCATGCAGACAGCAAGTTGGTACGCAGCACCAACCACCCCAAAGAACAAAAGTACAGGCAGACACTCCAGGGGCTAAGGCATATTTTTCCAGACAGATTGGAAAGCAGGGCTATGGAGGCACTCTGCATTTGTCCCTTGGTGAGCTTTGGCCCTTCCATCAGGAAGTCCCTATTTGTCCATTGTCCTCAGTGGATTTAAGTCAGAATTCCACCAAGGTCTTCCTTCTGGGATCCCTTTTGGTTAGGGGCTTGTTCTGTTGACCCAGTCGTGGGCCTGGCCTTTGTTTTTTGGGTTGAGCAATGACAGGATCCCTGGGCTTCAGCTAACTTGAAACTTAACTGCTAAACTTTTTCTCAGCCGCCAGCAGACATGGTTTTGGGGAACATTAGTAGCAGGCGTCACATCAAACTTTTAAACCTTGGCCCAGCTGCTGTTCTTTCCATCTTTTTGTAAAAAGTTTGGGCTCAGCAAGTCTTTCTTAATTTTGGTTGCCTAGGAGCCAAGGAAACAGCAGGCTTTTGTAATGAGGCTGAGAGCACCTGCTTCCTGTCTAGGCTGTGTCCCAGTCTCTTGCAACTGGTGAGAAGGCCTTATTTTGGAAAGGGTCAGGGGGCCAGGACTCCTCCATCACTTTGTCCATTCTTTTGAGTCTTCTGCAAGTTCTCATGTTTTGGTTTGGTTTTTTGCCTTGGTTTCAGTTAACTTTATCCTGGGGCAACAGATACAAGTTTTACAGTTCAGCAAAGATATAATTGTTCAAACTGAAAAGACTTTATGTACCTGTTTAAAGGATTTTCTTAGAGAAATTTATGTTATTTCTTTTTCCGTTTTGAGATGAAAATATACCAAAGAATTTTAAAAGTAGGCAAGAAATTTACTAGCTTTTATTCAAACAAACAAACAAACAAATAAACAAACAAACAAACAAACACTTTACTGCTCTGGGGTCTGAGAACCAGGGAACTGTAGATAATAACGTAACTAGTTCCCAGTAACTACTACCAGTTACAAGTTGTCAGTTGACTAGAAATCCAAAGATCACCATCTCTGCAATCTCCTCCCTACTCTGTAAAATCTATAATAGACTCCCACGCATAAAACAAAACTAACACTCTAAAAAAAGTTTTTAATCTCCATTTGAGTGTATTGATTTTTCTCGTCTCCCCACTGGGTTCTGCTGGCAGAAGTTAAGAGGAGAACCCAGCAGCGGACAGTCACGGAAGCTCTTCTTCGGGTCCTGAGTTCACACCAATTGCTTTGCTCATCATTCCTTACTCTTCCTCTCATCTTCTCTGTCAAAAATCATCTTATCCTGATTTTCTTCCTGGCCATCTTACTGCATCTGCCTTTAGTGTCTGAGTCGCTTGAATGGCCTTGGGCAGCCTTTGGGACCTCACTGCTCTCTTAGTCACTTGTTCTGGAGATACGGCTCAGTAGTACATGTTACGTTTTCAATACATGTTACGTTTTCTTTTGGTGTCTATTATGGGGCAAATCATACATGCATCATGCGTGAAAGAAATTTGTAAGTTGTAGGTTCTTTTATAAAATTCCAATTCTATTGGTAAAATAATTGTGTTGCTATTACTTATTAATTTCCTCCTATCTTGAATTCAGATGATGCTATTTCACCTCTTCCTATGGGTTTTCTAAAACCTCTTTTATGGTGACTCCCCCCTGGAGAATATTATAAAGACACACCCCTTTGCATTCTGAGGGACACACTCAATTTTATTTTTATAAGTGACAGTAGTTTCTTTCTTTTTTTTTTTTTTTCAGTTCTTTTAACCTCGACTACACGTTAGAGTCAGGTGATCTCATGAGCCTTGCCGAATATGTCCTTCCTGCCTATTCTCCTCAGCTCCATCCTCTCTGTTTTTAGAGCAAAAACACTTGGCAGAGAGTTTACTCTATTTTTTTTTCCAGAGTTCCATTTCATGTTTGAAGTCCTAGATGTGCGTGGCAAGAGCATCTGCAATGCTTCCTGGAACAGCATCTCTTTAAATCACTTTACAATGTAGTCTTTATCCACAGCTCTCCGAGAACAAAATGGCCATCCGTTGTGTCCTTGGCTCAGGAGTGAAGTGGAAAGAGCATTTCCAGCTTCCTTGGGTCTTTTCTCTTGATTCAGTTCCCAGAATAAATTCTGCCTCTTGTTGAAAGCTCTTGGAGGAGAATCTAGGTCTTAGGAATTCTGGACTTGATTTCTTTTCTCCTTCAAAACCATGAGTTTGCCTGTAAGTAAGCATAGAGAGAGTTGAAGACAGAAAGAGTGAAAAGATAGTTTTGGGTTACTCATCAAACAGTTACCAAGTTTATGAATGCACATACATACTTTCTGAAAATCTAAGGAAGGGGCTTAGTGGTTAAAAGCGCCTTCTGCTTTTTGCAGAAGATTTGGGTTTGATTTCCACACTGTTATAATGGCTCACAGACTGTCTAAAACTCTAGTTCCAGACGATCGGATGCCTCTTCTGACGTCTGTGGGAACTATGCATTCATGGTGCATTTCCATACATATAACTGAACACATAAAATCTTTTTAAAAATTTAAGAGAGATTTTTTTTTTTGTGTGGTCAAATAGATCACTTCTATAACAAATACAAATAAAGCCATGACAGGATAATAACAATTAGTTTTTGAGAAGAGATTCCTACTGCCTCTTCGTAGACGAAGATATCTTCCTGGAGGAAGGCACCGTGAAGTGTTTGAGAGGCATGCACTGCTAATAAGGTTGGGTTTGCCGGGACCTAACTGATTCCTTGCCTTGCGTTGTAGGAGGAGCAGACACCTTTACATATTGCCTCCAGGCTGGGGAAGACGGAAATTGTTCAGCTGCTTCTACAGCATATGGCTCACCCCGATGCAGCCACTACAAATGGGTACACACCACTACACATCTCTGCTCGGGAAGGACAGGTAGACGTGGCCTCTGTCCTGCTGGAAGCGGGAGCAGCCCATTCCTTAGCGACCAAGGTAAGGGGTGGGGGTGACTAAGAGGAGCCAAAGCTTCATTCAGCTCCAGAAGAGTCTCAGGAAAGGAAAAATCTCTGGCAGGCCTCTGACTTGTTTCTGTCTCTGAGTATTTTAGATTACAATCTAAACGACGGGAGGAGGTTGTAAATTTTTATGTCATGTCTTCAAGGAAAATTCCTGCATTACTGTCTTCTATTTCATGTGCCAGTTCTGCTTGGTATAGGTATCCAGAAATGTAATTACAATTTCATTACTACAAAGCAAAGTTTACTTCCCCCCCTTTTTACTATAATATATATATTCTCTAGAGAAAAAAAGGGGGGTTCCCAAATACGTTGAATTGTCACCACCAGTGAGGAGAAAATCCTGCATTAGTGCAATAGTACAGTTTGCTTGGTGACAGAGCCTTGAGACAGTTTGCTTGCTTATATCCCACCCTTCCCAGTGCTAACCCCATCACCTCTCATGTGGTATTTCATTTCCTTTGTCCAACTGTGTTGGGTCCTTTTTGTTGTTAAGATAAAATACCATGACCCAAAGCATCTCGTGTGAGAGAGAGATTATTGTGGCTTATAAGTCCAGAAAGGAGCTGTTCCCAATGTCAGGGATGGCATGGCAATGGGTGGCCCAAGAAGGAACCTGGATGATTACATTACATCATCACACCAGGAGGCACAGAAAGAATGGAAAGTCAGGCAAGGCTCCACAGCTCTCCCGAAGAGTGACCACACTGGAGATCAAGTGTTCAGATTCCTGAGTCAATGGGGGGCCCTTATTCACACACACCACTACCCAAACATTTACCAGGTTCACTTTCTCTGTAGTTTTTTTTTTTTTTTTTTTTTTTTAACCACATCTAAACAGAGCAGGTTTGCAGATCAGTTCATAAGCTGCAGTAACACCAAACAAAAAGACTAAAGTATCCCAAGCTTGTGTTCAAGGTTCCGTGGTGATACGGGACAGCTTTTCCGTCTCTTGGATATATTCCACTAGAGAGTCACTACATGGGGATGAGTCATGATAAAGCATGAACATGCCCACATCCCAGACGAACACAAAAACCAGGCAAACAGAATCCTAGACTACGTGAGCATGTCACAGGGCAAAGTACTTCCACATATACAGTAGCAGTTCAGATGATGTAAAGCGCCATTTTAGCTGGCTTTCAGTAAATTGGAGTAAAACCCATGCCTGAGGCCAAGGAAGTTATCAAGTATGGACTGAAGTATTGCTGTGGCCTCTGAGCCCTCAGAAGGAGAGCAGTCTGCTATTCTCAGCACAAGGCTAATCAGAAAAATACTCAGAAAAATGTTCTGATGTGGAGCTAGAGCTATAGCTCACTGGTGAAGAGCACTTGCTGCTCTTACAGAGGACCTGGCACTCACAAAGCATCCAAGAAAGCCATGGGCAACTCCAGTTCCAGGGACTGTGACACCCTTTACTGGCCTTTGAAGCAACATGTGGTGCAAAGTCATATGGTCAGGCCTCATGTACATTAATATACACAAAATAAAAATAAAAGCATTTTCAAATGTTCTGACATAAGAAGTGGATACATTTTCAAATTATCCTGCCTGAAAAGGTGAATGCATTTTAAAAACTCTTCAAAAAGAAAAACTCAGAACCTAGACACAATGCAACCAAGGTGCAATGACTATGGCAACACAAGAGACTTGGCAGCCATCTCAACTGATGAGGATCCAAAGGGATAGAATTAATAGATATAAAAGTAAAGAAATAGAAAGTAGTTTCCTGTCTTTCAAAGATTTTTAGGATTGAAAAATTATCCAATGCCACAGTGCAGTAGAGTAGTAAACTGGAAGCAATTGTTACACACAGCAGTTTAGGACTCAGGAGAGCTGAAGCCTGGGTGACTCACCATCATTGAAGTCTCTTATGTGTTTATAAATACAAGAAGGAGACGAAGACCTGATAAGATTCATATGGAAAGAAGTGGCCAGTGACTCAAGAGATGCCTTCCTGCCAGGATCCTGTCATCCTGCACAAGCTAAGCAGTTTGGCTTGACAAGGGTTTCCAAAAGTACAAAGGAGTCGGCCCAACCTCAGCTGGACTGTAAGGATAGGCGGTTATTTTCTTCCACCCTATAATGTTGTACCACAGTAATCTACTTTACCCAAGCTAGCACAATCCAACCCTGTGTTCACGGAGTGCTGGGGGCAGAGCCTCAACAGCATGTCAGCAGGTGAACTTTTGTGGAAGGCTGCTAAAGGAAGCCATCCTCCAGCCATTCCTACATTTGTCCCACACGGGGAAAAAAGCCAGAGGATTCATTCTCATACAAGATCTTACTAAGACCAAATGCTTATTTCTTTTATATATAAAAAATAGAAATTAAAATGTCATTTTAATTAAGAATAATTGATCTGCTGACACTTTGAAAGGGCAGTATTGGTTCTTGGGAGATATTCAGTGCTTTTGATGGGGACTTAAATTGCACCCAGTACAGAAGTATTTGCTGGGTTTATTTTTTGGGCCCTGGGGAGTGTTAGAGTTCTCCGACTCCTGCTATTGTTCCAGAAAAGCATGTGGCTGAGGTGTCTGTCCAGGAGGGTGGGTGACATCATAGGGCAGGAGCTGTGCCACCTGGAGGTTTCAGGACTGGGACTCACACTATTTATAGCGTGCTGCTCATTGAAGTGCCTCAGTTGGTTAGGCTCGCAGAACATCGAGAGTATGCATATAAAATGTGTAGGGCAAGCATCTTTTTAAAACACAGTGTTAAAGCTTCAGTTTGAGGTTAACTGTTGAGTGCTCATTAGCCATTGGCATACCAGGACAATGGATTTGAATCGAGGGATTGTTCCTTGGACAGCATGGTCTTCGGGGAAAGAAGACAAATGTCAGTATGTTAAAAACCAATGTTTTTAGTAGAATACCCTTTTTATTTTATTCTGTAGATCATCTCTCTGGCCAGTTTTGCAGAAAGTACATCAGCTGAATCGAATCGTTGTTTTCTTTTCAACCAAAGCTTCATAAAATATTCTAAAACTTAAGTAAACAAATTTGGAATGGAAAGTATAAAAGAGACTATAAGAAACTGAAGACAGCTATTCATTTGGTCGTGCTCGTTTTAGATGGGGCAAGAGCAAGCAAAGACGTGCCTCTGGTGTTCTGCTTTCTGTTCATTAATCAAAGCGGTTTACTGACACCAGTGGAGGTTATGAATCTCAAATCTATTAATGTCAAGACCCAGTCTCCAAGATTTCAGACACATTTGTTGTTATTGTTGTTTTTACTCCATCAAGCCTAAGAAAGCTACTACCAGGTTTGGATAAACCTTATTCCTAACCCTTAGACTTATCCAGGACTGGCAGATTTCATGCCATCAATTTTTACAACTAGAGACTCAACAAAGTTTGCTTAATAGGTTAACAAAAATTTTTTAAGGAATTGAGGGGGAAAAAAATCCCTAATTTTTACATTTCTCTCACATTTCCCTGTCGTCGGACTATAGAAGGGCTTCACTCCCCTGCATGTAGCAGCCAAGTATGGAAGCCTGGATGTGGCAAAACTTCTCTTGCAACGCCGCGCAGCCGCAGACTCAGCAGGGAAGGTAAGGGGTTTCTGTAGCATGTTTTTGTCATAGGATTCTGTTGACTCATTTTTTTTTTAAACCACTCATCAGAAATCAAGAATAATGCACCAGGCAAAATTACACCAACTACACAAGTTGGGAATATATGCCCCTAACCTTTGTTGTAGACTGTAATTTAGAAGCATTTTTTCCTGTGCCTTCTCCTGAAGGTCCCACAGCTTCTCTATAGTAAGAATCCTTGTGGTGTACATAGAAATTTGGACTTCTGTTTGTTGTGACCAGAAAGCTGCCCTTTGCTAATTTTCAGCGCAAACATTCTTAAATTTAGTTATGTTTCTAATATGAAAACTATCTTTCCACTGACCATATTAATTAATTAACATGTAATTAATCGATAGCACCGTCCACGCATCCTGGTAGCTTCAGAGCAGCTAGCGCTAATGTATTAATGCTGAGATTCAAATACCACCTTTACAGAATGGCCTTACCCCGCTCCATGTTGCTGCTCATTATGACAACCAGAAGGTGGCGCTGTTGCTGCTGGAGAAGGGTGCTTCCCCTCATGCCACTGCCAAGGTGAGGACCAGAGCCCAAAATTTCCAGGTGCCATGTATCTATAATCCAAGTATACATGGGCCTTGCTTCTAAATAACTTCCATGAAACAGTGATAATAACTTTTGCTATTGGTAACTTAAAACAAAACAACTGTTTCTACCTATTGCTCTGTCTAAAACCTTTTACTATATAAATATATATGTACATATGTACATGTAAATGGATTATATATATATATATATATATATATATATAATACGTATACATGTACATATGTATATATATATATATTTGCAATTTTTAGAACCAGCAGTTATCAATAGGGAGTGCATATTAGCTTGTGAAAATTAATCTTATTACTAGCTGTCAGTGCTTTAGATCCTGAGTCGTATAACCTGACAAAGGCATTATAGATTTTTCCTCCTTGCCTATAAATCATAACCTTTCATACCTTCATTCCTTCTAACATCAAACTTTTTACTCTGATTTTATAAGGAGTCTCTCGTTTCTTTGTCTTTTAAATGTTTATCTCCGTCAACTTCATTGTGGAGAGTTTTAAGTGGGTCTGTAGACTACTAATATCTTCGTGTTGTATATCTGTCATCTACACGTAAGCACAGCTCTTACCTGGTTACCTAGCAACAGATTATCCACTATCCTCTCAGTTTAGGCTGTTTGCACATACATTTTTAATGTTGAAACCATACATAGCTGTTATGTCTTCCAGTCACTTGTTTGAAAAAATATATTTTAAAATCATATGTTAGACTTTTTATCATGATTGGAAAATAGTCATATTACATTAGATTCCTAACAACGCAAATTTTAACCACATTGTGTTCCTTCCCCCGTCACCGAGCCTGGCTTATTCTAGGACTTAAATAGCATTTGCTCAGGGAGAGGAAAGAACACTCCAGTTAGAACCATTTGGGGAAAAATATCCTAACAATACCTTAGAAGTAAATCCATTTGATTCTATGTGGTTAAAACAATATCTGACATATAGAATCCCAGTGGCGGGAGACTGTACGATCCGAGAGCAGTATGGATAGATCATAGTCAACACAGAAGAGGCCATCTTTTGGAGAGAGAAGATTAGAAACGACCAAAGGGTCAGAACACTTGAAGGAATGGGATACTTAGACTGGATGAAGGAAGTATCTAGAAAAGTTTCTAGACAGAGAAACAACTCCCCACCGGGTACTGAAGGACTATCACGTAGAAGAGGTGCCTGCTGTTCTTTCTTTCGTGTTTGGGAGGGAATCCAATTATGAAGAGACTTTCAGATTGGGTGCCTTTCCATCTGGATCTGTTCCAAAGGATAACAGGTGATCCTTTGTCTTTGGTTGCAAAGATTTGGGTTTGGTCAGATAGAACCATGTTATAGCTAAGCATCTAAATTAGCTGTCAGCTCACATTTATCTTTTCTGGCTGATTATACTTCATTACTTCCATTAGCGGTAAATATTTGGGCATTTATTAAATGTTCTCTCTGTGTGTAATGTACGTGCATGCATGTGTTATATGTGATGTGATGTGTCTTTATGTGTATCGTGTGTGTATGTGTGTGTCATATCTATCTTTCTTGTTTCTGTTGTAGAATGGCTATACTCCCTTACACATCGCTGCCAAGAAGAATCAGATGCAGATAGCTTCCACACTACTGAACTATGGGGCCGAGACTAACACTGTGACGAAGCAAGGGGTCACTCCACTGCATCTGGCCTCACAAGAGGGGCACACAGACATGGTCACCTTGCTTCTGGACAAAGGAGCCAATATCCACATGTCAACCAAGGTATTCTCTTCTAGACTCTGGCTTCAATCAGGTCCACTACGTAAATTCCAATAGAAACCAAGCAAAGATTATTTCAAACTAAAATGATGTGTGTGTGTGTGTGTGTGTGTGTGTGTGTGAATCCTCTTTTGTGTGAGTGTGCAAAGGAAACATGGCTGCGTTAAAAAGCCCCAGGATAATAAGGAAGGCAAGCATATGAGAAATAGAAAACCAGGGGTTGCTGCTCATTGTTCCCATGGGTTTGCTTCCCACAACCCTGCAGTGTGGGTCTTCACTTTGCTTCTCCAGCCAGTTCAGTTATCTCTCTGTACAGCTCTGCTTTCTCAGCATCTCCTTGTGGTGGGAGCATCTCAGGATGCTAGCCCATCCTCCCCAGGAGTTAAGATCACTGCATTTCCAGCAGCCACACCGTGCCCTCCTTTCTGCCGGTTGTGTTTGCAAATTACAGTAAGAAAGTGGCTAGGGAGCAAGGGACAGAGACAAAGGAAAGAGTGGTTCCAACTAGAGGTTGGCTTCAACAAGCGAGTTTGAGTCATGTCTCTAGAACTTAATGAAATACAGATTTCTAAGTCACCTTCCGCCTATCTTAGGGGGTGGCTCTGGTTAGAAGTCTTTTTCAGAGAAAGCCCCACAGTAATATGTTTCCTTCCAGTGAATAGCCTTTTTAGATGACCGTATTAATTGTAATAGCCAAGGATATAAGGATAAATTCATCCAAACATGAAGGGATACACCTACTACAGATACACCTACTACATCAACCAGGAGCCAGCTGCCGACAAACTGAAAATTACAGTCCGTGTTTATTAACTGACCATTTGATTCTCTTGGTGCTTTTTGTGCCATGTGATTGGGTAAAATAAAAAATAAGCTTCTTAGGGTTTTCCAAAGATACTATGCTTTCTGTGTGTGATTGATGAATTAAACAGTATATTGGAATACCAAGTAGAGATCAGCTTGTCCACGTTTACACGGGTTATGTAACATGCACTCTTTAAAGAGCCGTGGCACAGGTAAATTGTTCCCAGTGTACTTAGAGTTCTTCTCCCTGCCTTTATCACTCAGAGTTGTCTCGACACATCCTTCATCTTTGTCTCCAAAGTCCTTTTTACCAGAAGTCTTCCCGGATCCTTGAAGTGTAATGTTTTAGTCTGTTGCTATGACAAAATACTTGAGATTGGGTCCTTATTTTTTTCTTGGATATTTTCTTTATTTACATTTCAAATGTTATCCCTTTTTCCCGCCTCCCCGAAACCCCCTTTCCCCTACCCTCTCCCCACACTTCTATGAGGTTGTTTTCCTACCCACCCACACACTCCCACCTCCCCACTCTCGAATTTCCCTACATTGGGGCATCCATCAGCCTTCACAGGACCAAGGGCCTCTTCTCCCATTGATGTCCGACCAGATCATCCTCTGCTCCATGTGCGGCTGGAGCCATGGGTCCCTCCATGTGTACTCTTTGGTTGGTGGTTTGGCCTCTGGGAGCTCTGGTTGGTTGATATTGTTGTTCCTCCCCTGGGGCTGCAAACCCCTTCAGCTCCTTCAGTCCTTTCTCTAACTCCTAAATTGGGGACCCCATGCTCAGTCCAATGGTTGGCTGCGAGCATCCACCTCTATATTTGTCAGGCTCTGGCAGAGGAGACAGCTATATCAGGCTCCTGTCAGTATACATTTCTTAGCATCCACAATATTGTCTGGGTTTGGTGACCTGTATATAGGATGGATCCCCAGATGGAGCAGTCTCTGGATGACCTTTCCTTCAGTCTCTGCTCTACGCTTTGCAGACCACATGAAGCACAAGAAGAAGGAAGACCAAAGTATAGGTGCTTTGGTCCTTCTTAGAAAGGGGAACAAAATACTCACTGGAGCAAATATGGAGACAAAGTGTAGAGTACAGACTGAGATTGGGTCCTTTCTAAAGAATAAGAGTTTGAATGGGTTTATGGACTTGGAGACTGAGAAGTCCAACAGGAAGATACCATTGCCTCTTCCGAGTCTGGTGAGGGTTTTCTTGTTACATAATGATATGGAGGAGAACATCACAAATGGAGGATGGGAGCTTCACCCTTGTTGGTGTTCAGAATTCTAAGTCCACCCAGAGACCCCCAATTTCAAGTAGCATCAGTATGTGAGTTTGGAGATCTGGCTTTGCCTTGAACATGTTTAAATCACAGCGTGGAGCTGGGATAGTCTTCCCAGACTTGCATTTTAGTTAGGATAAACATAAAACTTAACAATGAGAGCTAGTTTCATCCAGACAGTAAGGAAAGCCTGAACCACATTTAAATCCTGCCATTGATGAGGAAATATCTGTAATATCTGTTTACAAAAGAAGAGGGCACGCAACTCTTCGTTGTCTGCTAAAAACATATTCACTTGAAAATAATCAGGGGAAACTTATTTAAACATAAAGAAGCACATTGAGTGGATTAAAAAACCCATTTTATATGTAATATTTTATTAATTTTTTGAGAATATCAGACAATGTGTTTTGGCCATTTTTGTTCCTCACCCCTCCTCCATCTAATCCCCTTCTTCCCACCCCTCCTATTCTTGTGCCTTTAAAAAATAAACAAACAAAAAAACCATAGTTCAGTTTGTGCTGCCCCCTTACTCATGGGTATGGAGCCAGCCCCTGTGGCAGTTGGTCGACCAGTAGTCAAACCCAAAGAAGGAAACTGACTTACCTATCCACAGAACCTGTCAACTGTCCATATCTCCTCAGTTAGGGGACCATGAGCCCTCTCCTCATTAAGTGTTAGTTTATTGACTAGCTATATCTTGTGTGGACCTTGTGCTGGCAACCACAGCTGCTTTGAGTTCGTGAGTGCAGCCACCTGTAATCTCCAGAAGACACCGTCTTGCTGTAGTCCTTACTACCCTCTGGCTCTTACAATCCATTTGTGCCTTCTTCCATGATGGTCCCTCCGTCTTGGAGATGGAGGTGATACTGATGTCCTGTTTGTGACTGAGCAACCCACAGATACTTATTTTCTGCACTCTCATCAGTTATAAGTTTCTGTGTTAACTACTATCCACTGCACGAAGAAACCTCTCTGATGAGGCCAGAGAGTGGCAATAATATAGGCAGACATTTGATATTGTGTCCATTTAGCAGAATAATAGTAGTAGACTCAATCTTGAGGCCTGTGAGCTAACTCCACCAAGTCTCAGGTTTTAATTTGAGCTAGATTTTTCAGTACCAAGCATGCATGTTTTATCCTGCAGAATGCGCCTTAAATCCATTCATAAAGCAGGTGGTGACCCTCATAACATCTGTACCACTCTTACACTCATGGGCATATCTAGGTAGGCCAGTCATCACTGATGATTGACAGGTGAGATTGCTGATGCCCTTCCCTGCCCCCAGCAGCCTGCATAGCACCTTTCAGTACTATGAAAACTAGTTAGCAAGAAGTAGGCTTCCTGGCCAGGAGAAACTTGAGTTTTCTCTGTCTGTGATCAAAGTGGGCAGTCTTCAGTGTCTCTTCTTATCGTTGAGTTTTGATGGTCAATCAAGATAAATAGCTTGCATTGCTTAGGATGTCTCCTGGTCAACTTTGTTCAACACCTCAAAGAGAAACATTCGGGACTGTATGTGACACTGCTCGAATGATACTTCTGATGGTATAATTTTTAACTTCCAAAATATAGAGAGTGAATTCACTTTGCTGTCCTTGAAGGTGTCCTTTTTAATATATACTTGCTTTCAAAGAATTGAAGCAGCCAGAGAGCAAATACTTAAGGAAGTTTTTGACTTACACACTCAGCAATGAAGAAAATTATTTCATTTTGGAGGTTCCTGACTATGAGGTCAGCTTGGGCTGTGTGGTGACACTCTGCCTCAGGAAATCACAAGGATAAAGAGTCCACTGTGGAGGAAAAAAAAATTCTGTTTTATGCTAAAATTCAGATTCTTAAGTATCTTCAGCTTTGTCTTAATATTAAGATTTTTTTATGCTGTAGGATTAATTAAATAATATTTGTTTGTAAGTGACAGAATTTTGATGCAAACAAGATTTCTTTTCCAGGCTGATGTTTTATAAACTTGAAGTTGAGCTAAACTGCTCAAGGGTTAACCAGTGCCAGCCCCTAAAAGGAAAGTCCACTGTAAAGGTCTAGAATGTTCTATCTGCATGGGCCACCCATCTTTTCTCTTTTTTTAAATTTGTTTTAAGTTTTTATTGGTTCTTTGTGAGTTTCACATGCCATCCCATCATGCAGCCCAATCCCACTCATCTCTCCCTCCCCTCATACCCACCTCCACCCTTGTTTCCTGTCTCCCCAACAGAAAAAGAAAATCTCATGGTGGAAGCCGTAGTGTACACAGTATGTCCAGAGTACCCTCATGTCTAGGGCCTGCTCTACTGTGCTGCCCAGGTGAAGTACAGGGCCTGCTCTGTGTGCTGCGGCTGGGGAGGGGCAGGGTCAGCTCTCCTGTTCTCATGACCCCAGGGCCAGGTCTACTGCCTGCTGCAGGGGGATGGCTGAGAGGGGAGGAAGGTATCTTTCCCTCATCCACACTACCACATGGGAGACAAGTAGTAGGGCCAGCTCTCCCATGCTGGTATTCTTGGGGCTGCTCATATGCAACTCCAGCAATGTGTGTGGGAGGGGGCACTCTCTCAGTACAGCAGCTGCCTAGGGGCAGGGTCAACTCTCCTGTTGTCATGTCCTCAGGGCCAGTTCTGCCCAGGTAAGGGATAGGCCACTTTGCACAGTCCTCAGACAGTGGTAACAGATCCCTGCTGCTACAGAGCCATGGACTTTGAGATTAGCCCAGGCTAGGACCCCACGCTGGTCCCAGGTTGAATCACTGGCTACACACATCAGGCTGTTCCTCACCACTCTCGAGTCTCCTCTTCTGTCTAGTGTGCCCACATCCTTCTGTTTCTCTTTCTATTCCATTCCCCCATCACTTCCTTGTTCCTTTTAGTGGTGCCCTGGATCTCAGCACGTCTGCGGTTGATCTCAGGAATGCTATGTCCTGTTTACTCATTATGACAGGGGCAAGGGTCATCTAGGTCATGCCCACCCCCTAGATCTCTCAAGTACACGGCACCAGACTGGTGACCATCTCAGGCTAGTTCCCTTTCCAGGTTCTACTATAGCACTGGTCTTGTGGTTGTCTTGGGCTTGCTCCTCACCTGGCTTGCCCAAGTGACCCCTTGTGAGGGTTGTCTGTTTCGTAATCACTCCCACCTGGGGCCTGTGGTCCCAGGCAGAGTTCTTCCAGTCTTTGGATTGCTCCCTGTTCTGGGGAACCTTCTGGGCCTGTCTGTCACCAGTCAGGTGGTCGTCTCAGTCTAGTCCAGGTTCCAGTGTGCCAGACTGGTGGTCTTCTCAGGCTCTCTTGTTTCCAGGGAATGTGGAGCTACTAATCATTCAGATGTTCAAAGGTCAGAATACTGGGCATAGACATAGTCTCTCTCCTCTCTGCCATCTACTGATGTAAGTAGGACACAGCAGCCACTCCTGCAAAGCCTCTAGAGGCAGGTCCCAATGATTTCTCGGAAGAGCACCGAGCTGGCAGCCATGGGGTCTGAAAGTCATGCTTAGCTCTCAGCCTCAATGCTAGTGGGGAGAATGAACCTTCCAGCAGTGGTCAGTGAGGCAGGCCAATTAACCAGGATGCCAAGTGACCTTGAGCAAGTTTCCAGGTCCAACATAGTCAGCAATGTTTGGTGACACAGGGTTGTAGTCCCAAATACTAAGACTCATAAACACAAAACCTGCCTGAAATGTTAAGTCCAGGACTAGCCTGGGCCCCTTAGTGAAACCTTGGTTTATAATAAAAGGTAGAAAGGGAGCCAAGGTTGTGACTCAGTAGTGAAGCATGTGTAGGGTTTGCCTGAGGTCTTACAGCCAATCGCCAGTACCCACTGAAAATACTAAAAACAGGTAAATACAAAGGATACCGGTGGCGTGCCAGTTGGAGGAGTGGCACACATAGTTTGGGAATACTGTAAGCTAGGCTATGGACTATAGAGGCAGGAACTTGGCTTACAGCTATATCCAAGTCTTGTGAGTTCTTCCTAGTATAAAAAGTACTCAAAGTTTACCTGCTACAATTACTGTCTGATGCCCTTGCATCTCAGTTTGGTTTCAGAAAAGCTATTCGTTTGTAGTGAGACTTCAGGGCGTGGCACCAGCTTAATAAGCTGCTTCTTCCTCTCTCCTCCCTGATGTTTTTCAATTAAGTCATGGCTGTATTTTATCTATGTATGCAAGTCAGCATGTTGGTTACTGATTACTCACAGAATAAACTTGTTTACATAAAAATTGCCACATTTTATGTTGTTATATAAAGGATAGGGGTACTTTAAAAAAATTACCATCTTGAAGACAGTTCTTTCCCTTCTACCCGCCCCCGCCCCAGTAAACTGAAAAAAAAATTTTTTTTGATCTTGCTTCCAGCAACTCAATATATTTTTAACATTACTATGACACTTTATTGATGAAAATATTGATTATAGATAAGGTTCCAAAGTTTCAGCAATATTTTTTGTCTGTCATTTAAGTAAACAAGATTCATGAGGAGGAGGTGTAGGTAAGCTGGAAATGAGTGTTGTTTGGAAGTTCGTTAGCTGAGTTATTTTAAAGACTCGAATCATAAATACCAAGTACAGAAAATGTAATTTGCTGCAGTGAGTAGGTCTTGGCTGAAAACTCATATTTACTTCTCCCATTTGTCTAAAATGTGAGATGAAATGTCTGGGGAGGAGCCATATGCTTTCCAACTCCTTTCAAGACACGATGCAGTAGGCGAGCGTGTGTTTCCCACTCTGATGTCTTTCTTTGCTTCCATTCCTGCTACAGAGTGGACTCACATCCTTACACCTTGCAGCCCAAGAAGATAAGGTGAACGTTGCAGACATTCTCACCAAACACGGGGCCGATCGGGATGCCTACACAAAGGTACAGCAGATCTCTTGGCAGTGTTGCCACCCTTTCTAGTTTGGCTCATTCTTGGTCAGCTCAGGCCCAAGGTCCCTCTTCTTAAAAGTTCATTCTAAAGTATAAGCTTTCCCATGATTCCCTGGGTCTGTTATGAGTTGGATGGGGGAGGCACCAGAACCCAACCTAAGATTCCAGTTCTGCAGGTGCTACCCAGGCTTTCACTTTGGCTTTAACTCCTCCATACTCCTCATTGGTTTGGCCTGTCCTTGTTCTTCTTGGTGCCCTTGGTCTTGAGGTGGATTGGTCTTCGCTGTGCTATTGTTTACTTACCCAATTACAATTACTTTGTAATTGTTTTAGTGTCACTTATTTGTATATATAACATACGTGTATATATATATATTTACATTATATTTATTTAAATATGTGTATTTATACTGATATACAACATATATTATATATTTGCATATAAGATATATTTTATCTATTTGTATATGTAATATAATGAATTGTAGTCATCTTCACTCCTCTATTCTCCTCCCTCTCCTACCAGCACCCTTCTTCTCAGCCTGCCCCCTCCTCCTTTCCTGCCTTCTTGGTGCTTGAACCACTAAGTTTGATTAGACTTATGTGTGTGAACATAGGTGGGAAGTTACTCCATAGAGTGACGGCAGTTTTTCTGAAAATAGTGACACTGTTCCCCAAACAAGTGTTAGTTGCTGATAGTCCCTCTGGAAGAGATGCAGTCTCATGGGCCCCCTCACTCATTCAGGGGTGAAATATTAATGGCCCCGATCTCACACAAGTCTTATGCAGATAACAGCAGTGAGTGAGTTTATGAATGCCATGGGTATGTCCTGTCCAGAAGACACCCTTTGTTATACATCTTCCCATCTTAACCTCTTATATTCTTCCCACCACCTTGTTCTATCGGCATCTTCTTCCTCCCACGGATGTAGCCTACTGTTTTGCATTCCCCAGTTCTTTTAGCGAAGTTAAGTCACCCAGGTGTCTGATCTCCCTCACTAATGTAAAGTTCTATGTGGTTTGGGACAGCTCACTCTATATTTTCACTCAAAGGATACCATAGTACAATAACTGAAACCTTGCCCTGGGGTTATTAACTACTGGAAGTATAATACTTACACTTTGGGATTTGCCATTCACAGCTTGGTTACACACCTTTAATCGTGGCCTGTCACTATGGAAATGTGAAAATGGTCAACTTTCTTCTGAAACAGGGAGCAAATGTCAATGCGAAAACCAAGGTAAAATATATACACAGTTTCCTTCTTGACAATTTACTCTACCGTGGGTGCTATTAGGCCCGTCTAACTAAGCTAAGTTGATGTTTATTTTAAATTTAATTTTGTGTTTTAGTTCTTCCAAATGAATTTTGAAGAAACAGTATAGGGTTTTTTTTTTTATTGTTTATGGCTTTTTCATTCTGATAACCTTTGATGAAGGTCAGCTTCAGAATTGCTTGTGTTATAAGGTTAAAAGAGCTTTGACTTAACAGTTTACCAAAGGGTACATTTGATCCTCATAGAATCAATAGTTGATGTAGAGCATCCCAAAGCCCTGACAGGCTTCCTCTACTATGTGCCAGGCCCTTGGTCTTGTCCCCAAGCCTGGCATCTCTTCCTGTGGAAATACAGACCAGCACAGCCCCCTACTGCATACACCCAAGTTTAAACAAGCTATTTCTTTGGGAACATCATGTGTAATTCTTAGTGGTAAAGGTGTGAAAGGCCTGAACTGAGAGTTCTCAGTGATAAGTCAGAGATGACATGTCTCTCACAGTAAAAGGACCAACTGGGCAGATCAGGTAAGAGGACCAGCCCACATTTCAGTGCACATAGCGTGGCTCAAGTTAGAGAAAGTGTGATGTCACTGCAGCTCTTGATGGCTGCTGTTACTTTGTAATGCCCAGCACAGAGCAATGTTCTCCTGGTGCGTTTGAGTTCACACAGCAGGAAGGCCCACCCACACCTGAGGCCCATCAGCATCGGCACAGGCTGGAGTTTCAGAGCCACCCTTTCAAGATGGTACTAATTAGAATACTTGTTTTGTAAGCCAGTATTCCTTTGTCCTCTTAGAATCAGAAACAAATTTTCTTTGTGTAAAAGCACATTCATAGTCTAAAATAAACTTATTTGGTATTCTATAAACAGTACTACAACATTTAAGGTTCAAATTTCTGATCTTGTCTGGGTCTCTGTGGAATTAGATCTGTGCCAAACATACATTTGATAAATTGGGGAAAAAAATCTCATTTGATCATTTTAGGCAATTTCTTTTTAGGTGAACTATATAACTTTTACTGTGACCTTTGGGTCCATATATTTCAGTGGAGTAGATTGGTGAATGCCTTAATAGACGATCTGTTAGTAAGTTTTCCAGAATTTTTCCTCATGGAATGATACCTTTGCAGAAGGGATTATATTTTCTTCCTGATGTTTTCTGTGTAACCATAGTTACCAAGGAATTGTTTAATTGCTTTTCAAAAGCAAGCATATGTACTGCGTTTAGTCCTCAGCTGCTTGTAAAACTTGGCATAAAGACTGAGAAATGTAAACGTTTAAAAATGAAATCATTATTTGCTTAGAATTATAATGAAACCCTGTCATATGAGTTTGGACTTACAGAGAATTAACTTGTGGAGGGGGTTTAAACTGTAGTACAAAATGACAAGCTCCTTTATTGGACACACTGTAAAGATACAAAGATGGGACGGGAGAAAAGGACACAGTTTGCTAGCATTTCCATATAATTCTGATGAGCTGCCCGTATCTTCATGGGACATTTATCTGGTCCTTCTTGAAGGATGGAACTTTAGCTAATTCTGTATTATAGGTGAGAGAACGGAAGCTTTGCTTATCCTTAGTAGTAGACTAGGTCTGAGGCCTGTGTGATAATGAGTAGGAGATGGAGAGACACTTAAATATCTAGCCAATGTGCGTGTAAAATTATAGACCTGCTCAAACTCCCAGTAAATACTCTCTCTCACCACAGCTTCAGGTAAAAGGTTAGGTTAAATCACACTCAGGGATCATTTTTCAGTTCACAGTAGGCACGGAGGTATTCATATAATACAGTCTACTGGGGGGTCAAACTATTATTTTGGCATGACTAATTACATTTAGCATTATTTATGTAGCTGTAGGTAATCTATCTTTAAAGTATACCAATATGGTTTAGGATATAGAATGTCGTTTATATGCTAAAGTGTCAGGACATATTACATGGTTAGTAAATGCTTGGTAACTGAACTAACACGGGTGATAATGAAGAAATATGCTAAATTCATTTTATAGAATATTATACATAGAAAGGAAGAATTCTTAGGAAATAAATATCACTGTTTTATTCTTCTCAAATGTCCATAGATTTGTCTGTTCTCAGAGCAGGATCTCTGTAATGACTGTTGGGTACTACGAGGCTCTGTAAATGAACTGTATTCTTAGGGATTTGGGGTTACTTTATTGTAGGGATCGATAGCTGAAGTCAGACTCTTAATGTGACAGATTTTCCAACACCTGGATAGAAAGATACTCACACGTGATTGTATTACCGCACACAGAAAAGCCACTGTGACTGTATAGATGAAGTCTTAGGACACTCATGAATATAATCAGATACTTCATATCATCAAAATGACCAGATATGCATGGCATGTTGGTCATGAGTTGGCTCTGACAATGGATGAAATGTGCACACATATGTGCATAGTCTTTTAAGCATAGTGTATACAAATGGACTACTTAGAAGTTATAGCTTAACCCAAAGGGCTCTGATAGAATTTTCTTTTTTCTGGGAATTGCCAAATAGCCACTAGTTTCCATGATTTTCTACCTAGGATCTGAGCCTTCAGTGACTGTGGAGAAATTGGTTAACTCTGTTATTTTCAGTTTCACCATCTCTAAAATGGGGAGAAAATATTTATTTCTGAATCATTTGTTCACCATTCATTTAATCAACTGCTATTTACAAAATACCTTTTACACACCAAGCCCTGCCAATCATTTCAGAGTGATGCTGAAGATAAGATCCAGTATCTGGCACAGATTAAATGCCTGTGGCTTCCATCCCACCATGAAGGATTCTAGTGAAAATTCGGAGTTAATATGAATACATAACTAACTTGTGCCACCAGTCAGCTATTACATACCCATACACGACTGGTTCATACTAACCCTAACAGCAATTCCTTCTAAGTCAGGGTTTTTCATCTCCATGAAAGTTTAGATGACACTGTCAAAATTCATATTTTGTTTGTTTTTTTGTTTGTTTGTTTGTTTGTTTTTGTTTTGGAGACATGGTATCTCTGTAAACCAGGCTGACCTGGATCTGACAGGAGATCTGCCTGTCTCTGCCTCCTGAGTGCTGGTATTAAAGGTGTGGGCCACCACGCCACACTCGGTTCAATATTCTAGTTTTTAAAAACACATTTTATTGGGGCAGGACATTGGGGATTCCAATGAAGTTTGCTTTCCTAAAGTTTACACACGCAGGTTTTTATAACCAAAGCCCTCTCCCGAGTTGAGCATGAGATTCGATTCTCTTTCACTGTTGTGGATCTTCTACAGGGTCTGTGGATGGTTATAACTAGCAGCAGCCTGCACGAACCTCAGCACCCTTCAGCTAGACAGCAGCTCAGTCTTCATCTTTCCTAAGGAAAAATACCATGGCTGTTTTGTTCTGCCCCATTTTTAATCTTCTCTCAGCATATGTGTTGTAAATGCCAATCAGTTAAAATATAATAAGAGTTTCAATTTGCGTTTCATCTTGGGTTTCATAGTCCAACATAAGGTGTGAGGGAGTGTTTGCTGCTGAGAAATGAGTTGCTGGGGAAATTGTTGCTCTAAATAAACAATGAGGTCCTTGATGGGTTTGCCGTGAATAAGACAAGCGAACTGAGACTGAAGGCTAACCTAATTTCCTTCTCCCTCTGCAAATCGGCACTGCCATGATGGACAGAATGGCTACACACCTTTGCACCAAGCTGCCCAGCAGGGCCACACACACATCATTAATGTCCTGCTCCAGCATGGGGCCAAGCCTAATGCTACTACTGCGGTAAGGAGCTCTCTTGACTCCCTTCTGCCCTCCTCCCTCCTCCTCCTCCTCCCTCCTCCTCCTCCTCCTCCTCCTCCTCCTTTGGCCTGGTGTCTTATGGGCAGAGATTTTTTAAAAATGTGGTACATCGCCCTTGAACAAACTCCTGGACTGTGGAAAGCCCCAGTTTGGGGAAAAAAAATCCTTTCTAGAAGACTGTGATTTCTGGGGGGCGGGGGGGGGGGAGTTCTTGCTGGGAAGGAAGTCAGTTGGCTCCCTTGGGAGTGGGGCCCTCCACTTGGGCAGCTGGAAGGGTTTTGCTTACAGCTGGCTCTCAGATGTGAGCACATTTCCACCCCTCCCTCCTTGTCTTCTTAAGGGAGCCCAGTTTCTGAGCTGCTGGCTTGGAACTGCCTCTTTGGGACGTGGAGCCATTGAAATGTAAACTAAGCGGTGTAATTAAACAAGCGGGATCCCCAGTGTCCTGAGCTGGATGCAGCCAGAATTGCTAGCTTGTATAGTTTTTGCAGCACTGGCGATCCTGCAGCGCAGAAGCTAAATCTGTCACTGGGTCCCTATGGTAACATCTTACCTGCAGCAGATGGCCTGACTCTTGGTGAGCGATGAGTATAGCAGGTTCTCCCTAGTAGTTCTGGCAGATGCCACCCTCAGTTTGAAAGGTGGCTTCATAAGGCCAGTGTAGCATTTGGAACTGCTCAACAACCTCGGGGTTAAAGCATCAAGTGCTTCTTATTAAAAAAGAGCAGGCAGATGCAAGCTTGTTGTGTTACCATGGTGACCTGGGCTATAGTCTAAAGAAGTTACAAAGACAGATTTAGATGTAATGGTAAAAACTAGTGATTTTCCTGAGCTGTGCCTTGTTTTGGAAGGAAGTGCTGGCTCATGCCGCACCACGGGTGAGCTCACTGGCTCTCAAGGCAGTCCTCCCTAGCCTTTCTCACTCTTTTCCCTCTTTCTCTCTCTTCAGAATGGTAACACGGCCCTGGCGATTGCTAAGCGGCTGGGCTACATCTCCGTGGTTGACACCCTGAAGGTTGTGACAGAAGAGGTCACCACCACTACCACGGTGAGTACCAAGACAACTGATCCTCTCCTGTCCTCTCGGTTTTCCCGCCACAGGCTTTTCACTCAGTGTGTGCAGCTTCTGTGTCGTCTTCTTTTGTTGAATGTGTTGTGGGAGAGACTCGGATATGCAGCTACAAAGACGTTCACCAATGGACACGAGGGTTCTGTCTTTTACTCAGTATAATCCCAAATAAAACACATAAAAGCAGCTTTATAACTATAGAAAAGTTACCCTCTCCCTGTGGCTTTTTTCCAGCTCCTCCATCTCTTTCCTCTAGTTGTGTGTGACACCTACCGCTGACAGAGAGGTACCACACTCTGCCGCCAACTTCAACTTGGCCCAGAGGTCAGGCGGCATCTGAAAAGACCCGCTGATGAGTTAAATGCATTTCTGCACACAACAAGGCATCCTTACATTTCTTCTTTTCCTTCTGATGCCTGGTAATTTTTTTAGAATACAAAAGGAAAATTGCAGATGTCTAGTGTATGCCTAAAATCCTTTATTTCCACAGCTTTAAAAAGTCTATCGATCCTTGAGGAGGCAGAAGTCATGACCGTTGGCCTTTGCCAGAAAAAAATCCCTAAAGCAAAGCTAACAAGGAGGCGCCTTGGTCTCGGCATAGGCTCCAGGGAGAACTTCTTTTTTTTTCTTTTTAGCTTTAACTTAAGCACAGAGGCTATGAACAATAGCTTTTAAATTTATCTCTACAGAGAAACAACAAAACAGGAGATGTTCTATGGAAACAATAAAACCACAAATCAACAACAACGTATTCAGGATAAGGTTCCAGTAAATGCTCCCAGCTAGGATGGCTGCATGCAGTGTTTGGGAACACTCGCTTCTTTTAATCGATGGGAGGGAAAAGAAAGGAATTTTGTTTCAAGGGCTAACGGAAAGTCCCTGTTGACAGGCATTGAAGTAGACTACAGTTGCTGTGACGTGCAGTTTTAAATAGAGTGGAGTATGAATAATTAATGAACTGCACAATATAGGCTGAACTTGGAGAGGGGAGGCAGCTGACTGCTCACTCTTTAAACAGACCCGTCGCCTTTAGCCAGCACACACAGTAGTTATAAAGATCTAAAGGAGAGAATTGGTAGATTCTATACAAGAAAAGACTTGTCAATGTTAATCACCCTATTTTGGAGTCATTCTATATGGCTAGGGCTTTTTTTCTAATTAAAATTATATTCTATTTAAACATTTTAAGTTAGTTCAGGAAAAAAAAAAAAAGCCCAGGTTTCTGTAATGTCAAACAGTACTATGGTATGTGTTTCCATTACGGGTTGCTCAAATGAAGATAAATGTGTCCATCTCCTCAAACCTTCATTTTCTTGTGGTAAGAATATTTAAGGTCTTTCTGTATGGCTGGATCTTAATTGCTTTAAAAAAATATATTTTGTTGTTTTTGTTTGTTTGTTTTTGTTTTTGTTTTTGTTTTTTGTAAGAGGAAGTCTTCATATGGAGACCTACCTGGTTATGTCACCTCAGAATAGCATGCACATCAGAAGAAACGAAGGCTTTAGTGGCAAAATTGGCTGAGCGCATACATATATACTGTCAGAAGTCTTGGGGCTTTTCTTTTGCCTATTTTATTACTTTTTCCTCCCTAGGAATTATGAATCTGTGTTTTCACTGAACTGCAGCTAGATGGCGGCCTTGTGGCTCTTACCCTCTCTTGGCCCTATTCCCCTGTCATTTTGCTAAGTAACATTTCTTCTTTACTGGACTAAGATGTGAGAAGCCTCTGTGCTTCATGCTGAAAAACATCAGTGGTTCTAACCCAGCTCCTCTGCCCAAGCAAGGGGGAAGGGGTGAAGAAGCATGATACAGAAGAAAAATATATTCTTTTTTTTTTTTTAAACATCAACAACATTGTGAAACTTCACATCTTATTTTCAAGATTTGAGGTGAATAAATATGAATCAGAACAAATGATCTTACTCATAAAGACATGTATGTTAAAACAGAAGCAACTAGCACTTAATTTAAGTATTCTAATTACAAGGCTGGGAAACGGCTCAGTGGCTAGTACAGTTGCCTTACAAGTGTGAGAACTTCATTTGGATCCCAGAACTCATATAATGCACATATGGTGCTCCTCTGATAAGATTGGAGGTGAAGGCAGGAGAATTTGTGGAACCTGGGGGGCCAGCTACTGGGGTGGGTTCAAAGCTGCAAACAATGAGGTCCTATCTCAAACAAGGTGTACAGTTAAGACTGAGAAGCCTAGACTGTCTATCCTCTGGGCACCGTGGTGTGTATTCTGCAGTTACACAGGTGAAGTGCATCCCCCAACACACACTGCTGATTTTATTTTTTTTAAAAAAATGCTACTTATCATCTCTTAGCAAGCTTTCTGATGGCTTGTTAGAAATCAAATATACAGGACAGGCGTGGAAGATCCTATCTCCAAGAGTTACCTCAAATACAAGGCAACTGCTTTTAGGACATTTTAAGAGTTCTTGCTTTTTAATTATTTATATTCCATTATGTTTTATTCATTACTATATTATCATTTATGTCCATTTTAATGCTGACCATGATTTGATAAATACACACTACCCTTAAGACTCAAATTTCTAGGTGAAGGGGCCAATAAACCATAAATAATACATAGAATATCAGATTTCAGCTAAGGCACATCATTCACATTAAATAAACCAACTTCCCTACAGATTGAACCCAGGTCCTCGGGAAGAGCAGCCAGTGCTCTTAACTCCTAGGCCATCTCTCCATCTCAATGGCTGCCTGTCTTGACCCTGCTGTATCTTTATTTTCTCGTTCCCTTAACTGGCTTCTGATAGAATTGTGTTCGGTTTGAGACACGGAATTTAAACTGAAAAGTGTGGATGGGTTCTCTTCTTGCAGCGCCCTTCCCTTTGGGAGGTGATGCACCTTCATTCTTCTTCTCCATGTTTTCTTCCCTCCATAAAGTGCTGTCTATGATACCTCATAATTAGTATGTAAGATTAGTAGTGTGCTAGATGTGGAGAGACACATCTGGAATTCAGTTTAGGCTGCTGGATCACAAAGACGACTTTCTAACCATGCCAATATAATTAATCTTGATTTCTCCAAAAAGCAGTTTGGCCAAACTTTTGTGAAAGAATGATTCCTAACTAGTTTTCAACCAGAAGTACCACCCAAGAGGTGTACTTCATTGGCTTTAGATAGTATGTCATATTTAATGTCATTTTCTAAAGTTTACTGATTGACAACGAACAAGCAAACACCAGTGCTCTGAGGACAGCAAGCAGGGCAAGGCATTTCATGATGAGTTCTAGCGAATCAAATGGTCCACAGCACGGTTACCATTGAACGTAGCCATTGGATTATAACCGCAGAAGTGATGGACACATCTCCTGTCGCTTGCCTTTAGAGGGTGTGCCACTTGTGCAGCCACGTGAGTTCCCTTGAAGAAAAGAAACTTTTCTCCCCAGTTCTTTACCCCAGAGTATGAATGCAGGCATTGTGTGAGAGCAGAGCTGGGCGTCCCAGATTGCCCAGCCTCTGTGGAATCATGGCTTGCTTCCTTAACCTTGCCTTTTCTAAATTTACCCTGAGAGACACAGCAGGGGAGGCGAGGCCGTTCAGCCTTGTCTTAGGATGAAGTCACTGTAAGTTTGCCAGAATGGGGGCACGTTACAACAGCCACAGTCTGCTAAGATTGGAAAAACTATGGGAAAAAGACTTATACCTCCATGTAATCCACTATCATCAACTGGTTGTTGTTGTTATTTGTGTAATTTTAAAATGATGTATTATGTGGCAAATAATCATTGCTAAGTAGAACATAAATTATTTAATAAATTACCCAAAGTTACCACATATAAGTCATATTAAATATACAACCCTTTTAATCATTAAAGTAGATTTTCTTAAAGCAATGAAGAAAATGTAAGTTCCACATTCTAATTTGATTGGATAACATGTCTGTTAAAGGAGCCATCAAAATGAACGTGCAGTGAATACGGGTGATGTCACTTGACATCGTTCAACCACCTTTTTTTTTTTTTTTTTTTTTTTTTCTGTGAAAGTAGTTCCTTGTTCAGATGGCTAAGTTGTCATCTTTGCCCAAACACCATGAATAGTCACTGCATGTGTGTATATACTTTACAAAATGTAGATAACTTATTGCGCCTGAAGAGGTGGCCCAGTGGTTAACACGCCATTCTTGGAAAGGACCCCAAATCACTTTCCAGTAACCACATGGCAGTTGACAACTGTCTATAGCCCCAGTTCCAGTGGAGTTGAAGCCCTCTTTTGGCATTCTTAGGCTCCATGCATGCATGTAATATATGTACATACATGAATGCAAATATTCATACACATTAAAAACAAATGCATCTTTAAAAATATTTTATACACTTATGCATTCTGTATGTTTTCTGAAAGAAACATGTGGTGTACACAATTCTTACATTTTTCTGATATATATTTTCTAAATCATTTATAATTGTCTCACTCACAACTAGGCAGTTACTTGGGGAGAAACATTTATTTGTGTTGAAACTTTACAGAGTACTTATCTTAGTTTTTATAGAAAGCCAATAATACACTTTGTATTTTATCTAGTTAGGAAAGTTATATTAACAAATGTGACTGACATTAACAAAAGAGGTATAGCCTGCAGGTGACCTGATGACAGCCAAAGGGGGAGGGTGTTGAAAGGTCATGTGATGGCCAAATTCACTCACTGTGCTTTGATGGCTTGAGAAGTGTGGTTGGCAGGTTGGGGTTTGGGGTGGGGTGAATATAGTGGCTGACTAAGCCTGGTTAGTTAAGCATATAGTCTTCCCAGACACACAGAAAGCCAGATATTATCCTGTATTTATAAAATACCATAATAGCAGTTTATATTTTATTATCTATGCTTTCCCATATCATGATGAGTAACTCATTGTCCGATTTAATTATATCTCATTAATCTTGTGCACAGAATACTTCGTATTTTCATTTTTAAAGTAGTTTCCTGTCTTGACCATAACATCTTGGATTCTGCAGCAGAAAGAGAAGTCCATGATCCTTGAATTATAGCTTTGTTCTCCGTGTACTGTTCAAATGCAGTTGTTTAAAATAATATATTTCAGTCAACCAATACCTTAAGGATATTTTATTTGAAAAGGAAATTGTATATTAAACCTAATTACATTATTCCCGAGTAGGAAGATTTATTTGTGCATTCAACAAACATCGGCTGATGCCCTGTGAAGGTTGGGAGTACATCAACTTAAAATCCATGCTACAAATTGCATTTTACATTGAGGGCCGTGTGATTATTCAGAGAAATCTCTGTGAGCAAATGATTGCTGTATGCTGCTTTTGACCTCTTGCCGTATACATTTTCTTATATAATAGCATTTAATTCCAAAGAAAGCAGCCTGTTCTTGCAAGAACAAAGAAAGAATGCTCACACTAAATACAATAGATATAGTCACATTATTAAATCATTTTATTTACATTTAGATACTTATTTAATATGTTTCAGAAAAGTATAGTAGGATATGTTACAGTGTGGCAGTACCCTTAAGGCTAAAACTATGAGCCTTAAATTGAGTTCCATAATGTAACTAAATGGGATTCCTTCCCCCGCCCCCCTGCGCCTCCCCCTTCCCCCCTGAGACTAGGTCTAAGTATGTAGCAATGGCTGTCCGGGAACTGACTTTGTAGTCCAGGCTAGTCTTGAACTAAATGGGAATTTGTTTTTTTGTTGTTGTTGTTGTAGTGTTTGTTTGTTTCGAGATAGGGGTTTCTCTGTGTAGCCCTGGCTGTCCTGGAACTCTGTAGACCAGGCTGACCTCGAACTCAGAAATTTGCCTGCTCTGCCTCCCAAGTGCTGGGATTAAAGGCGTGCGCCACCATCCTTGACCCAGAATGGAGACTTATTATTATTGTGTGTTGAGACTCTAACAGCAGAACTGTGTGTGTGTGTGTGTGTGTGTGTGTGTGTGTGTGTGTGTGTGTGTGTGTATGTGTGTGTATACAATTGAAGGTCAGAGGTCCATATAGACAGTGTCCTCTTCAATTCCTATCTGTCTTAGGTTTCCAGGCAGGCTCTCCTTGAACCTGGAGTCCATTGATTTAGTGACTCTGGCTGCCCAGCAAGCTCTGGGGTCTCCCCATGTCCCAGCTCTGGCATCACAAGTATGCACCCAGGTTTGTCATGGGTGCCGGAGATCTGAACTCAGATCCTCATGGTTCTGTAACAGGCATTAGACCATCTGAGCCATGTTTTCTGCTCAAAGATATTTTAAAACTGCTTTTCATAATTCTAATGGACAGCTAGAGATGAAGTCTATAATATACAGTTTATAATTTAACTGAGCTAAAATTCTAGCTCAAATTTGAAATGCTCAACTGATAATAAATAAAATACTTCATTATAAAAGCCCGTTACATTTGTTCACCTCGTAGATGCTTATCTGCTGTTTAATCTTGGTGATATCATTGGGCCTTGGATTTCTCTTTCTTACAGTCTTGATTTAGTTTGCTTTCATTAAGTCAATACCTGTGGTCTTATGTAAACATCCCAAGAGTCATATAGGCAAGCTGGACTTGCTAACACGAGCTTCAATTGTTCCTTTACCTATACACCGTGAGATTCTCTGACCTTTTACTTTCTGCATTGTCTTTAAACAAAGACTCCACTCAATAGAAAGCCTGTTTTGTCACTCTAAAAATATATTTTAACATAATTTTATCACATCAAATATCAAATTATATATATGTATATATGTATATGTGTGTATAAAATTTCAGAAATGACTCTATCTCTGAAATGACTCCCACTCTTCTTTGAGAGACTGAGCCATATATTGTTGTGTGTGTATACGTACATAGAATTAAATAAAGTTATTGGGGATATATCAGGAAGTATTTCTCTGTGTAAATCATATCTGATAGTCTAAGGAAAGGTTTATGATAGAGAAAGGAATATGTACAAAATGTCCACAGCATAAGATGCAGAACCCACGATGACAGAGAAACAAACCATCCAGCATGTGGGTAGCAGGGACTGGGAAGTAAGGCCTGCTTGCCTGTCTGTTCCTGTTTGCTACCTCACAATAGGTCATCTAAGACATTTTTCTTAGTGTTGTTCTGAAAACAAAAGAAAACACATTTGCTATTAAAAAAAAAAATGTTGGGTCTGGAGAGATGGCTCAGTGGTTAAGAGCACTGGCTGCTCTTCCAATGGTCCTGAGTTCAAAAGGTCCCAGCATCCACATGGTGGCTCACAGCCATCTGTATTGGGATCCTGTGTCCTCTTCTGCTGTGAATGAAGACAGCATACTCATATACCTTAGATAAATAAATATTTTTAAAATCTTTTTTTATTTGTTTTTTTTAATCTTTGTTTGTTTGTTTGTTTTTGTTTTTGTTTTTCAAGACAGGGTTTCTCTGTGTAGCCCTGGCTGCCCTGAAACTCACTCTGTAGACCAGGCTGGCCTTGAGCTCAGAAATCCACCTGCCTCTGCCTCTGCCTCTGCCTCTGCCTCTGCCTCTGCCTCTGCCTCTGCCTCTGCCTCTGCCTCTGCCTCTGCCTCTGCCTCTGCCTCTGCCTCTGCCTCTGCCTCTGCCTCTGCCTCTGCCTCTGCCTCTGCCTCTGCCTCTGCCTCTGCCTCTGCCTCTGCCTCTGCCTCTGCCTCTGCCTCTGCCTCTGCCTCTGCCTCTGCCTCTGCCTCTGCCTCTGCCTCTGCCTCTGCCTCTGCCTCTGCCTCTGCCTCCTCTGCCTCCTCTGCCTCTGCCTCTGCCTCTGCCTCTGCCTCTGCCTCTGCCTCTGCCTCTGCCTCTGCCTCTGCCTCTGCCTCTGCCTCTGCCTCTGCCTCTGCCTCTGCCTCCCAAGTGCTGGAATCAAAGGCGTGCAGCACCACTGCCAGGCCAGATAAATAAATCTTAAAAGGTTTTTTTTTTTTTTTTTTTTTTTTTTTTTTTTTTTTTTTTTTTTTTAAAGAACAGTTGGCAAAAGACTTGGGCCTCACCACTTCTGATTGACTCAGTCCTGTTGTTCTTGACCTATGTCTCTTGTATCCCTTCATAGTCTCTTGGCAATCTGTTGGCCTTTTCTGATTTGGCAACAGCCCAGTGACTGAGTCATTGTCCTCACTGAAACAAGTTTTTAGTACCTGTAGAACAAAGTACAGACGTCTACACAACACACTCAGCACGCTCTGGTGCTTTGCTGCTTCATTCTCCTCTTTGTCAAGAGTTTATTCTTTTCATGTTCTCCTAACTGTCAACTGGTGCACTACATTTACTGGTGCACTTTAAATTACACATTTGAGTATATTCAAGTATATTCAAGTTATTCAAGTATAACTTGAGGAGCTTTATTTATATTTAAAGCTGTGAGGTTCCTTTTTGTATACAGGAGTCTCACTTTTAAAATTGGCACAATGGTGCATATTCTTGGTGTGCAATGTGATAATTTGAGATGTGTATACATTGGGAAAATGGCTAAATCTGCCAATTTGTTTATTGTCACATTGTACACTCATCATTTGTGGGTGGATGTGCAGAGAGTACCTACATTGTCTTGGAAAATTTCAAGTATACTGGGACTAAGGACATAGCTCAGTCAGTACAGGGTTCTCTTAATATGCGTAAGGCCCTGGGGTCCATCACAAATGCTTCTTCATACAAGTTATCCTGGTGTACATGTGGAATCCAGGCTCTTGAGAAGTGGAGAGAGAAGGGTCGGAGTTACAGGGTTGTCCTTGTACATAGCAAGTTTATGGGTTGGAGGCCAGTCTGAGATATATGGCACTCTCAGAAAAATGATGGACAAAAGACCTTTTCAAGTGTATAGTACACCGTGGTATTATCTGAGCAGTGTGGAGTGTCATGCATTACACTTCTCATTTGATTGATATTTTGTATCCATTGAACACCAGCCCACACCTCTCTTGCCTGCGCTCAACCCCTGGTAACCATGATTCTGCTATCTGTTTCTATGATTTGGACTTTTAAACAATTTCTCCAAGTAGTGAAGTCACATGATATTTGTCTCTCTGTACCAGGCCTTTTTTTTTTTTTTTTCTTCATTTTGAAATCCCTGTGTTGTGTTTGTCATATAACGATTGTGGAATTCCTTGCTGCACAAGTGACTAACAACTTCTGAGGCCTGTCATTCCTAAGATGAATATAGTTTCCAATTACAATGACCAGTTATTCCAGATGATGTTTGTTGACTTCTAGCCTACTGAGGACTGCTCTCAGTACTCCTGTATTAGCATTCATGACTACTTTATGGAACATTAGTCTGTGGTTTTCAACAAGGAAACTGAGGCATAGTCAAGTTAAAGGACTTGCTGAGGCCTTCCAGCTCATGAGATGAGTCTACAACTGGAAGCCATGAAGCCAGAGGACCCTGATCTCTATGCTCCTTATCCCACATCAGGGATGAAACGCTTTGCTGTTGGTCACTCAGGAGAGCACTGTAGAAAGCCAATAAGCAATAAACTACAACCATAGACTGTGAACACTATACAGATGACTTATTCTCTATCGCTGGTCCTCTAACGCCTGTGGACATGTGTTCCATATCATTTACATAGCCTACCTTGTTTACAGCATCTTTCTGATGGGTTTTGCTTTGACTACATTGCATGTTTATGCTTCATTGTGAAGTTTTTCTGGAAACTTCACTTAGTTCATCTTAGAGATGTCTTGAAGTCATTACTTTGGTTTCTCAGTATGACTAATTACAAGCACCATTACTAAAGACTCAATTTTTCAAATGGGGACTAACAGTAATGAATCTTCTCTGGTACAATGTTCCTGGAATCATTGGTCATTTATCTTCAGAGAGAACAAAGGTGTTTTCATGAAAGAGAGTCCGTTTCTAAATGTCCGTGTGGATGAGAGGGGGGTGTTTGAGGTCTGATGCCTTGCTGCTGCTGTTAGACAGGGGTCGCCTCTGTGGCTCTGTTCATCTTTTGTCTGGTTTTGTTTTTAACTTTGCAATGAATGATTTCTCTCTTTCTAGACTATCACGGAAAAACATAAGCTAAATGTTCCTGAGACGATGACGGAGGTCCTTGATGTTTCTGATGAAGAGGGTGAGTCTTTCCTCTGGTCTTTTGTGACAGCTGCCATGTTGTTACACGAGGGAACTAAAATCTCTTTAGGGACAAAGGTAGTATGGATGGTAGCATCTTAACATTTAGAACCCGGTTGCAATCTTTAGTCCACTAAATTTACACTTGCCATTGAAAAAATAGGCAAGTCAGGTCTATGTATCTTTGCCATTCTTACTTTTAATCTCTAATGACTAGCAAGACTGGGGAATAAGAAAGAAACTTGAAATCACCCATGTGCTTAAAATAGCTGGCTGATATTATAGCCACTATTAATACATATACTAATTATACCGAAACATTTCATATTCACATGCCTTGAAGAAATGCAAAACGTTCGTCATCAGTGGTATATTAAGAAATATCTGATTAGTACAAATGCCAGAATATATATTAAACTCAGAAGAAAACAGCCCTAAAAAGGCATAAAAGGACCTCAGCACCAAATAGTGCAGTCTCAGCACAACTAAGGTATCCTTTATGCTCAGAAAGATCTGTACTTTCATGATGGTTTTAGAGTTGATAAAAATTACCTAAGCCAGTGGATCTCACCCTTCCTAATGCTGTGTCCCTTTAATACCTCATGTTGAGGTGACGCCAAACCATAAAATTATTTTTTGTTGCCACTTCATAACTGTAATTTTGCTACTTTCATGAATCACAATATAAATATTTTAAATGTAGGACATCTGACATGGGACCACCATAGGAGTTGTGCCTCACAGGTTGAGAACTGCTAATCTAGACAGTTGATTCAAAGCCCTGAAAAAGGCTTTTTCTAAAACAAGTGCAGGGGACAGCTTCAGGTAGGCTAAGCATCCATGTTTGGCACAAAAAGGTTCTTGTCTACCTCCTCAGTGACTTTTCTTTGTTCTACATTTTGAATTTCCCTGTGCTATCTTTCTGAAATAAAACCACCAAAACAAAAAGGAACACCACCAGCAACAAAAAACAGCTACCCTAAGATGACAGATGCACCACATAGGGTATGCAAGCTCCAGTCGCAAAGCCAGCGTGTGGGGATTGCAAAACCTATTACCATTTCATATGGACATGGAAAATGAATGCATATCTTTGCAAAATCATTGCCATGAAGTTGGACCCGGGCCTGAGAGTTAGAGACTCTATAGAAAATATTAATACATCTTTAGGTTCTTCGACATGAAATCTCAAGGCAAAGCTTTCCAGTCTTAGTCTTACTTGGAATCAGTTGGAACCAGGCTGCCTTTTTATTGGCAATATGCACTGAGCTGTGTCAGTGTGCATAAGAATTAAGACAAGAATAAATGAATGTTGGATCAATGTATTATGATGAGTCATTTTTTTAAAGTCCTGCCAAAGGCTGCAGTTCTGAGTATTTATTACGAGTGTGTGTTGTGTTCTAGTATTTGCTAGCAGAGTTCCAACATCCATGTATGCACACCATACATGGCTTTGGTGGGATTCTCTTTCTGATTCTCATTCATATGTTGTACAGCCCTTAAGCAGTTTGGTGACCACTTTATTGATGGGGAAGCGCTTAGTGATTCAGGTACCATAAGGACTCGGAGTGATCGCTTTGCTTTGCTTTTAACTTTTCTTAGCTTCATAGCAGCAGCTTGTTGATGTCTTAAATCTTTTGGATTAATACTAACGTTTCTTTGGAAATAGCTTGTGCAACGGGGGATGGAATTGTGCATGTGTGCGTGTGATGTGTGCATTTTATTAACTTGTAAGTTTAAAGCCATGATTTGCTTCTTCTGGTGATAATTTAGCAGCTATTATGGAGACGTATTAAACAAAATTATTTTCTTCGAGGACCATTGTAATAATGTTTCCCCAGAGGAATTTGTTTTTTTTAAGAATAGAGACTTTGAGGAAAAGTAATTCTTTAGTACTGGAGTAAGCATGACATATTGGTAACTAATCTATTAGTTACTGTCTACACTTTCAGCTAAGACTGCTTGAGCTGAATGCTCATATTGCCCTTCTTGGTTGAGAAGAATATATTATTAAATTATAATCCAGGTATGGTAGCATGTATCTGTAGTCACAGTTACTTAGGAGGCATAGGCAGGGGGATAACTCAGAGCAGACAATGGAGGTTCCCCCTGGGCTGGGCATGGGGGTACAAGCCTTTACTCTCAGTACTAGGGAGACAGAGGCAGGTGGGTGTTTCCAAGTTTGAGACCAGCCTATCCATGTCCTTTGTTCCAGGACAGCCAGATTTATGCTATGTAGAGAGAATCTGTCTCAAAGTGGGGGGCAGGGGGAAGTAAGGTCAGCCTCAGCAAATAAATAATTAGAAGTAGTAATGTGATTGTTTTCTAAAAGATAGTCAAGAATAGAGATAAGTTAACCACTAAATATCTTTAAAAAAATTATTGAGGGAGGAAAGGACTGGGTGTGAGGAGATGGCCAGGTGTGTAATGATACACTTATTAAATGATTATTACTATTAAATGATACAATTAATTTAAAGTGGTTTACTGTGTGTGTCTGATGAGTGAATGTTCATCATTTGCATGTAGTACCTACAGAGGCTAGAAGAGGGTATCAGGTCTCCCCATATTTCAATAGCAAGAGCAAGGGCCAGGGCAAGGGCAGGAGCCAGTGACATTTCAGAGAGTCTCTGTCCAAGCATCATAGTGGTCATTACAATGGGTAACCCTTGTGACCACACTATTTGATCTTAATTTAATCCCCATACTTTTGATATCTGTGTTCCACAGAGTCCTGGCATAGCTAATATACCAGTCACCAATCATGTAGAATCTTGTAGTTTTAGATTACCAAAATCAATTTTACTTAAAAACAACAACAACAAAAACTGTAGTATACCCATGCCTTATAAGCCCTAGGGAGGAGCTACCCAGAAATGTCTAAAAAAAAACCCTGGGAAATACAACAAAAAATGAATTCGTTAATTTGAAAGTCATCTATTAAATGAATACATCTTTTAGGAAGACATTGCTCCAAGTACAAGAAACAACAAGGAAACTCACATTAAGTTTGTTATATAATATGGGAAAAACAGTTGTGTCTGACTGTTTTATACCAGATAAGTTAATAATAGAGCATATGTCAGGGAACAATTATTATGTAATAGCAAAGTTCTTCCCAAGTTGAACAGAATTCTATGTATGCGAGCAAGAGCTAATGTTCTTAATTCAGAATGTTATTTTAAAATAGACTGCTCAGCAATTAAGAGCACTTAACCACTATCAGAGGACCTGGGTTTGATTCCCAGACCCCACATGGTGGCTCACAACCATTATAAACCTAGTTCCAGGGGATCTAGCAGTCATACGCAATAGGCATACATGCATGCAGGTAAAATACTCATACCCATAGATAGATAGATAGATAGATAGATAGATAGATAGATAGATAGATAGATAGAAGATGGATGGATAGATAGAAGATAGATGATAGATATACATAGATAGAAGATAGATGGATGGATAGATGATGGATAGATAGATAGATAGATAGATAGATAGATAGATAGATAGATAGACAAAGAGATCCCTCATCTTTCCCATCTCCCTCACTAAAAGCATGGATACAACTTTTTACAAGGATCTCATATAGAAAGTTTGTCAGGTTGGTGAGGTCCGAAGTGGACAAATAAGTATTTTGTTTTCTCATGCTGAATGTGAGGTACTTACAGAAAATCCGGGTGCAGAATTCTTGGAGGAAACTGAGATATATATTTGGGATGTGACAAAGGTCTAAGATGGGTCCACTTTTTAACACAGTATATTCTATGAGGCCCTTGAAGGTTTAATAATGTGTGGTAAATGGGACATAGCGGGGGGGGGGGGTCGTATAGGAATACCATTTCAGACAAAGGAACCTGAGAAGAAAGACTGAAAGTAATAGGAAAAAGACTAGGAGAGATTCTGTCTGAGATGTCAAGGAGCGTTATTATCAAGGAAGTCACCTCTTGCTCATTGTTTAATTACTAGAATCAGTTAACAATAGCAAGGGTCTGGTTATGAAAGGAAGTTTGATTATAAAAGGAAGAGAAGACTGAGTATTATATTTTAAAAGGCCTAAGACTGGCTAAAGAAAGGTTAGCGCTTTACTGTACGGAAGGAGAATCCTTCATGAATCTGGTGGTATAGGAGGCTGATTAGAGACAACACTCTAGACCATGTTTTCAAGAAGATAGAAGGCATAAGGCTCTAGAAATAGACGTAGATAAATATGAATCTCCTCTAACTCTTCTTATAATACTTTCCATCACTCAGTGTTGATACACAGTCCTGAACAACGGTATTTTTATGTGCAAATAACTTAAAGAGAAATTATATACAGAATCAAGATTTGGCCTGAGACAAGTGTCACTCCTGTTAACAATAGCAGATTAGGTTCTGGACACTGTTGCTAGCCTTCGAGACTTGATTTTTGGGGTCATAATGATGACATCATGATCTATTTATTACACCACAGGTGTCTCCAAAATTCCTAAGCCTCGTTTTTAATAAACTGAGCATAGCAGGTTGTTCTCAGAACAACCACCAAAAGAGGCGGAGAATGGGGGAGAATATTAAGGACAGCCATGGCCTGGTGAACTCAGTGTGATTAGAGGGTTTTAAATGCTGCGTTGGCTTGTCAGCATTTTTTAAAGGGTGTATTTTATTTTAAATATATTGTTCAGATGGCTCACTCTCCTTTTCATGCACTTTTGTAACACATATCCCTAAACACCAGGGAGGAAGTCTGGGGCTGTGTTCACTCCCAGGTTGTGCTGCTGGACCCAGCTACATCCATCCTTTCTGAACCTTCTCCCCACCAAGGCATGACAAGAAAGAGGTTGAGTAAGAAAATCTAAAATGTGGGTCATGTCTTATTAAGGAGTATTGAGACCTTCTAGCACACAAAGACTAGAAACTTATTTTGAGTTAGTTTTGTTCCCTGTGACCACCTTGACAACTGAGAGACTGGGGTCAGAACTGGAAACTCAGGAGAATCAGGTTGGTATCCAGAATCTAAACCAGAGGAAGCTCAGGAGGCCCTAACCTGGGTAGTATAATGGACTTAAGCCCAGAATGCCCTAACTTGGGTAGTATTATGGACTTAAGCCAAGTTCGATTGATTGGATCGTGGGGATAGGGTAAGGGAGGAAGGAAACGAGGAAGCATGCACTTTTGAGTGTTAGGTAATGTTTAGGTTCTTGCTTAAGGGATACGGAATGCACGGCCTTTTGTATGTCTTGTATTTCACCATTTCCATCACCTTTTCACACTTGAAAAGGGGTCTCAGAGTGTCTTCCTGAACGTGAATTAAACTCTCTAAAAATGACTAGGCTTATCCCCAAGTCAGACCATGTCTAGATTTTAGTAGTCCTGTCCTTGGAACTTATTTCTTTCTACTTTAGTGCTCTTTTGTATCTTTAATCTTATAAGGTCTGATAAATCTTGTAATATATTATTATCAAATTCATGAGCAGCAATGTGGTTTTCAGAAGGTAAGGTCTTCCTGCCAAGCCTGATAAACTAGATCAAGCTCCAGGTCCTTCACAGTGGAGGGAGAGACCATATTCCTCTGATTTTCACATGTCTCTGTACACTGAAACATGAGATACACACACAGAGAGACACCTAGAGAGGGACACAGAAACAAGCACAGATACACATGCAGAGATACACACAGACATACACACATATGGGCAGAGACACACACACTAACAGAGAGACACACAAAAATACAGATACAGACACACACACACATTATCAATCAATCAGTAGATAATTTCTCATTGTAGCGCTATCTCATATATCCTAGCACATAGTCAATGGCGTGAAGAGACTATTAATACTGGTTTATGCACAGAATTATTGTATACACTTCTGAGAAAATGTTAGTAATCTACACACTGGGCTAATCTATAAGCTAGACTTGTCATCATAACAGACAGAATGAATAAAGCTAGTTGAAAGATATTCAAAGAGTTACAATTCAGTTAATTATTTTTTTCCTTGATGCCTTTTGGGGAAATTAATCAAATACTCTCTCTATAGGCTTTAGCCATCTGTAGACATGTGCATGGGTTCTGTGGCTTCCTGATGGGCAGTGTTTTGCTGTTACCCAAGGTGTCGTGTGAATGCACTATGGGCATATTTTGTTGTTGGAACTAAGTGAACAAGTGCCTTCCTTCACTGTCGTCTGATTGCCCCAGGTGATGACACAGTGACAGGTGATGGGGGAGAATACCTCAGGCCAGAAGATCTGAAGGAGCTCGGAGATGACTCACTGCCCAGCAGTCAGTTCCTGGATGGCATGAACTACCTTCGGTACAGTCTGGAGGGAGGAAGATCCGACAGGTATTCGCCAAACTTACATTCAGTTTCACAAGTATGCATAAACATTTTAAACATTTTCTTTTGTCCCTTTTTCTTTTTTCTTTTTTCTTTTTTCTTTTTTCTTTTTGTTTTTAGAGATAAGGTCTCACTATGTAGCCCAGAATAGCATGGAACTTTCTCAGATGAGCCTGAAACTTCTGACCCCCCTGTCTCAGCCGCCTGAGTACTGGGCGTGCACTGTAGGCACATATCACAATGCCTGGTTTACCACATATTTTTTATGGTGATAGAGAATATAGACACCATTGAGCACCTTGATCAACAGTTCACTTGCTTCTTAGTGTGACATCTTGTTCATGTCTCTGACACCTTAAGTAGAGCCCATTTTGAGGACCAGGAAACCAGTTCAGAGATTATCAAAGAATACTGCATAATCATGCAGCTACCACAAGGCAAGAGTGAGCCAAGATTAAAAAGGATTCCCTGCCTTCCAAAGTCAGATGCCACTTTTCTCTGCAGGCAAATTCTAAAGGCAGTTGTGGTTAGCATCTCCAGATACCTCTGACTCTAAGTTAATTCTTGGCGCTGTAATTTCTGTGTGCACACAAATCTGTTATGAAGAATAACAGAAGACAAGCTCAAAGGAAAATTGCCCTGGAGTCAACTTTTCCATAAAAAATAAATAAATAAATAAAAATGAAGGAGGATGGGACCTTAAGAGGTGACCCGAGTCCATAAGGATCCCACTTTGTGGACAAATCCAAGGAGCCTTGCTAATATTCTGAACTGGGTCCATGTTATCTCGGTTACTCCAAACTAATACGACTGGCTCTTGCTACCCTCTGTAGCAATAGGTCTAAGAATATTCCGGGTGCTTCTTCAGAAGTATGGCTGCCAAGCTGGGTCACACGTGCGCTTGTCCATGTTACTGTGTTGTCTTCCCATCAACAGTCCTGTGATCATAGTGCAAAGCTGACTCTTGTCAGCCACTTTAGGAATTTCCCACTTATTTATCACTTAAGGGAGAATCATCAATTCTACACAAATAATCTCTGTAGACAACTTATTTGGGGCTTTCCCCTTGAGAGCCTGGATCCCATTTCTTGTTTTGTTTGTTTGTTTTTCTGTTTTTCCTCTTCTTTTGTCCTCTTTCCTCACATTTTTTTTTCTGTGTAAGTTCATTCTTGAATTGGTCATCCTGGTAAGTCCAGGAGGTACCAACATGATTAAAATATGTTCTCGAAATTCAGAGCCTAACAGAGACCTTGAAAGGCTGGGGCAGAAGGGTTCTGAGCATCTCTGTAGGACAAAGAGACTCAAACTTTTTGACAGGCAGTGGACCAAACCAGGTGGAATGCTGAGCACTGCTTCTGGGAAAGGCAGAAGGCACTGAAGCCTTCACAGCGGGGTTAGCAGAGGCTTGTGTTAGCGGGACCAGATGGTGGTGCAGTGGGCAGGATCAGGAATGTAGGGGATGCACACCTGCATTTTACCAGAATCCCTCGTCTGTGACACAGGCAGTCATTATGGTGGAGAGGGGTCAATAGGCTAGACAACGTAGGTGCGGTATACTGTTTGCTGGTGGTGATGACAGTATTAAACTCTAACCCTCGTCCAGTTGTAGAAAGAATTCCACAGTGACAATTTTGAGATGTGGGTAGTAGGATTAGTTGGTGAGTTTTATGGGGCAGTTGAAGAAGATGGGTTGTGATTCCTTGATATTGGTGGCTTTCATAGAGGGTAGCCCTTAGGGTCAAGGTAAGGAAGGAGGAGCCTTTGGGAGGTGTGGAGAAGAGGTGATCGAACCTGTGATCCATACATTAAGTTCTTATCTGGTGACAGATTTGGATTTGTAATCTGAGATTCTTTTTCTGCTATAAATAATTTTTATTAATTTACTTATTCACTTTACAGCCTGACCGCAGCCTGCTTCCCTCTAATACAGTTCCCCTCCTCTATATCTCCTCTCCTCCTCTGAGAAGGGGACTGCAGGGCTGGGTATCATCTGACCCTGGCTCCTCAAGGCACTGCAGTACTAGCTGTATCCTCTCCCACTGAGGCCAGACAAAGCAGCTCAGTTAGGGGGAATGGGCTATGTAAGTAGGCAACAGATTCAGGGACAGCCCCCACTCTATGTTTCAGCATAAGAAAATATTTATAGCTTTGTGTGAATTCACAGTAATCTATGAATAGCCTGATTAAGCTCAGCCAAAGAACACTTCATTTTCATCAGTTATTTTTTAAAATTATTTTTTAAATGCCCGATTCACTCATAGTTTCTATTTTCAGTGTAAAGCTGAGAGTTATAACATACTTTGCATAGAGTGGGGAGGAGGTGAATGGTTTGAGACTTAGCATACAGAGACAGAGACATGAAACAAGCCTTGCACGCTCTGTTCTTGGATTCCCATGTGCACCTCTTGACCACCACGTGTATACACAAGCCCCCAAATAGGTCTTCCAGACCACATCTCATCTTCATGTTTTATTAATTATTCTTTCAGTTTTGCTTGAGCAGTTTGGTACATCACTTTTTTTGGTAACCATTCTCCTCTTTCATTATTTCTTTATTTGGTGTGCTGTCCATAATACCATTCCCAGGTAGGTATTACACGGCATGGAACCATGGTCTTCCTGGGTTCATTCGCATTTCCCTGCTTCCTGCTCATCACAGCTCACTGCTCACTGTGTGTGTGTCCGCGCGCTCTGGCAAACGCTGCTTATATTCTAGAATTATAGATTTTTCCTCAAATTAGCCCCTCTTCTGCGCTGCTCCCCCCCCCCCATGCTAAATGAGTAACTACTGGAGTTAGAACAGTGTCACAAGAACCAGCTCCGATTCCTGATTCTAACTCTTACAGCGCCACCTTGTGGCTGGCAACGCAGGAGCATGGCCCTTCCATAACAAACTTAGCAGCCTATCTATACTGAGAAAAGACAGAAATCAACATTAGGGTGCCTAAAATAAGCATACATACAGAAGGATTAGAACACATACAGTTTAATGCAGATGGGTCAAAACCACAGCCAGAGTACAGTCAGTTGAAATTGGATCCATTTATTATTATTGCTTACAACTGTCCAAATACAAATAGGAAAACTCTAACAACAAATCACCGACCCTTCTTCAGCCACACTGACAATGTCACATATTTCCTTATTCAAAGGGGCTTCAAACTCTACAAATTGAATGTCTAGTAGGAATTATAGTTTCCTAAGCTAGTGATTGTTACACTCATCCAATTCTATAGGGCGGTTGTGTGAAAAAAGGAGAAAGTATAAACTGAATCCTTCTATCTATAGCTGTTGGATCCTCCAAGTGAACAAGTACATTTTAATTTCTTTGAGCATGTTATTCTCAGTGCATTAACTCAACAGGAGGCCTCCCCGAAATAATGTCTTGTCAATGGAAACTCGGTTGTGACATGTTTAAACTTGTCTGTGATGTCCCCCACCAAATGTACTCAGTTTATGATGTAGAGATTTAAATTTTTTTCAAAAGTTTATTCTTGTTATCATTTCACCAGAGAGAATTATGTCTCTGCTGTTAGAATGTTCCAGTCATATTTACTTCATTTAAGTAGATTCTTTGACATCATTAGGGGAGAAAAGAACAGTTAGGACACATGAGCTTGATTCACGACAGGCAGCAGAGACAGCTACGTAAGATCCATAAAGAAGTGAACACTCAAACTGTGGTCTTGTCCAGTTCTCTCCCTCTGTCTTCACACTCTAATATCTAACCTTCTCTTTTGTGGCTGTAGGCTACTTTGTTTCTTTCTTTCTGTTAGTCATTTAGGCAAGACAAAACTTAATAACTCCCTCTACCTCCTCTATATCAAAACCAGTTGAGGAAGACCCCAGAAGACAGAGGCAGGACCATCAAGTGTTCAAGGCCAGCCTGGGCTACATAGTGAATTCCAGATCAGCCTAGGTGACAGATTAAGACTCTGTCTCAGGAAAACAAAACTAATTATACCAACATAATGTCATTTGACTGTGCAGATTAATTAGAAGGACTAAATTACGCAAAGGACAATTGTTCTGTCCATTGCATTTGAGTCTATAATTTGGAATAACAAAGATCAGATTTATCAAAAATTCAAAACACTGAATTGCAAGGCCTTAATTGCACTTTGAAGCCCCACATCACTTTTGGTCAGCATCCATTGGCGAATTGCCCTTGAGTTGGTGTGTGTCTGTCCTGCTCTTGCCTCTCGTCCCCATGGCAACTCTTTAGGGATTCCTACAGGACACACAGGGCATGCAAAGGGGAAGTGTTCTCCTCTGAGATCACAGCACTGCTGCACTCACCCGAGGTAAACAGGAGGCGCCCCACTTCCACAGGAAGCACGCATTTGGCCACAGTTCATTTCACTCTGTACCTTCCAGGGGAGGACACTGACATTCAGCTATTCACAATGTGGAAAGGAAGGGAAAGTGGCAGGAGAAGAGAAGAGACAATAAAGAGGGGAAAAAAGAAAAAAAAAAAAAACACAACCCTGCCTTTTCATTTTGCTTTTGCTCTCTGAGTAGTCTACTTCCCACCAAATATTTTCCCACGGCTGCAGGGACGTTATTTAACACAGATTTAAGAGCTATTGCCTGCATAAAAATTTTCCCCCCACTGGCAAATAAGTGACAGTTGCTGGTTTCAAACTTTTCTGGAAAGAAAGCGAATCAGATTAGGAGTATCGAATGTAACTTGCGGATTCCCTTGTGCCCTAGCTGTTCAGCGTTAAGCACAGTCTGGGGATGCGTTTGGCTGCTGGGCAGAGACCTGGGTAGGGCCACTCTGAGACCCGTGTCCCCTGGAAGTTGCACTGTTAGCTAATAGCAGGCTTTTTTCATTCTCCTGCTCGGCTCATTTCACCTTCCCAACCCTCCACCGCTGTACATGACTGCTGTACATGACCATGACCTCCTGCCAACCTACCAGCCTCCGGTCCTTCAGTTCCGACAGGTCTCACACTCTGAGCCACGCATCGTACCTGAGGGACAGTGCCATGATTGACGACACGGTTGTGATCCCCAGCCACCAGGTACAGGACTTTCTGCCTTTGTATCTGCTTTCTGGACAGCTTTTTCCTACGTCCTAACACCACAACTATCCAGTGGTCCAGTGGAAACAAGTTGGTGGTGGGGTGGGTCGAGAGAAGAAAGTAAAAAGAAAGAACAATAAAGATAAATTCTTTCTTAATGACAGCAACAACAAGATCAGGATGATAGATCTGAGGGTGTCTCATCGCATGAGAGATTATGGTGTTTCCTTTTTCAGCCATACTGAGTTCCTTTCTTTATGTAAAGATTTGTGTTCTGGGAATAATATTTCCATTATGAGGGGGAAAAATGAAGCAGGGCATGTTTATAAAATGAACGGTGTGTTGGAAGTAAATTTTGTTGCAATATTTAAGGTAGCTGTGAGAAAGTGCTTAAAGTTTACTCCAGACAGAACCTTTTAATTTTAGGTATAATTTGATGGATTGGATACAGGGAAATAGACTTTTTTTTTTTTTTTTTTGGCTTTCAAAGTACTGTGCTATTGTATGAGTTAAAAGGAAATACACTAGAAGGTTTTTTTTTTCAGATTTATTTCTTATGTTTTTCTTAATTGAAAATCTTCTAAGTCATGGCTCCTTTTGTTTTATGCTTTTTCAGAATTCCTTGTATTTTACTTGAGTTTTGAAGCATCGTTTTTCATTGAACCCACTGTTCTTTGTGTGTAGGTGTCTGCACTAGCCAAGGAGGCAGAAAGGAATTCTTATCGTCTGAGCTGGGGCACTGAGAACTTAGACAACGTGGCTCTTTCTTCCAGTCCTATTCATTCAGGGTGAGTGAATCAATATTATGTATCCAGATCAAGAGGTAAAAAGAGATGTGAAAAGTCACAGCTTTGTCCAGTTGCTTTAGTGGATGCTTAGCTTACAGACGAGGCGCCCTTTGTTTCAACTTGTGAATAATGTTGCTTTTTCCAACATAGTTCCAGCTACACCAATGAGACAGCAAAAAGGGGGTTGAATTCAGCATAGAAAACTACTGTTTTAAAATAACTAGCAGCAACAGTTTGCTGACAGACTAGAATATGGGGGCCACTTCTTTACTGATCGCATACAGTCTTTAGAGCCATCTTTTAAAAAGAGGCGTGGCCAACAGCTTATTTGAAAGTTTCAATCTGCTAAGATGAACTGGCTGGCCTTTGAAATAAATGCCTTTCCTCACATATAAATGCACTTAAAGTGGTGGTTATGGAAGTCCACGTCACACACATACACAAATGTGAACACTCAAGTAGTGACGTTAAATAAAGAGAAGTTCACAGCTAGAGTTGTCCTCTCAGCTGTGCTTCCAATGCCCTTTGTAGAGTGGATCCAACACTGCCTGTTTATCACTACTTAAAAGTTAACACCTTTGGTAGCACACACCTTTAATCCCAGCACTTGGGAGACAGAGGTGGGCGGATTTCTTAGTTGGAGGCCAGCCTGGTCTACAAAGTGAGTTCCAGGACAGCCAGGGCTACACAGAGAAACCCTGTCTCGAAAAAAAAACAAAAAACAAACAAACAAACAAAAACCAAAGTTAACACCAGACTTTGAACAGTTCTTTCAGCATAACTCTAGTCTTCTTTGGGATGCAAGAATTTAATATGTATACATTTCTTAAAGAGTTTAAAATAGAATACTTTTTGAATTGTTTTTGCCCTCAGGTTTTAGTAATAGTATAGTAATATTATGGCTATATAAAAATCTTCATGTGTTTTCTTTTAAGTAAAATTTCTACCCATAATTTACCAAAAAATGGAGCACTTCGGTTTAAATTATTATCCCAAACTCCTTACATGTAATCTTCATAACTGTTTTGAACAGTGGGACCTTTCTTCTTAGTGTTTTAAAATATCCTCCTTCCAGGGAAGTAGTCCAGGACATCATAAACATTTTGAACTTTTTAGTGTAATAGTCTATGAAACACCATAAAATTAGACAGATATTGAAAATAAACACCCTGTTTTCCTTGTTAAATACTATAGCTAGTTCTTGGTCTACCAAGAGTTCCTTAGAGGAATTAAAAAGATTAAACTCCATTTAAATTGAATTAAGAATTTTAAATGCAAAATGAAATAATTAAAATCTCTATTATAAATTGGTCAAAAACCCTAGAATTGCCTTCTGCTACTGAGGTCCCCCCCATGTAAGTAAGAGAGAAGAGGTCTGGGCATCAATGACTGAGGACAACAGATAAGAACCCAGACTCCATGCCACCAAATAAAGTCATAATTTTAGATTACAATGTAACCAACTACCAATAGCAATTTTTTTTAAAGAGTGAATGTTACGGTAATAGTTTGGTTTTCAAGTTAATTATTAATCTTAAAAAGGAAATTCTCAAAGTTTAATGCACATCAATATCCAATTTATTTTTCTAATCTAAATAATATCTATGATCTATAATGAGTAGATAATGGTTACTTCATTGTGGTTGATTACTGGTAATGAAAGATCAGCATGTAACAGAGAAAAGAAGGAAGGAAGGAAGGAAGGAAGGAAGGAAGGAAGGAAGGAAGGAAGGAAGGAGGAAAGAAAGGAAGGAAGGAAGGGAGGAAGAAAGGAAGGAAGGAAGGAAGAAGAAAGAAAGACAGGCAGAAAGAAAGAGAGAAAGACAGAAAGACAGAAAGAAAGAAAGAAAGAAAGAAAGAAAGAAAGAAAGAAAGAAAGAAAGAAAGAAAGGGAAAGGAAGAAAGAAAGAAAGAAAGAAAGAAAGAAAGAAAGAAAGAAAGAAAGAAAGAAAGAGAAAGGAAAGGAAGGAAAGGAAGGAAGGAAGAAAGAAAGAAAGAAAGAAAGAAAGAAAGAAAGAAAGAAAGAAAGAAAAGAAGGAAGGAAGGAAGAGAGAAAGAAGGAAAGAAAAGAAAACTATAAAAAATTAGTCTGCAGCAAACCAGCTCTTCTGAATTTCAAATGTTTATTATACTGACTCTTAGTTAGTCAAATCAGTGTGGGGTCTTTAAAGACATCAATGTCCAGGGCTGGAGAGATAGCTCAGCTGTCAAGAACACTGTCTTCTCTTCCAGAAGAGCCAGGTTCAATTTCCAGCACTCACATGGTAGTTCACAGTTGTCTGTAGCTCCAGTTCCAGGGGACCTCATCCAGGAAAAACACCATGGACATCAAATAAAAATTAATCATTAAAGACATCGATGTGCAATTCACATCTTACTCCCATTACACCAGAGCCTCTGTCCTCAGCTCCTGGCACTGGTATCTATGAGTTCAGGTTACTGAAACTGTTAGAAAGGGAAAAACCTTTGCTCAGTCAATCAGGCAGAGTACACATCTGGCTCTCCAGAAGGTTCTTAGCCACTTTAATTCTTCAACATTTGCCAGCTCTGCAAAGCACTAGACTCAGCTCTTCAGGAAAGTAGGTAGTGTTCTTTGAAGTCAAAAGACCACATGACAAAGAGGAATCTGCCGGCTAAGACTGTCCTTTGACATCAGACTGATCTGAATTCAGACTCTGATACTGATTATATGTGGCAATGGGCATATCATAAAAAAAATTCTGACTTTCATTTACTTATTTCTAAAGTTAGTATTAAAAATTTATTCCACTGGGGAGTTTTTAAACAGGAAATGCTTTTTAACATCATTAGATTTTACCTTGAAACAATAAATAGGGTATAGCTTTTACTATTTCTACATTCTCTTTAGATGCATTTCATACTTATCACAAACTCCAAATTAGTTAAATAGAATGTGTCCTGAGTCTTCTGAATGGCAATAAGAATATATTCATTCCATGATGGCATGATGGGCTTATTTCTACCAGGTAGCATCATCTATTGATGTCTCTACCATGTCCAACAACCATGGTGCTACAGATGATTTTAAGTAGAAGGGAAATTATCCTTGACACCTCAATGGTTCTAAGGCCTGTGAAGTTTGAAAGTAATATTCATAGCAATAGATGTATAACATTCATCATATATGTTGTAACATTGACTTTTTATCATCACATTCTAGGTTCCTAAGTAGTAGCTATTAGATATTTTTCAAGGATCTGAGTTTTAATCTACCCAAAATGTAAGGAAAAGGTGATGATTTGGTAAGGGGATAATGCAGAGAATTTGTGATTATATGCAATGTGTCCGTGAGGATAATGCTAAATTGAATTCAATAGCCTATCTTACCTTCAAGCTGCAGTCTCTCACTTGCACTGCTCAGTACTGGTAGTTTACTCTCTCTCTACTTCATGTCTTAAAGATGCTCCTGGCAGAGAGGGACTGGGTCAATGATTAAACTGGCCTTTCTCTGCAGATATAACCAGAATCTGACAAATGAAAGTCTTGACTTTTTTTTTTTCTGAGTTGCCTGACAGACTCATAATGAATCCAGGAAACAGCCACTCTTAGAAGCGCCACATGAAGGGCTTACCAGTAGTCTGTATAAAAACCTTCTGTCAAGTGGTGGTGGCGCACGCCTCTAATCCCAGCATTTGGGAGGCAGAGGCACGCAGATCTTTGTAAGTCTGAGGCCAGCTTGGTCTATAGAGCAAGTTCCAGGGCAGACAGGACCATACACAGAAATCCTATGACAGAAAACCAAAACCAACCAACCAACCAAAACCAAAACAAAACACCAAATAAATAAATAAAAATAAGATAAGAAAGAAAAGGAAAAAAGAAAAAATAACTTCACAATTCTTAATTTCATAATGAATTAATATGCATAATGAATTAATATGCATAATGAATTGGCTGACGGGAGGCCATGTCTACCAATATCTAGTTCTGTAACTCACCTTATATATTGTTATTCTGAAAGTCTCTGTAATGTTTTAATGATAGTCAAATACTGAGAATTCGATATCAACTCATCAGGTGTTAGGATATGCCACAAGTAAAATATAGCCTCTAGATAGGAATCTTTTAAAAACAAGCTGAAGACAGCTTTTGTTGTGACTTTTGAACTCACACACACAAATTAGTCACAAAAGATGAATATTTGGCGTGTAAGGCAGCCAAGTCTCTTCTGCATGGGACAACATAGCATAGATGCTTACAGAAGTACTTCTGGTGTTTAATTTAGTTGTTCCTATTTCTTAAAATATCCTGGGAGTTAGTTCTTTTAGATCCATGAAGGCTAATTTTTTCAGATGGAGAATTTTTTTTTTTTTGTAAAGTAGCAAATCACTGTTCTAGAAGACTGTATTTCTGGTTCATTGAAGAAATAAATTGCCTATGTCAGTAAACATTGGAACATTATGAAACCCTGTGGGATTGAGGATGCACAGACTTGTGGGTAAAAGAGTAGTGAAGAGTAGGAATTCGATTAGGCTCAGGGACCACGATGCTCAAAGCAGTCGATGCAGTCTTGTACAGAAGCACTAAGGTTATGTTTGCAGAGATCTTCACTACCCACTAGTAGCTGATTAATGTTACGTGCTCTGCTATAGACTTTATGCTGTATCCGCCACACAAGGTATCCTTTAAGCTGTATCTTTCCTGTGTGTGTTTCTTCTGCTGTAGCCCAACAGGGAATTGCCTTATCTAAAAAGCATTAAAGAATTTCCCAGTGGAGAGCAATTGAATCAAAACCATATACATATCTTTATAATGTCACTTGGTGCTTTTTAGCTTCTTGAACACTTAGCCTTTACTGAGTGTCTCCATGAGCCAATGCTAACTAAGGTTTCACTTCCGTATTCAGTGAATATGTAACTTCCCCAGCTTCCTAAACTGGGACGAGTCACAAAGGCTCCAAAGCCTTTTCTTCTCTAAGCGCTTGGAGAGTGACATCTCTATTATTGCATAGAGTGATATCTTACTTGTATCTCCATCTTTTTTTTTCAGTGACTACTGTGTTGGTATATGAGTTAAATATTTCAATCAAAATCACATCTGATTTCATTCTTTATATTTCACTTATTACCTCTTTCTCTATGCTAAAGTATCTATTCTGTTGCAGCCGCGCCTCTCCATGTCTTGATCGTGACAACAGCAGGTGAACCTCTGCGTAATTCCTTCTCTGAACATGTGCCCCCTCTGGTCCCCGCCCCCTTGCCATCTCCTTCTGCATATGCCCACCTCAGGATGCTTTAGTGTTGATGATGTCTAGCAAAATATTTGCAAGGGTTTATGTTCTCTAAATTGAGCCCATTGCTCACTTTCCTCTTCCCAGTAAAGGGAAAGCGGGTGTATTTAATGTCAGCAGGTATGAGGTGAGCTGGGCCAACATTAAAATGGACTCCTGTCTTGGTCATGGCCTCCACATCGTATATGCTTTCGTGAGGAAAAGTGCTACATCCAACTGAAAGCTTATGTTATGTTCCCATGATGAGGCAAATTGGCAGAGCTATTACAAAGTTTTATTTAAGGTTGCAATTTTTAGTAGCGCTCAGACCATTTCCTCTTTGTTTTGCCTTATCTAGCCATATCCTAGGTGAGTCAAAGACTTATTTATTAATGGTAATTTTTTTTTGCTAGCTCTATTTTAAGTCCAACCTTTTGATATTTTTGGAAATTGTGCTGTGGAATGACATCTCCACCTTGTAAATATAGCAATTATGCTATGTTATTTAGATGAAGTTATTTTTAAAGTTCCTTTTGGGCTGCTGATTAAAGGATTTTTATTCTGTGGCCAGCCGTTATGATACTATGGATTATCCCTCGATAAATAAGACAATTTTATATTTTCATTCTAAAAGTTCAGTTAATCTTTTTATCTTTTCTCAAGTACACCATAAATGTGTATCTGGTCATGGACATGGGGATTGGTAAATAATTATTGAGTGATTTAAACAAATTTGAACTACACTAGTCAACATCATTTCTCCATCAGCTTTTTAGTTTGTGGAATCTGGAGAACTAGGAAGGGACTAGGAGATTATGGAGAAGGAGGCTCCTGGTGTGGTTTTAGATAGTACCACTGAGTCAGAATTAATGCCAGGGCCTCTGCTGTGTACATGACCTCACTGAAGCACCCTGATGCATCTTTTCTCTTGTCTTTCACCCAGTGACTAACTCTGAATGCTGCAGTCTCCTCCCTGTTCCCAGCCCATGGTCCTAGATGAATTAAATGGAAATTTGAACTATCAGTAACTTTGTGGGTGGACAGTGCAGTCCTTAAAAGTCCAAATCCTTGTTTTCTGCTGCCTCCTCTGAAGCATGTACTGGTTTAGCTAATGAAATTGCATATTTATTGTCCAGTCCTCTGTCTAATAAAAGTGAATTGCATTTGCTTTTATTCCTTTTTAAATTGTGACAATGTTGTATCTCACAATTTAGAAAACTGCAGAGTTTCTACTTTGCATGACTGCTGTCATTTGAAAAGTCAGAAGCATCAGAGACAATGTCCCTTGCTATTTTTTCCCTGTGTAGTCCTAAGTCAATGTCTAATGAAATACATCTACACGTTTTCAGCAAAGTATCTATTTAACCATAGGTCAAAGACTCCATTGACTAGGGGTAATAACCGTTTGCTTTCCAGTTAGGAAATCTCCCAGAGCCATCTAAAATCAAACATTTAAGTAGACTGTCTGATCTAGACAGCCATGAACTACATCAAATTTGTAGCATTAGGCAGTAAGTTCAGATATGTATTCACCTAACTCCCTTAATTCATGGGTAAGAAAACAAGGTTAACAAAATTGTTAAGTTACTTGACTGTGGTTACAAAAATAGCTCAAAATAGAGATAAGTCTGGGCCTGGGCTTCACACGTAAATAATGTCACCAAAATTCTATTGACGACATTAAACTCCTTAGCACACATGTGAGTATCTTGAACATTCTTAATAATTTTTTCCCAATGTTTTAGGTGATGTATGATATATATTTTAATGATCATGACATTTAAAAGATTTTTTTTTTAAAAAAGCAGAAAAGAAGAAGATGATGGGGGCAGCCATTTATTGAATCTGTATTCTTTACTTGCACATGGCTTACTGTTCCCGATAGCTGTGATCAGGTCAGCTCCCAGAGGTTGAAGGCTTCCATGTCACACTCCAGACTATAGAGCTGAGCTTTCAGTCCATAGCTCTGAGTCATATACATTCGGCTCACTCCAGACCCATCTCATGAGTCACCCCTTTCATCCTCCCTCCTTACCCCACAGTCCTCACAGTAAAAAAAAAAAAGTTCCTGCACTGTTGGCTCCTGCTTCATACACTGCAGAGTAACTGGCTCCTAATTCCCTTAGCCATCCAGGTAGTGGTGCCTTTTGGTATTCTGCCATTTTTGATGAAATTTCTCAAATGCTTACCCAGTTTTCTGCTTGAAAGTGGTGGGATTGACAAGATAGCGTGCTGGCTTTACCAGTAGACTTCAATTGCATCTGGTTGTGTAGTGCAGTCTCTGTTCTCCTCCTCTTCTTACATTAAGGAGAGGCCTTGGGAGTATACAGTAAAGTCCTGTCTTAGTCATTTGATAACTATATTATGAGTCCAATTTGGCCAGAACATTTACAGCAGGGCTAAACTTTAATACCCTTTGTTCCTTGATAGTTAGTGTTCATGTCTTTTCAGCCCTCTCTACTTCTTGGCATCTTTCTATTTTACTTTTTGTTCTCTCTTTCCTCTTAGTTTCTAAGGAAAAAATCCCCACTGGAGTTTGTGATTGTCTGGTAGCCTATGTCATTACTTCTCTTACTTGGTAAAATCTAGAGGCTTACCCTGCTCAGCTGTCTGCTGTTTTCCCCTGAATTATACACATTGCACACTTGAGTTTTCCATTTTGCTTTGCATTTGATTAGGGCTTTTTCGGGATCACTAATGACACAGGCATGATTCCTGAAGGTGTGTCTATGTGCTGTGTCAGTCCTTCCTTACGTTCTGTTATTTCAACTTCTCCCTTTTCAGCCTTTCTTCAAACAGTCTTGTATTATTTTTTTAAAAAATAATTATATGAGATTCAAACTATTAGTTTTCACAGTCTCCCATTTTCTACCCAAGGAATACATTAGATCTCTCAGTTCAGCAGAAATGCGTGTGGTAGACTCTTTAAAATTAGACATAGTACTTTCCTGCTGCTTTGCTGCATCTGAACGTAGAGATTTGAATGATTCCTGATTGTAATAATAGGCCAGACACCTAAGATTTCACTTACCTCATACTTTAGCCTTACTCTCTCTGTTCCTTGTAAGGACACACCATTTGTCATAGCCTGTCTCTTCATTCTTATATTTATTCATCTATTCAAAAATGATTCTTGACTCCCTACTCTGTTCTGTATCCATCCTGGACTGAGTACTGGGGGGCTGAGACTGTGTTCCCTGTTGTTACAGCCCTTAGATGACACCTTGATGAGCTGACCGGTCATACCTTATTGACCAAGGAAATTAGCAAGCAGGCCCAAGCAAGGATGAAATCAGAGAGTGACAACTTGGCTATAAATGTGAAGTTCTTGGCGCAGCTCCTGACATTTCGGGGATATCACAAAAAAGGATCATGGAAGCAGAAATCAGGGAGGAAGTAAAACAGAAAGAGGGCTTCTGTGGCACCACACTAGGGAAAGTAAAAGAATATGTCAAGGGCATGGCTGCAGATTCACTGTTTTGAAGACAGACCACCAGAGTAGTCTACATGTTCCTTTGAGTAGAGAATTGATATCCTGCAGACAAGAGGTCATCCCTGGAATAATATACCATGGAAATATAAGGGCCTGGGACATGAGTGCACAAACCTTGTAACTTCCTTCAAAGCACCTAGCTACTACGAGGGTTCATGACATGTACTAATAATCCCTTCTAGTTTCAGCACCTCGATTTCTTGCTCAGAGTAATTGAGATTTAAAAAATTAGCTGGGTGTGATGATACATTTATAACCACAGAACTTTGGAAGCAAAGGCAAGAAATTAAGAGTCCAAAGTTAAGCTCACAAATGTAGAAAGGTCAAGGCTAGCCTGTACTACCTGAGACCCTATCTCAGAAAAATTGAGGAGGAAGGAAAATCAAAGGAAGTATTGATGTTAACTATCAACGAGTCAGAAATATTGCAGTGAGGTTAGATACTCTGCTGGTTGAAACTGTGGCATTTTAAGGCATTCACCTTTAAATGAAAATCAGTGTAAATGTACTCAAATAAAAATAATAAAGGGAAAATCTGCATGTCCATCTGGAAGCATTTCCAGGATTTCCAGCAAATTCGTGTATTTAAAAGTCAGAAAAAAAACACTGAAGAATTCATATTAAAGACTAAGAGTAAGAAAAGCTGCAAGCTATTTCTCAGTGTGTCTTGCTACCACCCAGAATACCAACAGTTCTCGTCCTCTGAACTGTTGCTTGTGCAAAGCAGCTCTCACCCCTCCTGAAAGCTTAGCAGCTAGGGGAGAATGGTAGGCCTAGGCTGGCTCCTGCATGCGGGAGGTCTGTGGCTCCTGTGATTTCATGCTGCATGCCGTGCTTCAGAGGGTACTCTGGGCTTCCCCGCACCCATTTCTCTTACTAGCAACAGGTTTTCTGTTCAATGGCGTGTCTAATGCATTCTGTGTTCTGCTGCAAAGAGGATGCTATGATATTTCACTCTCCTTTAAAAAATAACATCAATGTGTTGCGTTTCTATCCCACCACTTACTTTGATGGAATACCTTTCAAATGTTTTCAGTGTTGTCGTGGAAGCAATATCTAGGTGTGTTGATCTGGCCTGGTGCGGTTCTCGGTATCTCGGTCGATCTGTGAAACACCTATATGTTGCTTTCATTATGTTGTTCTCATGTACACTTCGCAAATGCATTGAAAGTGGGAGCACGCTGAAGTGATTGTGGACGAGCCTACATAGTGTACATACACGTCCTTGTGTAACATGGACATGGACAACTAGATTATTGTGCTATTTAATTTTTTGCTCCTGTAGGAGGTGCCTGCTCAAGAGACCTTGGTGAGTGTCATGACTAATGAAATAACAAACATTCCAGCTAAGCTGCTCCAAGTTTTGTAACTACCCCTCCCCCAAAGAAAATTCAGAGTTTTGATCCTCACTTAACAGCTGAGATTACTGATGTTTTTTGTCATGATCAATGAGCAATATAGGAAGCAGTCATCACAGAGATGCTTTTGCAAACGTAAATGAGTTTCAAGTCCAGTTCACTATTAATTGAGGGAAATCACAGGGTGCCAGCATCTCCATCAGCATGAGCACAGGGTGCCCGTGCTGGACGTATCCTGCAGATACAGACTCTGTTTGTTTCAGCCATTCACACCCTATTTCAGTTAGAATGGTTTAGCACAGAGACCTCTTAAAAGTGCAAATGCAATTTTTAAACCAGAAAATTAGTTGATTCTGTTCAAAACAGTGTTTTCCATCTTGCAACCAGAAAAATCTACATCCAGGGAAAAATGACTTGCAGACAGGACACAGTGGCAGCCTGAATTTGACCTTATGATAAGGCCTTTAAGGTTGTTCTTTTCAATTCTGAGATTACACAAAAATGAGCTAGACAGATGTAATGTTGGAATATTAAGTTGAGTTCACTTAAAACATATACAATTTGGTCTTTCTTATCTGAACATGTGGATTACTAAGGATAGATAAAAAGACAGAAGGCTTGCCCGTGTTCTGAGCAATTCCCATCCAGTTACCAGCAAAAATCAGTAGTATTCTTCAATAGCATGTGAAGATCATATACAAATTAAAAAAAAATAAAAGTTTATAAATATGGATATTAGGATATTAGTATAAGCATTAAAAAATACTTTTCCACATGGAATTTACATTAAAAAGAATTTTCCTGAGAAAATAAACAGTATAGAGAAAGTTAACCTCCCAGAGTGTGTTTATCTCCTGAATTGCTTTGAAGCAGATCTAATATTTTATTTCACTTTTTAGTTTCCTAGTCAGTTTTATGGTGGATGCCCGTGGTGGTGCCATGCGAGGATGCAGACACAATGGACTCAGGATCATTATCCCGCCTCGGAAATGCACAGCCCCAACTCGAGTCACCTGCCGCCTTGTGAAACGCCATCGACTGGCAACAATGCCGCCCATGGTGGAAGGAGAAGGCCTGGCCAGCCGCCTGATTGAAGTCGGACCTTCGGGAGCTCAGTTCCTTGGGTAAGGGTTTCCCATAAACCTCCTACTTAGTCTCCGATGGGCTCGTGCCCTCTACCTGAGATCAATGGGATGGAACACCAAAGGTATGTCAAGCCGTTTTGAAAAGAGATTGGCTCCTGTGACTTTTTTGTAAAAATTGAAAACAGTGCCTTGATCCTTGACTTCACTTCCATGGGAGCACGGTCAGGCATCAGTGAGTTAAACAGGCACATTGTTGGTGCTTTTCCTTAGATGTGGAAATAGCTGCCAGACTCCCAACGATGCATTTTAGGCATTGGTAGGTATTTCTGCTTCTTGTCTGAGGCTAAGAGGCAAAGAATAAAGAAACAAACGTGCTTTGTTTGAAGCAGAAATTTAATGCATTGTTTGGTTATGATTCCAATTGCCCCCATCTCTTTGGACAGTAGCCTTCAACTCAATGCAAAAGGCATTGCCCTCATGAAATATCTAGAATTCAGTCTAAATGATTTTTTTTCTGTAATCAAAATTGCTACCTTGAGCTATTAAGTCACAGTGTAAAATGGAAATGTAAGACCAACCTCCACCATGCTCATTTTGGCAATTTTGAGCAGACATTGTCATTTCTTCTTTCTCCTGTCTCTCTGTAAGGATGCTGTCATACAAAGTGGCACCTCAGTGTGTCAAGAGGTGAAAAGCTACCACCAAACGGTGACAAAAGAACAAAGCTCTGGAGGGGGACACATTTCAAATCATCTTGAAACAAATTAACTGTCTTTAAGTTTTCGCACTTAAGGCTGAGAGAAATTTCTTGCTAATTAGGATGCCTTCTGATTGTTGTCAATGTCATATTGGGGAGAGTTTCCTGCTTTAGAACTCTGGAAATGTTCTAAAGCCTGTAATTTGGAGCAAACTGTTAACGGGTTGCTCCAAATTACATTCACACCTGAAAGGGGATGCGTTGCTAGTTCCCCCTTGTAGAAACCACCTCTCATAGCTCTTATCAGGTAGAGCTTTGGAAGGAGCCTGTGAAGTTCTGGGTTGCATCAGAGAAAAAAAATGTCACAATGGTTGGAATCTTTGGATGTTCAGTACAGAGCCTAACTCCCTCCTGCTCAGGTAGTTGTAGGCTTTTTGACAGCTTTCAAATCTGTTGAGGAATATCCATGAAAACATCTTGCTGCTGTCCAGAGTTTTCATGGTATTCCCAACAGTTTTGACTTTCCCAAAGAACAATTTTTTTCCCTCCATTTTTGGCTAGCGCCCTGGCAGTGAACCTCAGTAGGAACAGACTTGACAGCCATGTGCTCCCCTGGCACAGAAGCACCTCCATTGTACACTCTGGGTCTCAGGTTCCTTGCTCTTTGTGACCAATGGAGGGGGCAGAACCAAACGCAGTGTGAAACCAAACTTCACCCTGTGATGCTGGGGTTCTGTGGACACGGTACCTGAAGCTCACTTCTGTTCTTTCTTTCATTGCTGCTTTGGATGTACTCAGTAAACTTCACCTGCCAACGGCTCCTCCCCCACTTAATGAGGGAGAAAGTTTGGTCAGCCGAATCCTTCAGCTGGGGCCTCCTGGAACCAAATTCCTTGGGTAGGAGCGACTTAAAACAAATTGATGGCTGCTGGCCCCCATTCTTCTCCTTCTTCTGCGATATGATTTCTCTTTTCGTCATTGTGCCCATGACATGTCCCTCTCTATGATTTAAACTCTGTATAGTCTATCTTTAGTGGACCATTTCTGACCCTTGTGGTATGTGACTTTTATTTTTGAGTGACGTTTTTATATCTTCTCCCTTAAAGTGCTGTGACCTTCATTTTCGTTCAAGCATGAGATTTGCCTAGTTGTACTCTGTGCTAGTTATGATGTCGTTATGATGAGTTTGGAATCTGTCTCAAAGCAACCTGGACTCAAGAATGGAAGGCCTCTGTCTATGTTGAATGTGACCTAAAATATCATAGAATAGTGCATGTTCTGTATCCCTAATGTAATAGGCATTGGACACTATTGGGCTATTGACTGAGCTGCTCATTAGAGCCACAGGGTGTGTACATGCCTATTGTTTCCTTGAATGAAGACAGTATGAGCAAAAGCCACAAGTGCATGGCTCATTAGCACAAGTAGTCTACCTTTCTGACATCTCATTTACAACACAATGAACTATGTAGTGTATGAGCCATTGTCCCTCTTAAGTCATGTCGTCATTTTGCACCCATAGAACATGTTTTTAGGAGATTGGCACACATCGTAGACATGCATGTACATTTCTTTTGGTTAAATGTGCTACACCTACATTTATCAAAGGAGACGTTCCAGAATGCCACCTGCACCCACAGGGAAATATCATTTGGCTTAAAGTAGAAGCATGTACTTAAGGCGCAGTGCCCCTGAGGTAGAGTGTCACTGTCCCACCATCTGGTAGTCACTGGGCTCTGGAGGATGTCCCACTGTGTCCCTTCCCCTAGAGTGAGTAGAATTCCAGGTCACTTTGCAACAGACTGTGTTGACTTGCTTGTCTTGGGGTTGCTTATCCTGTCTACACTGAGTGTTCTGCATTGCTGTGCCAGGCCCGTGATCGTGGAGATCCCTCACTTCGCCGCTCTTCGAGGAAAGGAGAGGGAACTGGTGGTCCTGCGCAGTGAAAATGGGGACAGCTGGAAAGAGCATTTCTGTGACTACACTGAGGATGAATTGAACGAAATCCTTAATGGCATGGATGAAGGTACCTTCGGGTTAAGGGGTGTCTTAGTCAGGGTTTCTATTCCTGCACAAACATCATGACCAAGAAGCAAGTTGGGGAGGAAAGGGTTTATTCGGCTTACACTTCCATGCTGCTGTTCATCACCAAAGGAAGTCAGGACTGGAACTCAGACAGGTCAGGGAGCAGGAGCTGATACAGAGGCCATGGAGGGATGTTCTTTACTGGTTTGCCTCCCCTGGCTTGCTCAGCCTACTCTTAAAGAATAGAACCCAAGACTACCAGCCCAGGAATGGTCCCACCCACAAGGGGCCTTTCCCCCTTGATCACTAATTGAGAAAATGCCTTACAGTTGGATCTCATGGAGGCATTTCCTCAACTGAAGCTCCTTTCTCTGTGATAACTCCAGCTGTGTCAAGTTGACATAAAAATAGCCAATACAATTGACCCCTTGTCAACTTGACACACAAACACATCACTAGTAAGCCTCAACCCTTACATTCTTATTCATCCCCAAGATCTAAATAAATTTAAAAGTCCCACAGTCTTTACATATTCTTAAAATTTCAATCTCTTTAAAATATCCATCTCTTTTAAAATCCAAAGTCTTTTTACAATTAAAAGTCTCTTAACTGTGGGCTCCACTAAAACAGTTTCTTCCTTCAAGAGGGAAAATATCAGGGCACAGTCACAATCAAAGCAAAAATCAATCTCCAACCGTCCAACGTCTGGGATCCAACTCACGATCTTCTGGACTCCTCCAAGGGCTTGGGTCACTTCTCCAGCCATGCCCTTTGTAGCACACACGTCGTCCTCTGGGCTCCAGATGCCTGTACTCCACTGCTGCTGCTGCTCTTGGTGGTCATCTCGTGGTACTGGCATCTCCAAAACACTGCGTGACCCCTTCAGTCCTGGGCCTTCAATTACAACTGGGGCTGCACCTTCACCAATGGCCTTCCATGGCCTCTCACAGTGCCAAGCCTGAGCTGCTGTGTGACCCCTTCATGCCTTCAAAACCAGTACCACCTGGGTGACCCTTACACATTACCAAGTCCCGCTGCAGAAGGAGTACAACCTTGCCTATCTCTGGAACACAGCCTCTTTGTGCTTTCAGAAAACACTTCCCAGAAGATGTCACCTCAACGATGCTGGTCTCTTCTTAATCACCGCTAATTTCTTAGCTCCAGCTAACCAGCATCAATAGTCCCAGTAATGCAAAGTTTTTGCTTTAGTAGTTCTGGTATCTTGTTAATCACAGCTGATTCTTCAGCCCCAGCTAACCAGAACTACAAAATCTTCACAATAAAAACAGCAATGGCCCTGAAGAGAGTCTTTAATTTTCCCCCTGAAATTTCACAAACCAGGCCTCCATCTTCTGCACTGTTCTCAGCATTATCTTCCAAGCTCCTACACAACATCTGACAGAGCTCTTAACAACGAATGGATCTTCAAGCCCAAAGTTCCAAAGTCCTTCCACAGTCCTCCCCAAAACATGGTCAGGTTGTCACAGGAATACCCCACTCTGCTGGTACCAATTTGTCTTAGTCAGGGTTTCTATTCCTGCACAAACATCATGACCAAGAAGCAAGTTGGGGAGGAAAGGGTTTATTCGGCTTACACTTCCATGCTGCTGTTCATCACCAAAGGAAGTCAGGACTGGAACTCAGACAGGTCAGGGAGCAGGAGCTGATACAGAGGCCATGGAGGGATGTTCTTTACTGGCTTGCCTCCCCTGGCTTGCTCAGCCTACTCTTAAAGAATAGAACCCAAGACTACCAGCCCAGGGATGGTCCCACCCACAAGGGGCCTTTCCCCCTTGATCACTAATTGAGAAAATGCCTTACAGTTGGATCTCATGGAGGCATTTCCTCAACTGAAGCTCCTTTCTCTGTGATAACTCCAGCTGTGTCAAGTTGACATAAAAATAGCCAATACAAGGGGTCCAGAAGAAATCTAAGGCAGAGGCATGAGGATAAGGCACTGCTTTAAGATCATCTAGCTGTCTGTGTTCCTTTGTGCGCATGAGTGCCTCTTGCGGTATTTTACTCCTGCACATTGTGTGCTGTGTTCTAACTGAAACAAAATTGAACGGACAATTCAATCCATTTTCTTAACGGTGTTTATGTTTAAATTCAGGAAAGTAAAACCTTTTAAGGTATTAAGCACCTCATTTTAAGAAGTATACTCCACATGCTTCTATCTTTTAATGAAAACTTTGTCGAATCTAAACTAACAGCAGAGTAGATGTTATTTCATAACAAACGGGCACAAAACTCGGTGTGCTCTTAGCAGTGAGGTGATGGGCTTGTTCAGCTTTGTGGTTACATGAAGTGGCATGAAGCAAGTATCAGGGCTAGCACTTCTCCTCTATGCAACTTGTGGGTCTTGAGACTGAGTCCCTCCCTCCAGCCAAACAAATATTTCAATTTGTGGCTGAAGAAATTGAATGGTTGAGTACTGGGTATGATGCATCTTCTAGATCCTTATATAGTTAGTATTGGGTACAATGAGTGAGTTGTTGGTAGAGTGGTTCACTGGAGCCTCATTGTGATATTTTAAATACCAGGTTTAAAAAACTAGATGTTTAATAAACTAACTCTTTAAAAGTACTAAGGTATTCAGTTGAGAAACTTCCACTACCTATAACTAATATCTTATACAATAATGTAATTTCCTTTTAAGCTTTCTATTATTAAAGAGATAGGAACATTTAGTTCAATCAGTCATTCATATGGAGACTTTGGGAAGACTGGATTGCATGCAGATACATCATGTACGTATTTTCCTGTGGAAGTTTGTTTTTAAAGGAGAACTTTGATCTCTCTAATCCCAAATCTCTTCAAGCCATTGAGGAACAAATTGAAATATGTGCCTAAGTCGTCAGGCCCCCCAAAATGAAGAGAGGATAGGTCCTATCCCTAATACGCAGTGCATGCCACTTTAAGTAACTACAAAAGCAGAGCAAGCCCCTTACCTCGTTGCCAGGGGTGTGCCTTGCTTGTACAGGGCTAGACACATGAAGGCAAAGCACAGCCATAAGTCAAGTTTATCTGTGAAGAGCAGCCTGCCCACAGCAATTTCCTTATCTCCTTCTGATCCTGTTGAGTAAGAATAAAGGCCAGGCTTAGAAGATGGAAAAGTACACTGTCTAGTGTGTAGGTCAGTTTCTTCAAAGCAGGGTGGAAAGGCCAGAGTTCTTGTCAGTGGTCAGTGAAGGTGACAACACTCAGCTCCTTCCACTTCCTGAAGCCCCTTTATTTGTTAGCATTATAATGGTTTTGGAGATTTTCTTCTGAGTGGTCACCCATCATTGATGCCACCATGCACATTATTAGCATCTGGCCCTTGGATGAAGACCCACTCTTATAATAATTGGCACATAGAAGAAATTCATTTCAAAGCCAAAGAATCAGTTTGATATATCCACCTTTAGAAATATGTTATTTTATAGGTTTCTGCTATAGTATTGGCCAGTGTGTCACACTTCCACTGTCTGTGATTAGATCCCAGGACTGCCACAGTTTAATATCTAGTCATGCTAAACAGTCAGTGACAAGTTACTATTTTATAGTGAATTGTAAACAATTTCTAAGACTAAGCAACTTTCGACAGTTCTTTAAATTTACTGATACATTTAGTACAGATTTTCTCTATTTCAAATCAAATTTTCTGAATTGCCCTAAATACCTACACTAAATTTATAGAATCTATTATCTCACCCTCTGTTCTTAGGTAAGTCACTGTAGGTATTTGGTGTATTTGGTAAGTCTTTAGCTTCAGAGGAATATTGAAACCCAGATCCTGAGCCCAGACACAAACCATGCCACAGGACGGAATGTATAAAGAGAAACCTTACCCATTCACTGTAGAGTTTATTATTGAACTACTGCCCCAGAACCCAAACGACCATATAATTTCTTTAAACCACAATAACTGGTCTTTGAGCTAACTTTGAAGTTTGCAAAGGAAAGGGGTTCAGATACATCTTCCTCACCATCACACAAACCACGAATAGCACATGTTCATTCCCACTGCAGGTTTGCCCTCAAACACCCTTACAGAGACAGACAGCACTGAGTGGATGCTTCTGGCCTAGAGTGCACTTCTTTTAGTGTTCTTGAAAGGCCTGGTTTTCCCGCAGTGTACCTGCAGAATGATGACAGCTGATAAACTATCCCTGATATTTATCTGTTCAGTGTCAGGATAGCCTTATGCTTTAACTTTAACTAAAAAGGGGTTTGCTGCCCTCCCTGCTCACTATTAACCATGCCTGTGAGTCTGCTAGAACATTCTCAGGAGTCACTTGCTCTATGAAGATGGATCATTTCTTGTCTCAGTGCTGGACAGTCCAGAAGACCTGGAAAAGAAACGAATCTGCCGCATCATCACTCGTGACTTCCCACAGTACTTTGCGGTGGTGTCTCGCATCAAACAGGACAGCAACCTGATTGGCCCCGAGGGTGGAGTACTGAGCAGCACAGTGGTGTCACAGGTGCAAGCTGTCTTCCCAGAGGGTGCACTCACCAAGCGCATTCGAGTAGGCCTACAGGTATGTCCATGTAGGATGCAGACGATCCTGTGGGGGTTTAATTACCATTTTTATAATTAGCTTTTCAAATGGGAGTTGAAATGTCACCAAAATAAAGCTTTCCTGAATGAACAAAGGCTAACGGATGAGATAACTAAGCTAGTGCAGGAGCTTGCTCCTAAGTCTGACTACCTGAGTTGGATTCCAGAAACCTGTATGATGGAAGATGAGAACTTCCTCAGGTTGTCTTCTGACTTGCATATGTGTATACTGTAGCATGCATGCATACACACACACACACACACACACACACACACACACACACACATCTAACACACAATAGATAGATAAATAAATGATATCTACATATATAATTATATATATATTGAGAGAGAGAGAGAGAGAGAGAGAGAGAGAGAGAGAGAGAAGAGAGAAGAGAGAAGAGAGAGTTTAATAGTACTAATCTTACAGCTGCCACATTTGAAATCCACCAAACTCATTTGTGAGACAAAAAAGCAATGTCTGGATATGATAGATATTTGACATTAAGTGTAATACAATCTATAGCTAATGTGTTTTCCTCTCTTGAAAGGCTCAACCTATGCATAGTGAGTTGGTGAAGAAGATCCTAGGCAACAAAGCCACCTTCAGCCCAATAGTCACTTTGGAACCCAGGAGAAGAAAATTCCACAAGCCGATTACTATGACTATTCCTGTCCCCAAAGCTTCAAGTGATGTCATGCTGAATGGTTTTGGGGGAGACGCACCAACCTTAAGATTACTGTGCAGCATAACAGGTAAGGCATATGTGACTATATCATAGAAAATTCTAGAAGAAGATACTTAATAATAGTTAAAAAAAAACTAAGTTATGTTTACCATAGGTAGCAGTAGCAGTTGAGAATATAGATGAATGTCTGTAATCTCAGGATTTGGAAGACAGAGGCAGAAGGATTCTGAGTTCAAGAACTGTCTGCACACTATGAAAAGGCTCTATATCAAAAAGCTGCGGGGTTAAATACATCAATTTAGGGATGGCATTTTTAAAATTAACTAGGTGAACAGAAGGTGAAAAAAATGAGTTATTTACCAAACAATGTTTCTATATCAAACTATTACATATTTACATATGGAGTCATTTTTAAAGTAAATGTTTTTAATTTTGCTTTTCAACCCACTGAGGTGTTAGTGCTGCCCATATGTGCGTCGTATGGTGCCATCCACCGGCTCCTCCCTGTCTATGCAGGAATTTTCCTGGCATGATCTTGTGCAGGCAACCCAGTCCTGTGAGTTGACCCATCCGACAGCCCATATGCAGCTGCAACCTCTCACCGGTGGCACTCTTCCTCGTACTGTGGCTCTTTGTTTCCTCTCTCTTCCACAATGATCCCTGAGCCCCAAGGCAGGGCAGGATGCTAGATGTCCCACCTATTGTCGGGGGAACAACGGAACCATTGCTTTTTCTCAGCATTTGAGCAGCTAGGCATCTCTGCATTAACCACTACCTACATCTCTAAGGAGCTTCTCTGACCAAGGCTCACATCTACAGATAGAAACATAAATATTTACAAGGCAGCTTGACAATATGACCATTTAGCAACACAATAATAGTTTTCCCTAGCCATAAATTTTGGCCATGTTTAGGGTTCTATACCTAAATTTCCTCCTGTGGACCAGGCCTCATAGCTAACCAAGTGAACAGATGTTTCCCCCCATACGTAGCCCAGCTGCTTTTAGGAACTAAATGGGAACATCTTGTAGCCAGCAGGGTCCAACATTGGATAAAACCATTGATTTTTTTTCTCCCAGAAGGCTATGTAGGAGACCAAGGATAGAATTCCTAATACACAGATATTCAAATACTTTCCCTTAAATTTAGTTAGTTGAGGTGGTGTCTGGTTTTTTTTAAGTGTTATTTCTTAGTAAGTAGTTTTGACTTATGATTTTTGACATTTGATTTATGATAGTTTGTACTCTTTCATTTTAATTTCATTAATTAATTAATGCATGTATGTATGTGGTGCTGGCAATCAAATCTGGGGCATGTTATTTGCTAAGCAAGGCAAGTAGTTACTCTTGAGCTATATATCCTCAGCACCAAAAGTTGCTTTGTTTAGGTTTGGTGTGGTTTTGTACTGAGGATTGAACACAAGGTTGTGCACATACTAAGCAAAAGCTCTATCACTAACCTGTATCCTGCCTCACTTTATTTTCCTCATGGCCTTTTGTGGAATGGAAGGGCTATACAGGTGAACAGTCAGAAGCACAGAGACTTTATTTACAATCCAGTGTCTCTAATTTTGCCCAATAATCCTCCACAATCGCACTCTTTCAGGTGGAACTACGCCTGCCCAGTGGGAAGACATCACAGGAACAACGCCACTAACATTTGTCAATGAGTGTGTTTCCTTTACAACCAACGTGTCTGCCAGGTATGTGTGTGCAGCACAGAAAAACCCACTCACTGTACTTCTTTCTTTCTTCTCAAAATCATCTTTCCTTTTTTTTTTTTGTTTGATATTGCTTCTTAATTCTTTCAAAGAGATTTAATTTTAATCAAATTTAATTTTAAGTAAGGTCTACATTTCCTTTGACATGAATAGTAATGGTACAGTCGCCAAGTCCTGACAGTCAGATTAGAATCTATGGAAAATAAGTGTCTGTCTGCTTTGGCTCTGTGATTCTGGCGTTAGCTTTGGCAACCATAGCTGATGTTTCCAGTTCCCAAGGAATGAGACATTTCCTGTTACCAAGAAAACAGCATGAAGAGCTTCTCTTTTAAGAGAATACCAAGACATGCAGTTCAGTGTATCTTGCTCAGTGGTTGAAGAGTTAGTGTGTTATATACCCTAACACATTTGCATGCTACACATTTGTAAGAGGCTGGAGGGATCTTCTAATTATTTCCTTTATGTGGACACTTGACTTGCCAGCAAGGAGGACGCCACAACAGGATTCTTCTGCACATGTTTGTTGGGAGAGCTTGATAGCGAAGGCGAAAGACCCCAAGCCCCAGAGCTGGCACTGCTTATATAGGCCTAGGAGTGGCGTGTCTATACCTGATTGGTTGTGCTTTCAGTACCTCATTTACATTCCCCGGGATGGGCTGTGACTTGGCGCGAAACCCTTATGCACATGCACACATTGGTTGTTTACCTGAACTTACGGGCGGTGGCCAGCAGTAGCCAGCGCCATCTTGTAATGGCGTATGTGGCTTCCACACTTTTACATGCCATAATTGAAATTTAATATTAGTTCCCATTCACATGGACTTTAGATAAAAACTTTCCAATTTCTAGTTGGTTTGATTTAATCTCAGTGACTGGTTAACCCCTTGGGTAATGAAGCAATGAGAAAATGATGTTGAAACCTTCAGAAGGTTAAATGAATAGGAGAGGAATCAAGGAAAATAAATATCTACATCACAGTGTCTGATACAGAACTTTTACATACCAAAGAGTTATTAGTTATTTTATTTTTGTATTTATTTATTTACTTTCTGGTTTTGTTATTTATTTTATTATCAAAGAGTTCAAAAGCAGTCAATAGGTATGTCAAGAGACTGGTTATAGAGAAGAACCAGTTATATTTTACTATGCATGGTGGTATGTTTCCTAAGGATTTCTTCTTGTAAGTGTATATCGTACATGGAACATATTCAGAGTCAATCTTAAAACATGTGTCGTGCATCTCTTTTTCTTAACACCTCCCGACCTCCTGTCTGTCCTGTTGCCTTCCTTGCCATGTCTGTGTGTTTCCCTTTCCTCAGCCACCTCTCATCATTTCCCTCCCCCATGTCCTTCCTTTTCAAGAAACATTTGATGACATTACTGATCATATCAAAGGAATCAGTCTGTTTTCAAGTTGCACACTGTAAACTTTAGGTAACTGGTTTTCTTTACTTTTGTAGGTTCTGGCTGATAGACTGTCGACAGATTCAGGAGTCTGTTGCCTTTGCATCACAAGTGTATAGAGAAATAATCTGTGTACCATATATGGCCAAATTTGTAGTATTTGCCAAGTCACATGACCCCATTGAAGCCAGGTTGCGGTGTTTCTGTATGACAGATGACAAAGTAGATAAGACCCTTGAACAACAAGAAAACTTCTCTGAGGTGGCCAGGAGCAGGGATGTGGAGGTAGGAATGTTGTATTGTGTGGCTTCACTATCGGGTTATTTGTAATCCAGTTATTATAGGAAGAAGGTTTGCTTAGCAAAAGGAAGACCAGTCTATGTTTCTATCAGTTGAAGGCCAATTTCCAAAATCTGAATTTTTCTCTGACAGTTTAGATCATAAATGAATGGCCTCTATGTGTGTAAATAAATTCCTATAAAATGTATTTTTAATTAAAAAATTATTTTTATTGAAATAAAAACAGTTATTGATAAACTTCAGAGTATGTAGGTGACTATGAGTTTGTTATAACTATAGCAGCTTAGATGGTTTATTTTTCTGGATTTTCTTTTAAAGCACTTCCTTTTGTTTAAGTGTTAGTCCAGATAAATACATTTTTACATCGATTTTTTGTAAGAATTTCTCATCATTATAGATGTTTATATACTGACACCCTGTGCTCTGCCTCATTATGATGTCAAAAGTTACCTAATGTAAAGTTTATATTTAGGTATAGACATATGGGTCTTTGTGGGTATCATGATACAACATTAAAAAAGAGAAAATTGAATGTTGCCATGCAATTGAAGATACTCAATAGCAAGAAGAAATGGTGGTGAATGTTTTGTCATGTATGTGACAGATGTGAATCAGCTGTGTGAACATTGTCATGTATGTGTATTTTCAGAACTGAAGGTTCCAAGAACTCCCATTGCTTTGCTTGTATAAATGAACTAAAAGTGATTCTAGCTATCTTATTCCATGTTGGCTTTCTGTCTTCTCTTAGGTATTGGAAGGAAAACCTATTTATGTTGATTGTTTTGGCAACCTGGTTCCACTAACCAAGAGTGGCCAACATCATATATTCAGCTTTTTTGCCTTCAAAGAAAATAGACTTCCTCTCTTTGTCAAGGTAATGCATACATAAAAATCAAAATTAGTTAATCATTTATTTAAGTACAAGGATTGTTTCCAGTTTCTTTCATAGTAAGAATATGTGCTTCTCAAACATTTCCAGTGATTTTAAAACATATTTAGAGGTGTTTACAAAAACACATTTTTAAAAAATTTTTTGAAGTTCAAAGTCAATAATAATTCTTAATGAGAGAACATATTTATCATGAGGACTAACTAGGACCAATGTATTAAGTAGGACATTAGCTACCGTTTCCCAGATTAGAAGGCAAATCATCTCTTTGTGTGTATATGTGTGTATAAATGTGTATAGGTGTATGTGTGAGTGTGAGAGTGCGCATGTGAGTGTGTGTGTGCGTGTGTGTATATGTGTGTGTGTGTGTGTGTGTGAGAGAGAGAGAGAGAGAGAGAGAGAATGTTGATGGGAATAAACTTAGAGCCTCACACCTAGTTACTAATAGGCAATGACTCTACTGATGACTTAAGTGCCTAGCCTTCCTATTTCTTCATGACTGTTAACTTTAGATGTCCATGCTGAGATTTTAAAATGTATGTAAGAGTAACTAATGTAGAGACCAAATGAGCACTGACAACTCTTTTGTAATAATTTCTTGAAAGACCCAGAATATTCTAGTACAATGAGAAATTATTCTAGTTAGAGCTATAGACTTGATATACTTTCATCAATTCAACTTCATAGAAAAATCAATATGAATGGCTCCATTTAGCATAGAATACCCAGGAGCATAAAAGATAGAAAGTAAAAGGGTGGCTCTCAGGAGAAAGGGGGTGGAGGAAGAGAAATTATTCCTTAATACATGGAAACTTTCAGTTTGGGAAGCAATTATGCATGCAGATGGAGGGTGGTGATAGGTATATAATGAAGTGCATGTATTTGTGCCATAGAATTATACACCTAAGTGGTTAAAGTGATGTTTCCTATTACAAATACCACAGTTAAATTTGAATGAAGTTCTGATGTTGCAATAAACTTGAACGTGTTGTGCTAAGTCAACAAAACACAAGGAAAATACTATATGACTCCATTTTACAAATCCATGGAAACACAAACTAGCATGGAGATTGTCAGGGGACAGGAATGGGAAGGGAATGTGTACTGGGAGCACTTTCTCTGGAAAATAGTGGTGATTGTACAACTTCGTGAACATGATTCACAGCACTTACAACTAGCAGAAATGGACAGTTTTATGGCAGGAACATTTTACCACTGGTTTTTAAAAGGTGAATTAGTTTTGGAGACCTAATGTATAGAAATGGAACTACAGTTAACGATTATTTTATATTTGAAATTTACTGTGAGATCTGAAGGGATCTAGAGTCCTGACCTCAAACAAACGGTGACTTTTGCGTGAGACAGCACCTGTAAATCAGCATGACTGTTGGCTTCATTTTGCATTGTGTGCATATCAGACCAGAGCTGCCTTAAAATACATACAGTTCTTTCATTCATACTTCAGCAAGCAAGCATACCAGAAAGACATTTCCAAACTGTGTTATAAATGATGTCAGCAGAGTAGAAAAGGGAAAAGCTTTGAGTCTTTGTGGACTTTGTGTCCCTCTGTAAGTGTTACCCAGTTGGAATTATTTTCCCTCTAAAACACACTGATGTCTGATGTGATGAAACATGTATGTCTTTCTTGTTCAAGGTACGTGACACAACCCAGGAACCTTGCGGGCGACTCTCATTTATGAAGGAACCCAAATCCACAAGAGGACTGGTGCATCAAGCTATTTGCAACTTAAACATCACCCTGCCAATTTATGCCAAGGTATTGTGACATCCACTGCAGAGAACTGGAGTTTTAGCTCCTTTTTAAAACATACAGAACACAAGTACATGTGCTAATCATTTTGGCATTTAATATACTTTGATGAAAGCTTTTATTGCTATGTATTAGATATGGCAGAGAAAATATGAGTCTAAGTTTTAATGCTTTTTGGACTAAATTTTAAAGAAAAATAACTGGCTTTGTCCCCATTCTTGTTTCTGTGAGCCTTCCTGAAGTCACATGATGCACTTCCTCCAGTCAGGATGTTAGCATGTTAGCTTCTGCTCACTACCCAAATGCTTTCAAAATAAGCTTACTAATTGTGGTTGACATTTTCAGTCAGTATCCATGGTAACTGGGACAGCATCCCTGTGATTTCTGTAGATCAGTCCACCAGACACATTAAATATCAAGCCTTGAGACTGCTGGTGACCTCAGGTCAGAAATTAGCATATCCATCATTTGGTCGTTTTGTCTCTTGGAATGTGTAAACTTTGATTAGTCTTCTTTAACTGTTTGTCTTCTATAAACTATTTAAGAAGGCAGTCTGAGTTTAACCCATGCCTGCTTGATGCTTGGAGGTGGGATGTATTTATTCTTTTCCTCTAAATGTTTTCTTCCTTCTGCCTTCTTTTCTATCTTGCACGGCATCTTGGGCATCAAGGAATCGGAGTCAGATCAAGAGCCGGAGGAAGAGGTAATTTTACAACAGCGACACTTGTCCCTACTATGTCATTGCTGGTAGCACTAAGAAGAGAGTGTGGTTGGCCTCTGACTTTAGGGAAAGTAGACAGGGATTCTTAGCAAGTAGATGAGCAAAATTTTAGTCAACCTCTCTGATCCTATGTTTCTTCATCTGGTGAACTGTGTTCAGAAAATCACAGTTCCCTTATTTATTTTAGCCTGTCATGTAATAGTTTGTATTTCTCTACAACTCCTGAAAATGCATGTGCATTATCTGAGAGACACTCAAAGACAAGTCTGAGGATGTCTGAAGATCATGGTGATCACACACAGTGATTTGCTGTATAGGTCTCGTAGCCCCATCATACACCATAGGGTGTTCCTGTGATGACATCATCACACTGGCGATTGCTAGGGTGTGTGCTGGGGTATTCTTGGGTTCTTGAATCTTCTTAGCCCCAGGTAGAACATGCAGATTTGTTTATGTATAGCTTATATAAATGAAAGTTAGTAGCTATTAGGAATATAATGTGCTCCTAAACACCAAGATTGAGAATCACTATGACTAACCAATTCTCAGGAACCCATAGTCCAATCATTAGGGTCCAAGATTATGATATAAATATATACTGATAATGAATATTTATCATAAAATATATTTGCCAAGCATAGTGCTCCACACACCTCAGTAGCACGAGTTTCTCTCCTATCTTCTCTGTGAAGTTACAAACAGACCCAGGAAACATATTCTAAAGACAGGGCATTGGACAAAGTAGATATCTGGTCATATTCACTTCAATTTTTAAAGCAAATGTGTCCTTATCTCATTTTTAAAGGTCTGAAAACACCCAATATTATAACAGAAATGAAAGAACTCATTGGAAACCACTTTATATTTATTCACTATCATAGTCACTTAAGTTTCTAAAACTAATTATCATTAATGCATACGTTTTTAATATACTATCATTTTTAAATGTTATGCTAATGCATCTGACATATAAAAATGCAAAGAAAAATATAATAACCATTCTCTGTCCACCAACCTGAAATGCATGGCCTTAGTTTAGATGAGTGCCCATATCTCCCCTTTCTGTCATAGGAAGCTGCAGAACAGCTGTGAGATGGCTGTCTCTCACACACACCATCAAAAGATGCTTAACTGGTCACTCATTCCCCTGTGTGCATCACTGTGACACACTCAGTTTCCTTCCTGAGCTCAGTGATTCTGTCAGCCTAGCCCTTAAACAAACAAACAAAAAAAAACCTAGGAAACCAACTTGGCTGTGTTCACAAACAAATTCCGTCAGATACATTATTTTTTTCTCCTGTGAAATACTTCCAGGAGGTTTCTAGCCTTCCCAAAGGTAATAGGTGAGAGCTCTGGAGCAGTACTCACTATTGCTACAAAATGCCATCTGTAGAATGCATCACCCAGCATGCTTTGCTATCTTTTTTCTCCATTAAGTTGGCACTTACAGCTTAAGATTGACTTCACCTTCTTCATGACCTTTGTTCTACTGTGAATTTGTCATATCAGACACCTCTGGGGTCATCTCTTCTCAGGAATAACGTATGCTTTCTATAGTACCTAGAAGCGATTTATGAATGTGTTTATTTATATATACAAACCTTAGCTGATGTCACTCTCAGGGTATAATTGCAAGTAGGTTCTTGCTATGCACATAAGGGACTCTGAGTGGAGAGCTGTTTTGTAACCACTGAATTTGTGTGTGTTTTCTTTCAGATCGGTATGACATCCGAAAAAAGTAAGATTTCTAAATAAAAATTGAGTTTGTTTGAAAGCTGGCTATATTGAAGAGAAGCATGAATTAAGATGCAAGCTAGTTGCTATTACTAACCACTATAATGATTACATTTGTCTATAATTCTTATTGATCATTGATATAAATTTATAAAAGCAGCTTGGCCAGTTAAATCATAATATACCTAATCTGTGAGCTAATGAGCAAAAATGCAGTGACTATTCATCTAAGCATTCACTTTCTTTTGACATCCCTGTAACTCCTGGCATTGCTGTCAAGCCTGTTTAGAAAGCTACCCTACCGTTTTGTCCTTCTGTTAGCTTACCACTGTCACCTCATTATTTTTTTAAGCACTGACATGACAGTATTACTTTTTACATCAATCTACAGTGACCACTGTAGAGAGCCTTTCCTTTGGAAGGACGTGCCTAACAAAAGTAATACTGTCTAATAGTTCTTTGCCGAAGCTCACCCCTCAACACACCCTACCATCCCTTCTACTCTTACTGTGGTGAAGTGTACCTGAACCCTTTAGGTGAGACCTCACAGGATTTTTGTGAAATTTTCAAAAGAAAAAAATTATAAAGACAAGAATACAAAAATTAAACTATCTTAGATAAAGCTACTGATCACAGTGTGCCCTTGTGTGGCTACATTTAAATGACAATTCAAAATTCTCAACAAAATATAGTACAGTAATGAGACCTGGATTCACCTGAAGTCTGAAATAATTCTAGCATTTCATCTTGTCAGCCTATTCTCTATGACTCTCTGGCTTCTTGTGTAGAAACCCAAGTTGAATTTTATAGATTTTCCTTTGCATTATGCCCTCATCCCTTGAGAAAAACATTCTAACTTGTACTTTTATTAATTATTAAGTTTTATGTTGATTCATCACATCTCAGGGTAACAAACAGCCTGAATGAAAAGAACACAGAGCTATGTTTCATCCTCATTCTGCCCCAATTGAATTAGTTACATTCCGTTGCTGTGATAAAACACCATGACCAAAGCAACTTACAGAAGGAAGGTTTTATTTGGGGTTCAGGGTTCCAGATGGTTAGAGTCTATGGTAGCACAGCAGAGGTAGTGAGCTGGCAGACTGTTGGAATCTGGAGATTTAAAAGCCTGCCTACCCGTAGTGATGCCCTTCTTCCAGCCAGGGCCACACCTCCTAAGCCTCACAATACAGCTACCAACTAGGGACCAAGTATTAAAATACCCAAGATTTATGTGGGGGTAGATCTCATTCAAACACCATGCAGATGACCTGTTCCTTTGAGGATTTAGCATATTGTAGCTTACTGCTGTCCTATTGGGGTGGCTTTAACTGAGGCCTACCCTTATGTTCAATCCTCATTCAACATGAAACTATCTGAGATGCTGATGTCTTCAATAATTTGTATGACTAAACAAATCAGCATTAACATAAATTTATTTAATATACTTTATATATAAATTACACATACAAGCACACACACACACACACACACACAGTAATCTGAATAAATACAAATTCTGTCCTGGAGACACTTTGGTTTGACACATATCATTGTTGCTTACAGTGATTTCTTTTTAAGTGATTCTTTTTCTCTCCCTCTTTCTTCTTTAGGGCTATTGTGTTGATGTAAACGGTCCCTTCCTTTACTTCTATGTACAAGCTAGTAGGAATTAAAAATTACTGGTGTGGGTCAATTTAAAAAGTCGTAATATTACCCATATTGCTATAATGCCATGGATACTCTTGAATGACACCTGGATACTTTGAATATCTTCCAGTTTTCAAATGTAGATTCTTATTTGCCTGTGTTTTTAGTTTAAAGGCAGTCCTTATATAATGTCCATATTTTTCTAACATAAGTCTTTGTATAAGCCAACCCTGAGGGTTTTCTTCTAATTCATTGGTAGTTAAAAGGCCTCCTGACTTGTGACTTCAGTGTACATTTCAGACCTCATAGGTAAACATGCTTCACCACAGTAACGTTTTACATTTTTGTTCTAATTTCTCATCACCCTCCTGCCCGCGCTTCTCTGCAAGGCTGCCCCTGCCCAGCGGTTTTTTCCCCACCTTTGCTTTGCATGGAAATAACTTGGCTTACATCAACTGTGCGTGTGTCCTGTGTGACTGTCTCTAATTTGGGTCGCCATGCATCACATTTGAACTCTGGGTTCACATACACGTTCAGTCACAGCTGGTGTTTCCGTCGTTTGTCTTTCCTTTATCCTCCTCCTTGGTCCGTATGGTACACCTCTAAACAAGGAGGTTCCTCCAAGGAAAGGGCCATGCCTCCCTCCCGCACGAGATGTGTGTCGTTGTCAGGTGTGGATTTCCCTTAGATGAAATGCCAGTCCGCAGCTGATTCAGGTGTGTTTCCCGCCATTGCTGGATGGTGGCAGAACTATGCTGACTGAATTCTAGATCTGTGGGATTTAAAATGTAGGAATTGGGTGCAGTTCTGAATTTGCTCCTACTGGCTTTCTCAGGGGGGAAATCGAGATTCTGCTATTTCTAATGCTTTTTTTTTCCCTTGTTTTTTCCTCATGGTTTTTGTTTTGTTTTCTGACATTGATCTGTAATATCTGGACAATCTTGAGATACCTCTGTGCAATTTCACTGCGCTCTTCTTTTTGATTTGTGATTTTTTTTTTATGTATGTCTTGAGTATTCGTGATAGCTTTGTTGTATGTATGAATGTGCTACAGTGAAAAAATTAAGCAAGTTATTTCCTGCTCATTTTCCTTTTCAGTTGTTTTTTTCCGTTAGCCTTGCTTTGCTCTTGTACCTTGAGACCTTGTGGATCCACCATTCCCAGCCCATTCTGTTGCCCCTCCCACCACCAGGAAAAAGACGCTGTGTTGTTTTTGGTCCTGATTACATTTGCCAATATCTTTTTTGATTTCCATTTTACTTTCAATGTTTTTTCATTCACATCAAAGATGATGAGACAGAGTCGACAGAAACATCTGTCCTGAAAAGCCACCTGGTTAATGAAGTTCCTGTCTTAGCAAGTCCGGACTTGCTCTCTGAAGTTTCTGAGATGAAACAAGATTTGATCAAAATGACGGCCATCTTGACCACAGATGTGTCTGATAAGGCAGGTTCGCTCAAAGTGAAGGAGCTGGCAAAGGCCAGTGAAGAAGAGCCAGGCGAGCCCTTTGAAATTGTAGAGAGAGTGAAGGAGGACTTAGAGAAGGTGAATGCGATCCTGAGGAGTGGAACGTGCGTGAGAGATGAAAGCAGAGCGCGGAGTTCTCAGTCTGAGCGGGAGCTAGAGGAGGAATGGGTTATTGTCAGCGATGAGGAAATCCAAGAGGCCAAGCAACACGCCCCAGTAGAAATCAATGAACACCCATGTATAGAGGTCAGAGTAGACAGAGAGACCAAGGCCAAAGTAGAGAAGGACTCTACTGGGTTAGTGAACTACCTCACAGATGACCTAAATTCATACACTAGTCCTCATGAAAAGAAGCCACACACAGCTCCAGAAAAGTCAGGGGAGACAAGTCAGGCTTCAGCTGTTGGCAAGAGCTCTGAGAGTAATAAGGGGAAGGCCACCTCAGCCGAGGAGAAACAGAGCGCTCAGAAGCAGCTCAAACCAGGCCTGGCAATCAAGAAGCCAGTGCGGAGGAAACTAAAAGAGAAGCAGAAACAGAAAGAGGAGAGCTCGCAAGGCAGCGAAGAAAAGACCGAACTTAAGAAAGGTAGTTCAGAGGAGTCGGTAGATGAAGACCGTGGCCTGGTCCCTGAACCCCTCCCCACTGCCAAGGCCACCTCTCCTCTCATAGAAGAAACTCCTATTGGTTCCATAAAGGACAAAGTGAAGGCTCTTCAGAAGCGAGTGGAAGATGAGCAGAAAGGCCGAAGCAAGCTGCCAGTCAGAGTCAAAGGCAAAGAGGATGTGCCCAAAAGGACCACTCCCAGGACATACCCAGCTGTGTCACCCTCTTCAAAGTCATCGCCTTCCTCTAAAGCAGAAAGACACTCTTCCCTTTCTTCCTCCGCAAAAACTGAAAGACACACACCAGTGTCACCGTCCAGCAAAAACGAAAAACACTCACCTGTGTCACCCTCGGCCAAAACCGAACGGCATTCACCAGTATTTTCAGGTAAACCCGAGAAACATTCACCTGGTTCCCCCTCAACCAAAAATGAAAGACATTCCCCTGTGTCATCTCTAAAAACAGAACGACACACACCCGGGTCACCTTCAGGTAAGACAGACAAACGTCCACCGGTGCCATCATCTGGAAGAACAGAAAAACATCCTCCAGTGTCACCTGGCAAAACCGAAAAACGCTTGCCCGGTTCCCCTTCTATAAGAACCCCAGAGAAGCCGGCACCTGGGTCTGCCACTGGGAAACATGAGAAGCACCTCCCCGTGTCTCCTGGGAAGACAGAAAAGCAGCCACCCATATCTCCCACCTCCAAAACCGAACGAATTGAGGAGACAATGTCTGTCCGGGAGCTCATGAAAGCATTCCAGTCAGGTCAGGACCCATCTAAACACAAAACAGGACTCTTTGAGCACAAATCAGCAAAACAAAAACAGCCACAAGACAAAAGTAAAAGTCGGGTAGAAAAAGAAAAAGGGCACACTGTGACCCAGAGAGAAACACAGAGAATAGAAAGTCAGACAGCCAAGCGTGGCCAGAGATTCCAGGTCTCGGCAGCTACGGAATCCAGAAGGTTCCGTTCTACCACCATCACCGTTGGGCTCAGGATGGAAGATCCAGTTAGAGAAAGGTTTGAGAGAACCCCCATTATTAAAACACCTGAGGTAGTTCCATCAGTGGCGGCAGAAGAAAGCCATCGTGGGAGTGAGATCCCTCAAGAGAAGATTGTGGATGATCAGGGAGACATGGATTTCCAGATCAGTCCAGACAGGAAAACCTCCACTGACTTTTCTGAAGTCATCAAGCAAGAGTTAGAAGACAATGACAAATACCAACAATTCCGCCTCACCGAGGACACAGAAAAGGCTCAGGTTCATTTAGACCAAGTAATTACGAGTCCCTTCAACACGGCTTTCCCACTAGATTATATGAAAGACGAGCTCCTTCCAGCTCTGTCTTTACAGAGCGGTGCTTTGGGTGGCAGTTCAGAAAGCCTGAAACAGGAAGTGATAGCAGGCTCACCTTGCGGCAGCCTGATGGAAGGCACGCCTCAGATCAGTTCAGAAGAGAGCTACAAACATGAGGGTCTAGCAGAAACTCCTGAGACAAGTCCAGAGAGTCTTTCTTTCTCACCAAAGAAAAGTGAGGAACAGATTGGAGAGGCTAAGGGAACTACCAAGGTAGGAACACCCACAGACATTCATTCAGAAAAAGAGCTTCCTATAACTAATGACATTACTGATAGTTCTGAAAAACAAGGTGCTGGGGTCACTCGGGGTTCAGAGCCCTCTACAGAGCATTCTCAGAAGGAGGGCACCCAAGACCCTCCCAAAGATGTGTGCTCCAAACAAGATGGCTGCCCTGAGAGCCAGAGTGTATCATTAGCAAATGAAACACGCCAGGCGTTTACTGAGAAAGGGTCCTGTGGTGAAAATCAGCTCCCACTTGTTAGTTCAGCTTATAAGACACAACCAGAAAGTGAAACTCAGGAATCCTTAACACCCTCAGAAGTGACAGAGGCCTTCCCACCATCTGATGCTTCTGTCAAGACAGCTGAGGGAACTGAACCAAAGCCCCAGGGAGTTATTAGAAGTCCCCAAGGGCTAGAACTTCCTCTCCCTAACCGGGATAGTGAGGTCCTTAGCCCAATGGCTGATGAATCATTAGCAGTCAGCCACAAAGACTCTCTGGAAGCCAGCCCCGTGCTAGAAGATAACTCCTCCCACAAAACCCCTGATTCTCTGGAACCAAGTCCTCTGAAAGAGTCCCCTTGCAGGGACTCCCTTGAAAGCAGCCCGGTTGAGCCTAAAATGAAGGCAGGAATACTCCCAAGTCACTTTCCCTTCCCCTCAGCTATTGCCAAAACAGATCTTGTTGCTGAAGTGGCCTCCATGCGATCCCGGCTGCTCCGAGACCCCGATGGCAGTGCTGAGGATGACAGTCTAGAGCAGACATCCCTCATGGAGAGCTCAGGGAAAAGCCCCCTGTCCCCTGACACCCCCAGCTCCGAGGAAGTTAGCTACGAGGTCACACCCAAACCTTCGGATTCAAGTACACCCAAACCGGCTGTGATTCATGAATGTGCAGAAGAGGATGACTCTGAGAACGGGGAGAAGAAGAGGTTCACGCCAGAAGAGGAAATGTTCAAAATGGTAACCAAAATTAAAACGTTTGATGAACTTGAGCAAGAAGCAAAGCAGAAAAGGGACTACAAAAAAGAACCCAGGCAAGATGGGTCCTCCTCAGCCTCGGACCCCGATGCTGACTGTTCAGCAGAAGTGGATGATGCGAAACAGATGGAGGGCACAGAGGGTGAGCGGGAGGTCCCTGTCTTGGTGACTTCAGAGAGCAGAAAGGCTTCTTCTTCTTCCTCGGAGAGCGAACCTGAGCTGACACAGCTGAGTAAAGGTGCTGACTCGGGACTTCTGACGGAGCCAGTTATCCGAGTGCAACCCCCATCTCCCCTCCCATCCAGCATAGACTCTAATTCTAGCCCTGAAGAAGCAGCACAGTTCCAGCCCATAGTTCCCAAGCAATATACTTTCAAGATGAATGAGGAGATTCAAGAAGAGCCAGCTAATTCAGAAGATAAAGATTGCAAATCACATTTAGCGGAAGACAGTCAGACTCAATCTGCTGATGCTGCTGATGGGTCTGATGATGACCTGAACAGAGAGACTACTCAGCCAGAGACCTGTGATGGCCATGGTTGTGAGAGTGTGAGTCCTAGCAACTCAGCCACTCCTGTCTCCCTAGGAGTTCAGAGTCCAGAGCATAAAGATGTCGATAAGCCCCTGGCCGTTGATAAAGACTCACTAGCTCACCGGGATACTTGTGAAAATGACCGAGAAGAAAGAGCGTTTGATCCTTCTGGAGTGGAATCTACTCAAGAAGATCTTCCCAATGAAAGCTCTTCCTTGTCTTCTTCTTCTCATTGCGCGGTACCTGAAGGAAATGAATCAGCTAAAGAAATAGCCTCTCCATCTTCCCCTGTAAAAGTAGAGGTCACAATAACTGACCAGGCTTTGGAGAGCATGTCAGAGGACTGTCCCATTCAAGACTCATCTACTACAACTCAAACAGAGAGGTTTGCCATGGACGTTCCAGTGTCTGATTTAGCCAAGATTGATGAAAATTCTGATCCTCAAATCATCAGCCCTTATGAAAATGTTCCTTCCTCATCGTTCTTCTCTGCTGAGCCCAGCAAAATCCAAACAGATACCTGTCATAGCACAGTTGTTCATTCACCTGAAGTGTATTCTGTCATCATCAGATCCTCTCCTGAGGATGTGGTAGTGACAAACTCCTCTAACAGAATTGTCTCAGGTGAAGAATCTCATTGTGAGAGCCACGATCTAGAAACTGAATCCGAGCAAAAAAGTGCTTTGTGGGCCGTGCAGTCTGATGCACCTCCCTTGGTTGTAGCACCCACCGCATCAGATGCAGCATCAGTCACTGGGGAACAATCAAGCAAAGTCATCATCACCAAAACGGATGCTGATGCTGACTCCTGGAGCGAGATCCGTGAAGATGATGCAGCCTTCGAAGCTCGGGTGAAGGAGGAAGAACAGAAGATATTCGGTTTGATGGTAGACAGGCAGTCACAGGGCACCACTCCTGATACCACTCCTGCTAGGACCCCAACTGAAGAGGGGACCCCGACAAGTGAACAAAATCCATTCCTCTTTCAGGAAGGAAAATTGTTTGAGATGACCCGAAGTGGTGCCATCGATATGACCAAAAGGTCCTATGCAGATGAAAGTTTGCACTTTTTCCAAATCAGCCAAGAATCCAATGAAGAGACTATCTCCGAAGACTTGAAGGAAGGGGCCACTGGGGCTGAGCCTCCACAGATGGAGACTACTAGTGAGTCACTGGAACTTTCAGAACCCAAAGAAGCAATGGATGATGAAGGAGAATTACTTCCTGATGATGTAAGTGAGGAGATAGAGGATTTACCTGCCTCAGATGCTAACATTGACTCCCAAGTGATAATTTCAGCTTCCACAGAAACACCCACCAAAGAGGCTGTATCCACAGCGGTCGAGGAGCCCCCCACCACACAGCGGAGTGATTCTCTGAGCACTGTGAAGCAGACACCATGCCCTGCCGTCCCTGAACCTGTTGGTCAATTGGACTTTTCCACAGTCACTAGGTCTGAGCGGAATGATGAGTCCCCAGAGTCTTCTCCAGAGGAACAGAAGTCTGTGATTGAGATCCCTACTGCACCCATGGAAAACGTGCCTTCTGCTGAAAGCAAATCCCAAATTCCTATCAGGACTCTCCCCACCTTAGTCCCAGCCCCTCCATCTGCAGAGGATGAGAGTGCATTTTCTGATGATTTCCCATCCAGCCTAGATGAGGATAGTAAGGAGGATGGAGCAAAACCAAAGTCCAAAATTCCCGTCAAAGCATCCACCCAAAGAACTGAGTGGCAGCCCTCCCCTACAGACATCTCTCTCCAGAAGACAGCTGTCCCCCAGGGACAAGACACACTAAGCAGAGCACCAGATGGTAGAAGCAAATCAGAGTCAGATGCTAGTTCCTTAGATGCTAAGACCAAATGCCCAGTGAAAGCCAGAAGTTACATTGAGACGGAGACGGAGAGCAGGGAGAGGGCCGAGGGGTTTGAGTCAGAATCGGAAGATGGGGCCACAAAACCAAAGCTCTTTGCATCCCGACTGCCGGTGAAGAGCAGGAGCACTTCATCTTCTGGCAGAACAGGCACGAGCCCCACCAGAGAGAGCAGGGAGCACTTCTTTGACCTTTACCGGAACTCCATAGAATTCTTTGAGGAGATTAGTGATGAGGCGTCCAAATTAGTGGACAGGCTTACACAGTCAGAGAGGGAGCAGGAGCCACCTTCAGACGACGAAAGTAGCAGTGCCCTGGAAGTGTCAGTCATTGAGAATCTGCCACCTGTTGACATTGAGCACTCAGCTCCCGAGGACATCTTTGACACAAGGCCCATTTGGGATGAGTCTATTGAGACTATGATTGAACGCATCCCTGATGAAAATGGCCATGACCGAGCTGAAGGTATTTGCCAGCCACTGGGAATCCCTGTGCTACGCATGTCATAAATTTGATAGAGATTTTTTTTTGGTAAAGTTTTGTTTTATTTTGTGATTTATGTCTCATTTTATTTAAGCTTTCTGTAGTGGTTAATGTGTTTGTGTAAGCCCTTTGTGTTTCGTGCTTTTTCTGTATATTCTTGTCTATGAAACAATCTCAAGATTGAGTAATGAGAATGCTTATTCAAACCAGAACCATAACCAAGCAACGGGGGAACCTCACCTTTCTTTAGCTGCTGCATGGAAAGCCATACAAGCTTTGAGTTTTGTTGTTCTGATGTTCCAGGCTTAGTCTCAAGTCAGCTACATTTGCTTTTACATGTGAGCATATGGGTTTCACGGCACAAGGCCTCCTTACTCTAATTTCTAATACTTTGATTGGTACATCAAATTTTGTCATGATCAGGAAGCCCTTTACTCAAAACTATTTCTCACATCCTAATATTCTAATTATTGTGGGCCTGTTTTTCAATTCAGAGAGGTCAGCTTTCAGATACCCATGATAACCAAATTAGTCCAACAAACCCGAGGTAAAAATGAACAGTGAATGTGTTCAGACAGGATTCAGAAAACAACAAAATCTCAAACTTTGCACGATATGAGGGAATGATGGCTCTTGGAATTATATATCTATTTTTTTTAAAAAAAGGAAACCATGGGTGGCTTTGAGAGGTTACTGCAGGCTTCCGTTATTTCTAAATGAAGACTTATCCTTAAAGTGTAGGTGACATAGAATTCCCCAATGCTGTCCAGCAGTCCACAGCAGTTAAGAGGGGATTGGATGAATTCTAGTTCTGTGTGAGTGTGCACTACATGACTTTGCTTAGGAACAGGCAGCCAGAACCTTTGCCTCAGATGCAAATGTCCCACCAGCAGGAGCTACAAAGCTCATATGCCTTTGTCCTGCCTTCTTCCAAAGGTCAATAGGACATTGATGTTCCTGGCCTCAGTTTAAGTCCAGGCTTAAGATAATCCCTTGTGCTTTCTTTCAGATAGGACGTGGTGGTGACTGACAGGTCTACAGGCAGGGGTAGTACAGTTCAACCAGTTACTCCACCTCCGTAGCCCATCTCTGATTTCTCTGGGGTTTCATGTATGCAGTGAGTGTACAGTTGTTTTGCTCTCCTTCTTCAAAAGCATAAAAGGAAAGTCCTGAGATAACTAGACATTCTGTTCAGGTACAAGTCTTCATTAAAGGGATATGGAAGCAAATGGTTTCCGCAAATCACCACATGGGATTCATTCCCCATTTTATCCCAGAAATCAGAAAACATACCACTTCATATGACCTAAGCCACGATAGCTAATTTGTGCGACTATTAGATATTAGATTGAGTGACTTCCTTTCTTGGATGATCAGTACTATGGTTCCCCTCTTGTCCCAGACACTCTTTGGCCATTCTGTTTTTGACCTTCTGTAGATCCCCAAGATGAGCAGGAGCGGATGGAAGAAAGGCTGGCATACATTGCTGATCACCTTGGCTTCAGCTGGACAGGTAATTGGTGTGACCCAGGGTTTCTACAGAAAACCTGAACCTTGAACATCCCATTCAAGATCCTTTCTATTTTTTCCTTTACTTTTCTTGAGGAAGACTATATGGAATTAGGCAAAGAAAAATCTATGAGTTGACAAATCTGACTGCAATAGCTGATAGATGGTTCTCAACAGTTTGCAGTTTGGAACTTGAGATTTGAAGACTTTGAGACTCAAGATGGCCAGGCTTCACACATTCTTAGATTCAATTTTTAAAATTTTTTGTTTTTGTTTTCCTGAAACAAGTTCTCACTCTATCTTCCAGGCCAACCTGGAGCTTTCTATGTCACGTAAGCACACCTAAGATCATGGTAATCTTCCTGCCCAGTGCCGGGAATAAGGGTGTGAGCTACCATGCCTGGCAATTTTCATAACATTCGAGATGTCACCAGAGCTGCTTCTTTTTGATGTTTGATGTCAGGTGTCTTTCAGAGTAAATTGTTACTAACCTATGCTCTGGGAAAATGTTAAAATGTCTATGAATGAGATGCTGCTCTGATTTTTTTTTTTTTTGATTTTTATTTTTGAGGCAGGGGTGTGGAAGCATAGAGTATGTGTTCAGTGATCTATTAAGAAAAGCTGAATTCTAAACCCATACTGTTATTTACAAATCATGATTTATGAATTTAAAAGATATTTCTCATTTGCCTGTGACTTAATAATAGGTAACATTGTAGCCTAGCCCACCTTCTTATTTTCAGTTTTTAACTCTGATGTGGTTCCTTATGTATCACTTGGATACGCTGCGCTGAGACAAATGGCATAAAGTTACTACAATGCCATGTTTCTTAAATATTGGGTAGTAAATAAGTATCTATTCTCAAAGATGATTGATAATTTTGAATAAATGACTGGAAGCCATAGATAGGAATAGCCATTTTCTAACTTTTAGAATAATATTGAATAATATTGAAATAATAGAATAATTTTAGAATAATATTGAAATACTCACCAGATGCTTATCTGAGGGATTTATAGCAAAGAATAATACCAAAATATCCCCAGTTGGCATATTAGAAATTCATTATTTTCCTTGAATACATATACATCCATACATATACTAAATGTAATAGGTATAGAAAAGTTGGTAAAACTGAAAACCTTATAACCAAATAGAACAAAAGAAAAGGAAAAGGAGATAGATCTCTAAAACAGAATTACTAGATCAAGGATATTTTTAGTGTTGAAATATATCAGTTAGATAATAGAAGTCATTGCTTTTATACACAGTTGTATACCTACACATTAGAATAGCATGCACAAAGCATTAACTATTCATATAGAATGTTAATAGTAGAATAAAGAAACTTTTTGTAGGAGGAACATTTGTGACAGGGTTTCTCTATGAAGCTCTGGTCATTTGGGAACTCACTATGTAGACTAGGCTGGCCTCAAACTCACACCTGTCTCTACCTCCTACATGCTGGGTTTCAAGGTGGACATCACTACACCTAACTGAAGAAACGTTTTGGCTTCCACCCTACACAAGTTTAATAATTCCAAGTACTTTCCTTCATGCACCTCAAATGAAGAAAAAAGCGTACTTGATCACTGTAAGTTAGCTACAGCCAGTATTTGCACACATTTCCAGAACCAGGATTTGTAGGAGTTAAAAAATTGTAAAACTTAGAAATGCTTTGTTTCTCCTGTTTTTTATTTTATTTTATTATTTTATTTTATTTCATTTTTTTATTATCTTTGTTAAAAGTATGAACAAGTGATGATGGTCTGATTTTCATTCACATTTTACCCCTTTACCCTTTTTTTGTTTTGTTTTGTTTTGTTTTTTGTTTTTCAAGACAGGGTTTCTCTGTGTAGCTCTGGCTGTCCTGGAACTCACTTTGTAGACCAGGCTGGCCTCAAACTCAGAAATCTGCCTGCCTCTGCCTCCCAAGTGCTGGGATTAAAGGTGTGTGCCACCACGCCTGGCATACCCCTTTACCCTTCCTACTTCTATAATGGCACTGATCAATTCTATATCCAATTTTAATGGAGAGTGAGAGTGAGCAAGTGAGGGTTAGTGAGTGTTAGTATGTCAAACTTGTGTATGAGTCACTTCTAACACAAATTGCTCATAGCAGCACAAGGCCTTATATTGCTTAGACTTCAAGAAACAAGGTATGGAAATGTAAACCTGAATTCAGTGTATTGACAATGTAGCCTTTTGTTGTTGTTCTAGAATTAGCAAGAGAACTGGATTTCACTGAGGAGCAAATTCACCAAATTCGAATCGAGAACCCCAACTCCCTTCAAGATCAGAGCCATGCACTGCTCAAGTACTGGCTGGAGAGGGATGGGAAGCATGCCACAGGTAGGTGGGGGAACATCACGGTAGAGGGGGAATCTCAGCTAGAAGTGGGTCACCCAGTGATCTCATCCTTATAAAATCAACAAAAGAAATTGTCAAGAGTCATCAATTTTAAGAACCACTGCCGATGAAACAGAGAGCAAGCTTCTATCGGTTTTAGAATAATCTTGTTCCATGAAGAATCTTGCATGGAATGTTTGTGAACAATGCCAACTATCTGGAAATGATATCAGCACTAGCTGCCAACAGAAAGTTCACTGAGACCAAACAGTTTCAAAGTATGGTTAGTGGGCACATTGTGTAGTTATAACTATTTATGAGTGATGTATCTGCCTTCAGTTTATGTTTATATTCCTCTATAGTCACTTAGGTCTGTGGTGGAGGGGAACCAAATAGATACTCCCTATGATGACTGATACTTTATACTATGACCCTGTGGGGGCGGGGGGAATGGGAAATTCAATAGATCATAGCTGCTGTACAAGTTCGGCACTTTCTTTCACTTCTCCATGAAAATATTCATACCTATTACTGTTTTTGTTATGGATGCTGTTGTTTGGTTGTTTTTGTTTTTTGTTTTTTTTTTTTTGGATATTGTTTTGTCCTTTTTTTGGTCTACATTCATTTTTAGAAGCATTGACAGATTTAGCAAATAAAAACAGAAGGGCACTTGAATAAACTTAAAAACAAGTAATAAATATCTTTTAATATAAATATATTTCACACTGTATTTGAGATGTACTTAAAGTCTTTGTTTTTACCTAGATTCCAGTTTGGGCGGATGTCATCTGGCAATGCTGCCTTTAGGGTCTATAGTGTGCAGACTGCATGCATCACTATTTGCCTCTGTTTACAAAGATCCTTGTTAGGCTTTGCCAGGTTCTTATTTGAATACCAGTAACGTAGTAAAGCAACTGAATGAAAAAAATCCTAAAAAGAGTACATCTCAGATGTAAGGAATGTCTTCTCTCCGATGTCTCAGATACTATCCTCATCGAATGCCTCACCAAGATCAACAGGATGGACATTGTACATCTCCTGGAGACCAACACAGAGCCCCTCCAGGAGCGCATGGGCCGCAGCTATGCAGAAATAGAGCAGACCATTACACTGGACCACAGTGAAGGTTAAGTGATGTCTCTTGGGGATAGGGGATAATACAAAAGCTGGACCTACTGCCTTCATTGTTCAGGCAACAAATCTTTGGTGGTGGTGTATTTGTTTTCATGCCACCTCAGTCCTTTCTCAGTCCATGGTGGCCCTTCTGCTCATTCCTCATTGTCTCCCTGCCATAGGTGGCCATTCAGTTCCTTTTTCCTCAGTTCCTTTGTTCCCAAAGGAACTTCTCATACTGACTTGTTTAAAATCTACTTTAATCACCAAGTTTTAAGTTCTGCACCAACACACCATAATCAGTAGCTATGCAATTTCTACAATATTTAAGCATCATGCTTCCTTCTTCATTTCTGAACCAATAATTCTTCAGATGCACTGGAGCCCTTGGCCACTGGCCTTGTCAACTATAAGTATTCATTTATACTGAATTTATTGTTACGTGTTTTTAGTCTGCCCCTCCTCTCCCAACTCTTCCTGCCCCCTTTCCTCTCTGATTTGTACTTTCACTTCTTCCTTCAAATCCTCAACATTTTTCTTCCCCTTGTTTTTCTTACTTGCTGAGTTTACTTCCAATTTGGTAGACACATGGGATTATACGTAAATCTATCTTCACACCTTTTTACCAGAAGATCTACCAAGATAAGGTGTCTGAGTATATACACTCTGCCTTCCTTCCTGCCACAATATACTAACTTCCCTTCTTTGCTAAAGCTTTTACATCTTTTCTGCTGATTCTTGTCCTCTAGTAATCAAGGCCTCCATTCCTGCAAGCATCCATCTGGCTCTTACAATTGGAACTATGTCTAAAGCCATTGCGATACTCTTGAGACTTCTGTCCTTGAAAGGAAAATAAAGCGACTAGCTCTTCTGCCTCTAAGTTGTTCCCCTCTGTGTCTACTCTGTTTCTCTGTCCACTTCCTTGAAACCCCTTCAAGAGAGAGGATGGAATGCCCTGTTGCTTCCCTTCTCCCTTCTCCTTAGACCTGCCCTGTTTCTTCTTTTCTCCCTGTCTCCTGAGAACTGTTTATACTACTCTGGTCCATCTAATAAACTCCAGTAATTATTTCCCTAGAACCAAATCCCCAGTGTTCAAGTTCCTTCACGCCTTGGTAGCATTTGATCAAAATAATTAATCTTTTTTTCCAACCCCATCTTATTTGCTCTCTTCATTTCCTTTCCATAATGTCTCCCCACCCCACCCCCAGCTAGATCTCTCTCAATGACTCATCATTAACTCTTAACTCTGCATAAGAGTGTCTACATAAAAAGAATACTGAACCCAAGTTGGTAAGGATTCCTCTTACCATTTGGAATCTGACTGGACTGTCACAGGACATGCCTGTTTATCATTAGGGTTTCTTCAGACACTTTAGCATTGAGGAAGTGCTCCCACAATTCTCTGTGGCACCTTTGACCCCATTACTCTGAATCTTTTTCTGACTGCTCCCTCCTTAGGCTCTTCAGAGTGATGGGCATGCTGAAGTCAGGCACAGTATCTTGCTCGTCTTTCTAAGAAATGCTCCTGTAGCAGGATGTGGAACATAATGACCCTTAACAAATATACCCCCAGCATAAGTGAGACTCATAAATATTTTCTCCCCTGCAGGATTTTCAGTCCTTCCAGATGAGCTCTGTGCTTCCAAGGAGAAAAAGGAGCAGGAGGCTTCCAAAGAAAGCGAGTCTAGCGACCACCCACCCATGGTCTCTGAGGAAGACATATCTGTCGGTTATTCCACATTTCAGGATTGCCTCCCCAAAACTGAAGGGGACAGCCCAGCAGCAGCACTGTCTCCCCAAATGCACCAGGAGCCAGTTCAACAAGATTTCTCAGGGAAAACCCAAGACCAGCAGGAATACTAGTGAGTTTCCTAAGAAAGTCTGTTAAGTACAGCTCCAGAATTGCAGCCACTGTGACAACTGTGAGAGGGAGCACAGCCCTGCAAGGGAAAGTTCCAGAAATCTCACAGCTCCGTAGGCTGTGTCGTAGAAATACGGAAATAATCAAGATACATAATTGTGACAGTGTTGTGTGAGGCCATTCTACCCAAGATAACTTCTAGTTTTGTGACCTTGGACAATCCCAAAATGCTTCAAATCTCCATTTCCACATCTAGATAACATGCTAACTACATGAGTGTGACTTATTTAATAGAATCAGAGGTGAAAGATAAGCCCTTGACTCACCTTTGCAGGGCACTCCTTCCTGAGCACTGTCATTACTTACGGGATTGTTGTATCTTGTTGGAATGCTTCCACATGGTACCATGACTACACTAGAGTGTGAACAGTGGTCATGTGAGAACAGCAGCCCATGAGTACTTAAGCAAAGCTATCTAAGTATAAAACAGTGTAACATAAATTATGTACCCAGAATCCAATACCATTAGTATGAGACAGGATGGAGTAAGACTACGGCTAGAGAGGCTTTGTTGTCTTACAAGGATCCTAGAGCATCATTCAACTCAGATCTTTACCAGGTAAATGAGAGATCTGCCTGAGCAACACCTCTATCCACGAAGACAAAGGAACTCAGGAGAAGCAGCATTACTGTGTCAAGAGCTCACAGCCCAGTATTTCCATGGACATTGAGTGCATTTTGTTCTATGGTCACTGAAATATGAGACGAGGGAGACTTGAAATGATTTCTTCCTTGTGGGTACCATCCTCTGTTACCTGCCCAATAGAGTGCAAGGGAGAACATACAGGAAAGGTTAAAAAATTGAGAGACATAGAAAGGAAAATGTGGGAAGACCAGGACTCCTAGAAAGGCATTCAGGGAATCTGTTATCAGTGACAGGACAGAAAACTGCTCGATACAAAGCAAGGAGTGGAAAAGGCCAACATGTTCTTAGTTAGAAACTGAGTTTGACAGGATGTGTGGGAATTACTCAGAACTGCTAGAGAGTGTCAATGCCAACAGGTCCTTCCATCAAATCATAGACATATTTGTATTTACAATCACACTGACTACACTAACGAAGGCTTATTTCATTCTGCTAACATTCTTGCTTGCTTCAAAAGCATTATCTATAAATCTTTGTTACGTAAACATCTATTTTTCACATTTATCTGTATTTGTGTGCATTACGTATGCACATACACATAGTATCTTGGCTAACACAAAGAGGAATTTTATTTTCCCTTCCAATGTTCTTTAGCGGTAAATTGGCACTTTTCTTCCAGTGTAACAACACCAGGGGCAGAAGTGGAAGATACTCAGAAGGCCACAGCCGTTCCTGACTCTCTCTGTAAGACTCCTGAGGACATCAGTGCCCCTCCTGAGGAAGCAAAGCCTTGTCTCCAGACCCCGGTGACTAGCGAACGTGGTTCTCCAATTGTGCAAGAACCTGAGGAGGCTTCTGAGCCCAAAGAGGAGAGTTCTCCAAGGAAAACTAGCCTGGTCATTGTTGAGTCAACAGACGACCAGTCTCAGGTCTTTGAAAGACTGGATGGTGATGCCGCTTTTCAAAAGGTTAGGCCTTCCTTCCTTGGTGTTCCTTTCCTCACCTGTGACAGAGTTGCACAGCTTCCTGGTTTCTCTGTCTATTAATGGATCTTTATTTGTTTTATTTTGTATTGTTTTATAACTTCAAAACTAAAATGACTTATTATGTAAGTTAAACAGGACATGGGAAACCCTTGAGAGCCAGTAAATCCCGAAGAGTTGGTACACAGTTCCAAGGTTAGCTGTCGTACTGGGAGCTCAGATTTTTATCATGGGAAGTCCATCTGTTCAGAAAAACAAACTCTGTAATGAAACAGTATAGCACAGCTTTAAAAAAAAAAATACTAGAATTGTGTGTAATGTTGGTGATGGTAATGAACAAACCTGCTGAGAGTACCAGTGTGATGCTGGGCCTGTAGGCTGTAAGCATTGTACGTAAAAGAGCACTTGCATTGGCGCAGCTGGGGTGGTTAGCACCCAAATGATCCTCAGTGTAAAAGTATAACTTTGTTAAAAATATTAATGTGTGTGTGGGGTTAAGTGTGTGTGTGTGCGTGTGCGTGTGCGTGTGCGTGTGTGTGTGTGTGTGTGTGTGTGTGTGTGTGTATTGCACACAGCATGGTGAATATGTGGTTGTCAAAGCTGTTCCTTTCCTGCCCCCTTGTGGAGCATGAAGATCGAGCTCTAGTCTGCCCAGCAGCAGCTCTGCTGGAGAGAATCGTCTTGGCAGTGAAATTTGCAAGTTCTTCAGATTGGTTTTAGAAATAACTTAGAAAAAAAAAAAAAGGCACTGCCCCTAAACCTGTTGTCTTATTTTATTGTCCAAGTGCCTACCAGTGGCCTGAGAGTATATGATGACACATCGCCATAAAGAGGGTTTTAAAGTTGTGGGCAGAAGTACAGGCTGTCTTAAGAAATGCCTTTAGCATGCACTAGCAAGATTTTGCTGAAAGGACCCAAATATAGCTGTCTCTTGTGAGACGATGCCGGGGCCTAGCAAACACAGGAGTGGATGTTCACAGTCAGCTATTGGATGTATCACATGGCTCCCAATGGAGAAGCTAGAGAAAGTACCCAAGGAGCTAAAGGGATCTGCAACCCTATTGTTGGAACAACATGATGTACTAACCAGAACCCTGGAGCTCTTGTCTCTAGCTGCATATGTATCGAAAGATGGCCTAGTCGGCCATCAATGGAAAGAGAGGCCCATTGGACTTGCAAACTTTATATGCCCCAATATAGGGGAATGCCAGGGCCAAAAGAATGGGAATGGGTGGGTAGGGAAGTGGGGGGGCGCTATGGGGGACTTTTGGGATAGTATTGGAAATGTAATTGAGGAAAATATGTAATAAAAATATAAAAAAAAAAAAGAAATGCCTTTAAACCTCGGGTTCCCCAAATGTGGTCTAGATAGTCCACAGACCTCAGCTCTGGCTAAGGAACTTACAACTCCTCTCCCTGGAGAAGCCCAGAGAGTAGACTGAGCGAATCCTAATGTGTTCCTCATTAAATTAGAAATTACTTTCCTCTAAAGAGTAAAAGTTTTAAACAAAATTTTATATCCTGAGATTTTTTTTAAAAAAAAATCATTATAAATAAAGTGTCAGACCATGTTGCTGGGTGGTAGGCTCCTGAATGTATTTATGTATAATTTTTTAAAATTTGTATGTTTTCCTTTCAAAGAGAAGGTTGCAGAGCTGTAACTTGGGTGTTTTGAGATGTATTAAGCTAATCGAATGTGTTCCTTTCCTTTGAAAACAAACCCAATGCCACGGGTTCAAGTGAGCGGGGGAGTCCATACCTGTCATCCCAGGACTCTGAAACCCAAGGCAGGCTGGTCATGATTTTAAAACCAACCTGGGATATGACAAAGCAAGATGCTATCAAAAAACTTGGAAGGGAAGAAGGGAGAGAGAGAAGAAAAGAGGAAGGGAGGGAAAAGGAGGGGAAGGTAGAGGGAGGGGGAGTAAGAAGAGAGGAAAGGAGAGGAGAGAAGCCATGTTCCAGTAGGAAAAACTGACAGTTTGTGACTCCTAAGACATACTTTCTGATCTAAAATTATATGCCTAGCCTCATCTCTGATTTTGGATCAAACTTTGAATTCTCTGAACTTCTTTGAAAAACTAGTTTAATATTATTCAAGGCCTACCACTTTTGATGCCAGGAAAACGTACTGTTAACTAAAATCTCCAGGGAATTTGACTTTCCTTCAGAAACCCCAGGTACAAATACAAACTGTACCATGTATGGGATAAGAATTCTATTCTAGGCCTAATCAGGACTGGTCCACAGATTGCACGTGTCTACTGCACGACTTAGGCTCTGTGTCTTCACCTGGCTTTTACTACAAGTTTCAAGAACAAGGATTCATGAAACTTCATGTGGGAAACACATATCTTTGGGACCAATTTTGAGACATGGCTTTTCTGACAGCTCTCAGATTGCAGGACTTGACTATGATTCTGGAAGCAATGAAACTCCTTGCTTGTTGAGGCTTGAGATGACCACTCATCTATTTTTCCACACCAAAAAAAAAAAAGACAATTTTTTTTCACCAGCATAAAATTTCAGAATAGGATATGAACAAATCCAGAAAACAGTAGGAAAGACTCAATAGCAAATTAGGCAAAAACAAGGCAGCCACATGCAGTGGCTCACATCTGTAAACATTCAGGAATCCTGTAGCATTCAGGAGTTTGGGAGGGGATGATGGGAAGTTCAAGGCCAGGGTGGTCTATCAAGTGAGATCCTATCTCAAGAAAATCTTTGGTTAAATTTTCTAAACTCAAAACAAAAGAAAAAAAAAAAACAACGATTCTTGCATGCTTCCACCAGGAGCTAACAGAGGAATTAGGAGAGCTGGAGGCTAGCTCTGATGAGGAGGCCATGGTAACTACCAGGGTTGTTCGCCGGAGAGTGATTATCCAGGTATCTGCTCTTAAGTTACTGCACGTTGGGACAGCTCTTCCCCTCACTAAGTGACCCAGAACAACAGAAGCTGAGCATGCTCCGTAGGTAGTGCATGCATGGAAAGTGGCTCCCGCCGGCCTTCCGTCTCCTAAGGGAATGTAGAGCCAAGGATGTTTGCAGCCTACCTCCGAGACCCAGAACGCAGAAGAACGATTTGGCTTCTTGGCTTTCACCTGTTTCTCCTCTTGCTTATTCATTTTGGTTGGTTGGTTAAGTTTTACCTAACTTTAATGAGATTCTCCTGAGCATGATATTTTTGTTGTTTCTGCTTAATTGTTTTAATTTTTATTAATCAAACTGACAGGATCTTGCATCTCAGCAATACTTCTCGACATGACCTCTGTCTGGTTTTCTAACATTCCTCACATTAAAAACACTTGGCTGTAATTCTTCAGGAAGCGCCAGAGACTTAAGTAACTTTTCTCTCACTCTTTAGGGAGACGATATGCCTGACATACCCCCAGAGACAGTCACAGAGGAAGAATATGTTGATGAGAATGGACACACCGTGGTGAAGAAGGTACTGGCCAGGGGCTCTGTACAGGGCTGACCTCAGTCTTCCTGTATAACGGCTATCACTAGTGTGGTACCGTAACTCAAAAATAAGAGGGACTCATGAAATGTTTTTCAGGTTACCCGGAAAATCATTAGGCGGTACGTTTCCTCTGATGGCACAGAGAAGGAGGAGATTACCATGCAGGGGATGCCTCAGGAGCCAGTCAACATTGAGGATGGGGACAATTATTCCAAAGTGATAAAGCGCGTGGTATTGAAGAGTGACACCCAGCAGTCAGAGGTGAGGCCACCACCCAGCTCCGCAGAGTTTATTGCACAGAGAAAGTTAAAACATAGGCCTAATAAATAAATAAAACCCAAAAGGTGTTCATTCCTACTGAATCTCCATTTCATGTGGCCATTATACTCACTGTCTTTGTTTGGTTTTTCTCATTTCTATGTTGTATTTACTTCATACTTGATTACAGTACAAATCCAAAGTCAAATTTTAAGAGAATAAAATCCATTTTTTTTTTTTTTTGGCCAGATGTGTGTCATGAAGAGATGGTGTCTAAGTGTACTGCAGTGCTTAGGCCCTCTTGGCACACCAGCCTTCCAAAGGTCACGTTAGACCTGTGTTTGATACTCAGATTTCAGCATTTCAGGGTCATTAAAATTATGATCTGAAACTCCATGCTTTATCATTTATCAATTTCTGTTTTGTTTCCCTGTTGGAAAGCTTCAAACCACCGCCCACACTGGTTCTCATAGACACACAATTTGAAAGTCTTACTGTTCTGCACTCATTCATATAGTAAGAATCGTATGATTATGTACCCGAGACAATCTAGCCATCTACCTTGTGTCCCCTAGCTTTTTATGCTTTTCCTTCAGGGGTTGAGTTTGTCTTCATGTTGCCAAAGAAATAATTGTGGGGAAGAGCACCTATCAGCCTTTTAGAAATGTGGCTGGTAAGGTTTTATTCAACTGACCCATTAACCAGCTTAGCAACCCACACTCAGATAGACCAATTGCTCTCTTACTCCTAACTACCACTTTTCAGAAAGCCAGTATTATAACCACTTTATTTCACAGCACAGAAAATGGCATCGTTTGTTCCATTTTTATCAGTTGGGAATTGTCTGTCACATGTCCTTCATTCATTAGGTGACTTTGTCTGAACCCAGCGTTCTGTCCAGTACCTCACAGTTTCAGGCCGAGCCAGTAGAAGGCCGTAGAGTCAGCAAAGTTGTTAAAACAACCATGGTACATGGAGAACGGATGGAGAAGAGTCTTGGGGACTCTAGCTTAGCCACTGACCTTCCTTCAGCCAAAGATGACTTTGAAGAGGTACAGAAGCCTTGGTTCATTTTTGTGTTTATTTTTCTTTCATGTTTCATGTTTCCTTTGTGTTTGTTTCATGTGCATTTCATGGTTGCTTTGGGTTCAAAAAGAGAATCATTTGTCACTGCTTCTTTTATGCACAGATTCATGGACGGTGTTAGGGTAACTTAACAGACCAGCTTTCCTTCTTAAACAATTTGTGTAGTAAAGTAATATTTCCTCAGCCTAGTGGCATTCACTCATGTCACCCAAAAGGGCTCTTAGAAACACAGACTGCTAAGAGTCCTTCCTGTTGATGTGGGGTCAGAGTCTCCAGAGTCCAGACAAAGTTCCCTATGTCTGTTAAATTACAATGCCAGCTATGATGGCTAAGGCTTGGAACACTGGCACTGATATGGCTAAGGCAGGGTGCCATGAGTTCAAAGCTAGCATATAGGGACAAAATGAGTTCAGGCCACCCTGGACCTCTGAGTAGCATCCTGTCTCAAAAAAAAAAATTTTTTTTTAAAAGTAAATAAATAATAGTGCAGAATGTGTTTCCTGTTAGATGATAGAACTATCTTTTTTTAAAAGATATTTTGTTTATTTACATTTCAAATGTTATCCCCTTTCCTAGTTTTCCTTCCAAAAATCCCCTGTCCCCTCCCCACTCCCTCTGCTCCCCAACCCACCCACTCCTGCTTCCTGGGCCTGGCTTTCCCCTATACTGGGGCATAGAACCTTCACAGGACCAAAAGCCTCTCCTCCCATTGATGACTGGCTAGGCCATCCTCTGCTACACATGCAGCTAGAGCCATGAGTCCCACCATGTGTTTTCTCTGATTGGTGGTTTAGTCCCAGGGAGCTCTGGGGGTACTGGTTAGTTCATATTGATGGGTAGAACTGATCTTTGTTAGCTAATATCCTCAGTGGTGGGTATTAATGAAAATTACATTTATTCTAACTTAAAAAGTGTTGGTCATTGTTTACATTCTGATTCTCAACAGCTAGGAAATAGCTCTTTAGTGTCAGAACCACAGATTCTCAATATGATTACAAACAGCAGGAATTCTGGGAAAAAAAAACAAAACAACAAAATAAAGCCAATGTTGTGAGCTACTGGAAAGGGAATTTGACTCTGTATAAACCAGCTTAGAATTAGAATGCAAAGGGCAAGAGCTGCAACAAAACCCATAGAATATGAAGACCTCTTATGTAATTTATAAAATATTCATTCTCTGTGACTGAAATGCCTTAGACCTGATTATAGGATATGGCCTTTGATTTCTCTAAGGCATTAATAATATGCAGTGAATATCAGTAGATACTAAATTATCTCAATCCTGAAACACATCTGTTCTAAGGGTTGAAGAAGGGATAACAGACACACATAGACAAATATAAACAATTCAAAACTTTTTTTTTAAAATTAAATGCTATACTCTGTGTCCTATACTTATACACTGAGGAATGTTCTGGGTTTTATCCTTTATCATTCAGCATGACCTTTATCATTCAGATCTCCACAATCAGAAGTGGTGTGGTAAAACAAGGAAGTCATTTAAAGTCAGTTGGCCTAGATGCTATTTCCAAGCTTTTGGCAAGTAGTGTAAAACTATCTGTAACACCAGTGGAATTTTAAGGGAGTTGCTAAAACCTCAATACCCATATGAACCTGTAGGGGTTGCCCTCCGTTCCATCAGATACCTTTCTGTGTCACCACAGTTAGTCAAGCAATAAACTGTTTTAATGTTTGTGGTCTATGAATCAAGTCTTGTTTTCTCTTTTTCTTACCTCAGGCTTTGGGTTACACAGGTAGCCATATGAACGTCTACTTGCCCAGTTTAGTAGAGAATGAAATCCTGAAGGAGGATGGATCAATAATTAAGAGGTTTGGGTTAGCATGGGGTGATGCTTTGCCAACTAACATGATACAACTGGGTTCTAATGTTAGGAAAGGGCAGAGCCCTTCTGGGCTGTTGACTGTCATATATGAGAAGGCACAGATCAGGCATGGATGTGTCAGTGTGTTGCCCCTGAAATGTCCACTGATGCCTTCAGATTAATACTGAGACATGGCGATGGCAAGCCATTCCTTTATACACTTTGATCTTCTGGGTTCAAGCAAATTGCCCATATAGTCAAGTAGGTGGGGTATACCACCAAGTTCATAGATGTGGAGGTTACATGAAAAGAAGTCTAATCAATGGCACACTGATTGGCTTGGCAACTAACCACATCCAGCTCAGTCTTTGTCTATTGTGGCTTTGGATAGCATCTGCTTTTCACCGTTAACCGGTTTCATGACTCTGCATGCGAGTGGCAAGAAGTTAGAGCCTAAGTTTGATGCCTTCGATCCTGAATGTACCGAATGCTGCTGAAAGCAGCTTTGGTAAGAGCCTGTGCAAGTAGTGAGCAGCCTTTTCCATATGTGTGAGGCACAGTGAACTGCCTGTGCCATCATAAGTTCGATGCCTGAACTGGGCTTTACTTCTGTTTGCTCTCACTTCTTTGGTTCTCTGGCATTATTGTAAGCCTCAGGACACACATAGACCTCTCAGCTTCTCAGTGAAAGATACAATGGGAACCCAAGTTATAACTGTGCTTCTCATCTCATTGAAAAGAGCAGAAAGATCATCATTTATAGTACCCCATGGGGCTATTTTAGGTTTCTGAATCATAATAATTAGAAGAGAAAAATTAAAGGTTCTGTCATACTCTCACCCTCTGCTCAAAAGGGAGAAACAGCAGCAGCTATGAATTTGGAAGAATGTAATTGCTCTCCTAGAACTTTTAAATGCTATATGAATTAAGGATAAAATGTTTCTGCTGTTCTGAGCATTTAACTCTTTTGTCCAATTGTTCAGACTAAACTGTACAGTCCTCACAAACCCTGGTGCTCCAGGATCTGTGAACTAGAATAAATTTGGAAAGCAGTTGACTCACTGTGTCTTTACAGTGCTGGTCAGAAAGCCAAAGATATAGACAGACACCTTGCATTTACCCTGCCAGACAGTGTGGAATTCTATGGTGCAGCACTTCAGTTATACATTTATCATATGCATGTGTGTATATAAACATCTGCATACATCTATAGAAAACTAAAAGGTAGAAAGAAAGAGAGAGAGAGAGAGAGAGAGAGAGAGAGAGAGAGAGAGAGAGAAGGAAGGAAGGAAGGAAGGAAGGAAGGAAGGTAGGTAAAGAAGGAAGGAAGGAAGGGTCCTAGGCTATAGGCCTGCCCTGTGACAAGAGAGCTATGAAATGTCTCCTAACTTCTACAGAAAGAGACTGATATTTGCCTTTTGTGGAGTAAAAGCAGCAGCACTGCTGGGGACCACCAGAAATAACACAAACTGGTTGCATCCACAGCAATCAAGTTTGAATATTCCATCAAGAGGAACCAATGTAGATATGCCATCAAATGAAAAATACAATTTACTTAATATCTACCAGAGTGAGAGGTTCGGGGAAAGGGAGAAGGAACCAAGGATGTTCAGAGGGAAGCTGTAAGTATTATGGAAGAAGTAAAGTTTTAGAATACGCGGCCATCCCAGTGCGTGTTTCCAGGATTGACCATGGTCAGAACTTCAGCTTCTAAACACTGGGAATTCATTAGGAAAATGCTTGTCCTTCTCTGTTTGCTGGATTTGAAGGTCCATGACTTCCCAGATATGGACACAGGCTCAGGAATCCCAGTCCCTTATCTAATACTTTAAATAATAATAATAATGATGATGATGATGATGTGGGATGTCATTAAAATCCTCTAAAGTCAGTTTTTCTTATTTGTCATAACTATGATAGGATAGTACGTACATAGAATATACTCAACACATATTTGCAGTTGAAGCATTATTCTCACAGGTAGAAAGCAAGAAGAATACAGAGAGAACAAATTGTAGTATCATTTTCAAGTGGGGGAATCTAAGAAAATAACTGTATGAAATAAAACAGTAAGTTACAGCATCTTTTCTAAAGAAGCGCCTCGTGAGGCGACAGGGAAGGGAGCAGCCGGCTGACTGGCATGCAGGGATGCACAGGACTTAAGCACATGGAGGTCTCGAGGATACACAAGAAGTGTCAGCTCTCACAAGTCATATCCGTTTCCTTTCCCTTCCTTGCCAACTCCCAGGGAAGCTTCAGAGACCTTCTTGTTGGTAGTCCCTGTCATGTATATTGATAGAATATCCCAGTTTTTAAAGATCTGAATCTCACAGGAAAGTGCTAGTAAGACAAAATTTGGGCAAAGTTGAGGTCTGGGAAGTGAGTCGATTTTAAATGATTTTTCTGAGTGTGCCAGTGGTGACTGTGGGATGGTTATTTCAGAGCAGACAAGGATCTTTCAGATCCGTGCAGCTCAACCGGAACATGAGTCATATGGCCTGGCTTCTCTTTGAGAAAATAAAATGGACACACAGAGTCTTTCCCATGAAGTGTTTCTAAAAGATGAAAAAAATAATATTTGTTCCAAAATACAACGTTTAAGGTTTTGCGGGTCCTTTCTGACAAGAGACGCTCATTTGTGAGAAACGCGAGAAACATGCTAATAGAAACACATGCAAAGGTGAAACAGGAAGTTCTTGGGTGTTCAGGGAAGGCAGAGCCTAATTAATCTTGTCTGCTCCCTGTAGGACAACAATGAGTAAAGCCAGGACACAGAGGAGGGCTGTGGTGAAGGACCAGCAGGGGAAACACATCACCTTGGAGCACCTGGAGGATGTTCCCGGAGCACTGGACCAAGACGACCTCCAGCGAGATCTCCAGCAACTCCTTCGGCACTTCTGCAAGGAGAACACAAAACAAGAGGCCAAATGAGGAGCTGCCCAGTTCTCACCAGAAACCACAAACCCACTCAATATGCAACTTCCCATTTCTGCACAGGAGTGACTGAAGTGGCCTAATTACTGGGACCCCGTGACACTTCCACTCTCAGCAAACACACAGCATCTACTTTTCCTTCTTTCTCCCTGCCCCTCTCTAACTATAAGCTAATTTGTGACCAAAGATAGCATCCTTCCTTCCGGATGCTGTATCCACTATTTTGAGCATCCGTGCTAACCTGGGAACTGGCATCTCTATCGTTTGCTTCTGCTCAAGCTCCATGAAACTCCATGAATCAGAAGAACTTCACCTGCAGACTTCTTCAAGCGACAGGGGAATCCTTCCAAGGGTATCTATGTATAATGTATATAGCCGAAATTCTCAGACGAACAACAGAGTAAAATTCAAACCACTGCCTGTCATAATTACACTGGGCATCATGGAATAAAAGCCTCTAGATATTGCTGAACAATGGTTAATTATGATATTGCTAACACAATCGAATGGTAATACAGTTCTATGGAAGAAACACTTCAGACTTAGACACGTCCTTAGAACTTCCAGAGTAGCCATTTGCTCTTAAAGCCGTCAGGATCATAATCTTGAAGAAGAATCCCGAGGAGTGGTCTCTAGGACTGGTCAGCCATAGCCGTTGGCTCTTGGACTGCGACCCTGAGGGAGAGGGAGAAGGACTCACAGGCAAGCAGATGGAAACAGTGAGGTATTCTGGTGCTAGAAGCTTCAGGGGTGGTGTTCTAGCACCTTCAGGTGTTTTTGACTTTGGACACGTTGGCAGGGTATTTTAAAAGCTATAACTACTGTAGTTTTCCGGTGTTCATTGCTGCTTTAGCAAACCACGCTGTCTTACTGGTGGTACTTTCTTCTGGCCACTGCACTGTAGATAATTCATTGGAAACAAGATTTATGCACCACACAAAAGGTTAAATGCTGTCACCATGTTGGAGTGGTTTCTTTTCTTTTCTTTTCTTTTCTTTTCTTTTCTTTTCTTTTCTTTTCTTTTCTTTTCTTTTCTTTTTCCCCACCTCCAAGTTTATCTTTCCTCTAATACCTGCATGTAGTGTCACACACACACACACACACACACACACACACATCTTCTTATTACACTAATGGTTTTCACTCTGAGTTTCTACTTTCTAGCCATGTCTGCTCTTCAGCTTGCAGATGAGATTTTGGGAAATCCTTGGAAGATTTGGTTCTCATTAATTTTTTTTTTTTGGTTTATTTATTTGAAACCCAGACACTCTTGGAAACTGAAGTGCATTTGTGTGACTTTCTGTTTGTTTTAGAGAAGGGACAATGACAGTCTGAGTGCTCCCCATGCCCTATGTCGAATCCCCCTAGTGATTGAAGCTGTGTAGCATTTTAACATATATAAATAAATATATTCACAAATATATTCATATAAACAGTATACGTTTTGAATCAGTTATTTGTTAAAGAAAGTATATTCAATGAAGATGAAATTTAAAAGAAAAAGAAAGAAAGAAAGAAAGAAAGAAAGAAAGAAAGAAAGAAAGAAAGAAAAACAGTCTACCCTCCAGAGACTGAAACTTTTCCAGTCCTATCTAGCCTTTTCCTGTGTGCAGAACTGACTCTTTGCTCGGAATGTCAGACACAAACACGACAAACAATAGCACTTCATCTTTTAAAGTAACATTGCCAAGAGAAGAATTTTCCTGGGAGAGAGGTTTCCCATCAGCCAAATCTCCTGAGTCCCTGGCACTAGCACTTTCTGGGGGACTGCGTAGAAACAAAGTGTTCTTTGGCATCCAAACTGAGAGAGAGAGGCAGGTGGCAGCCCTTTTTGAGATATGAGGTGGCCATCTTGTCATATCTTTGCCCTGGAGCTCATGAAAAGCCTTTCTGTTGTGTTATTTGCAGTGCAGATGATGTCCTTGTGGCAACTTAATGGTTCTTCACTTTTTTTTCTTCAATTTTAATTTTTTTTTTTGCTGTGTTATCAAAAACTTGAATACTGTGAGAAGTGAATTTTCAGTTAATGAATCAGCATCTTGTTCCCATGGTGATAACACTAATTGAATATATCTATGAGGGCATGTATTAGTTATTGGAAAACAATACAACACTAACAATACATAGCTGCAATGTTGTAAAATGGCTGATTTAACTAAATAAAATGTATAAGTGTTAAATGTTGCAGTGGTGGTTTGTCCTTCTTTATGACCAGTCTATTTTAGGAGAATCAGAGGTTGTTAAATGAGGTCAACATGAAGCCAACAGAAATACATGAATTACCTTTGTTTTTCCTTTGTGATTTTATTTAATCATATTCTGAGAGGCCAGACGGTAGCATGTGGACTAGCTCACTACAGCCCCGAGGAACTTTTATTCTTACTGTTACTCAACTGGGCAAAACAAGACATATTTTTATGGATTTTTTTAATTTTGAGGCTATCTAGTAAATGAAAAGTAGGAGCTTTTAAGGATGTTGGGGGAAGGGAACTGGGGAATCTGATCAGTAGCACAGAGGGCAAGGCCACAGGAATTTGATCCATTTATGTATAATAACAGCAGTATGAGACAGACTTTGGGGACAGCAGTAAACCCTGGCATTTCCTTTTTTGTTTTGCAGCCAGAGAACAGGAAATTAAAGGAATATATTCATACAAAGACAAGGCAGGAATATGTCAAATTGTAATCCTTGGGAGTGTTTGGGTTTTAAAATGCAAAACAACAAAATCGCATTATCAATCATTCTCTCTCTCTCTCTCTCTGTGTGTGTGTGTGTGTCCTGTCTGTCTTGTATATCTACAGTGAAAGCAAAAGAAATGCTTAAAACTGAGTCAGTTTATTTAAATCTTACTGCAACAACAATAGCCAGCTAGATTTGTATTGTCTCTTGTTCATTAACAAGATCTTCTGGGTCTGGGATCACCATAAGAAAACAGAGTATTAAAGTTTGTGCCCTCCCACCCCAAGTAGCAGTAGATGTGTCCCTGTCATTTGCTTACTGGGCTCTGCTTTCTACTTACTGCAACTCTGGGTTTGCCTGGCAGTGGATGTAGAACATTAAATAGCAAGAGAAAATATGAAAATACGGTATCTTCTCATACTTAGCTTCTGTGCAAACCCAGTTTTGAAAGTAAGCTTTTGTGACTCATATGCCCTTTTACAAAAATATATTTAGAAGTGGGACTGAGGGAGCCTCTAATCTAAGGAAGGATGATAGATAGCTTGTAAATGGTCTGCATTAGTCATACAGAGGTGTAAACTCACACACATGCATAGACGCTAAGCATCAATTGGAAATGAGACTGCTCGTGGGAGCCATTCAGTTGATGTCAGCATGGAGAGTCTGGTTATGGGCAAATGCCAGGCATGAGAATAGGTCAGATGGAAAGAAACTAAACAAATTTTTAATGAAAACCTAAATCAATGCTAATTTTTCTTTCATTAAAAAGGCATATTACAACTTTGTGAAAACTGAATCCATCATCTCTACTTAAAAACAATACTTTCTTTCCCTTGGGTGAGCTGCTATTTCTGAGTCCTATCTACTCACACCAGAATCCAATGACAGTCTTGCAATGTACCACATGAATAAATAGGTAATACAATTTCTTCTCAGGGCAAAAACAATATTTAAGAACATCTTTTAAATAGTTAAGAGAAAAACAGACCCATTTCCCAGGTTCATAGTTTGTTTGTTTGTTTTTTACACAAATTAAATTCTTGTTTATACTCAGACGTTCTCGGATATTAAAAGGTCCCAGCCATTTTCTGTTAGTGCCACACAATGGAGCAAATAGTATATTAAGGTACACTTAGAATCTAAAGGAGCTTTGGGGATATGGTGGTTCTGTGTGTAGACATGTACACACACACATATATCAACAGTGATATTTCTACTAATTCAATAGAGTTGACAGATTCAGCCACTGTGGGATGTTGAATTCAGAGAGTACTTGAAAGTTTTAGAGGCAACATGACAAAATAATTAAATGTGTTGTTTATAGTTAAATGTGTGGTTTTGAAGGTTAAATGTGTGGTGTTTTATGGTTAAATGTGTGGTTTTGAGTAAGACCTGGGTTGGAATCCACTCAGCGGAGTTAGTACAAACTCCTTTGTCCTTTGCGAAAGCTAGTTTTTAGAAGACAGTTTCCTCACCAGGAAGATAGAACAATTCTTGCCACATGGACATCATCCTGCAGATGCAGACAAAAACGACAAGCTATGACCTGATACCACAGAAGCCAGTGTACCACAGAATCTTTTTACTACATATCCACATGTGTCATCAGTCCACACTTGGGATTGAGCAAGCTCAGAGCCAGTGTTGAAGACCTTAATACAATTGCTCTAGATTAGAATGCCAAACCACTTCCTGTGCCAGAATCACTGCTCCGCTGTCACGCTTAGCCTGATGTTCAGGGAGGGACTCCAAGAGTTCTTTCTCAATCGGTCTGCATAACAGCTCTTGTTTCCATTCCTTTTTCAAGCTGTACCCACACTATTTTTTTTAAATGTTTTGTCTCTCTGAAACTTGACTACAGAATTTAGATAGAGTTGCCAAGTCCCTGCCTGAGGGGCTGTACTCTAAGCAACATGCCTGGCAGAGGAGCCCCAGGGAGGAATTGCTGGGCAGGCTGTCAGGGAGTGGGTATTCACACAACAGTCCTTGTAGTTATCAGATTAAAGTGTGCCCTGCGCCCCTTTCCCTGGAGTGTCTTAAAGAGTCCAGTCTCATCTAGGCCATAGTGGAGATCTTGTGTTGATGTGTATGTGGGTGCACCCACATGTGTGTTCGAGTGCACGTGAGTGCATGTTTGTATGTATATGTGCATGCTGTGCATATGTACTTGCATGTATGCTGATACACATGTGTGGGTATGCATGCATGTGTGTACACGTGGGTGTGGAGGCCAGAGGTTGACCTCCCATATCATCTTGGAATGACCTCTGTTTTATTTTCTTAGGCTTTCTTGGTGAAGCTGAAGCTAGCTGCTCAGGTAATCTACTTTATAGCTTAACCCAAGGATCCCATCTCTACCTCTGAAGGTGGGGATTACAGCCAGGCCACCACATCCCTGCAGCTTTTTACATGGGTCCTGGGATTTCCATATCTGGCCCTCACAATTGTGTAGCAAGTGTTTCATTCACAGTGCCCCCTCCCCCAGACCTTTGAGGATGGAGATTTATACAGTTCTGTAGACCTACAACTTCTGGATGAGAAGAGATTTACATGACCTTTTTGAGTGACTTGAAAGTAGGTAGAACCTTCCAAAATCTGCCTCGTCACAGCCGGAGTTGGAAGACCATTAGAAGATGTGTAGTTCTAGCAAGACAGTGAGTGTTTAGAGAAAATTGACACTTTTCTTTCTCTCTTTCTTCCTTTCCTTTCTGCCACAGACCCTCTGGGCCCCTTTGTCTGTGTGGAACGGGTCTCTGGGGCAGTGGGCAAAGTGTCGGATGAAATGACAGACAGACCAACACAGGAAAGGTTGTGTAGAATCTGAATGTAATTTGTCAAATCGAGCATCAAACTTTTTATACAGAAGAAAATAGGGAAGTTGGGTGACACACCAGCAAGGTACAAAGAGGTTACTGGATTCTTACACAAAACAGAGGAATACAAACACAGAAGGTCTGACAGGAACCACCTGGGATACATTTCATTGTTAACAACTGGGATCAAAAAGAGCTCCACCTAAGGTCCACTTAATCTTAGAAGCCAGGGTCAAGGGCTTCGTGCCCTTGCCATAGTTCCTATTTTAGTCTATTGTATAGTCCACCTTCCCCCTAGGCCATTGTAAATACGTGTGCATGGGTGTAACTCAGCTATCTATAGTTCTAAGTATCTACTCTGGTTCCTCAGGTCTCAAACTTCCTTCTTCCTAGATGATGGTAAATTCCTGTGTAGGGCAGTGACTTAGCTTTTATTCAAAGTGATAGTGTAATGCCAGAGGCAATTCTGAATGTCACTGAATAGGCAACATTGAATTCCAAGCCCATGGTCTGCTCAAGGACTTTCTAGGACATTGGAACACTGATGAAGGCTTAGCTATGTCAGAATTCAATCTTAAAAGGCACTTAAAGTAATAAGATAATACTAAAAGAGAGCACATGGATCCATACACCAGACTAACGCGGGAATAGGGTATGAGTATATGGGTTAAAGAGAACGCCAGACTCCAGGAGGTGAGTTTCCGTGAAACTCTCTGCCTCATGAGTGGCTTCCAGGCCTCTCAGCCTGTCAAGCTGACTGATCGGAGTGCGTGGCAGCTTTCCTTTTGCTTTCCTTTTCCTTTTCCTTTTCCTTTTCCTTTTCCTTTTCCTTTTCCTTTTCTTCTTTTCCTTTTTCTTTCCTTTTTTCCTTTCCTCTTTTCCTTTCCTCTTTTCCTTTTTTCCTTTTCCTTTTTCTTTCCTTTTTCCTTTCCTCTTTTCCTTTCCTCTTTTCCCTTTTTCCTTTTCCTTTCCTCTTTTCCTTTTCCCTTTCCTTTTCCTTTTCCCTTTTCCTTTTCCTTTTTTCCTTTTCCTTTCCTTTTTTCTTTTTTCCTTTTCCTTTCCTCTTTTCCTTTTCCTTTTCCCTTTCCCTTTCCCTTTCCCTTTCCCTCTTTCCCTTTCCCTTTCCCTTCCCTCCCCTCCCTCTCCCCCTCCCCTCTCCCCCTCCCTCTCCTCCCTCTTCCCCTCCCCTCCCCTCCTTCCTTCTTTCCTTTCCTTTCCTCTTTCTTTCTTTCTTTCTTTCTTTCTTTCTTTCTTTCTTTCTTTCTTTCTTTCTTTCTTTGTCTTCCTTCCTTCTCCTTCCTTCCTTTCTCCCTCTCTTTCTTTCTTTTCAAGACATGGTTCCTCTGTGTAGCCCCGGCTCTCCTGGAACTCATTCTATATGCCAGGCTGGACTCAAACTCAAAGATCTGCCTGCCTCTGTCTCCTGAGTGCTGGGATTAAAGGCATGCACCACCACCATCAGGCCTGCAATTTTCTTATACATCTGAAGGTTAAAACTATAAGGTCAAGGTATTGGCACGGTTGGATTCTTCTGCCTCCTCCCTCTGCCATGCAGCTAACTGCTTCCTGTGTCTCCTCACGCTCTTCTGTGTGTGTGAATCCCAGTGACTCTGTATATCCAAATTGCCTCTTGCTGTGAGACCAGTCAAATTGAATTAGGGCCTGTCCTATCTTCACATCTTCCCACCCCCCACCCCCACCAAAAAAAGTTCATTTTAAATGTTGCTCTTCTTACAGGAACTATACCCATAAGCACCTATTTTCTGGGAATGAAATAAAGTAAGTGTCCATACAAGTTCTCTTTAGTATATACTCAAATTGACTATAAGTCATTTCTAATTGAATTGTTTTGTTGAATTAAATTCATTTCAAAGTGAATTGTTACGTAACATATCTCCATATATGTTGCGGTAAATCTTTCCAAGCCAAATATGCCCTAGCAATGAAAATACAACACAATTAATATGAATACATGCTCTGCCCCTAGATTGGGCAGATTCACAGCTACACTGCCATCTTCCACATCTATGAGACCCCTTAGAACTTGCGGTTTTTCCAGGCCATTTGCTTCTGCTCCGCTTTTCTCCTTCTTCCTCCTCCTCTGTGACCTATCCCTCTGCCATTTTCTCCTTCTTCTCTCTCACCTTCTGATCCACTTTCCCTTTTATCTGTTCAATCATCAGCTCTCCTTTATTTTACAAATTAAGGTAGGAAGCAGGTTTACAGGAAATCACCTGAGTGCTGACTCATTCTTTGTTCTCAACCACTCAGAGGAGAACGGAATTAACATCAAATATAATTAGCCCCAGGGCTATCCACAACACATATTATACCTCCAAATATTGTAAAAACATATCTCCACCCAGTCAGAAGAGAAGGAAATGGAGGATGAGGGAAGGATTATGGGAGAGGGTGACCATGAGGTGGGCAGTGAGTGGGATGTAAAGTGAATAAATAAATAAATAAATAAATGGAAAACCTAATTAGCATTTAATTATCTATATTTCTGCAGAAATTATTTTGAGCATATGTCAAAAGTTCATGTATAATTTTAATGTATACATTTTATTTTTTATTTTATTTATTTATTTTATTTTTATTTTATTTGTAATTCATTTTTTACACTCCAAATTCCATCCCCTGCCCCTCCCCATCCAACCTCCGACTGCTCCACATCCCACACCTTCTCCCCACCCCACCCCATCTCCATGTGGATGCCCCTTCCCCCAACCCCACCTGACCTCCAAACTCCCTGGGGTCTCCAGTCTCTTGAAGGTTAGGTGCTTCGTCTTTGAATGAACACAGACCTGGAAGTCCTCTACTATATGTGTGTTAGGGCCCTCATATCAGCTGGTGTATGCTGTTTGGTGGTCCAGTGTTTGAAAGATTTTGGGGATTCAGATTAATTAAGACTTCTGGTCCTCCTACAGAATCACCCTTTTCCTCAGCTTTTTTCAGCCTTCCCTAATTCAACAACAGGGGTCAGCAGCTTCTGTCCGTTGGTTGGGTGCAAATAACTGCATTTGACTCTTTCAGCTGCTTGTTGGGTCTTTTGGAGGGCTGTCATGATAGATCCCTTTTTGTGAGCATTCCATAGCCTCAGTAATAGTGTCAGGTCTTGGGACCTCTCTTTGAGCTGGATCCCACTTTGGGCCTGTAGCTGGACCTTCTTTTCCTCAGGCTTCTCTCCATTTTCATCCCTGTAATTCTTTCAGATAGGAACAGTTATGGGTCAGAGGTGTGACTGTGGGATGGCAGCCCCATCCCTTACTTGATGTACTGTCATCCTGCTGGAGGTGGGTTCCCTCTCCCTACTGTCCGGCATTTCATCTAAGGTCTCTCCCTATGAGTCCTGGGAGTCTCTCACCTCCCAGGTCTCTGGTGGATTCTGGGGATTCCTCCCAACCTCCTATTTCCTTAGGTTGCCTGTTTGCATTCTTTCTGCTGGTCCTCAGGGCTTCAGTCCTTTTCCCTCACTCAATACCAGATCAGGTTCCCCCCAACGCCCAACCCCCCTTCCCTGTCCACTTTCCCTCCCAAGTCTCCCCCTCCCTCCCCACTTGTGATTGTTTTCTTCTCTCTCCCAAGTGGGACTGAGGCATCCTCACTTGGACACTTCAGCTTGTTGAGCCTTTTGAATTCTGTGGACTGTCTTGTGTATTCTGTATGGGATTTCTCTCTCTCTCTCTCTCTCTCTCTCTCTCTCTCTTTCTCTTTGTCTGGCTAATATCCACTTATTAGTGGGTACATACCATGCATGTCCTTTTGGGTCTGATTTACCTCTCTCAGGATGATATTTACATCTTAATAACTGCAAATAACTTATTATTTTTCTTAGAGTTGATGAAGATCTTATTTTTTCATTATCATAGTAATGATTTTACAGCAAAGACCCCTAAGAGTCAAGACCAAAAATGGAATTACTAATCATCAAAATAAAATTGTATATGGCCAAAACTTACATGAATATAATGCAATTAATAGCAATAATTAAAATGGACAATGCTCTAACAGTGATTCACATTACTTCATACAAAAATATTTAAATACTATTGTGAACAAAATTGAGTTTCCCCAAAGTGATAGCACTTAAAGATCTGGCATCTAATGCTTAATTAAAGTTAAATGAGCCAAGTAGAAGTGCTGATTTTATAATACTGAATACTGTATAAGGAAAGGAAGTGGTACCATAGTCCTAGGAAGTGTGCATACAGAGACATGTAGACATTCCAGATGAGAAAGGGCGGTTGTCTGTCAGGGAAGACCTCCTCTCTAAATGCAGTCAAATTCTGGGGCAGTGGTGATTAGATAAATGAGTGGGAGAGACCAATTCAGCCAATGGCTATTGGAATTTGCCCCAAATGCAAAGGTCTGTAAGCATTATACACTGATAGGATGTGATCATGGAAATATCAATTTGCACAAAATGTTAGAAAATTCCAAAGAATAAAGTCTGTGAAGCTGCTCTGGGAAAATTTACCTAAGCTGCAGCCTAGGTTGCTAGGATGTGCTCAGCTTTGAGCAATAGCAAAATATGTGCTTCTTCAGAGAATGCCTAGCTGAAGCATTCATACATCTTCTGCCATGCACACCCCATCTCCAGCTGCCCCTGAATGATTTCTTTTTTCCTTTGGGATCTTTGGCAAATACCTTCTACCAGAAGAACTGAATTCACACCACCCCTGCAAGTTCAACACTGAGGATTTTCCCATAGCATGCAACAGGGCAGAGACTTGACTGGAAACGTCTGGTTGAGAGAGCAACAATTAAACAGGAACTGAGTGGGAACAGCTGTGTTCCTCTGTTCCGTGATTCATAGATTACCACTGCCCAACCCATTGCTCTGAATGGTCAGGTAAGCGGAGTCGGAATCCTCTTGGTGAGTCACAATCACTGCAGGCTTACCGCCAGAAACTTCTTAAGTCCATCATGATATTATCAGGCAGCTACAGATGAGAAGCAGTTGAAAAGAAATTGATTAATTTAATTTACACAAGGTCATATAGCTAGAAAATGCAAAGGGGGTCTAAGAACCCTAGCTATTTTTTTCCAACAGTACCCTCCCTCCCTGAAAGACCCAAGTTCTATTCCTTCCTTTTTTAATACTGCCAAAGAACATAGAAACCCAATCATTTCACAAATGATGACAAGTAGCTTTGCTTCAGAATAAATACCTTTTGTATAAGAAAACATGTTCAGTTCAGTAGCTCTAAGTTGTCTTCTGAAAACACAACACCACCAAAAAAAGGAAAGCAAACTCTTCCTTGTTCTCAAACTGTCCCCATCTTCCTCACCTGCACCACTGTCTTAGCTGGGTTTGCTGTGGTAAAACACTGATCAAAAACAGCTTAGAGAGGAAATGATTTCTATCCTCTCACAGTTTATAGTCCAGCATCAAGATAAGCCAAGGCAGGAAGCAAAGCAGAGGCAGTGGAGGTTCCCTACACTCTTGCTTGCTCTCCATGGCTTACCCAGGCTGCTTTCCTATAGAATCCATAACCATCTGTCCCCAGGGTGACTCTTCCTACAGTGGGGTAGGCCCTCCCATCTCAGTCATTAGTGAAGAATATACCCCACAGTCTTACCTACAGGCAATCTGATGGAGGCACTTTCTCAATTAAGGTTCCCTTTCTCTAGCTGACTCTAGATTAGCTGTTCTCAACCTGTGGCTCATGACCACTTTTGGGATCGAACAACCCTTTCACAGGGATTGCATATAATATATTCTGCATATCAGATATTTACCTTATGATTCAAAAACAGCAGGAAAATTACAGTTATGAAGTAGGAACAAAAAAAATATGGTTGGGGCTCACCACAACATGAAGAAGTATATTAAAGGGTCTCAGTGTTTGGAAGTTAGAGAATCATTGCTCTAGATCAAGTCAAATTGATCATAAAAAAATAAAAAAATAAAAAAATAAAAACCAGAAACAAAACAAAACTAAGCAGCAGACTTATATTCCCAGAAGCCCTTGACTTTGCTTTATAAGAAAGCAAATTTCAATAGGCATCAATTGCTTCAAAGAAACAGAACCAGTCAATACATACACACATACATAGCAAGAAGATTTGTGGGTTTTGGTTTGGTTTGCTTTGCTTTGGGTAAATAATTGGCTCACATGATTATGGAGGCTGAGGAAATCTAAACCATTAGTCAGCAAACTGGAGATCAAGGAGACCTGATGATCTTGTCCATTCTCAAGCTGTGTTGGTGAGTCCAACAGGAAAGTTGAAGTCCCTGCTCAAAGGCCTTGAGGCAGGTAGAGTCTTCCCCAGTCTCTGTCCTGTGTGTTGGCCTCTACTGATTGTGTGAGAATCAATTCCACAAGGGGCAGCAATTTGTCTTCTTCCTTAGAGCCATTCAGTGATGAGAGCAGGAGAACTACTCTTGCCCGGCACACATACAGGTATGCATATAACGATAAATTAAAAAAGAGGCCGTGAATCTGAAATAGAAGAAGAAGGGGTAAATGTGGAAGGGCTTAGAGGGAGGAAAGGGAAGGGAGAAATGATGTAATTATACTATAACCTCAAAAAAAAAGCATGTTGTTTGAAAAAAATGTATTGATTTACTATTTTGAATACAATGCCAAACTGTGTAGATTAATGAGGTATTAGTTGTGTGCATCTTGTACTTGTTTTTCTGGAATAAGAATATGTTCATCAAAGAATAGCAAATGCAGGGTTCAGATTCCTTCCAGTCTGTGCTGGTTTACCTTGGGTGCAAACTCGGCAGGCAGTCCTACAGCCCCCAGAGGAGGCTCTACTCCCAGACACTCTAGCACACCCAGGACCTTCGGATCAAGGGTGAGGAAGACACAACACTTTTTCCAACACCAACGGGAGTAACTGAGACCAGCAGGATTCAGGGACACAAGAGCCCCACCCAACCAGTGGCTTGGGTTCCTTCCAGTCTGCCCCGGTTTACCTTGGGTGCAAACTCCACAGCCAGACCCACAGCCCCCCCAGAGGAGGCTCCAATCCCAGCCACTCTAGCACACCAAGGATCACAGGATCCCACAAACTTGGTCACACCAGGATCTCAGGGTCTAAGAGGCAGCTTGACACACCAAAAAGTTTCAGAGGAACTCTGACACACCAAAAAATCTCAGGAACACAGATATAGTGAGGGCAGAGAGCATTAGAAATAATCAGATGGTGGCAGGCAATCATAAGAACATAAGCAACAGAACACAAGGTTCTTTGGCATCATCAGAACTCAGTCCTCCCACCATAGCAAGTCCTGGATACACCATCACATCAGAAAAGCAAGACTCAGATTAAAGTCACTTCTCATGATGATGTTAGAGGACTTTAAGAAGGACATAAATAACTTCCTTAAAGAAATACAGGAGAACACCGGTAAACAGCTAGATGCCCTTAAAGAGGAAACACAAAAATACCTAAAAGAATTATAGGAAAACACAATCAAACAGGAGAAGGAAATGAACAAAACCATCCAAGATCTAAAGGTGGAAATAGAAACAATAAAGAAATCACAAAGGGAGACAACCCTGGAGTTAGAAAACCTAGCAAAGAAATCAGGAGGCATAGATGCACATATCATCAACAGAATACAAGAGATAGAAGAGAGAATCTCAGGGTCAGAAGATACCTTAGAAAACATTGATACAACAGTCAAAGAAAATGCAAAAGGCTCCTAACCCAAAACATCCAGGAAATACAGGACACAATGAGAACACCAAACCTAAGGATAATAGGTATAGAAGAGAGCAAAGATTCCCAACTTAAAAAGTCAGTAAATATCTTCAAGAAAATTATGGAAGAAAACTTCCCTAACCTAAAGAAAGAGATTCCCATGAACATACATGAAGCCTACGGAACTCCAAATAGGGGACTGGCGAGATGGCTCAGCAGTTAAGAGCACCGACTGTTCTTCTGAAGGTCCTGAGTTCAAATCCCAACAATCACATGGTGGCTCACAACCATCCGTAATGAGATCTGATGCCCTCTTCTGGTGTGTCTGAAGACAGCTACAGTGTACTTACATATAACAATAAATAAAACTTTAAAATAAAATTAAAAAAAGAACTCCAAATAGACTGGAGAAGGAAAGAAATTCCTTCCATCACATAATAATCAAAACACCAAATGCATTAAATAAAGAAAGAATATTAAAAGCAGTAAAGGAAAAGAGTCAAGTAACATATAAAGGCAGATCTATCAGAATTACACCAGACTTCTCAACAGAGACTATGAAAGCCAGAAGATCCTGGACAGATGTTATACAGATCCTAAGAGAACATAAATGCCAGCCCAGATTACTATACCCAGCAAAACTCTCAATTAACATAGACAGAGAAAATAAGATATTCTACAACAAAACCAAATTTATGCAATATCTTCTCACAAATCCAGCCCTTCAAAGGATAATAAATGGAAAACACCAACACAAGGAGGGAAATGACACCCTAGAAAAAGCAAGAAAGTAATCTTTTAACAAACCTAAAAGAAGATTGGCACGCAAACATAACTCCACCTCTAACAACAAAAATAACAGGGAGTAACCATCACTTTTCCTTAATATCTCTTAATATCAGTTGACTCAGTTCCCCAATAAAAAGACATAGACTAACAGACTGGATACCTAAATAGGACCCAGCATTTTGTTGCATACGGAACTGCACCTCAGTGACAAAGACAAACACTACCTCAGAGTAAAAGGTTGAAATACAATTTTCCAATCAAATGGTCCCAAGAAACAAGCTGGAGTAGCTATTCTCATATCAAATAAAATTGACTTTCAACCAAAAGTTATCAAAAAGGATAATGAAGGACACTTCATTCTGGTCAAAGGAAAACTCTACAAAGATGAACTCTCAATTCTGCACATCTATGCTCCAAATGCAAGGGCACCCACATTCATAAAAGAAACTTTACTAAAGTTCAAAGCATACATCACACCCCACACAATAATAGTGGGAGACTTCAACACCCCACTCTCAGCAATGGACAGATCATGGAAACAGAAACTAAACAGAGACACAGTGAAACTAACAGAAGTTATGAACCAAATGGATCTAACAGATATTTATACAACATTTCATCCTAAAGCAAACAAATATACCTTCTTCTCAGCACCTCATGGTATCTTCTCCAAAACTGACCATATAATTGGCCACAAAATAGTCCTCAATGGATACAGGAAGATTGAAATAATCCCATGCACCCTATCAGATCATCACGGACTAAGACTGTTCTTAAATTCCAACAAAATCAATGGAAAATGGAAAACACAGACACATCAAAACTGAATAATGTTCTATTCAATGATAACTTATTAAAGGAAGAAATAAAGAAAGAAATTAAAGACTTTTAAGAATTTAATGAAAATGAAGACACATCATACCAAAACTTGTGGGACACAATGAAAGCAGTGCTAAGAGGAAAACTCATAGCTCTAAGTGTCTCCAAAAAGAAACTGAAGAAAGCTTACACTAGCAGCTTGGCAACACACCTGAAAGCTCTAAAACAAAAAGAAGCAAATACACCCAAGAGGAGTAGACCACAGGAAATAATCAAACTCAGGGCTGAAATCAACCAAACAGAAACAAAAAGAACTGTATAAAAGATCAACAAAACTAGGAGCTGGTTCTTTGAGAAAATCAAAAAGATAGATAAACCCTTAGCAGAGTAACCATAGACAACAGAGACAGTATCCAAATTAATAAAATCAGAAATGAAAAGGGAGACATAACAATGGAAACCGTGAAAATTCAAAAAATCATCAGATCCTACTACAGAAGTTTATACTCAATTAAATTGTACAACCTGGATGAAATGAACAATTTTCTAGACACATACAAGGTGCCAAAGATAAAACAGAATCAGATAAGCCATTCAAACAGTCCCATAATCCCTAAAAAAATAGAAGCAGTCATTAATAGTCTTCCAACCAAAAATAAAATAAAATAAAATAAAATAAAATAAAATAAAAAATAAAAAGCCCAGGACGAGATAGAGTTAGTGGAGAATTCTATCAGATCTTTAAAGAAGACCTAATACCAATACTCTTCAAACTATTCCATGAATGTACACTACCCAATTCATCCTATGAAGCCACAATTATGCTTATACCTAAGCCACACAAAGACTAAACAAAGAAAGAGAACTTCAGGCCAATCTCCCTTATGAACATTGATGCAAAAATACTTAATAAAATTCTTGCCAACCAAATCCAAGAACCCATGAAAATGATCATTCATCATGATCAAGTAGGCTTCATCCCAGGGATGTAGGGATGGTTCAATATATGGAAATCCATCAAGGTAATCCACTACATAAACACACTTAAAGAAAAAAAAAAAACATCATGCTGAAAAAGCATTTGACAAAATTTAGCATCCCTTCATGTTAAAAGTCTTGGAAAGATCAGGAATTCAAGGCTCATACCTAAACATAGTAAAAGCAATACACCAAAAACCAAAGCCAACATCAAACTGAATGGAGGAAAACTTGAAGCAATCCCAGTAAGATCAGGGAGGGACTAGACAAGACTGCCCACTCTCTCCCTATCTATTCAATAGTACTTGACGTTCTAGCTAGGGCAATTAGATAACAAAAGGAAGTCAAAGGGATACAAATTGGAAAGGAAGAAGTCAAACTATCACTATTTGCAGATGATATGCTTGTATACTTAAGTGACCCCAAAAATTCCACCAGAGAACTCCTAAAGCTGATAAACAGTTTCAGAAAAGTGGCTGGATATAAAACTAACTCAAATCAGTAGCCTTCCTCTACTCAAAGGATAAACAGGGTGATAAATAAATTAGGGAAATGACACCCTTCACATCACAAATAATATTACAAACCTTGGTGTGACTCTAACCAAACAAGTGAACGATCTGTATTACAAGAACTTCAAGTCTCTGAAGAAAGAAATCGAAGATCTCAGAAGATGGAAAGATCTCCCATGCTCATGGATTGGCAGGATTAATAGAGTAAAAATGGCCATCTTGCCGAAAGCAGTCTACAGATTCAATGCAATCCTCATCAAAATTCCAAATCAATTCTTCATAGAGTTAGAAAGCAATTTAAAAATTCATTTGGAATAACAAAAACCCCAGGATAGTGAAAACTATTCTCAACAATAAAAGAATTTCTGGGGGAATCATCATCCCTGACCTCAAGCTGTATTACAGGGAAGTAGTGAAAAAAAAAAAAAAAACCAAAACAACAAAAACAAAACAAAACTGCATGGTATTGGTACAGAGACAGGCAGGTAGATCAATGAATAGAGTTGAAGACTCAGAAATGAACCCAAATAGGTAGGGTCACTTGATCTTTGACAAAGGTGCTAAAACCATCCAGTGGAAAAAATACAGCATTTCTATCAAATGGTGCTGGTTCAACTGGCAGTCAGCATGTAGAAAAATGCAAATTGACCCATTCTTATCTCCTTGTACAAAGTTCAAGTCCAAGTGGATCAAAGACCTCCACATAAAACCAGATACACTAAAACTTATAGAGCAGAAAGTGGGAAACAGCCTCAAACACATGGGCACAGGGGGAAATTTCCTGAACAGAACACCAGTGGCTTATGATGTAAGATCAAGAATTGACAAATGGGACCTCATAAAATTGCAAAGCTTCTGTAAGGCAATGGACACTGTCAATAGGACAAAAATGCAACCAACAGATTGGGAAAAGATCTTTACCAATCTTACATCCAGTAGAGGGCTAATACCCAATATATACAAAGAACTCAAGAAGTTAGACTCCAGAGAACCAAATAACCCTATTAAAAATGGGGTACACAGCTAAACAAAGAATTTTCAACTGAGGAATATCGAATAGTCAAGAAATATATTTTAAAAATGTTCAACATTCTTAATCATCAGAGAAATGCAAATCAAAATAACCCTGAGATTCCACCTCACACTGGTCAGAATGGCTAAAATCAAAAACTCAGGTGACAACAGATGATGGTGAAGATGTGGAAAAAGAGGACCACTTCTCCATTGCTGGTGGAATTGCAAACTGGTACAACCACTCTGGAAATCAGTTTGGTGGGTCCTCAGAAAATTGGACATAGTACTACCTGAGGACTGAGCTATACCACTCCTGGACATATACCCAGAAGATGCTCCAACATGTAATAAGGACACATGCTCCACTATGTTCATAGCAGCCTTATTTATAATAGTGAGAAGCTGGAAAGAACACAGATGTCCCTCAACAGAGAAATGGATACAGAAAATGTGGTACATTTACACAATGGAGTACTACTCAGCTATTAAAAACGATGTATTCATGAAGTTCTTAAGCAAAAAAAAAAAAAAAAAAAATCATCCTGAGGGAGGTAACCCAATTGCAAAAGAACACACATGGCATGCACTCACTGATAAGTGGATATTAGCCCAAAAGGTCCAAATAACCTTTAAAGAAAACCAACATTAACACTGTAAGATAATCTTCACCCTCTTAATTTGGAAACAATTCCAAATTTCTTCACTCTTAGTATGGGAAACGGGGTGCTCAAGTTCCTGTAGGTACACAGTACAAAAACAGTGCCTTTTATACTTAAATACACATAAAACCCTTTGACTCAGCAGCTCTATCCTAAGAAATTCATTGATGTCACTATGTGAAATATACTATAGTATCTTTAAAATAATAGTGTGAAAGCCCTTGTGATAGTTTTATATCTTTAATAGAATGTAGAATAGCATGTAGATTTAACTAGAAATGTGTATTAGTAAGTGCTAGGGGAAAATGTAGGTGGTGTATGCATATTTTAAAATATAATTTACACTGTCACTGTGATTGATTGGTAAATCTGTTGTCATTTGTTCCCCATGGCTCTGTGGAAAGGGAGGCATTCCAGGTCATACGTAACCTCTGGTTAGCTTTAATTTCTTTCTCCTTGCCTGCCCGCTTGCCTTCCTTCCTTCTTTCCTGTTTTCCTTTCTTTTCTCCCTCCCTCTCTCATTCCCTCCCTTCCCTCTTTCTCCCTCCTGTTCATCCCTATCACACGCTGTGATAGTATATGCTCCTTCTATTATATAGATAAGTAAGCCTAAGTAGATAAGCACAGTTGATAAGGTATTATAAACCCATAACTAATATTTTAGTTTTAGACCAATATAGAGATTAATCAAAACCAGAAAAACTTTGTAAATACATTTCCCCCAAATAGGAACGTGTGTTATATGAGTTGTATGAAAAGAACTTAAGCTAAAACGCACATAGATAACAAGCATAGGGAGGAGTTTTAACTTCGAAGTCTAATCTAAAAAGACCAATAAGATTGACTCACGTGAGCTCTGTCTCTGAAAATCTTTTTTTTTTTTTTTTTTAATGGTAAAGATGAGGTTTTTCCCTGCCTCAGCCACTAGAGGACAGCAAGCGATTGGACATCTGCAGAAGGTCCATGACTGCTGGTGTGACCAAATTGCCCACCACACACACAGGCACACTTTTTTAGTTCACAGTTCTCTCTGTAAAATGTGGAGTGGATTGTTGACCTAGTAGCTCTAACATCTCTGTCTACACACACACAATTCACTTACACATTAGCTATTAAAATTTAATCAGAAAACCAACAAAAATCATTTTAACTCAAATCTGTAGAGATGGACTATTCTCTTTTTAATAAAAAGTGCATCACTAGGAATGAAGAGAAGGTTAAGTAAGACCCCTTGCTGGCAAGTCTGACAATCAGAGTCCATCCTCAGACCCCACATGGTAGAAGGAGGGAACCAATGCCTCAAACATGATTTCTGACCTCCACATGCACCACACACACACACACACACACACACACACACACACACACACACACACAGGGAGAAGGAGAGGGAAAGGAGAGAGGGAGGGGGAGGGGGAGGGGGAGGGGAGGGGAGGGGAAGAGAGGGGAGGGGAGGGGAGGGGAAGAGAGGGGAGGGGAGGGGAGGGAGGCAATTATTGAGACCTTTCTGTCAGCCAGCTACTGGTTCAAGCACTTTGCTTATGTTGTTATTTGCACAACAAGCATGCAGTTTCTCACTTATAGAGGTATGATGGGTAGGGTCAGAATAGCAGTGCCACATTGCCATGACTCTAGTCTTCTAGAAACCGTCTCTCCAATGATAAAAAGCCAACCCTAATGTCTAACAAATGATAATTATTTCTGTCTGTTGATTCCCTACTTTTGCTTTTATAGAAAATTATTTTCTTGGGCACTTGTCACTCTACATATTGGGTCTTCAGCAGTGCATTTTTTACTAAAAAGAGAAAATAACTCATCTCAACAGATTTGAGAATGTTGCATATGTAACATACCCTGTTACATATGCAATATGTTCTCGACATAAGAACGCTGATGTGCATTCATCAGACAACTATATTGATCCCTACTAACCGCCCTCCTCCTCCTCTTCACATACATATGGACTGTGTACTCCTTCTCTCTCCTCCCTCTCTTTTTCTTACACACACACCACAACACACAGGCATGCCTGGGGTGTTCCACCCTTATCTCCCCACCCCCTCGCCTTGCTTCCTCATACCTCATTGCAGTTGACAGGCAAGTTGTTCTGGGTGCATACCTCTTCTCCATACTAAAGAAGCAACAATGTCACTACTGACCTGTGGTTATTTCTAGTATCTGATTTAATGTTGGTAGGACAGCTCATGGACTGACTCTTCATATGTTTTTTAATCATCATTTCATTAACTTATGCCCTGATCTTTATTTCTCGCTATGAGTTTGGGTTGTTCTTGTCTTTCTAAGAATTCAAGTTGTATGATTGGATTGCCTGCTGAATGTCTGATAGTTTAGTTTCTACGATCAGAGATGTAAACTTCCTTCTTGGGGATGCTTTAGTTGTGTCCTATGGTTACAGTAAATTGTGCCTTAATTTTCATTTGATTCTAAAACTGTATTTCTTTAATGACCCTCTAGTTATTCAAGAATGCTTTTTGTTTAATCTCAGTCATTTGTGTAGTTTACATAGTTTTGGATTTTTAGTTTTATCTTACGATGATCAGATAAGATAGCAATAATTCTCTCAATCTCTTTGTGTCCCTTAAGGCTAGCTTTGGGCCTAGAATGAGAGCCGAATTTGAAAAGGTTAGATGGGGTGCTGAGAAGAACGTGTATTCCGAATCTGTTGGTAGAATGGCATATTTTGTATACACTGACTAGATCCACTTGACCTGTAGTATAACTCAAGAGACTCTTTATTAACTTTTCATTTAGAGGGTGAGTTTAAGAATGAATAGATCCTGAAGTCACACACTTTTGTTGGTGTGATGGTTTGTATATCCTTGGACCAGGGAGTGGCACCATCTGAAGGTGTGGCCTTGTTGGAATAGGTGTGACCTGGTTGGAATGGGTGTGTCACTGTGGGTGTGGGTATAAGATCCTCACCCTAGTTGCCTGGAAGTCAGTCTTCCACTAGCAGCCTTTGGATGAAGACATAGAACTCTCAGCTCCTCCTGCACCATGCCTGCCTGGATACTGCCATGCTCCCACCTTGATGATAATGGACTGAACCTCTGAACCTGTAAGCCAGCCCCAATTAAATGTTGTTTTTTTTATAAGACTTGCCTTGGTCATAGTGTCTGTTCACAGCAGTAAAACCCTAACTAATACAGAAGTTGGTACCAGGAGTGGGGTATTGCTGTGATAGGCCTGACCATGCTTTTATTTGAAAGAATGTGGATTTTGGGACTTTGGATTTGGAAAGCAGTGGAATGCTTTAAATGGGGCTTAATGGGTCATCCTAGTAGGAATATGGAAGATTTTGTTGCTGGGAGTGATTTGAACTGTGTTGACCTGGCCCAAGAGATTTCAAAGGAGAAGAATTTCAGAATGTGGCATAAGGACTGGTTTTGTGGTATTTTGGTGAAGAATGTGGCTACTTTTTGCCCTTGTCTGAAAAGTTTGCCTGAGGCTAAGGTGAAGAGACTTGGATTAATTGCATTGACAAAAGAAGTTTCAAAAAAGCCCAGCAGAGACTTTGTTCTCTGGTTAAGTCTTATGAAGAAAAGTTTGAACAAGCATAGCAAGCTTAGAAAGGAAAAATATAAAATATATGAGTATTAAAGGAGTACCAGGAAGTGAAATGGAGCAAAATCTTGTGTTCTAGGAGATAAAGATTAAGGGAGTGGGACCTTGGGGCAAGATCCTACCCAGCTAAATTAGATCCAGGCATGGTGGTACACACCTTTAATCCCATGAGACAAGCATGCTGATCTCTACATTCAAGCTCAATCTACAGAGCAAGAACCAGGATAGCCAAGCTTAGGCAGTGAAGGATTTAGAAAACAGAAAGCTAGTGATAATGTAATAATACAAGGGGATCATGTTCTAGTTCCTGTAAGCAGCAGAACTCGGCAGCTTCAGCCATGTGCCTCTGGCTCTAGAGTTAAGAATGGAAGGAACTACTGGGAAAATTGATGCTGGTTAGCTGGAGCTAAGGAATTAGCGGTGATTAAGAAGAGACCAGCATCGTTGAGGTGAAATCTTCTGGAAATTGTTTTCTGGGAGCACAAAGAAGCTGTGTTCCAGAGATACCCAAGGTTGTGCCTCATGCTGCGGCTGGACTTGGTAATGTGTAAGAGTCACTCAGGTGGTACTGCTTGTGAAGGAATGAAGGGATCATGGAGAGAAGCTGAGGCTTAGCACTGTGAGAGGCCAGGGAAGCCCATTGGAGAAGGTGAAGCCTCAGCTGTAGTTGATGGCCCAGGATTGAAGGGGTCATGCAAAGGATTTGAGGCTTGGCACCCTGAAGAGAGCCTATGAGAGGCTATTGGTGAAGCCTAGTTGGAGTGGAACACCCCAGTGTATTGGAGATGTCAGTACCATGGGATGATCACCAAGAACAGCAGCCGTAATGGAGTGGATCAACCTGAGCATAGAGTGCTACAGAGGACAGAGATGGAGAAGTGATGCCAGCCCTTAGGAGGAGCCCAAAAGATCAAGTGGAATCCCAGACATTGAAAGAAGAAGCTGTAACATTGAAATTGCCTTGGAGACTCAAAGATGTTAAAGATGCCAGAGCCATGGGATACATGCTGAAGAAAGCTGCTAACAGGGAGTGAAACCAGCCCAGGAGGAAGCAGTTTGTTGCAGTCAAAAAAGATGAAAAAGGAGTGGAGATCTGAAGATCACTTTGACATCAGCCATGGAGATGCAGAGTTTGGAGTTTGCCCAGCTGGTTTCCTGCCTTGCTTTGGGGATTACAGTTAATTAAGTTGAATGAATCTCAGAAGAGACCTTGAACTTTGGACTTTTAACATTGTTGCAACTGCTATAGACTATGAGGACTTTGAAAGTTGCACTAAATGCATTTTGCATTATGCTATGTTTAAGTATGGCCCCCATAGACTCATGTTTTTTAACAAGTCTATGGGGACCAGGGAGTGGAATGTGATGGTTTGTATATCCTTGGACCAGGGAGTGGCACCATCTGAAGGTGTGGCCTTGTTGGAATAGGTGTGACCTGGTTGGAATGGGTGTGTCACTGTGGGTGTGGGTATAAGATCCTCACCCTAGTTGCCTGGAAGTCAGTCTTCCACTAGCAGCCTTTGGATGAAGACATAGAACTCTCAGCTCCTCCTGCACCATGCCTGCCTGGATACTGCCATGCTCCCACCTTGATGATAATGGACTGAACCTCTGAACCTGTAAGCCAGCCCCAATTAAATGTTGTTTTTTTTATAAGACTTGCCTTGGTCATAGTGTCTGTTCACAGCAGTAAAACCCTAACTAATACAGTTGGGGATTTGGTTCTAATGCTTTGTCTAAATTCAGCTCCAAAACTCGGGCTTCCAGACTCAGAAGGCCCCTGCTCCCAGCTGGCTTTGACTGTTAATAAAGAATTACAGTATAGCTGGACAGGGAGATGGAGGTGGGGCTCTTAGATTGCTCTGGCAAGGGACTGAGTGGGTAGAAGACCAAAGAGAATCTCCATGATGGGAGAGCAGAGAGATTAAACTTAAGGTCCTGTCCACACATAAGAATCAAGGTAAATGACCAGAGGAACTACTCCCCTGACTGGGTCTGGGGTAGCAAAGATAAAATATAGATTTAGAAAATGTTAACCAAGAATTTCCAGAGTGGAGTGTGTGTTAGTCACAGGGAGTTTCAGAAAGTGCCCAGCCACTGAGCCAGTAAAGCGTATTAAAAATATCACTGCGTGTATGTGTCTGTCATTCACAAATCCAGAGCTCTGAAGGGTGGCTAGATGCACATTTGACCCGCTGGGAGCTCAAGGCAGATTAACTGTTTACCTCTACACACTTTTACTGTTACCAGGACATATCAGACCTTTTTCTGTCCATTAATCTTTATTTTATGAAGTGGGTGCCCCAGAATTCAGCAATACACATATATAATTGTTATATCTGTGTGATGAATTGTTCCTTTGATTAACACATAGTGGCCTTCTTTCTTCAACAACTTTCAATTTGCCATCTGTTTTGCCATCTATCAGAATAGCTCCACCAATTGTTTGGTTTTGTTGTTGATGTTGTTGTTGTTGTTGTTGTTGTTGTTTAACAGCTTCAACTCCCTTCATAGATTGTGTCCTTCCTTTGACTCTCAGTGTGTGGGTGTGTTTGCCAATGAGTGAGTTTCTTAGAGGCAACAGATAAGTGAATCTGGTTTTTTAAGCCAGTCTTTATCTTGCTATTGGTGAACCAAACTGAGGCCATTTTCACTTAAACTCTGACTGAGGGATTGCCAGTTTCTCTAATTTTGTTGATTGTTTGCATAGATGGTTGGATGGTTGTCCTTTTTCTTTCTCTCCAGTTAGCTTAATGAGCTACCTCCTCTCCAGTTAGCTTAATGAGCTAGATTTTATTGGCTCCTAGCTTTCCTTTATTTGTGTATTTTCTCATGCTGTTTATTCTTTCCTTACTCTTTCTGTGGTCATGTGCTGGGGTTCTCTTTCCCCCTCCTCTCACAGCATCTCCTTAAGCTCCTTTTCAGTGCTGTCTTCATGACCAGGAACTGCCTTCTTTTGTGCTGGTATATCTCCCCATCTGTTTTCAGATAGCTGTGCTGGATATAGCCATCTTGTCTTGACAGGCAGACAGACTGAAATCCATTTAGAGCTTGAAGTATATCATTGCGTGCTTTTCTGGGTTTTAGTATTGCTGACTGGAGGTGTGATGTCAATCTGGAGTGTTTGCCTTTGTAGATGAGTGGGCCTTCTTCCCTTACAACTCCGGCTGCTGCTTCTCTGGCTTTGTGTTTTTGCCCTCTTGATTGTAGTATCATTGAGAAGTTTTTCTGGCAAGTGTCATGCATTTGCTGTGCACCCTATGCTCAAGGTTTGGAAAATCTTCCACTGTAAGCTCAATGGACAGACTTGCCTTGCCTCTTAACTTTATCTCGGCTCTTTCTTCCACCCCATCGATCTTGGTGACTTGGTTGCATTTAAGAGGTGTAGGGTGTGGTGGTCTTGCTCCCGTGTTCATTTTTATTGTTTTCACCCATACTTGCTCAGTGCCAACCTCCATCTAGACATTCTTTCATAGGCAGGGTTGAGTCTCTTGGTGATGCTTCCTATTGTGGTTTTTTGTTTGTTTGTTTCCCTTTTTCACTTGTTTTCTAGTGGTTTATTGAAATGAACACTTTTTTCGCAATTTCTAAAATGTACTTAGTTTAAATATATATATATATTTTTAAAAAACAATTTTTTATTAGATATTTTCTTCATTTATATTTTAAATGCTATCCTGAAAGTCCCCTATAACCTCCCCAGCCCTGCTCCCAACCCACCCACTCCAGCTTCCTGGCCCTGGCATTCCCCTGTATTGGGGCATATAAACTTTGCAAGACCAAGGGCCTCTCCTCCCATTGATGGCCAATTAGGCCATCTTCTGCTACATATGCAGCTAGAGACACAAGCTCTGGGGTACTGGTTAGTTCATATTGTTGTTCCACCTATAGGGTTGCAGATCCCCCCTGCTCCTTGGGTACTTTCTCTAGCTTCTCCATTGGGGGCCCTGTGTTCCATCCAATAGTGACATCTTCACTTCTGTGTTTGCCAGGCACTGGCATAGCCTCACAAGAGAGAGCTATATCAGGGTCCTGTCAGCAAAATCGTTCTGGCATATGCAATAATGTCTCGGTTTGGTGGCTGTGTATGGGATGGATCCCAGATGGGGAAGTCTCTGAATGGTCCATCCTTCCATCTCAGCTCTGAACTTTGTCTCTGTAACTCCTTCCATGGGTGTTTTGTTCCCCATTCTAAGGGGGAACGAAATATCCAAAGTATCCAAACTTTGGTCTTCCTTCTTCTTGAGTTTCATGTATTTTGCAACAGGTATCATTGTTTTTAATAGCTGAGTAGTTCTCCATTGTGTAAATGTACTACATTTTCTGTATCCATTCCTGTGTTGAGGGACATCTGGGCTCTTTCCAGCTTCTGTCTATTATAAACAAGGGTGCTATGAATATAGAGGAGCATGTATCCTTATTACAAGTTGGAAAATCTTCTGAGTATATGCCTAGGAGAGGTATTGGATCTTTCAGTAGTACTATGTCCAATTTTCTAAGGACCCACCAGACTAATTTCCAGAGTGGTTGTACCAGCTTGCAATCCCACCAGCAATGGAGGAGTGTTCCTCTTTCACCACATCCTCACCAGCATCTGCTCTCACTTGAAATTTTGATCTTAGCCATTCTGACTGACGTGAGGTGGAATCTCAGGGTTGTTTTGATTTGCATTTCCCTGATGGTTAAGGATGTTGAACATTTTTTCAGGTGCTTCTCATCCGTTCAGTATTCCTCAGCTGAGAATTCTTTGTTTAGCTCTGTACCCTGTTTTTTAATGGGGTTATTTGATTTTCTGGAATCCACCTTGTTGAGTTTTGTTGTTGTTGTTGTTGTTGTTGTTGTTGTTTGTATATATTGCATATTGGTCCCCTATCTGATTTAGGATAGGTAAAGATCCTTTCCCAATCTGTTGGTAGTCTTTTTGTCTTATCGACAGTATCTTTTGCCCTACAGAAGCTTTGCAATTTTATGAGGTCCCATTTGTCGATTCTTGATCTTACAGCACAAGCAATTGCTGTTCTGTTCAGGAATTTTTCCCCTGTGCCCATATCTTCGAGGTTTTTCCCCACTTTCTCCTCTAAAGTTTCAGTGTCTCTTGTTTTATGTAGAGGTCCTTGATCCACTTAGACTTGATCTTTGTACAAGGAGATAGAAATGGATCAATTAACATTCTTCTACATGATAACTGCCAGTTGTGCCAGCACCATTTGTTGAAAATGCTGTCTTTTTTTCCCACTGGATGGTTTTAGCTCCCTTGTCAAAGATCAAGTGACCATCGGTGTGTGGGTTTACTTCTGGATCTTCAATTCTATTCCATTGGTCTACCTGTCTGTCGCTGTACCAGTACCATGTAGTTTTTATCATAACTGCTTTGTAGTACAGCTTGAGGTCAGGCATGGTGAATCCACCAGAGGTTCTTTTATTGTTAAGAATAGTTTTTGCTATCCTAGGTTTTTTTTATTCAAGATGAATTTGCAAATTGCTCTTTATAACTCTGTGAAGAATTGAGTTGGAATTTTGATGGGGATTACAGTGAATCTGCAGATTGCTTTCAGCAAGATAACCATTTTTATGATATTAATCCTGCCAATCCCTGAGCATGGGAGATCTTTCCTTCTTCTGAGGTCTTCAATTTCTTTCTTCAGAGACTTGAAGTTCTTATCATACAGATCTTTCACTTTCTTAGTTAGAGTCACACCAAGGTATTCTATATTATTTGTGACTATTGTGCAGGGTGTAGTTTTCCTAATTTTTCTTTCTCAGCCTGTTTATCCTTTGTGTAGAGAAAGGCCATTGATTTGTTTGAATTAATTTTATATCCAGCTACTGCACTGAAGCTATTTGTTAGGTTTAGGAGTTCTCTGGTGGAATTTTTAGGGTCACTTATGTATACTATCATATCATCTGCAAATAGTGTTTTTTGACTTCTTCCTTTCCAATTTGTGTAACCTTGATTTCCTTTTGTTGTGTAATTGCTCTGTCTAGGACTTCAAGTACTATATTGAATAGGTAGGGAGAAAGTGGGCAGCTTTGTCTAGTCCCTGATTTTAGTGGGATTACTTCAAGTTTCTCTCCATTTAGTTTGATGTTGGCTACGGGTTGGCTGTATATTGCTTTTATTATGTTTAGGTATGAGCCTTGAATTCCTGTTCTTTCCATGACTGTTCTCTTGAAGGGGTATTGGATTTTATCAAATGCTTTCTCAGCATCTAAGGAGAAGATCATGTGAATTTTATCTTTGAGTGTTTTTATATAGTGGATTAACTTGATGGATTTCCATATATTAAACCATCCCTGCATCCCTGGAATGAAGCCTACTTGATCATGATGGATGATCGTTTTGATGTGTTCTTGGATTCGATTTGCGAATTTTATTGAGTATTTTTGCATTGATATTCATAAGAAAATTGGTCTGAAGTTCTCTTTCTTTGTTGGGCCTTTATGTGGTTTAGGTATCAGAGTAATTGTGGCTTTGTAGAATGAATTGGGTAGAGTACCTTCTGTTTCTATTTTGTGGAATAGTTTGAGGAGAGTTGGAATTAGGTCTTCTTTGAAGGTCTGATAGACTTCTGCACAAAACTCATCCGTTCCTGGGTTCTTTTTGTTGTTGTTGTTTGTTTGTTTTGTTTCTTTGTTGTTTTTGTTGGGAGACTATTAATGACTAATTCTATTTCTTTAGGGGAAATGGGACTGTTTAGATCATTAATCTGATCCTGATTTAACTTTGGTACCTGGTATCTGCTTAGGAAATTGTCCATTTCATCCAGGTTTTTCTAGTTTTGTTGAGTATAGACTTTTGTAGTAGGATCTGATGATGTTTTGTATTTCCTCATGTTCTGTTTTTATGTCTCCTTTTTCATTTCTGATTTTGTTAATTAGGATACTATCCCTGTGCCCTCTAGTTAGTCTTGTTAAGGGTTTATCTATCTTGTTAATTTTTTTCAAAGAACCAGCTCCTTGTTTGTTTGAATCTTTGAATAGTTCTTTTTGTTTCCACTTGGTTGATTTCAGCCCTAAGTTCGATTATTTCTTGCCATCTACTCCTCTTGGGTGAATTTGCTTCCTTTCATTCTGGAGCTTCTAAGTGTGCTGTCAGGCTGCTAGTGTATGCTCTCTCTAGTTTCTTTTTGGAGGAACTCAGGGCTATGAGTTTTCCTCTTAGCCCTGCCTTCATTGTATTCTATAAATTTGTGTATATTGTGGCTTCATTTCCATTAACTCTAAAAAGTCTTTAATTTCTTTCTTTATTTCTTCCTTGACCAAGGTTATCATTGAGTAGAGTGTTATTCAGTTTACATGTGAATGTTGGCTTTCTATTATTTATACTGTTATTGAAGATCAGCCTTAGTCCTGGTGATCTGATAGGATGCATGGGATAATTTCAATATTTTTGTGTCTGCTGAGGCCTGTTTTGTGACTGATTATATGTTCAATTTTGGAGGAGGTACTATGAGGTGTTGAGAAAAAGGTATAATCTTTTGTTTAGGATAAAATGTTTTCTAGATATCTGTTAAATCCATTTGTTTCATAACTTCTGTTAGTTCCCTTGTGTCTCTGTTTAGTTTCTGTTTCCAAGATCTGTCCATTGATGAGAGTGTGGTGTTGAAGTCTCACACTATTATTGTGTGAGCTGCAATGAGTGCTTTGAGCTTACTAAAGTTTCTTTAATGAATGTGGCTGCCCTTGCATTTGGAGCATAGATATTCAGAATTGAGAGTTCATCTTGGTAGATTTTACCTTTGATGAGTATAAAGTGAACCTCCTTGTCTTTTTTTATAACTTTGGGTTAGAAGTCAATTTAATTCAATATTAGAATGGCTATTCCAGCTTGTTTCTTCAGGCCATTTCCTTGGAAAATTGTTTTTCAGTCTTTCATTCTGAGGTAGTGTCTGTCTTTTTCCCTGATGTGGGTTTACTGTAGGCAGCAAAATGTTGGGTCCTGTTTGTGTAGCAAGTCTGTTAGTCTATGTCTTTTTATTAGGGAATTGAGTCCATTGATATTAAGAGATATTAAAGAAAAATAATTGTTGCTTCCTGTTATTTTTGTTGTTAAAGTTGGGATTCTGTTCTTGCGGCTGTCTTCTTTTAGGTTTGTTGAAGGATTACTTTCTTGCTTTTTCTAGTGTGTAGTTTCTGTCCTTGTGTTGGTATTTTCCCTTTATTATCCTTTGAAGGGCTGGATTCATAGAAACATAATGTCTGAATTTGGTTTTGTCATGGAATACTTTGGTTTCTCCTTCTATGGTAATTGAGAGTTTTGCTGGGTACAGTAGCCTGGGCTGGCATTTGTGTTCTCTTAGGGTCTGTATAACATCTGTCTAGGATCTTCTGGCTTTCATAGACTCTGGTGAGAAATCTGGTGTAGTTCTGATAGGCCTGCCTTTATATGTTACTTGATCTTTTTCCTTTACTGCTTTTAATATTCTGTCTTTATTTAGTGCATTTGTTGTTCTGATTATTACGTGTTGGGAGGCATTTCTTTTCAGGTCCAGTCTATTTGGAGTTCTGTAGGTTTCCTGTATGTTCATGGGCATTTCTTTCTTTAGATTAGGGAAGTTTTCTTCTATAATTTTGTTGAAGATATTTATTGGCACTTTAAATTGAAAATCTTCATTCTCATCTATACCTACTATCCTTAGGTTTGGTCTTCTCATTGTGTCCTGGATTTCCTGGATGTTTTGAATTAGGATCTTTCTGCATTTTGCATTTTCTTTGATTGTTGTGTCCATGTTTTCTATGGAATCTTCTGCACCTGAGATTCTCTCTTCCATCTATTGTATTCTGTTGCTGATGCTTGCATCTATGGTTTCTGATTTCTTTCCTAGAATTTCTATCTCCAGAGTTGTCTGCCTTTGGGTTTTCTTTATTGTTTCTTCTTCCATTTTTAGATCTTAGATGGTTTTTTCAATTCCATTACCTGCTTGGTTGTGTTTTTCTGTAATTCTTTAAGGGATTTTTGTGTTTCCTCTTTAAGGGCTTCTACCTGTTTAACAGTGTTTTCCTGTAATTCTTTGAGGGATTTTTTGTGCTTCCTCTTTAAGAAATTCTACCTGTTTAGCAGTGTCCTCCTGAATTTATTTGAGTTATTAATGCCCTTCTTAAAATCCTCTACCAGCATCATGAGACATGATTTTCAATCTGATTCTTGCTTTTCAGGTCTGTTGGGGTATCCGGGACTCACTGTGGTGGGGCTTCCTGGGTTCTGATGATGCTGAGTGGTCTTGGTTTCAGTTAGTAAGATTGTTATGTTTGCCTTTTGCCATCTGGTAATCTCTGGTGTTAGATGTTCTAGCTGTCTCTGGCTGGAGCTTATTCCTCCTCTGATTCTGTTAGCCTCTGTCAGCACTCCTGGGAGTCCAACTCTCTCCTGAGTCCCAGTGGTCAGAGCACTCTCTGTAGGCAAGCTCTCCTCTTGCAGGGAAGGTTCACAGAGTTTTGGAGCTCAGATCCACCTCCTGACTGAAGATGAAGGCCTGAAGGGACCATGTCCAAGAAGCTCTGTTGCTTCTGTGACCTGAGTACTCTCCTGTGCAGTCTGGTCTCTGAGAGACCCAGGGTACAAGATGGTGCTCTCACCTGAGTCCCGGAGTCAGAGCCCTCTCTGGAGGCCGACTCTCCTCAGTGATCTTAAAATCTGTGAGTGCTAGGGCGCCTGTGGCATGGAGAGTCCTCAGGGGACTTATATAATAAAGTGGGGGTATTAAAACCACCTATTATTAATTTGTTGATTGACCATCTGTGTCTTTAAATCAGTAGTACCTTTTTTTTTAAATATTTTTATTACATATTTTCCTCAATTACGTTTCCATTGCTATCCCAAAAGTCCCCCATAGCGCCCCCCCACTTCTCTATCCACCCATTCCCATTCTTTTGGCCCTGGCATTCCCCTATATTGGGGCATATAAAGTTTGCAAGTCCAATGGGCCTCTCTTTCCATTGATGGCTGACTAGGCCATCTTTCGATACATATGCAGCTAGAGACAAGAGATCCGGGGTTCTAGTTAGTACATCATGTTGTTCCAACAATAGGGTTGCAGATCCCTTTAGCTCCTTGGGTACTTACTCTAGCTTCTCCATTGGGAGCCCTGTGATACATCCAATAGCTGACTGTGAACATCCACTCCTGTGTTTGCTAGGCCCCAGCATCGTCTCACAAGAGACAGCTATATTTGGGTCCTTTCAGCAAAATCTTGTTAGTGTATGCAATGGTGTCAGCGTTTAGAAGTTGATTATGGGATGGATCCCTGGGTACGGCAGTCTCTAAATGGTCCATCCTTTCATCACCGCTACGAACTTTGTCTCTGTAACTCCTTCCCTGGGTGTTTTGTTCCCAATTCTGAGAAGGTGCACAGTGTCCACACTTTGGTCTTCATTCTTCTTGAGTTTCATGCGTTTAGCAAATTGTATCTTAAATCTTGGGTATCCTAAGTTTTGGGCTAATATCCACTTATCAGTGAATACATATTGTGTGAGTTCTTTTGTGATTGTGTTACTTCACTCAAGATGATGCCCTCCAGGTCCATCCATTTGGCTAGGAATTTCATAAATTCATTCTTTTTAATAGCTGAGTAGTACTCCATTGTGTAAATGTACCATAATTTCTGTATCCATTCCTCTGTTGAGGGACATCTGGGTTCTTTCCAGCTTCTGGCTATTATAAATAGGGCTGCTATGAACATAGTGGAACATGTGTCCTTTTTACCGGTTGGGACATCTTCTGGATATATGCCCAGGAGAGGTATTGCTGGATCCTCCGGTAGTACTATGTCCAATTTTCTGAGGAACCGCCAGACTGATTTCCAGAGTGGTTGTACAAGCTTGCAATCCCACCAACAATGGAGGAGTGTTCCTCTTTCTCCACATCCTCGCCAGCAACTGCTGTCACCTGAATTTTTGATCTTAGCCATTCTGACTGGTGTGAGGTGGAATCTCAGGGTTGTTTTGATTTGCATTTCCCTGATGATTAAGGATGTTGAACATTTTTTCAGGTGTTTCTCTGCCATTCGGTATTCCTCAGGCGAGAATTCTTTGTTCAGTTCTGAGCCCCATTTTTTAATGGGGTTATTTGACTTTCTGGAGTCCACCTTCTTGAGTTCTTTATATATATTGGATATTAGTCCCTTATCTGATTTAGGATAGGTGAAGATCCTTTCCCAATCTGTTGGTGGTTTTTTTTGTCTTATTGATGGTGTCTTTAGCCTTGCAGAAGCTTTGTAGTTTCATGAGGTCCCACTTGTCAATTCTCGATCTTACAGCACAAGCCATTACTGTTCTATTCAGGAATTTTTCCCCTGTGCCCATATCTTCAAGGCTTTTCCCCACTTTCTCCTCTATAAGTTTCAGTGTCTCTGGTTTTATGTGAAGTTCCTTGATCCACTTAGACTTGACCTTAGTACAAGGAGATAGGAATGGATCGATTCGCATTCTTCTACATGTTAACAACCAGTTGTGCCAGCACCATTTGTTGAAAATGCTGTCTTTCTTCCACTGGATGTTTTTAGCTCCCTTGTCGAAGATCAAGTGACCGTAGGTGTGTGGGTTCATTTCTGGGTCTTCAATTCTATTCCATTGGTCTATTTGTCTGTCACTATACCAGTACCATGCAGTTTTTATCACAATTGCTCTGTAGTAGAGCTTTAGGTCCGGCATGGTGATTCCACCAGAGGTTCTTTTATCCTTGAGAAGAGTTTTTGCTATCCTAGGTTTTTTGTTATTCCAGATGAATTTGCAGATTGCACTTTCTAATTCGTTGAAGAATTGAGTTGGAATTTTGATGGGGATTGCATTGAATCTGTAGATTGCTTTTGGCAAGATAGCCATTTTTACAATGTTGATCCTGCCAATCCATGAGCATGGGAGATCTTTCCATCTTCTGAGATCTTCTATAATTTCTTTCTTCAGAGACTTGAAGTTTTTATTATACAGATCTTTCACTTCCTTAGTTAGAGTCACGCCAAGATATTTTATATTATTTGTGACTATTGAGAAGGGTGTTGTTTCCCTAATTTCTTTCTCAGCCTGTTTATTCTTTGTGTAGAGAAAGGCCATTGATTTGTTTGAGTTAATTTTATATCCAGCTACTTCACCGAAGCTGTTTATCAGGCTTAGGAGTTCTCTGGTGGAATTTTTAGGGTCACTTAGATATACTATCATATCATCTGCAAAAAGTGATATTTTGACTTCATCTTTTCCAATTTGTATCCCTTTGATCTCCTTTTGTTGTCGAATTGCTCTGGCTAGGACTTCAAGTACAATGTTGAATAGGTATGGAGAAAGTGGACAGCCTTGTCTAGTCCCTGATTTTAGAGGGATTGCTTCAAGCTTCTCACCATTTACTTTGATGTTGGCTACTGGTTTGCTGTAGATTGCTTTTATCATGTTTAGGTATGGGCCTTGAATTCCTGATCTTTCCAAGACTTTTATCATGAATGGGTGTTGGATCTTGTCAAATGCTTTTTCCGCATCTAACGAGATGACCATGTGGTTTTTGTCTTTGAGTTTGTTTATATACTGGATTACGTTGATGGATTTCTGTATATTGAACCATCCCTGCATCCCTGGGATGAAACCTACTTGGTCAGGATGGATGATTGTTTTGATGTGTTCTTGGATTCGGTTAGCAAGAATTTTATTGAGGATTTTTGCATCAATATTCATAAGGGATATTGGTCTGAAGTTTTCTATCTTTGTTGGGTCTTTTTGTGGTTTAGGTATCAGAGTAATTGTGGCTTCATAGAATGAGTTGGGTAGAGTACCTTCTGTTTCTATTTTGTGGAATAGTTTGTGAAGAACTGGGATTAGATCTTCTTTGAAGGTCTGATAGAACTCTGCACTAAACCCATCTGGTCCTGGGCTTTTTTTGGTTGGGAGACTATTAATGACTGCTTCTATTTCTTTGGGGGATATAGGGCTGTTTAGATCATTAACCTGATCTTGATTCAACTTTGGTACCTGGTATCTGTCTAGGAACTTCTCCATTTCATCCAGGTTCTCCAGTTTTGTTGAGTATAGCCTTTGGTAGAAGGATCTGATGGTGTTTTGGATGTCTTCAGGATCTGTTGTTATGTCTCCTTTTTCATTTCTGATTTTGTTAATTAGGATGCTTTCCCTGTGCCCTCTAGTGAGTCTGGCTAAGGGTTTATCTATCTTGTTGATTTTCTCAAAGAACCAGCTCCTTGATTGGTTGATTCTTTGAATAGTTTTTCTTGTTTCCACTTGGTTGATTTCACCCCTGAGTTTGATTATTTCCTGCCGTCTACTCCTCTTGGGTAAATTTGCTTCCTTTTGTTCTAGTGCTTTTAGGTGTGTTGTCAAGCTGCTAATGTGTGCTCTTTCTAGTTTCCTTTTGGAGGCACTCAGAGCTATGAGTTTTCCTCTTAGAAATGCTTTCATTGCGTCCCATAAGTTTGGGTATGTTGTGGCTTCATTTTCATTAAACTCTAAAAAGTCCTTAATTTCTTTCTTTATTCCTTCCTTGACCAAGGTATCATTGAGAAGAGTGTTGTTCAGTTTCCACGTGAAGGTTGGCTTTCTATTATTTATTTTGTTATTGAAGATCAGCCTTAGTCCATGGTGATCTGATAGGATGCATGGGACAATTTCAATGTTTTTGTATCTGTTGAGTCCTGTTTTGTGCCCAATTACGTGGTCAATTTTGGAGAAGGTACCATGAGGTGCTGAGAAGAAGGTGTATCCTTTTGTTTTAGGGTAAAATGTTCTGTAGATATCTGCCAGATCCATTTGATCCATAACTTCTGTTAGTTTCACTGTGTCCCTGTTTAGTTTCTGTTTCCATGATCTGTCCATTGGTGAAAGTGGTGTGTTGAAGTCTCCCACTATTATTGTATGAGGTGCAATGTGTGCTTTGAGATTTACTAAAGTTTCTTTAATGAATGTGGCTGCCTTTGTATTTGGAGCATAGATATTCAGGATTGATAGTTCCTCTTGGAGGATTTTACCTTTGATGAGTATGAAGTGTCCCTCCCTGTCTTTTTTAATGACTTTGGGTTGGAAGTCAATCTTATCAGATATTAGAATGGCTACTCCAGCTTGTTTCTTCATACCATTTGCTTGGAAAATTGTTTTCCAGCCTTTCATTCTGAGGTAGTGTCTATCTTTTTCTCTGAGATGAGTTTCCTGTAAGCAGCAAAATGTTGGGTCTTGTTTGTGTAGCCAGTTTGTTAGTCTATGTCTTTTTATAGGGGAGTTGAGTTCATTGATATTAAGAGATATTAAGGAAAAGTAATTGTTGTTTCCTGTTATTTTTGTTGTTAAAGTTGGCATTCTGTTCTTGTGGCTGTCTTCTTTTAGGTTTGTTGAGGGATTACCTTCTTGTTGTTTCTAGGGCGTGGTTCCTGTCCTTGTATTGGTTTTTTTCTGTTATTATCCTTTGAAGGGCTGGATTCGTGGAGAGATAATGTGTGAATTTGGTTTTGTCGTGGAATACTTTGGTTTCTCCATCTATGTTAATTGAGAGTTTGGCTGGGTATAGTAGCCTGGGCTGGAGTTTGTGTTCTTTTAGTTTCTGTATAACATCCGTCCAGGATCTTCTGGCTTTCATAGTCTCTGGTGAAAAATCTGGTGTAATTCTGATAGGCTTGCCTTTATATGTTACTTGGCCTTTTTCTCTTACTGCTTTTAGTATTCTGTCTTTATTTAGAGCATTTGTTGTTCTGATTATTATGTGTCGGGAGGTATTTCTTTTCTGGTCCAGTCTATTTGGAGTTCTGTAGGCTTCTTGTATGTTCATGGGCATCTCTTTCTTTAGATTTGGGAAGTTTTCTTCTATAATTTTGTTGAAGATGTTTGCTGGTCCTTTGAGTTGAAAATCTTTATTCTCATCCTCTCCTATTATCTGTAGGTTTGGTCTTCTCATTGTGTCCTGTATTTCTTGGATGTTTTGAGTTAGGATCTTTTTGCATTTTACATTTTCCTTGATTGTTGTGCCGATGTTCTCTATGGAATCTTCTGCACCTGAGATTCTCTCTTCCATCTCTTGTATTCTGTTGCAGATGCTCGTATCTATGGTTCCAGATTTCTTTCCTAGGGTTTCTATCTCCAGTGTTGCCTCATTTTGGGTTTTCTTTATTGTGTCTACTTCCCTTTTTAGGTCTAGTATGGTTTTGTTCATTTCCATCATCTGTTTGGATGTGTTTTCCTGTTTTTCTGTAAGGACTTCTACCTGTTTGATTATGTTATCCTGTTTTTCTTTAAGGATTTGTAACTCTTTAGCAGTGTTCTCCTGCAATTCTTTAAGGGATATTTGTGCTTCCTCTTTACTGTCTTCTACCTGTTTACCAGTGTTCCTTTGTATTTCTTTAAGTGTGTTATTAAAGTCCTTCTTGAAGTCCTCTACCATCATCATGAGATATGCTTTTAGATCCGTGTCTAGCTTTTCCGGTGTGTTGGAGTGCCGTGGACTGGGCGAAGTGGGAGTGCTGGGTTCTGATGATGGTGAGTGGTCTTGGTTTCTGTTAGTAAGATTATTACATTTACCTTTCGCCATCTGGTAATCTCTGGGGTTAGTTGTTGTCGTTGTCACTGTTTAAAGATTGGAGCAGAAGCTGTGTTCCACTCACCAGCAGTCTCAAAATCCTGTGGCGGGGGTCGTGGGTAGCTGGCGGGTGTCAGCCGACCCTGTGCCCTAGCTACTCTGGTGCTTTTCTGACCGGAGAGGCTTGTGGCCCTACTGAGGCCGGATTTCTGCCTCCCCAACCAAAGCAGTCTCAGGTCCCGCGTGATTGGACTGGAGCAGAAGCTGTGTTCCACTCACCAGCAGTCTCAAAATCCTGTGGCGGGGGTCCTGGGTAGCTGGCAGGTGTCAGCCGACCCTGCACTCTAGCTACCCCAGTGCTGGTCCGGCCGGAAGAGCTGGTCTTATCTATTTGTGTTTGTGTTTCTTGTATACATCTATATTCTTAATTTGGATGAGTTTTCTCCTATGATCTTGTTAGAACTCTGGCTTCTGACATTGACCTGAAATTCTTCTCCCCCACTTATGCCCATGATTTGTACATTTGGACTTTTTATAGTGCCCAGTATTTTCTGTATATTCCTTTCCTACATTTTTAAATGTTTTATATTCTTGTCTTATTTCATTTGGACCTTTTACTTTATCTTCAAGTCTTGATATTCTATTTTCTATTTGATTCATTCTGCCTGAATTTTCAGGTTGGGTTACTGGGCTTTTCAGTTCCATCTTTATTTCAGTTTAATCAATGTTTCTAATTTTCATTTTGGTCAAATCATGGATTGTTTTATTGCTATCAGTCTTATGTTTGTGTTTTCTTGGGCATTACTTGGGCATTTATTCTCTTTAAGTTATTTCTAATTTTATTTAGCTGTTCCTTTGTAATTTCTTTAAATTCCATTAATTGTTTATTATAAATTATTCTTTTAAATTATATGTCCTGGGGTTCATCCAGATAATCCTTATTGGTAAATATTTGTACAAGACTGATAGGACTTGGATCCTTGCTTAATCTTTCATATTGTTTGAATTTTATGATTAAATCATGACATGTAGTCTTGTTTTGTTAGTTTTGTATCAGATATGGACAGAACAGGATAGGCCAGAAGATAGGATTGTGGGTCAAGTTGGGCGTAGGGCTGGATATGGCTTAAATGGGATAAAGTCAGGTAGACATAGGGGACTAGGGCAGTGTGAACAATGGGCACCTTGGTCAAAGTCTGGAGTTTGAGGATATTTGGGAGCTTTTGGTGGGTACGTGGAGGGTAAGATCAGGCAGACTCACTGAGGCAGATCCTAGAAAAAGATGTTCAGGATCTTGCTTTCTAGAGAGGATGGATATGGTATAAATAGAGCCTATGGGTCAGTAACAGGCATGGAAGGTCATGGTAGAAGCCTAGAGGACCATACAAGAATGATCATTGTCTTCGGGTTTCAATTGCTGTGGCTAAACACTATGAGCAAAAAGCAAGTTGGGAAGCAAAGGGTTTGTTGGTTTATACTTGCACATTTCTGTTAATCACTGAAAGAAGTCAGAACAGAAGTACAAACAAGGCAAGATCCTGGAGGCAAGAGCTTAGGAAGAGGCCATGGAGGGGTGTTGCTTACTGGCTTGCTTCACATGGCTTGCACAGCTTAGCTTACTTTCTTTCTTTCTTTTTTTTTTTTTTTGTTTTTGTTTTTGGTTTGGTTTTTGGTTTTTGGTTTTTGAGACAGGGTTTCTCTGTGTAGCCCTGGCTGTCCTGGAACTCACTCTGTAGACCAGGCTGGCCTCGAACTCAGAAATCCGCCTGCCTCTGCGTCCTGAGTGCTGGGATTAAAGGCGTGCGCCACCACACCCGGCCTCACGGCTTACTTTCTTATAGAGCCTAGGACTACCACCCCAAGGAAGGCACCACCTGCCATGTGCTGGGCTCTCTCCCATTGATCACAAATTGAGAAAAGGCTTTAAAGCTAGATTTCATGGAGGCATTTTATTAACTGAGGTTCCTTCCTCTCTGATGACTAGCTTGCATCAATTGACACACAAAAGGAGCCAGTATAGTCAGATGAGCCCAGAACACTGGATGTGGAATCCTGGCTAGATCTAGGAGTTGGTGAATGTGTGTGTATAGCAAAGATCAGAAGAATTCACCCAGGTATAACTTAGAGAAAATTTTTTGGGATCTGAGTAACCAGGTTGGATGTCAGATGCTTAATTTTAAACAAATATTCCTAGGAGGTGAATTAAACTTTATATAGTCTAAGAAGACAGTAGGAAAAGTGCCATTGAGTGTTATATATAATATAGATGCACACATGGAAGAAGGGATAAATGAATGGGATTTTATCCCTTGAATACAAGAATTATTTCTTCAATGTTTTTTGTATGTCTTCTAAAAACAAAATTTGTTGCTTTAAATACATTGCTTCTATATAGAACACAATGATAAATATTATAGACTAAGCTGTAAGCAAAGTAAACTGTATAATCTTTATGCTGCAATCTAATAAAACTTCTCAGAGAAAGTGTATTTCCTCTTTAAATGGCCCATTAGGTTCCCTCCTAGTAATGATGATTTATAGTTTTATTCCTTACCTTGCATAAGTACTGTTTCTACATTAAAGTCAGTGTATCTTCAAAATGATACCATGCAAGGATGGCAATTTTTCTTTGCTTGAAGTTCAGTTTGGAGCATTATCTCACATTAGAGGTGGTTTGGATTCATAAATATTTAGTTAGGAATCTGATTAATACTGAATGCTTTTCTTTTCTCTCTGAATAATCACAAACTATGCTTTGATTCACACATATGTCAACAAAGTATACATATCACACAACAATAAAATTTCCCCATCACAAGACTAGGGCTCTGCATTTAATCTTAGTTTGGGTCTGAGATGTTAGCTATCCACTCTGTCACTGTGTGCAAAGCACACAGGTGACCCTGAATTTGAATAATGATAACAAATGAGATAGGTTATTCTAAAGGAATATTGGAGTTTCTACATTGAAACTTAAGTTTTACTGGATAGATCTTGAGACAGGGTGTCCTTTTGTGGCCTAGCCTTTAGTTCTCAAGCCTCTTGCCTGAGCTACTTGAATTACAGGCAGGTGCCAATATACCCAGCTAAAAAATAAACTTTATAAACAAAATCTAAACCTGAATATATGTACAAGGATGTTGCAACTCCTCTTCCAATAGTTCTCTGTCTCTCAGAATACCATGTGGTCTGAAGATGGTCATAAATGCATCTGCCCTATGAGTTATGATTGTGTGAGAAATCTAGGGGAAGGTTTTAAAGGAAAAAAGTTTTGATCCAAATAGAGAAAAACTTTAGAGTGAATATCAGATTCATTATGGTAAAGAAAGAAAAGAACCAACTTGCTTATTAGGAGATGAAATTGAATCCTCTTCTATTATGGTATCCTAATTATACCAAAAGCCAGAGGGTAATTATTTTATTTACTGTTTTATTGCTAGAAAGAGACACCGTGACCAAGGCAACTCTTATAAATATAGAGCAATTAATTGATGGCATGTGTGGTGATTTGAATATACTTGGCCTATGGAAAGTAGCACTATTTTGGAAGAGTGGTCTTATTTGAGGAGGCATAGCCTTGTTAGAGAAAATATGCCATTATGGGAGTGGGTATGAGGTCTCCTCCTATGCTCAAGCTTCACTCAGTGAGGAAGAGTTCTTCCTTCTGGTTGCCTTTGGATCAATATGTAGAACTCTCACCTCCTCTAGCACCATATCTGCCTGCAGGCTGTCATGCTTCCCATCATGATGATAATGGACTGAACCTCTAAAACAGGAAGTCAGCCCCAAATAAATGTTTTCTATTATAAATATTTCCTTGGTCATGGTGTCTCTTCATAGCAATAAAATCCTAACTAGGACAGCATGCTTTTGGTTTTAGAGAGTTAGTCTATTATCATCATGCAGGCCAGTAGGCAGGTAGAGATAGTACTAGAGAAGTAGCTAACATCTTTATATCCTGATCTGCAAGAAGCAAGCACAAAGAGACACTGGACATGGTGTGGGCTTTTGAAACTTCAAAGCTACCCCCAAATGACATACTTCCTTCAACAAGGTCCTAACTCCTAAACCTTCTAATCCTTCTCAACAGTCATACTCCCTCATGACTAAGCATTCAAATATGTGAACCTATGGGGGCTGTTTTCATTCAAACCACCACAGTAATAAATGTCATGCTTACTGCTAAGCATCCCTTACCTACTCTACAGATAAAATGAGATGGTCTGTGGGTCATGTCTCTCAGTGGTTCACTTTTTTTGTGTTTTTAGGGACCTGGTTCCACTATGTAGTGCAATCTTACACATGTGTTCCTTTGCCCTCAGCCTCCCAAGTGCCATAGTTACCACTGTCTGTTTATTTGATGGGAGTTATTTTAATTATACTTTACTAAAAAATTAATGTTTTCTTGCTTTGAATTAAAAAAGTACAATTCATAAGAATCAACATGAAAAGAGGAGATTATGGGAATTTTATAAATAAAGACTCATCTTCAAAAAGATTGCACAAACATGTTTACTGTTCTTCCTTTTGTCTCAGTAATTGATGGGTTAAACAGACCCTATGGTGTCATCTACTTCCCTATTGAAGGAAGATTTGATCACTGAGTTATCCTTGAGTGAAATAAATGTTAGTCTTGCAGCACAGAGAAGTAGATGCACAGTGACATTGCTTATTTCTGGACTGGAATCCTCAGTAATTGTCCAAGCTTCTGTGTAGAGAGCCAAGATTTAGTGTTTTCCAAGGGTTTTCTCTGAGAAGACAATTTGTGTCAAGGCCAAAGAGCTTTAGTAAGACTGATGGTTTGTCATTGATAGACTAAAAAAAGAAAATGAAAGGGTGGGGGGAGTCTCCTCCATTCTACCTCTCCAAAGTGTTCAAAGTCTTATTCAGCCTCAGCTCTTGCAACAATTAAGGTCTTTCTTGTCCTTCTGAACTTAAATCTCTCAGAGTAACTACTTCTGGAGAAGTAGGTGAAGACAAAATTCTTCATCTCAATGGAGGAAAAAGAAGCTGAATATAATCACTTGGAATATCTAATGTCTATTTTACATAAAAATTTACACATATTGCTCTACTAAATTAAGTGTCTTAAGATTAGCTATTTGAGTCTGGAGAAACAAGTAACAACATTAGAATCAGCTTTGAGATTCCATTTGAACTCCATGAAGAAGAAATGTTAACAAATGCTTGCAAAGATGTGGGAGAGAGGGCTTATCACTACAGATGGGAGTGTAAGATATTCAGCCACTCTAAAAAAGAGTATGTTAAGTTTCTCAGAAACCTAAACTTGGACTAGAGGATTTCACTATACCGTCCAGGGTCATATCTGTGTTTTTCGCTGCACTCTTAACAATAGCCAAGAAAAGGAACTAGCCTAGATCTCCATCAACAGATAAACAAAACCAAAAAACACTGGGAAGACTAAGGTAATAGCCCACAATGTTTTTGGTGTCTTTTAGACAACCCTGACTAACATCTCTAAAGAGGGTTTCTCATGCCTGGTTTGGGGGGTTTTATTGGAGAACATTGTCAGCCCAGATGGACAATTTTCATTTAAAATACATTACTTTTTAATATATACTACACTGATAAAAATGTCTTGAGGTTTTCTTAATGTAAGCCAAACAAGTCTCCCCTGAATTTACCAGTTACCAGAGTCTGTAAGACCAGCAAGGGATAGAGGGTGGTTAAACATAGTCCAACTCCTCTTCAGTGATACTGGTCAAATCTTTCCTCAAATCCTAAAGACAGGCCACCAAGTATAGGGATGGGATTGCCATCCTACAGTCAAAAACTCTGGCCCAGAAATTTTCCTGTCTAAAAGAACTGTAGGGATAAAAGTGGAAAAAAGACTGAGGGAAAGGCAGTCCAGTGACTGGCCCAACTTGGGATCCATCTCAAGGAGAGGCTACAAGGCCTGACACTATTAGTAATGCTATGGTGTGCTTACAGACAGGAGCTTAGCATGCCTGTCAAGCAGCTGATTGAAGCAGATGCAGGTACTTACACCCAACCAATGGATAGAAGCAAGGGACTCCTATGGGTGAATTAGAGAAAGGCTGGAAGAAGTTGAGGAGGAGGGAGACCCCATAGGAAGACCAGCAGTCTCAACTAACTTAGACCCCTGAGATCTCTCAGACACTGAGCCACCAATCAGGCAACATACACTAGCTGCTCCAAAGCCCTGACACATATACAGCAGAGGACTGCCTGGTCTGTCCTCAGTGGGAGAAGACATGCCTAACCCTCTAGAGAATTGAGGCTCCAGGTAGTGGGGACATCTGGTGGTGGGACATCTTCTTGGAGACATCAGGGAGGAGGAATGGAATGAGGAAGTGTGGGAGGATGGATGGGGAAGGGGATGAAGACAGGATTGTTTAAAAAAAAAGTAATAATGATAAATGTATGCCAAGTTGATAATCATACTATCATGAATACACCTGATCCCACCTCAATGCTATATTATTATTTTTTTTTATTTTGTCCTTTTCTGTAGCAGTTCTTGTACCTCTGTCTCCTCAGGGCCAGTATTACAGGTAGGTCCCTCTACATCTGTCTGATATGCTCAAGAAAGTAGAGCAAGCAGTTTTTGTTTGAAGAGGTGATGTCATCTATGACATTTTTCTCCCTTCCATAATATCTTAATGGAGTGAAATGGAGTAACTGGAGAGGAAGCCCACTCCCATTTTGTGTTAATCACTCAGCCACCGAAGCAACACACTCTGCATAGGCATCATCAATTCCTAGACAATAAAATGTCATTAGAGAGCGATGAGGCCTGGCCTACTATAAAGGGGAAAGAAAGCTAAGAGCAAAGGAAAAGGAAGGCAGGGTGAGGGAGCTGTACTGTTGGCCCACCCTTCAACCTGATACAGAAGAGACATTGTATGTTTGCTTTGGCAATATTGTATGTTGTGACTTAGTGTGTGAAGAAAATATCCTGGAAGGGTATACAACAACTGGCATCACATTCTTCACTATTTCCTTTTGGCTGGCACTAAGTCATATACACAGTTGATAAAGGAACACAAACCAGGCTGTGGCTTCATACATGATCACAGCCAGTTGTGCCTAAGGACAGTGGTAGAAAGCTCCCTTAGGCTCCAGAATGTTTCCCTGAGCAAACCTTGCTTGCTTATGGGAAGAACGTACTTTACATAGTTGATGCTGAATCACCCTTTAAAGAACTAGACACTCTTGGCAATAAATAGTGCAGCTCATTGAAGGAACTTTTACTGTGTTTGCAACTCACAAGGCTTTGCAAACCCTGTCCTTACCAGTGAAGAGACTGAAAACCCTTGCCAGGCACAGTCAGTGCTCATTCAGAACTGTTCAAGCCTCACACACTGTATGTGCTTATGATGTCTGAGCACTGCAGGACACTTTGGTCAGTGTGTCCCTCCAGGGAATGTCTGCTTCTGTCCTAGGAAATGCATTTTCCTGTGTTGTGTGCTAATGCCCCAGACTAACAGACCCCATTCACAGTCACGATTCATCTTAGTGCATTTGATTCCTCCGGAAGAGATCTGTAATGATGTATTTTCTCAGAGATAAATTAATTCCATTCAAATAAAGTGTTTTCAGAGATGCCTGCAAAGCAAACTATGGGGCATGATTCTTCCTAGTTTATTCAGCAAGACATTATTTACCACTTACCATCAGCCTGACATGTTTAATTTATATAGATACAGCAACAAAGAGACAAAGGTCTCTTCATTATGGAGAAACCTTTATAAATACAACAAATGAAATAACTGCATGTGATGGTGTGTAGACCAAGGAAGCCCAACAGGACCCTGAACTCATAGGTTAAGTTTTTTACAGAGACTTTATAGGGTTGAGGGTGTGGGGAACACAGATGTCTTGGGAGTCAAGCTGAGCTGATTAAATGCTAGTGTGGTGATGTACAGCCAGCTGATTCTTGTTCACCCTTGTGTTGTACAGACAGTAGTTATGTAGTGACTACTCATGTGTATGATTAAAACCTGGCCACTTAGCTATGGTAATTGATTTTTCAAAATAAAATATATTTCTCTTATTTATTTTTTCTATGAGTGCATTTGCAGAATACAATATATTTATATAAAATAATTTTATTTGTAAAGACCCCCTTGAGAGCTTTTGTCTAAATGGCTTTCTCTATATAAACAGATCGGTTCTACTATAAAGTGTTATTGCATTGAGATCAAACAAAACCAGAAAAAAAGTACATTTTAACTAATACCCGATTTAATTTATGAGTCCTTGTTTTTGTTGTAAGAGGAAAGATTCTGTGAGCAGAGAAAATGTCAAGAAGATATGAATCTTTCTGTCAGCAATATATCCGGACAGAAGTCTTTTGTCAATGGCAAATTCATACAGCCTTTGCTTACCTCAATTTAGTTTATTAAGGTAATCAAGCCTAACAAGTCAAGAGAATTTCAGTTTGCAAGTCTGAAATAATCCAACATTTTCATTCCTCTATTAATAAGAAAATTCTCTGAGTGAGTTTTAGTGGGAATAAGAAAAACTAGTGAATTATTTCATAGTTTTAAAAATCCCTTAGGAACTCCTTCACTACCATGCAATCATTATCTTGTCCTTAGATGGGGTGAAAGGCAGGAAGGGAGTAATCTGTAATATGGGTGCTATTTTCATTCTCTCCATAGCCCAGAAAGAGAGGGGTGTCCCTTGGATTAGTCACAGGTCTTTCAGAAAGTGCCCTGACTCTCTGTTTTTTTTTTTTTTTCTGGGTACACCACATCCATAAGTTGCTTGAAATTCAGTTTATGTTCTATATTCAGTAAGAGTTAAGAAAACTCTTCCATGTGGACACATTGATTAATTACTTGAAGTTCAAGAGTTTGCCCAGAATGTTAAGTGTACAACTCAAAGGAAGCCTTGGCAAGGCGAAGAAAGTTCCAGATATAAAGCCTCAGCTCTGTATCCATCAACAAGGCTCTGCTCCTGCTGGAAGAGCACCATCCAATGTAAGCCATGATGTGGAGAACTACCAGACACTTTCAAAATCTGCTTTAGACAATGCCAAATTCTAGCTGAGAAATCGTGTTCTCTTCATTTCCCCCTTTGACACACCGAACACATGTCACTGTTTGAGAGAGAACACAGGAACAGCCTCTCTTCTTTGTAGAGACTTCAGGACTCTGTTGGGATTAAGATATCGCTCATGTACTTCTGCTGTGACTTTGAGATTTGACTGTTTCTGTGTTTGTTCCCTTTTAATCTAAATGTGTTACTAATCAGGTGATCTCTATCTAGTGTGTCCTTAAGAATTCTCAACAGCCTCCTTTCTATTTCTCACTCCCTCATCACCAAAAGCTGTAACAGAAGAAGACTAAACAAATGAGCTGCTGTTTCCAAGGGGCCATTCTTGCTGCCATTAAATTAAGCTCATATTGTATGTGATTGCTGCCTGGGAGGGTTTTACTTTCTGTAACCATCTCTGCAGATCCTTGATCTCATAGATGATAAAATAAAATAAGTCGTTTGGGATTCTATATGGAAAAAAAAAAGTGTTGTTACAATCCCTAGTTACCTAGCACATAATTTCCAATAACACTTTTATTGTGAAACACAAAAGAGTCTTTTGATGAGATTAGTCATGAGAGCTTTAACATAAAAATTATACTAAAGAGGGCTTTTTTATATTTGTTTCTGTTTTCTATAAATGAGTGAAATGCCATATCCCAGAGACGATTTAGTAGGTGAGATTATACCATAATGATATGATTTCATTTTGCTGAAAATACTTTACCCAGCCAGTTTGTTCTCTTGAGTAAAAACATCTCAAAAATGGACAATGAATTTTAGCCAACTTAGAGATATTTGGTTAGACCCTATACAATATATTTGACTGTCACAAATGAAGAAATACCAGCAATTTTATAAAGTTTGACTCAAAATGGAAGACCAAATATATTAGAGGAGATCAAAAAGAATATTAATGCAATGGCCTGAATTCCTACAAAGGCCTGGGGAAGGTGAAGGGGATCCATAAAAATAAAATAAAGCTGGTGTCAGTTGGCTCAGCAGGTTAAGTCCTGCCACACAGCCTGATGACCAAGTTGAATCTCTAAAATCCACAGAAAAAGCTGGATGTGTTGGTACATATCTGTAACCCCTGCCCTCTTGTGGCAAGATGGGAGGTAGAGACAGGAGAATCACCACAAAGCTCATAGCCAGCTAGTCAGAAGTACACAACAGTAGAAACAACAGGGGAGACTCATCCTCCAGCTGAAGAGTGAGCACTTGTAAGGGTCCATGATTCACAAAAGAATGATACTCAAATAGTATGTAAGAGCAAAGAGAGCTTTATTCAGTAGAAGTCTGGCATGTTGGGGTATGCTATTTACCAGGATGGAGACCCCCCAGGTGAGCTCGTAGGTCCAATTTAAAGCACATTAGGGGAATTTCAGGGAAGGATAAGTGACTTTTATCTTAATTGGTTGGCTCTATATCTAGGGACATTTCAGAGCTATTGCTGGGGGTGGGGGGGTCAGGTTGGGACTGGAAACTGTTGCTGAGGAAGTCTGGAAACTGTTGCTGACCCATTGCCCTTGCTTCAGGCCAGGTGGTGGGGCAGCTACTTATAATGAGGCAGTTTCTGGTTGGCTGCCTGAGGCCTCAAATTTTTCTAGTTACTGACTTGCCAGGACTTGCCCAGTTCTTGGAAACAGAGATCTAGGCATAGTCTCCTGAACTGCCAATTTGAATCTTGTCATGGAGTCAGCCTGTCTCAGTCCTCTCACACTCTCACACTGACTCCAAAAAGTGATTTTCTGACCTCCATGCACCTGGATATGCATGTACACACACACACACACACACACACACACACACACACACACACATGCACGCACGCACATGTGCACACACGCACGCACGCACATGTGCACGCACAAGCTCATGCGCACATGTGGCCATTCAGAGCTATGTCTATTCTGGGTCTTTTACATTTGTTCAAAATGTAAAGACATCCAAGGAATGATTTCAATGAACACAGTAGAGTTGATCTATCTAAATAGGCTCTTGGTCTATGTTTGTCATGTAAGGATATAGGATTCTTCTTGTCAAAAACTGAGAGGTGTTTTTGTCTGTGAGACATTTTATTCTACATTTTTTCTGAGTAAGAAAATTGAAGTTCCAAGAGCTGACTAGATTGCCTGACCCTAGAAGTTTTCCTCAGAATCAGCAGGCTGTTTCCTTTTGAGAACACCATGTATGAGAAGACCTAGCCTCTGGAAATACATGAATACTCTGGTCTGTGCTAATACCAAGAGGGAATACATAACAAAGAACACAATTCAAATTTTTTTTCTGAACTATGCAAGGTTTTGCCTGTTCTTTACCCCTTTGTGTAACGGAGGTTTAAACCATCAGGTGTCAGAGTCAGATCTGTGATAGCAATCATTTTATTTCCTGCCATATTCATGCTATTCATATTTGTAGCTAGAATCTTGGGTAGAAGCTTCATATTTTTCTTTTCTATTACCAAGTATGTATCAAATGGGACCAGAGTCATGGTGGAGAGGAATGAAGATGCTGTGGTGGTGATGGGTCCTTGTCCCTTTTGCTGGTGGGAGTGTGGACTGTAAATGTGCCCTTCTACTGTGAAGGTACTTTACGCAACTTTAAGACCTGAGCATAGATGATCCATTTACAACTACTCAATCCTTATCACATATACATATGAGTAATACTAAATAAATCCAGCAGGGCGTGTTTTAAAATTTATATGTAAATAAGCATATACATTATATGTGAAACATATGTATGTATGTAAGTAAGCATGTGTGTATACCAGTAATAAATAAGAAGCCAAAAAATTTAAGAAGTGAGAGGGGTACAGAAGAAGTCAGAGACAGAAGGGGGATGATATAAATAAGATACTCATGTATGAAATAATCAAATACTAAGTTAAAGAATATATCTTTTGCAACTAATCCCTTATTTCAAATCTGGTGAAGCAAACACAATACAGGCTAAGCTACCAGGGCCACTGGGCTTCAGGATGTAGCCTAGTGTTGTCACATGTACTAGAAGTTTCCCCAGAAGCTTGAAGGAGAGAACTGCTCTTAAATAGTTTCTCTTTCCTGAGCTGTTCTCCTGAAAGTTGAGAGTATCTTGACTCTGACTCATTCTGTCAAATCTTTCTCTGATTCATCACTTTGTCTGCCCCTCAATTAGATGTCACTTTCAAACATAGCTGCTTTCTTCCATAAACTAATTTTACCTTAAGTTGTATACCAAGGACATATCTATATTCTAGCCAGAGGGATTAAAAGTGTTCCATTCTATCCAGATCACACAGACCTAAAAAGTGTTTGGATCTGATCCCTTTCCAGATCAGCCATGGATTAAAACTTCTCTACATGGGACTCTTCCAGATCTACTGATTTAGGATGTCTGTGGGAAGAGTCCTTAACTGTTCATAACAAGAATAAATAAATTTCCCAGTGATTTCCACACCTACCATTTTGGGAAGCATTACTACAGAAGTTCAGTGTTAGAAAGCAGTGTGAACTGGGAATACTATAATCTTGTAACTCAGGAGGTTGAGGGAGGAGGATTGTCATGGTTTCAAAGCCTGTCTGAACCATATGATGAGTTCCAGAAGAGCCTGGACTACCCTGTAGAAGGAAAGAGAGGAGGGAGACAGAAACATGGATGCTTGAAATAGGCAGAATATGAGAGGGGAATAATTCAATCTGTGTTCAGAGTGTGAATAACAACCCTGATATTTCTATCTTGTAAATTATTGAAATTCAGTGAAACTGTTCTTTGCTGAAAATTGCCAACTGCAGAGATGCAAGTCAGTCTGAGATTCAAAAATTTTAGGTAGATTATCCTTTCCCTCTTGTCTCCTTTCTTCTTTCTTCTCCCTTATTAAGTCATGTTATAATTTGAATGTGAAATGCCCCCTGCTGGCCCTTGCATTAAAGTTTGCTTACCAGCTGATAGGGCTATTTAGGAATGAATAGAGATCCTAAGGGCCCTGAAGTTATCCATGTGTTGAGCCATTGATGGTGTTATAACTTGGTGGCATTACTAGGAGGAAAAAGAAAAGAGTCATTAGATGATGGCATTTAAAGAGTGTTATCTTTTTCTTGACCTTCACTGCCACTGTCCCTGCTTACTGGCTGCTACATTGCCACAATTGGCCTATTCTGTTTCTTTTCAGGACTGGAAGTAATGGGGTTTGCTCATTGGGCCAAATACTCTAAAATGAAAGTCAAATAGACCTTTCCTCCCATGAGCTGTTTTTCTGTCACAGTGACAAACAGCTTAATAATACAAGTGTAAGGGAGGGGGGATATGACTTAAGATCATGTAGACAACATTAAACTTTTTTTAATGATAGAATAATATAGGGAAAGTTGGTAGAATATTTCATTATATACATGTATGTATTTCTTAAAAATTTTTTAAAAATGTAAAAAAATCTTTCAAAATCTTGGACTAGATTGCTGTTTTATATAGCAATGTAAAACAGAAAGTTTTTGATACCTTCATAGGAAGTGTGCCTCCTTTAGTGAGGTTTTCATGTTTGGGGAAGTTTGTTGGATATGGATCCAATCTCTTAATATGGATAGTAGCTTCGTATCAGAACTGAAGATCAGTTAATCAGGAACTGTACTACTACAAAAATGGAATGTTTTTTGTTTGTTTGTTTGTTTTTTTATTGTTACTCTTTAATCTAGAAAGAGAAAACTGCCAAATGTCACCTTGACTTGACTTAAATTTTTAGGAGCTAAGATATAAAATATATTATTTTGGCTTGGCCATTCCATTAATAAAATAAAAGATGAGATGAGAGAGGGAGGTTGATTTAATGCAGGGCAATAATCGAGGGTAGTAAAAGGGGATTCACATTTCCTCTCGGAGAACGGTTGGTTTCAGTTCTAACATTCTCTTGTAATTGCACATATAATCCCATGCAGATGGGTCAGGGCTCTATGTCTGTGTCAATTGGTAAATTTTATCATTTCTAATAGTAATTTGAAACTGCTTTTAATTTGGAAACAATTTTAGATTTAGAGAAGCATTACGAAGTACATATCAAGATCCTACATGCAATGTCCCTTATTTTTATATTACATTAGAACATTGTATTGCGTACAGTTAGTACAGCAATGTCACCGACATGCAGTTAGCTAAAATTTGGAAATTATTAAGAATTTCATAACTAACTAATGTTCCATATTGTTCTAGGATATCCTATTAAATATAGTTGCTTATCTTGGCAATTTCTCAGACTTCCATGCTTTGGTGAACCTGACGGTATTCAGAAGCACCATCCAAACAATTGCCTGGAATTAGGAGTTGTCTCATAATTTTTTCCTGATTATACTATATTTGCTTGAGGAACACTCCATAGAGAATGTTTAAGCACATCATGTTTAAGGTGATTTGTGTCAAAGATCAAGTGACCATATGTGTGTGGGTTCAGAATTTTCAACTGGAATATTGAATGGCCAAGAAGCACCTAAAGAAATGTTCAACATCCTTAGTCATGATGGAAATACAAATCAAAACAACCCCGAGATTCCACCTCACACCAGTCAGAATGGCTAAGATCAACAATTCAGGTGAGAGCAGATGTTGTCAAGAATGTGGAGAAAGAGGAACACTCCTCCTTGCTGGTGGGATTGCAAGCTGGTACAACCACTCTCGAAATCAGTCTAGTAGTTCCTCAGAAAATTCAACATAGTACTACTTGAGGACATAGCTAAACCACTCCTGGGCATATACCCAAAAGATGCTCCAACATTTAACAATAACACATGCTCCACTATGTTCATAACAGCCTTATTTATAATAGCCAGAAGTTAAAAACTAGCCAGATGTCCAAAATCAGAGGAATAGACACAGAAAATGGAGTACTACTCATCTATTAAAAACACTGACCTCATGAAATTAGCAGGCAAATGAATTTCTTTTTTTTTTTTTTTTTTTTTGCTTTTCGAGACAGGGTTTCTCTGTGTAGCCCTGGCTGTCCTGAGGCTGGCCTCGAACTCAGAAATCCGCCTGCTTCTGCCTCCCGAGTGCTGGGATTAAAGGCATGCGCCACCACGCCCAGCTGGCAAATGAATTTCTTAATTCTTAATGATTATTCTATAAAAATTCCTAAAATTATCCCAGTAGTTATTAATCTCTTTATAATAGGACTAATATTGTCTTCTCTGATATTAAAACTGCAATGAGAACTCTGTCAGTCTTCAAGTATCATGAGTCAATTGCTTCTGAGATAGAAAGGAGGCATTTATCACTTAGAACACATGCTAAGAGGTTGTAAAACAATCAACTAAAGGTCATAAAAATGGAACTAACTGTGTATTGTAGGTGCAAGGACAGAAGACAAAACATCCACCGGGTTCCTTTGTACAAAACTTCAATGATAACTCAGTTACAGACTTTAACTTTATGAACCTATAGAGCAAGTGACAGGTAATGAATGTCTAGTCTTAATGGACACATATGTAAGCATCTCTGCTGTAACCTTCTTATTAGATTTATGATTTGAATTTATGTTTGAACTATATATATATATATATATATATATATGTTATGATGCTTGAAAAAAATAGGAGCGATCACATTGCAATGTCATTATTACCTCAGAGCAGGAGGAGAGAGCAATATAGGAGGGAGGACAGCAGAGTAGAACAACTTAGAAATTAAAAGGGAACTCAAAAATTAAGAACTTCAGAGGGAATTTTTGGAGAGAACTTAGAAATAAAGATTAAAATCACTTTTCAAAGTGTCCTTTTTTCTTCTTGTAAATGTGAGAGACTGCAGTTTCTTGTCTCAAAGAAACTCAGACAAGCAGACCAGCTATTGCTGCAAAGTAACTAATACTTAAGATAGGTAAACATTATTATTATAATAAAAACAACCCTAAATATCTCACAAGTTCAAGTCTTATCCCCACTGACCCTGTTCCCCGCTCAGCTACCTTTAAGAGTGAACTAGAACCACTGGGTAGGCCTCAAACAGAACACACTGTAATATGTAAAGTCAGCTTCTGTTTTCTAAAATAAATTATGAAGAAGTATGTTACTTTGTAATTATTTGTGCTGGCTAGAAGAAAGAATTTTGTCTGTCGGTCTGTCTGTCTGTCTGTCTGTTTTTGTTTTTGTTTTTCGAGACAGGGTAGTAATCCTGCCTGTCCTGGTCTGTAGACCAGGCTGGCCCTGAAATCTGAAATAATCTTGCCTCTGCCTCCCAAGTGCTGGGATTAAAGATGTGCATTACCACTGCCCAGCCAGAAGAAGGAATTTTAAAAGAGGAAATGTTTCCATAGGATTGGCTCACAGACAAAGCTATAGGACATTTTCTTGGTTGGTGATTGATGTGAGTGAGCCCATCTCACAGGGAATGATGCCACCTCTAGTCAAGTGGTCCTGGATGGTATAAAAAAGCAGGCTAAGCAAGTCAGCAAGCAGTCAAGTAAGTAGCATTCCGCTGCAGCCTCTGGATCTGTTTCTGGCTCTAGGCTCCGACCATGAGTTCTTGCCCTCACTTTTATGGATGATGGATCACAAGCTGTAATTGAAATAAACCCTTTCCTCCACAAGTTGCTTTGGGTTATTGCAGCAACAGGAACTCTAAGACACCGTCTAACCCCAATTCACCAGTGAAATATTCTGAGCCAAGCACTTTATTGTAAAGGGTGTGTGTGTGTGTGTGTGTGTGTGTGTGTGTGTGTGTGTTCATGCAGGTGCCTGTAGAGACCAGAGGTATTAGATTCCTCTGAAATTGGAGTTATGGCTAGTTGTGAGCTGCCACACACAGGTGTTAGCAACTAAGCTTGGGTACCTGCATGATCAGTATGCACTTTGAACTTTTGAGCCATTTCTCCAGCTCCAATAACATTTAAAAAATTAAAGTTATTCATTACTAATACAATTTTTTAAATTATTTCTTTATTTATTTGATGTATATGAGTATACTGTTGTTGTCTTCAGCCACACTAGAAGAGAACATTGGATACGTTATAGATGGTTGTGAGTCACCGTGTGGTTGCTGGGAGTTGAACTCAAGACCTCTGGAAAAGAGGTTGGTACTCTTCACCATTGAGCCATCTCTCCAGCCCACAATTTCTTAATATAGTTGAGATCATTCATATTATCTGAGTCTCACTATTTAAGTTCTGATAAGCTGTTCTCTTTTTTTACTTGGTTGGTTTATTCTATCCAAGCTATCAATCTTGCAGGCAAAGTTGCTTATAGTTTTCTTTTATTGGGCTATTGATATCCAGGGCATCTGTGATGATGACCACTGTTGGAACATTGTTAGTGTGCCTTTTCTTTGTTCTGGGAAGCAATAGTAAGTCAGAGAGTTCAAAACATTTTCATTTTATCCAAACAGAATCATTTCCTTTGTTCAAAATTCTTTTATTTTAAAAATAAATCTGTTCAGAGTAAGCATTGGAATGGCACTCAGTGGGTGTAATTTTTATTCAGATTTTTTGCTAGACCAAATTTTGCCCCTGGATAAGAAGCATTTGGCAGGCACAGATTCTGAACTCATCTTTCTCAGCATCCACCCATAGGTTAAAACATTTGCATTTTGTAACATTCTTTAACATCCCCCACCAAACTACTGATCTATATGTTTGGCAAAATCCAATAATTCTTTGCTGTCTCTTCATGTTTATTGTTCATATCCCTGCTAGAGTCCATCATATCAGAATACAGAGAAAATTTAGCATCTTTCAGCAGAAAGCACCCTGTGATGCTGTTTGACTATCCTTAGATTGCATTGGAAGAATTTATCTTATGGGGACAGGGTTGTTAACCAGATCCCATAAATAGAGCAATGCATTAAATCTTAATAGTCCAAATTAAAGTCAAATGACTAATTAAATGTAGTTTAAACTCTTTTAAGCTTCATAGAGCACAGGGCATGTAAATGTATAATCATCACATCACCTCATGTGATTAATATAAGTCAGGGTCTCTAAACCAACATAATTTTTTATTAGCATTGTATAGGAGTACAGGTCTATAATCCCAGTGCTCTGAATGCTGAGACAGGAGCATTATGAACTTGAAACCAGCCTGCCTAAACAGAAAGTTCTAGAATAGTCCAAGAAACATAGCAAGACCCTGCCTACAAAAAGTAAATAAAAGTAGAATTCAGATAATTACATTATTAAGCAAATTTGTAATGAAAAAGAGAGACTGTGTCATAATTATTATATCATTAATTCTGTAGTCTTAGGGAAATTATTCAGTTCTAAAACCGTCAGATAGTCTGTGATATACAGAATGGTAATAACAATAGTGGGTTGTAGGATGAAATAGTGGATGCAAAGCTTTTAAATAAGAGTCCTGTATAAGTGTCTAGTGAATATTAATGATAATAATATTGACCATGACAATGGTGATAGGCTTTACATATTCAGGGGACCGTAGCAAGTGCATTTTCCTATCTACCTTTAAAAAGAGTGCCTTTCTTGAGACTTGTTTTAGGTACCAGAAACTTCTCCCACTTTGTTAATTAATTTTATTATGTTTGGAGTTATGTGTCAGCACAACTCATCCCTAGAAGTAACCCCTTATCCACTAACAGTCACTCACACTACTACCCTAATCTTCTAAAGAAACCAACGGTCTGTTCTCTGTCTCTCTAGTCTTGATTTTTGGATAAATGGCATCTTTAGAGTGTGTGGTCTTTCACATCAAAGTCACCTATGATCCTCTATCAGGACTTTATTTTATCTCCAAATGTTCTTTCAGGGTGTGTACACATGATATTTTATTCATTCATCCATCAGATAATGGACATTTGAGTTGATCTCAGGTAGGGGCTGTAATAAACACTGCTTTAAATATTTATATACAATTTTTTTTCTGTGAACACATGAGAAGAAACCTTATTTAAGACAAGGAGAAGACTTAGGAAAGACAAAGATGCTAATCAATTTTTTGTATTCATTTTCTAGGAAAAGCATATCTCCCAAAGAAATCAGAGAAAGGTTAGCAAGCATCCTTTATCACACACAGTAAGAGAGGTTATTAGTAGATCTTAAGTTTAAAGACACCTTTATAAGCCCTAGAGATTTAGACAACAGTTTCACTTTGTTTCTATGAGCTCTGTTAACAATGGGCATGCTCCTCTAGGTGAGGCATCATGCACTCATCTAAGGCAAGGACGGGAGCCTTTTGTAGGGAGTGTGGAATTCAGTTGACTAATACATTTCAGACCAAATGTGCTCTTTATTTCCCATACGGCTTTAGCATACAATTCTCAAGTTAGTGTCTCCTCCTTAGCAACATAGTTAGGTTAGGTCGCTGGAGTCCAAGTCTATTTTGTTTACTCTAGTGAAGTGCTTCAAATGCTTTGCTCTGGGGAGCTAAGATGGCTATTGCTCAGAGAGAGTCAGGACCCACTTCCTGTCATTCATCTATGAGTATGTATTCATTCTCAGTTGGCCAAAATTGCAAGTGGAGTTATGCCTTTCAGCTTTTGGTTCTGTCGTGTATGAATCTCTTTCCTCCAATGTTGCTGTTTCAGTAGCAAACTGTATGTTATCATCTATTTTAAACAAAGCAATCATATTCATAGAAGATATTCTTAACTCTCAATGCTTTTATGTATGTCATGGATATATGTGCGCACAGATATGTATGTGTACAAGGGCCTGCCCGTGCATTATCTTCTATTGCTTTTCATCCTTAATTTTTTAAAAAACGGAGTCTCTCACTGTACCTGGAGCTTTCAGAAAGCCTTCAGGAGCAACCTGTCTCTGCCTCTCTCCTCAGGTACTGCAGGTACAGATGTGGTCTCTGTGCCCAGATTTTACATATATGCTGGGAGTCCAAACATAGGTCCTCAGTTTAAATAGCAAGCACTTTACTACCAGAGCCATATCCATAGCCACAGCTCTTCAGAATGTTTCCTGACAAAGCAGTACTTTTGCCTTCTGCTCCACAACAGTGCTATTGCTGCACCATATTCCAAATAGACTCTTTTTAACTAGGGTTGTCAACAAGACTCTTCACATAAGACTCTTAGCAGACTTACTATCTTAAAGATTGTGAAATTGTGGAGAGTCACTTAAAAAAACGATGCTTCAAGTGTTCATACTGAAGGTTGCCTATACACAGTGGGGAGAAAGAGAGAAGTATTCTAGTTTGGAGGCTATATTTTCTGTGTTCTCTCTCTCATCTCTGTCTCTCTGTCTCCCTGTCTCTCTGTCTGTCTCTGTCTCTCTGTCTCTCTGTCTCTCTCTGTCTCTCTGTCTCTCTGTCTCTCTGTCTCTCTCTCTCTGTGTGTGTGTGTGTGTGTGTGTGTGTGATTATAGGAAAGTCCGATCCTGAATTCTTGACAGTCAAATGTTAGTCTTACTGTCCCATTTAATTTGTTTTGCCTTCTAGTAAAATCTGGCTACAGTTTCAAAAGCCACAGGTTTGCTGCAGAAAGTCCCCAAATGTTGACTTTGCTCCTTTTCTACACATAAGTAGGCACTGGGCTTTCTTCTTCCTGTCCACACAGCTCTCTGTCTAAGCAGTGAGAGGACACATCCTCTCCTCTGGCTTCAAGGCCTTTTGATAGTGGCCACAAGCAATCATTAGGATTTCTGACTCAGAAACCTGTCTGTTCTTCAGGATTAAGTAAAATCTGTTATGTGTACTACACTAACTCATTAACTGATGTTATCTTCCCAAACCTAGATGGTTCTGACTTGGAAAATGCATGTATATTTGAAGAGTTAATGTTACTTTCACTAGCTTTTTGTTTGCTCTGCTTTGCTTTTTATTGCCTCCATTCCCAAAGCTAAGTTTGGATGTGGCATTGCTTACTGGGATCTTTGCTGCTTGACTACATCATTTTAAGCATCAGTTTAAATGGCTTTTGTTAGCAGACAGAAGGGCTATAGAATATTAATGAGCCCAAAGCAATGACTCATTTGGTATCTGGAAGAGCTGATTTCACTCTTATGGGACTGGAAGCAGAAACCTATTTAATAATGACATCAGTCTTGTTGCCATGGTTGCAAAAAGCATGTTTGCACAGGTAGACAGAGCTGGGTGGCACTTCAGTTTTCCTCTGGGGAAGAAACACTACTGCCTATAATGCCATGCTGATCCCAAGTGGTTTCAGGAACCATTTTTACCTTAATTACACAGTTCTTAATTATGAATCATAGCATTAGGTCAGTCATGTCTGCAAGGCTGCTGTTACAGCCCACATATTTAACTTGCTCTAGAAACTTTGTAATGATGAGATATTATCATTTTTTAAAAATGACATTAATAAAACCTTCTGCTTCTGAGACATTACCAATCCAGGGAAACTAAAGGCAAATATAGTGTATTAGAGTTATGTTATTGTTATTTTTAATGAGTTCGTAATTTTTCTTCCATTTATTTATTGGTGAGGAGGGAACACATATCTCAGTAACTGTTCTATTGTTGTCAGGAGATACTATGACCAAGGCAACTTATATAAGAAATCGTTTAATTGAGGCTTGCTTCAGTTTCAGAGGATACGTTCCTGATCTTCATGCTAGGAAGGATGATGTCAGGCATACAGGCATGGTTTTGAAGCAGTAGCTGAGAGTTCATATCTGACTCACACGTTGTAGGCAGGGGCGTGGAGTCAGAGAATGCACATAGAGTGGACTTTTGAAATCTCAAAGCCCACACCCAGTGACACAGTTCCTCCAACAAGGCCATATCTCTGAATCCTTCCTGGACAGTTCCACTAGCTACAGACCAGGCATTCAAGTATATGAGACTTGGGGGTCATTCTCATTCAAACCACTACTGGATACAAATGCTATAGTGTTCCTATAGAGGTCAAAGGACAATTTGGGATTCAGTTCTCTTTATCATGAGAACATGGAATTATGGACACAAGCCCTGAGGCCTGGCTACAAGGGCCTTGCAGTTGTCTTATTGCTATAGTTATTTCAAGGAGTATATAGAATAGGTACGGGGAGAAGGGACCCCTCTGTCTTGTTCCTGAATTTAGTGGAAATGATTTGAATTTTTCTCCATTTATGATGATGCTGTTTGTGGGCTTGCTGTAAATTGTCTTTGTTGAGATATATCCCATGTATTCCTAGTCTCTCTAAGACTTTTTATCATGAAGGGATGTTGGATTTTGTCAAAAGCCTTTTCTGCATTTCATAAAATGATCATAACTTTTTTTGTTTTTCAGTTTGTTTTTCAGACTGTTTTTATTCCCATGTTATACAGACACTAAGAGAACACAAATGCCAGCACAGGCTACTATACCCAGCCAAACTTTCAATTACCATGGATGGAGAAACCAAAGTATTCCATGGCATAACCAAATTCACACATTAACTTTCCACGAATGCAGACCTTAAAGGATAATAAAAATACCAACACAAGGACAGAAACTACACCCTAGAAAAAGCAAGAAAGTAATCCTTCAACAAACCTAAAAGAAGACAGCCACAAGAACAGAATGCCAACTTTAACAACAAAAATAATAGGAAGCAACAATTACTTTTCCTTAATATCTCTTAATATCAATGGACTCAATTTCCCAATAAAAAGACATAGACTTAGAGACTGGCTACACAAACAGGACCCAACATTTTGCTGCTTATAGTAAACCCACGTCAGGGAAAAAGACAGACACTACCTCAGAATGAAAGGCAGGAAAACAATTTTCCAAGCAAATGGTCTGAAGAAACAAGCTGGAGTAGCCATTCTAATATTGAATAAAATTGACTTCCAACCCAAAGTTATCAAAAAAGACAAGGAGGGACACTTCATAGTCATCAAAGGTAAAATCTTCCAAGAAGAACTCTCAATTCTGAATATCTATGCTCCAAATGCAAGGGCAGCCACATTCATTAAAGAAACTTTAGTAAAGCTCAAAGCACACATTGCAGCTCACACAATAATAGTGGGAGACTTCAACACACCACTTTCATCAATGGACAAATCATGGAAAAAGAAACTAAACATGGACACAGTGAAACTAACAAAAGTTATGAAACAAATGGATTTAACAGATATCTACAGAACATTTAATCCTAAAACAAAAGGATATACCTTCTTTTCAGCACCTCATGGTACCTTCTCCAAAATTGACCATATAATTGGTCACAAAACAGGCCTCAACAGATAGAAAAATATTGAAATTGTTCCATCCATCCTATCAGATCACCATGGATTAAAGCTGACAACACTCTTCTCAATGATACCTTGTTCAAGGAAGAAATAAAGAAAGAAATTAAAGACTTTTTAGAGTTTAATGAAAATGAAGCCACAACATACCCAACTTATGGGACAAAATGAAAGCATTTCTAAGAGGAAAACTCATAGCTCTGAGTGCCTCCAAAAAGAATCTAGAGAGAGCACACACTAGCAGCTTGAGAACACACCTCAAAGCTCTAGAACAAAAGGAAGCAAATTCACCCAAGAGGAGTAGACAACAGGAAATAATCAATCTCAGGAGTGAAATCAACCAAGTGGAAACAAGAAGAACTATTCAAAGAATTAAACAAAGAGGAGCTGGTTCTTTGAGAAAATCAACAAGATAGATAAACCCTTAGCCAGACTCACTAGAGGGCACAGGGACAGCATCCTAATTAACAAAATCAGAAATGAAAAGGGAGGGCTGGTGAGATGGCTCAGTGGGTAAAAGTACCTGACTGCTCTTCCAAAGGTCCGGAGTTCAAATCCCAGCAACCACAAGGTAGCTCACAACCATCCATAACAGGATCTGACACCCTCTTCTGGTGTATCTGAAGACATCTACAGTGTACTTACATATAATAAAGAAATAAATCTTTAAGAAATGAAAAGGGAGACATAACAACAGATCCTGAAGAAATCCAAAAAACCATCAGATCCTTCTACAAAAGGCTATACTCAACAAAACTGGAGAACCTGGATGAAATGGACAAATTTCTAGACAGATACAAGGTACCAAAGTTAATTCAGGATCAGGTTAATGATCTAAACAGTCTTATATCCCCTAAAGAAATAGAAACAGACATTAAAAGTCTCCCAACAAAAAAAAAAAAGCCCAGGACCAGATGGGTTTAGTGCAGAGTTCTATCAGACCTTCAGAGAAGATCTAATTCCAGTTCTTCACAAACTCTTCTACAAAATAGAAGCAGAAGATACTCTACCCAATTCGTTCTATGAAGTCACAATTACTCTGATATCTAGACCACAGAAATACCCAACAAAGACAGAGAACTTCAGACCAATTTCCCTTATGAATATCGATGCAAAAATACTCAATAAAACTCTAGCTAACAGAATCCAAGAACACATCAAAACAATCATCTATCCTGACCAAGTAGGTTTCATTCCAGGGATGCAGGGATCATTTAATATACGAAAATCCATCCACATAATCCATTATATAAACAAACTCAAAGACAAAACCACATGATCATCTCCTTAGTCGCGGAGAAAGCATTCGAAAAGATCCAATACCCCTTCATGATAAAAGTCTTGGAAAGATCAGGAACTCAAGGCCCATACCTAAACATGATAAAAGCAATCTACAGCAAACCAGTAGCCAAAATCAAAGTAAATGGTGAGAAGCTGGAAGAAATCCCACTAAAATCAGGGACTAGACAAGGCTGCCCTCTTTCTCCATACCTATTCAACATAGTATTTGAAGTCCTAGCCAGAGCAATTCGACAACAAAAAGAGATCAAGGGGATATAAATTGCAAAGGAAGAAGTCAAATATCACTTTTTGCAGATGATATGATAGTATATAAAAGTGACCCTAAAAATTCCACCAGAGAACTCTTAAACCTGATAAACAGCTTCAGTGAAGTAGCTGGATATAAAATTAACTCAAACAAGTCAATGGCCTTTCTCTACGCAAAGGATAAATAGGCTGAGAAAGAAATTAGGGAAACAACATCCTTCACAATAGTCACAAATAATATAAAATACCTTGGCGTGACTCTAACTAAGAAAGTGAAAGATCTGTATGATAAGAACTTTAAGTCTCTGAAGAAAGAAATTAAAGAAGATCTCAGAAGATGGAAAGATCTCCCATGCTCATGGATTGGCAGGATCAACATAGTAAAAATGGCTATCTTTCCAAAAGCAATCTACAGATTCAATGCAATCCCCATCAAAATTCCAACTCAATTCTTCAACGAATTAGAAAGTGCAATCTGCAAATTCATCTGGAATAACAAAAAACCTAGGATAGCAAAAACTCTTCTCAATGATAAAAGAACCTCTGGGGGAATCACCATGCCCAATCTAAAGCTGTACTATAGAGCAATTGTGATTAAAAAAAAAAAAAACTGCATGGTACTGGTATAGCGACAGACAAGTAGACCAATGGAACAGAATTGAAGACCCAGAAATAAACCCACACACCTATGGTCATTTGATCTTTGACAAGGGAGCTGAAACCATCCAGTGGAAAATAGACAGCATTTTCAACAAATGTTGCAGGCAAAACTGGTTGTTATCATATAGAAGAATGAGAATTGATCCATTCCTATCTCCTTGTACTAGGGTCAAATCTAAGTGGATCAAGGAACTCCACATAAAACTAGAGACAGTGAAACTTATAAAGGAGAAAGTGGGGAAAAGTCTTGAAGATATGGGTACAGGGGAAAAAATTCCTGAATAGAACAGTAATGACTTGTGCTGTCAGATCAAGAATCGACAAATGGGAACTCCTAAAATTGCAAAGCTTCTGTAAGGCAAAAGACACCATCAATAAGACAAAAAGGCCACCAACAGGTTGGGAAAGGATCTTTACCTATCCTAAATAAGATAGGGGACTTATATCCAATATATATAAAGAACTCAAGAAGGTGAACTCCAGAAATCAAATAACCCCATTAAAAAATGAGGCTCAGAACTGAACAAAGAATTCTCACCTGAGGAATACCGAATGGTGGAGAAGCACCTGAAAAAATGTTCAACATCCTTAATCATCAGATAAATGCACATCAAAACAACCCTGAGATTCCACCTCACACCAGTCAGAATGGCTAAGATCAAAAATTCAGGTGACAGCAGATGCTGGCGAGGATGTGGAGAAAGGGGAACACTCCTCCATTGTTGGTGGGATTGCAAGCTTGTACAACCACTCTGGAAATCAGTTTGGCAGTTCCTCAGAAAATTGGACATAATACTACCAGAGGATCCAGCAATACCTCTCCTAGGCATATATCCAGAAGATGTTCCAACTGGTAAAAAGGACACATGCTCCACTATGTTCATAGCAGTCTTATTTATAATAGCCAGAAGCTGGAAAGAACCCAGATGCCCCTCAACAGAGGAATGGATACAGAAAATGTGGTACATTTACACAATGGAGTACTACTCAGCTATTAAAAGGAATGAATTTATGAAATTCCTAGGCAAATGGATGGACCTGGAAGGCATCATCCTGAGTGAGGTAACACAATCACAAAGGAACACACACAATATGTACTCACTGATAATTGGATATTAGCCCAAAAACTTAGGATACCCAAGATATAAGATACAATTTGTTAACCGCTTGAAACTCAAGAAGAAGAAGACCAAAGTGTGGACACTGTGCCCCTTCTTAGAATTGGGAACAAAACACCCATGGAAGGAGTTACAGAGGCAAAGTTTGGAGCTGAGACAAAAGGATGGACCATCTAGAGACTGCCATATCCAGGGATCCATCCCATAATTAGCCTCCAAACGATGACACCATTGCATACACTAGTAAGCGTTTGCTGAAAGGACCCTGATATAGCTGTCTCTTGTGAGACTAGGCTGGGGCCTTGCATACACATAAGTGGATGCTCACAGTCAGCTATTGGATGGATCACAGGGCTCCCAATGGAGAAGCTAGAGAAAGTACCCAAGGAGCTAAAGGGATCTGCAACCCTATAGGTGGAACAACATTATGAACTAACCAGTACCCCTGAGCTCTTGACTCTAGCTGCATATGTATCAAAAGATGGCCTAGTCGTCTAGGCCATTACTGGAAAGAGAGGCCCATTGGATACGCAAACTTTATATGCCCAGTACAGGGGAACACCAGGGCCAAAAAGTGGGAATGGGTGGGTATGGGAGGGGGGTAAGGTATGGGGGAGTTTTGGGATAGCATTGGAAATGTAATTGAGGAAAATATGTAATAAAATATATTAAAAAAAGAATTAAGAAGTCATTTTTTGTCTTCATTGCATCACTATAAGACAGTACATCTTTGTAGATCTGTCAAATCTGCTCAAACGTGCGAGCTAATGTGTAGTGATGTTCATATATATTTAACAATAATATTAATAGCAGGAATCTTTCCTAAAATGATGTTCTCCTGGGACTTGTCCATAAGAGCAAATCTGTCGTGGATTATTCTAATCCTAGGCAGATCATCTCAGGAAGATCACCTGCTAGTTATTATATAGTTCTATGATGACTCCTGACAATTTCCTGGATTTCTTCAGTGTCTGTTTTAGTGTTTCTGTTTTCATCCACAATTTTATCAATTTTGATTTTCTTTCACAGTCTTTTTGTTTATTAGGTTAAATGTTTGCCAATTTTGTTTTCCCAAAGAACTAACTCTTTGTTTTATTTATTCTTTGTAATTTTTTGTTTGTTTGTATTTCAATAATTTCAGCTCTGAGTTTATTTTTCCCATCAATTCTTTTTGTGTAATATTGGGTTTGCTCTTCTAGAAACTTTAAGTGTGTTGTTAAGTTATCAATATGAAGTCTCTCCAGGTTTTTTTGATGTAGGCACTTAGTGTTATAAACTTGATTCATTATAACTCAGAACTGCTTTCATTGTATCCCACTTGTTTGAATAGGTTGTGTTTTTATTTTCATTCATTTCAATTTCTTTTTCAGTTTTCTTTCTTGATTTCTGTCTTGACCCAATTTTCATTCTGTAATGAGTTGTTTAGCTTCTGTAAATTTGTCTCCTTTCTGCAAGTTCTATTATTGTTGGTATGCAGCATTAATTCATTTTATCAGGTAGAATGCAGGGTATTATTTAAATAATTTTGTATCTGTTTAGACTTGATTTGTGTATTAGTTAGGGTTTTATTGATGTGAATAATGACCACAGCAACTCTTAGGAAAATATTTAATTGGGGCTGGCTTACATTTCAGTTAATTATCATCATGGTGGGAAGCATGGTGGCATGTAGGCAGACATGGTACTGGAGGAGAAGCTGGGAGTTCTACATCTTGATCCACAGACAACAGGAAGAAAGACTGTGAGCCACTAGGACTGGTTTTGATCTCCTGGACCCTCCAAATCTACTCCCTAGTGATGACTTCTTACAACAAAGCCACATCTACTTCACCAAGGCCACATCTCCAAATAAAGCCACTTGCTATGAGCCAAGAATTAAAACACATGAGTCTTTGGGCCCATTTCTATTCAAACCATTACACTTTGTGTGCTTAGTTTTGGAGAAATTTCCCTGAGCTGCTGAGAAGAAAGTATATTCTTTAGTGTTTGAGTGGAACCTTCTTTAGACATCTATTTGGCTCATTTGATTTATGGTATTATTTAACTCTAGCATTTCTCTGTTCAGTTTTTTGTCTGGATATCTTGTCTATTGGTGAGGGTGGGATGTGGAAGTCACACACCATCACTGTGTGAGGGTCAATTTCTGATTTTTATTGTAGTAGTGTTTCTTTTAACTTGGGTGCCCTTATGTTTGGTACATACATTTTGAGAATTATCATTTTCTGAATTTTCCTTTGATTTAATGAGTTTATCTTACCCTTCCATATCTCTTCTGATTAGTTTGTTTTTGAAGTTTTTTTTCCTCAGATATTAAAATTTTATTTTCTTGAAAAATCTTTTTCCTTCTTTTTACCCTAATGTGATAGCCATTTTTGGAGTGTATTTCTTGGGTGAGGCAGATGTACAGATCCTGTTTCCCAATCCAATCTGATAGTCTATGCCTTTATATTGGGGAATTAAAGCCATTAATACTGAGAGTTATTAATGAGTAGTATTTATTAATTTCTATTATTTTGTTGTTGTTATGTGCTTTTTCCTCACATCTTTTAATTAACCATTTGGGGATTATTTATCCCATATGTCCCCTTGTGTATAGTTACCCTTCTCTTCAGACTGATGTTTTCCTTCTAGTACCTTCTGTAGAATTGGATTTGTGCATAGAAATTGCTTAAATTTGGTTTTATTACAGGACCCTTTTCTTTCTCTTTGATAGTTTTGCTGGGTATAATAGTCTGGACTAGCATCTGCAGACTTTCATAGTTTGTATAACATTTATCCAGGCCCTTCTGGCCTTCAACACCTCATTAAATGAAGGTATAAGCCTAATTATCCTGCCTTGATGTGTGACTTCATCTTTTTCCCTTGCAGCTTTTAATCTCTTTGATTGTTCAATAGATTTAGTGTTTTGATTACTATGTGTTATGCAAGTTTCTTTTCTGACCTTGTCTATTTGGTGGTTTGTATGTTACTTGATAGTCTTTCTTTAGAGTGAGGAAATTTTGTATCCTTTTGTTTAAAATATTTTCTGTGCCTTTGACCTACTTCCTCTTTACCTAATTTTCATATATTCTATCTTTTCATAATGTCCCAGATTTCCTGAGTGTTTTGTGCCTGATTTTTTTCAGATTTAATAATTTCTTTGGCTGAGTTATTCATTTCTTCTGCCATTAGTTTAGGATTTGAAATTCTATCATTTTTGTAATCTGTAAGTGAGACTTATTTTGACATATTTACTTTTCTATTTCCAGTTTCATTTCAGTTTGTGCTTTCGTAATGATGCTATTTCTTTGGTAAATTCTACTTCCACATGTTGAATTGTTTTTATCATTCATTCAAGCTTTTTGTGTTTTTACAGTCATTTAAGACATTTATTCATATCTTTTTCAATGACTTTGGACATATTTCAAATTGCTCTTTTGAAGTAGTTATCTTGTGTTTCAACTGCATTGGTTTGTTAATCAGGCTTGAGGTGGCCTGTTGCCTTGTTTGTTCCTGTATGTGTATTTACACTGGAATCTGGGCACTTGGAGTATTATATCTAAAGTATTTCTTGGTATAGAAATCTTGTCTCATCTTTTCTTAGTGGATGTTAAACTCTTTGGTTGCTGTTGCACACTCTGAGTCCTCACCAAGTATGTTGGCTATTCAATCCCTGAGTCCCAGCCAATTGTGGTGACTGTGGTGTCCCTGGTAGAAACTGGTTCTACACTTTAAGCAACAGTGGTGCCTACAGGATTCCTAGTAGAGAACTGGAGATATATATATATATATATATATATATATATATATATATACACACATATATATATACATATATATATACACACACACACACACATATATATATACACACACATACACACACACACATATATATATATATATATGTATACACACACACATATAATGACTTTTAATTATATTCACCACTGAGAAAGACAGTAATACATGCCATCAAAATGTCAAGATGAAGTTTTATGACTATAGTAGCCAACCATTTCATACTTATATACTTACCCCAAAGTGCTGAAAAAATATGTATATGTTACACAACTCTTCACTTTTGATACTCTTAATAGAAAAGGTATACAATCAAAATTAGGAAACTGTGGCATAATCGGATAAAGAAATATTATTCAATCATAAAAATCATTATATTTAGCTAATATTCTATTATTGTTAAGAAACATCATGAGCAAGACAACTCAGAAGAAAGAGTTTATTTGGGAATTAGTTTCAGAAGGTAAGTCCATAGCTATCATGACAGGAAGCATGGCAGTACACAAACAAGCAAGCATAGCACTGTAGCATAACGGAGAGCTTACATCTGATTCACAAGCAGAAGGCAGGGAGGGAGCTAAGTTTGGAATGCCATGGGCATTTGACACTTCAAAAACAACTTCTGTTGACATAACTCCTACAAAAAGGCCATATCTCCTAATGCTTCCCAAATAGTTCCACATATTGGGGACCAAGAATTCAGGTATATAAGCCTATGGGGAACATTATTATTCCAATCACCACAGATTGTAAGAGTCAGAAGACCAAGAAGTCTGCTGTGAGATTGTATCCTTCTTTAAGCTCTCCATCACTCTTTAGTGAATATTTTCTTTCTAGCACAGTGGTTCTCAACCTTCCTAATGTTGCAACTCTTAAATACAGTTCCTTATGTTGAGGTGACCCCCAACCATAAAATAACTTCATTGCTACTGCATAACTGTAATTTTTATGTTATGAATCCTGATGTAAATATCTGATATTCAGGATATCTGATACATTACTCCACGAAGGGGTTGAAAACTACTGCTCTACATATTGTGCTGTCCTCCTACCTCTAACTGCTCCATTCTTTAGAGTGACACCTGGACTTTACTCTTCTCTTCATGGGAAAGACTGAAGGCTCTCTTCTGGCAGTTTACAGGGCTATCTAGGCTCTGCTTTCCCTCTTGTTGAGCACACTGCAAATGTGCTTGATCTACAATTTCTGACACCCATAACTTGAAATATTACCTCTGCCTTTTGAGTTCTTTTTGTCTAGAAGTTCAGCTCAGCCTCTGTTTCTTCACCTTGGGAAACTTCAAGTTAACTTTGGATGCTTCGATTTTTTGTCTCCTTTTGCACATCTTCTGAGTATCAAGTTTATATAGTCATTTATATTGTTTTCCTCCCTGTTTTTTTCCAGATCTATTTTAATCCCACTCACTGTTGGTAGCCTGTAGTTTGTTCTCATCTTACATTTAATTATCCATTTAATATTAAATTACTATTTATAGTCTCTCATTCCAAATGTGGGGAAAGTAGGTAGATTCCTTGTAGACTTTTTGTTGTCAAGTCTTCAGCAACAGTATTGCCCTTTCGGTTATATGCACCACATAAGCCTTCAGCAGCACTTTTGTTTATGTGCTCCATACGTCTTCTTCTAAGACCTCTATTAGAAGTTCTCAAAATGTGACTTAAAAATATTCCAAGGGGCCCTGAAATGTAATCAAAGACTGCATGATACAAAATCCACTTTCATAATAACACTTCCATCTGTTAGTGTCTCATCGTTCATATTAAAAATCTGAGAAAATTATATAGAGAAATGCTTTAATGTAGCTCAGAATTTTCAGGTTCAAATCCTAAGCTTTGTGCCTGTGGTATGGAGGGAGTGTGTACTAAAGCAAAGCTCCTCACCTCAGCTAGGAAGCAACAAGGAAGAAGAGGCTGGGTACCACAGTTTTCTTTTAGGGTCACATTCACAATATCTTAAATAACTCACATAAAACTCTTCTAAATGTTTTAGCTTCTCCCAATAGACTCTGGAGACCAAGTCTTACCACACAGACTCAGGGCAAGCAACAGCAAAGGCATGGAAACAGCAGAGCTCTTTGGTAGTCTCTTGTTCTTTTCTCCTTTATTTTGGCTGGATCCATAGAGACTATTCTGTCTCAGTTATTCTTTTCTGGAAACTAACTTACCAAATATTTACTGGTGAGCTTCAAATTCTCTGGTTGTTTTTTTGTTTGTTTTGTTTTATGAGACAGAGTCTCACTATATAGTCATGGCTGGTTTAGAATTTGCTATATAGACCAGGCCAGTATCATAGAGATCTACCTGCCTCTACATCCTGAGTGCTAGACTTGAAGGTGTAAGTCACTACTCCCTGCCCTTCTGCCCAGTTGGCAATGATGATTAACTATCTCAGAATGGAATCCCTTCAGTGTGGTCCTTGTGCTTGTGACCATGTTAAGCATGTGGCTTAAAGTGCCTATAAACGACCCAACTGTGTGGAAAAAATATTGGACATTGGGTTTGAGACCACTTTAGAAACTAAAGTTTAAGATAGAGATTTACAACTGAGTGAGCTAGAGTATCTAATCTAATCTATGATAATTTCTGCCTGATAACAACTCTTTAGAGAAGTTAAACCTGCATGGATCACTCAGTGCTTCCTCCTCTGGCAGTTTCTCTCAAGGAGCTAATCATGGACCTATGAAAACAGAGAAAGAAAGAAAGAAAAAAAATCACTCACCCCCAACAAAACAAATAAAAAAACCCAAAACAAAAAAATCAGAGAGGATGCTCATTGTCTGAAGAAAAGAAGAAAACATACTTGATCTGCAACAGGTGGCTGAGGCCTAGACACTGTAGTACATACCTGTAGAATACCTCCTGGCTATTCAGGAGGAACTCAAGTATGGGCCCTGTTTAGACTATATAGACTATATATGTGAGTTCAAGGTTAGCCTATGGGGTTCAATAAGAGTATGTCTTCAAATGAAAATGAAATGCAGGCTGGGGATATACCTCAGAGATTGAGTACTTGGCAAGAATGCTTAGGGTTCCAAATTCCATGTCCATCATCAACAAACCTCAAAATCAAGACTCTACATCTCCAAATTAAACATAAGAATGTTAAACAAAGATAAAAAAACACAAACAAAAAATGACTGAGCAAATGGGAATATAGGTTAGTGTAGAACCCTGACCTTGTAGAAGCAAATTTTCTTTGAACTAAATTTTATTATAGTTAGTGGAAAATACCCACAAAATATATAAGAGAATGCACATAGTATGACTTTGTGAGAGAATGAATAGAGGGAACCTGTTTTTATGACTGTTGAATAACGTGAAGATTAAAGTAGTCCTCTGTCTCTTCTGATCTTTTGCTGATGAGAAATCATAGCCTAAATTACAAAATCTCTCCTGAGAAATAAATAATAAAAGTAAGACTTCAATCTCTCTCTCTCTCTCTCTCTCTCTCTCTCCCTGCCTCCCTCCCTCTCTCCCTTCCTTCCTTCCTTCCTTCCTTCCTTCCTTCCTTCCTTCCTTCCTTCCTTCCTTCCTTCCTTCCTTCTTCTCTTTCTTCCTTTATTTCCAGTAAATTTAGAGTTAACTAGGAACTAAGTCAGATGCATAGAAATGAGAGAGGTAAGAGAGGTCAGTGACATGACAAGCCAGAGCAGTGGATTTTTTTGTTTGTTTTGTTGTTGTTGTTGTTTTCTGTAAGCTCAAAGTGTTCAAATTTGCTTTCGGAATTATACAGCTATCCTTCCTTACAACAGAAAACCATATTTTGTTAAGAACCTCAATGATAAGATTAATGTGATGGAGACACACAGTGCCATTTCTTCCTGGTGAACCTGGGGCTTTGGAACTCACTCTCTGGTTCCTCTTCTCATTCTATTTGCTCACTTCCTGCAAAGAGAATCATGACATCATCCCAGTGGTCACGCTGAGTAAGCCTTTGGCTGCCTCTCTCTCAAACCTTGGGATATATCTTGTGAAATAAGTAAAGGGTTGTTGTATGCTAGAGTTTGATTTCTTCTTAAGCTACTTCTCTTGTCTGAGTTTAACTTATCCTTAAGCACAACTTATTTACCAGTTTAGTTCTTAATGAATTCTTGGCTGAAGCATGACTCTTGAACAGGACAGGACAGGATAGGCAGGAGCCCATATAATCCATTTTCACCATGGCGCCTGTCATATAATAATCATATAGTAGGTGCTTGGTCAGTGTCTCCTGTTTTTCATCCCTACATTAAGGACTCTTTGTTTTATGTTATCTTCCCCACGCCTTATCTCCAATTGTCAGCCTGGTGCCTATGCTGCACCCTAAGGCATCCAGTTTCCTGTAGCTTTTTGGATCATGTATGGCTCTATATTAAGTCATCCTTGATTGATTTGCAGAGAGGGAATATAGGAGGGTAAACTTAATGTCAGTTTTGAAGATCAGTCCTTCAAGTCTGTGGCCCACAGGGAGTTTTTCTCACTGATATACACAGTAGAGTGCCTGATCCTTTTCGGGGGTGGGTGTGGGAAAGGCTGCTAAGTGATTATATTGAAGGAACACAGATGAGTGGAAAGTAAATCATGAGAAGACTGTTGCTTTTCCCACACTGTGATGACTAAGCAACTCCTGTGGAAGCCTCTGAGTCACCTGTGATGAGCAGTGGGGGAGCAGACAAAAAGCACTGCACAGAACTCACATGCATCTCCAAGCACTCCTCCCTCACCACAGCAAGCTTCTCCAGGGGCAGGGGTGGGCGGGATAGCCCTGCAGATGCACCAACTGTCAATTCTCTGTGCCTGTGGAATCATTAGATGGGAACTGAATGAGATCCTTGATGTTTATAGATTCCTACCACCCTATCTCTAGATCCATGAGGACTCTTCGCCTGAGGGATATAGTTCATATATAGCAGAATAGGTCCTGTCTCAACAGGATCCTTCTGGAATGTTGATAGAAAAGTGAGGTGCAGCAGACAATGGTGGTTCATGTCAGGTAGAGGGAACTTTGAGGGATTTCTTTTGAGTGAGAGTGTAGACCATGCCATGTGTTTGTATGGAGCAATAATACATCTCGACTTCTATTTTAACAAGGCTGTTTTGTGTGCTGCATTGGGAATAGAGAAGCATAAGCACAAATTATAGGTATGGGAAGCTGAGAGATTTGTGAGGATGATGTTCCAGGAATATAAACAAGATGAGGATGATCTGAGTCAAGGGTAGCAGAGAGCAGATGGAAGTGCTCACAAAATGGCTTCATTTGAAAAGTGATAGTTTTTAAATTAAAAAGAACTAAAAATGAGAGCAAGGTTTCTGTCCTGATCAATAAGAACTAAGCTGCCAATTATTGAGATGTAGAATAAGCAATAAGAGAATATTTTGGAACAGACTAAAGGGTCTAAGTAGTGGACCTGTTGACTTGAGATGTCTATTGGACCTATATTGTTGATTCATATAGGAAGCCAGGCAGGTGCATGTGTTTGGAGTTAGGAAATGTGATCTAGTGGAGGGGGGTATATTTGAGTATCATTAAAGTAATTTACAACGATGAAGATAAGATCCAACTATTTTAGGGATGAATGAAGTAGAGAAGGACAAGGAAGGAGAGGAGGAGGAGGAGGAGGAGGAGGAGGAAGAGGAGGAGGAGGAGAAGGAGGAGGAGGAAGAGGAGGAGGAGAAGAAGAGGAAGAGGTGGAGAAGGAGGAAGAAGAGGAGGAGGAGGAAGAGGAGAAACTTTGTTTTTTGTTTTTTTTTTGTTGTTGTTGTTGTTTTTTATTTTTTGATGGGATTAACCAAAGGCTGAGAAGCAGCATCTATACAGGCTGGTGGAGCATCAGGCAAGCATCATTCAGAAAGGTTGGCAGAGCACCAGGCAAGTATAAAGCAACATGTGCTCCATATGGAGACTGTGAACCACTGGGTGAGATGCTGCTGAGACAGTACGTAAAACAAGGGCCAAAAATGTATTCTTGCTTTAACAACATAATGGTCACGGAAAAGAAAAGTGTGAGGTGGGCATTGGAATGTTTAAGAGTGGAGGGAGAGCTGGGTAGTAGGGCTCAAGGGTGGAATCTAAGCAAAAAGATTAAAGGTTGGGCTGAAGACATGGCTGCCAGTAAGGTTCTTGCTGTGAAACATTGAAACCTGAGTTTGAGTACATAGCACATCCCATGAACAAATTTTGTTGTGATAGCACAGGCATTTGACACTAAGGTTAGGGTTGGGGAGATAGGCAGATTCTTAGGGTTCACTGACCAGCCAGTCTAGCTGAAGCAACAAGTCCCAATTCTCAACGATAGCCTCTCTCTTGAAAAATAAAGGGATCCACTAGCCTCCTGGTACACATGAGTATCATATGAGAGGTGTAACGCCCCCCTTCTCCCGCCCCCCTGTGCTCCATGAACATGCACTCACACAAGCGGTCAGTGTCTAAGGAACAATAACCAAGGATGTTCTCTGGACTCCATCTACCCAGGTATACAGAAGTGAGGAGTGCACCCCCCACCTACACGCTCAGACACACACAGACACACAGACGCACTTCAAAAATTAAAATAAAATCCTTACTTAAAAAAAAAATCTTACAAAGGAGACCACAAAAGACATGATAGTCTCAAAGTCAGTAGGATTTTATTTAATGAAATGACTAAAACAAATATTTAATGAAAGTTGTGTTTTCTACATTTATCTTCACATTATATAGAATTCTTTTACATAGAAATTCAAAATTTTAGCTACTTAAAATTGACATTTTTGAAAAATTTCCCAAAATGTACCAGTTAGCTCCATCTCCTTTTGTATTTTCAGGGCCATGGCTACCTCCCTTTGTGGCTCTCGTCTTCTTGCTGAGACACTGGAATGCAAGTGCATCCTTTGCAATAACAGTAAGCTTAACTTAAGAGAGCTCCCCATGGTAAAGCAAGGGTTGCACACCTCCTGATCTGAAACAGGGAATGATAGCAAGAGGGCTCTGTGAGTAGCATGGGTTCATTTATACATTTTGTTGAGGTGGGGTCTTCTATGTAGCCCATAGATCATAGCCATATACCAACATGACCAATAACGCTTATTTAATATACAAAAAAGGTATTCTAGGGATTTTATGCCTATTATTTGTAATCCTTAAGATATTATAATTTAATTTATATACTTACACTCATTTTAAGGAAACTGAAGTTCCAAGGTAAGAAGCAGCTTATTTAGAACATCAAGATAATGATGAGAGAGCCCAGCATTCAACCCAGGACTGCCTGATCTCACTTAGAGGTTGCTTTGTACAGTATGGTCTCAGTTCAACAATGGTTTATTAACAGCCCCTCCCTTTCTAGCTCTGGTTTCGTTGTAGGGGTATGGTTGTGAATGCACAGTTCTCAACTCTACAGACTTTCCTACTACAGTAAAGATAATGCAAAAAAAAAATTATATATATATATATATATATACTGTCAGAATAATGTGGATAGCAGCAGGAATAGTGAATACAGACTACCATGCAACTCATGACAGAGTAAATAAGCCTAGGAGCTGCCAAGGAAATTCACTGGAGGAGGCACAACACTACTCTGGATTTCAGTGAATGAGTTAAAGAATGGGTTAATCCAACAAAGGAAGACTGTTCTAGGTAAGAAAGTGAGTCACATGAATGGACATAAATAACAGCTTTAACTAACAGCGCATTAGCAATCTGTAATTGTGAGATCATAGCATCTGGGGTAACTGCTATGTACTGGAGATGACTGACAGCTCTGTGTTAGTAGAGGGACATTTTAGCAGTCCTGTAAGAGATGGACAGAAGCGTGTGCATCTACAAGCTTTTAGGATACTCAGCCGCTAACTATTTTCCTTTCAGCTAAGTTTTCTGTGGAACGACAGACAGCACCACTGTGTGCAGAGAGAACAAACAGCTTGCGATGATCACAGACTGTAAGTTGTTTATTGAAGGAGACCAGGGCAGGACATCATGTCCTTGGCAGTGGTCGGCACCACATATAGAGTATTTCTTAAGAAATAAAAATGGACACATTGTCAGCAGAAATCACAAATTTATTAACTCTTAAATATATCAATCAGTCATTTACCATTACGGCAAGAAATATATACAGTGTCCCATGGTAAACTGCAGTGTTTTCCAAACAATAGAAGATGATGAAGGTGTAATTTCACTGTGCTGGAGAGAACAAATCACGATTTCCTCACATCTTAGTGCAGAAGACAAACTGGATCTATGGTAATTCTTCAACACCACATGCTAATTTAAAAGTGTTAAAAAAAAAAAACCAAACAAAAATACCAAACCATCCTACCACTATTTGTGTTTTTAAATACATGTATGCCACGCAGAGCTGCTTCACAGAAAGGTAAAAGAAATCCAAAAGGGAAAAGTGAGGCCATTACGTTTTTCACAGATCTCATTGGCAGGTTACATGGCTCAATACATTTACTGTATATATTCGTTTTAAATATATATTGTTTTAAATCATGTGATAATTATCAGAAAAGCTTCAACCATCTATCATACATTCACTAGCAACAATATATCTAAAGTGATTAGCAATGAACACCAAAAGGTGAAATGAGGAAAAAGAGAAGGGGGTGTTTAAGTTTTTGCTTTTTTTGCTTCTGCTTTAAAAATAGGATTCTAAGGAGTGTGAGCAGCTATGGTGGAGGTAACGCTGATGGATACTCCATGCACCATAAAGCAGTTCAGTGCAGAGAAACAGCCTCCCAGGGACCGAATCGACAAAGAAGAAACGAGAGAAGAGAAGAAAACTAGGGCATTTCCTTTTTCTCTTTGTTTTAAGCTGGACCCTTAACTCCCAGCAGAAGGATGCTACTGTGACTCAAGAGAGAAGCTAGAACTGCAGGAATCACAAAGATCAAGTTCAACCTCTAAGAAGATGGAGACTACTCCTCATGTGGCTAGCTAGTGAAAGTGAGGCAGGAAATGTCCTCCGACCCAGGTTGTACTCCACTTGGTCTTCCATTTCTGTAGTTGGGACGAACCAGTATAGTAGGCTTTTACTGCTGTGAGCGTAAGTCTCAACAATCCCAACAATTTCCACATAGCAAGGATACCTACGCATAAGTGGTAGCTTAGGCTGAATTTTATTCTTCTTTTATTTAAATATTTATTTAAATCTAACAACTCCACAGCCCTGGAGAGACTGGAAGTGTTAGTTTTAGTTTTCTCTAAAAGACCTTGATTTTTATTTTAACTTCATATACAAATGTTACTTTTTTTTTTTTACATACTACCAGCCATAGAAAGAAAGAAAGATAAACACACAAAAGAAAGAGAGAGAGAAAGGGGGAGAGAGAAATATAAAGGAAAGAAAAGAAAAATAAAACAAATACAAAGAAATGGAGCAAATAGTAGACACTGAAAACACAACACAGACTTAAAAAAGAAAAACCCAAATCAGTGCCAAGCATTCACCAGGACTGTGTGTGTCTGAAAGCAACCAAACTAGTAAATGATGTGAATTTTTCCAGTATACATAGTTTGACCCAAATCAACATGGCTTTGATGGTAGAACACCAAATGATTCTTGCTCCTACAATCACACAGGAGTTTGCTCACATAACCATCCATTTATCTAACACCAACACTTTCAGAGAAAAGCCATCCATTCATTTCTATCAGGAGCACACCAGGAACTGAAGGCATATACATATATGTATTTGCCTTAAAAGTGAAAAAAAAAAAAAAACCTAAAAAAACCCAAAACCCCAAATCCCAACAAAAAGCTCAAAGAGAATAATGACAGCATTCTTGAACGATTTCCTTTCCTCTTACACACTGTCATTCAGAGAACAGTAATTTTAATTAAGTCTTTTGAATCTTGGCATACACAGAGAAACCTGACGGATCAGCTGAACTTGGAGTTATTGTGGAATTTTCTTGTCTGAGCTCCCTCTAGAGTTTGCCAACAGTAACCGAAGTTTGCATGGAACATCCCATCTGGTAGCTGGAGTGTAAACAATGTACAGGAAGGAATACATGATAAGATGACGTGTCACATGATTGATAAGATGACGTGTCACATATGCATTACACGTAGAACCTTCACAACTTCATGCACTCAGAAACATGCATGAAGAGGAGAGGACGTCCCAGGATCACCCGCCTGGTGCCTTGAGGACAGAATGAAGAAGTGGCACTGTTGACAATTAGCTGAAAGGGAGAATGGGAGGAAGAAATCAATCACATTGGTTTAGTTTGTTTGTTTTTTTTATAAAATACCAACCTTTTTGCCATAGATGTTACTAGGGTATCATTTGATAACTTAGCTGAAGTTCAGATTGGAAATACTTTGTATGAGATCTTTGCCTGTGATCCTTCCAAGATAAAATACACATTTAACAAAGGGCAATCAACAGAATCTATTTGTTCAAACAAAGCAGAGATGAAAAAAATTAACAAAGTAAGGAGCTGCAGGCTTTAACTGCATTATTAAATTTAAATACATGTTTTAAGCATTCAGGTTTACTAGACAAATACAATGAATTCATATCAATATTTGGTTGAAGCAGCATTAAAGTTCAAGTTCACCCAATGCTTTTGTTCATTATGCTTAAATTCCTTGGGAAATCAAAATCAAAAGTCAGTTCAACAAGGAATATAGTCTCACAAATACAGAGACCAGGATTATTCTTATGCAGTTTTTTTTTTTTAAAGCAATAGCTCAAAGCACCATTTTTGAAATCTCTGTTCCACCTTGGCGTGGGGAAAATATAAGCAGTGGCCCCTAATCATGCCTGGACCCTAATCCCAGTGTAAGACATCAATCCTTAGGAACAACAATGCAGGGATGAATTTTAGTGTGGTCAACTGCCAATGATTATGAATGGCATTTGTCATGTCTAAAGTTCAGCCGGACTTGCTGTTGTGGTCCACCCTCTTGGGTTAGCACCATTACACTCAGTAAGACCCAGTAAGCTCATGTACCGATTAACCCCAGCCGAGGGCTAACAGAAATTGCAACTTCTAAAAGACAGGGAGATACCAAAGGGTTTCAAAGCTTAATAGAAATTGCTCTGGATAATTGAGAGTTATCCTCATTAACCCAGCTATAAGAAGCTTCTGATGTGAGAACTCCAGGATGGTAAGGTGATGAAATCCAGCTAGTGGGAAAAAAAAGTTCTTCTTGGTGTTTGGTACCTCTCAAACAGTGGTGATGCTGTAAAGTGAACGCTAGAATTGAGGACTCATGCAAAGCCACAATGGATTTCCAAAGACCTCGCATGTGCTTCCCGGAGTAGACTGTTGAGCGAATGCCCACAGGGGAAGAACACCAGCCATGCAGCTTTTCCAGAACTAGCCCCCATCGCAGAGAACCGTGGGGCAAGATGCTACTTACAAGACCCAAATGTGAATGGTTTTCAGATGTTTTGCCACAAAGAGGTGCCTCCTGAGAAGTTCTCTTTCCCATTTGGAATACAGGGTGGCCTATTAAGAGAAGCCCCATTTAAGCCACCTGGCATAAAAGGAAGTTTTCTTAAATAGGCTTTATCCCTTAACACTTATGAGATATGCAGAGAAAACTAGCCCCTGCCCCTGGCCCTGGCCCACTACATTTGCACCCATCTCTTCTACAATAAATAGCAATTTGTGGTGTACCTCTTTGGGGTAAAAACCACAGAAGCACTGACAAACTTTATTTTTTTCTTCACTCCTTTTGTGTCTTCTTCTTGATTACATAGCTCGATTTTTGGAATGTGTTTTAACCTTTTGCTGTTGTTATTGGAACTTATTTTTGTCTGTATTTATCCTTTTTAAGTTTCTTTTTGAATATCCAACAGTGCTATATGATGACTGAAATGACAGAGAAGATCTTTGAAAATCACTGTGGTTGATAAACTACCATCAAACTGAGAAATCGCAATGGCTTTGCTGGAGCCTGGTGAGTGACAGTAAGAACTAGGCTCCTCCACCTCCCAACATCTTCCAGTATTAACAGGGGATCCTGGACAGAGATGCTCAGTGGTCTAGGCTTCACTAAGCTTCGCTACTCCCTCCTTGCTCTTAGCTCGTCCCATTTACTGATACAAATGATTTCCCATCAGTCCCCTTTCCTTCAGCAAGCCAGCCTATAGTGTTCTGCCTTCTTTTATAATGTGTCCAAAGTTCCAGCATTATAACTCCTTGGTGTTCCTCTGGCTTGGACTCTCTCCCTCTTGTTTTCTTTCCATTTCTGTATCTCCAAATTCTATTCCTCTTGTAATATCTTGTTAAGCATCCAGTCTTTCATGTAAAGTATAGATGCTATACACACTGGTTATACATTGCACCCATCTCTAAAGTTAAGTATATAGCTTAGTTTTTTGCATGGTGTTATTGATGAACTGGTCTCTACACCAGAATATGTGTTTCCTGTGGGAGATGCCTTTTTGTCTTTCTCTGCATCAAGCACAGGAGTGTTGAGAGTATCTGTTTGATTACTGGCTGGAAATTAAACATGACACCTGAGGAAGGATACTGAGATGAGAACATGCTACAACAGCTGATATTTACTTTGACAATGCTGCTTTCTACATTTGCCTACCATCAAGGGCAGATTAAAAAAGTATGACAGCCTAGGAATATTTACTTGATGGGTACTGTGGGGGACCCCGAACGATGAAAGTGAACATTCTGCCACTTCCCATCACGGCGGTGCCACACGCGAGTCTCTTCTGACTGCATAGTCTTTGGCATTCCACTTCCGTCCATGTACTGTGTGAGCCGAATGTATGCGATGCAGGCTGCATCATCCCCTACCAGGTGTACGTGAGGGTTGAGGATGATCGTGTGGATTGGTTTATTGCTTTTGGACAAAGCTGAAAGAGAACAAGGTAAGAACATAAATGAAGGCCGTACAAAAAGTAAGCGAAAATCAAGATTAACTTCATTTAGGTTAATGAGAGATGGTGTTGCTTCATGCTTTAACTCATTATTCTATTTGTACTAACTGAGTGCTGGGTATTGTATAAAGTATAACCAATGAAACAAACGTAGATAATCTTTATTTTCCTTGTGTTCCTTGAGAGGCAATTTGTGCTACACTGCAGTTTTGATTGATTAGGTAGAGAAGCTACAGAGACACACTATATTTACTTGTAAGGGCTAGAAACAGAAGCTATGCTATGAAGAGAGGTGGAAAAGCCCTGGCCCAGGCACACTTCTTTCTGTGACACTTGACAGGATGACTGAAGCTGGTAGTTTTGTAGTTAGGATGTGGGATAAGGGAAATATCTCAAGTGTCAAGTTTAGAAATCACTGTTTCCTGGTATGGATTTGTTTCTGCATTAGATCCTGTGACTTTTCAATTTGGTCATAATCTATGTGTGATCAGCTAGTCAAAATTCACAATCCATTGTCTGATCACACTGTAGCTGGCTTAGACCAGCCAGTTATTAAAACAGGCTTCAATCTTTGGTGTATTCTAAACACATGATCAAAGGTTTATGGATTCTGACAGAGTTCCTATTGATGGCATTTTGTAAATTAGAATAGGCTGAGTTACTTTAGCTGTTACTCAAACACACGTCTCATTCTCAGACAACAGCTATTTTAATTACTCAGAATGTTATTTACATAAGAGAATATCTCATTATGGAGATGGTATTTATGGAAAATATCAGTGTATAATGTCTGTAATGTTGAAATGGGTGAAATATTAATGGATTAATAAACTATTTTACTAGAAGTAAAACTGTTGGTTGACAGATGGAGGAGATAGGTACCTTCATCAAAATGCTGGAATACACAGAATATGAGAATATTCAACCCAGTTTTGTTAACACAAACGTACCACTAATTATTGTTGCTTGTTTGTTTGCAAACAGCTAACATATACAAGATAAACTCATGCACTAAAGACACATGCAAGGCAGACTTATCAATGCTTTTAGTTACTACAAGTAAGCCTAATTATCCTAATTATCCTTAAAATTCTTCCTTAATTCAACAGGAATTGAATCTCATGGCTAAAAGACTAAATTCTCATCACAGCCCATGATAATATAACGGAAAGTTTCAGGCTGTAGGGAATTCCTGGTTAACACAGATTCCTTTGGCTTGGTTTTACTTTTATTTACCAATTTTTCCAATTTGCAGAAACTTCTTTAGAAATATGTATGTTTCCTGAAAGATACATGTTCCCTTTGAGCTACTAAAACATTAAGACCCTTGCAGTCTGAGTGGGAACACTCACTTATTGCTCATCTCCCTTCCTACCGTATTTTGAAAGTGACCGCTGGACCTTCATCAGAGCTCATCCACTGTGACTATCAAGGCTGTGGTTTCTCTTTTTCCTACATCAACAATTTTACAAAACTTCCAAGTAATACATGCTCGTAACATTATATAGCATATACTGTTCCTTCACTGGGTCTTAAAGACTGGTAGGTGTGAAGGACATATGTTTCAGTTCTAAACAAGAACAGTTTTCGCAGAGGACAGACACACTGTCAGTAGAAATCCCTATTGAAGGAAAGAGCCAAAGAGTCGGTGAAAGTGGGAGATATTCAAGGAAGAGCTGGTAAGGAACTTGGAATGGATACCATTTTCAAAGTAGAATCTGTGAAAGTCCATCCCTTCCACTAAGTTGCCCAATGCTTCAGGTTCAAAGGCAGTGAGGCCTGGATCACAGATTTTTCTGCAGTAAGAAAAAAAAAATGTATCATGAGTAAATGTGCCCACAGTAGAAGTGCTAAGCACTGTTGTTTACAGTCAGTAAAGGAAAGAGACTCTAAAAAGCACCCCAAATAGGAAATTTCTACCATGGACCTTGACAAGGTAGGTCAAAGAGCAGAATCCAATGTCATTTTGAAGAAAACTCACAGAGACACATAATTAAGTTAACCAGTCCAAGCACAATCGGCTCCTTTGTAAGATGCTTGCTTTTTAACTTCCAGAGTTAATTCTTTAGTTTTTTAACTTTGGACTTTGGTTTCCTATGTTTCAAATCTTCTCAAAGTTGAGGACATACTCCAACTCCTTTCAAGCCATATTTGGCTTTGGAAATAAGAATTTTGGGGGGACAATCTTTGAGAGACCCAGCTTCTCCACCCTCCTCAAATACCTGTATTGTAACTGACATCAAGGATAGGATGCCTGACTGAACTTTCTGGAATGTCCAGATGGTTATATTGAGTGTATGTTTAAAGCTTATTTTATGCTCAAAAGAAATTTAAGAGGTGATTCAAATGGACACAATAGTTCTCTTTTCTATTCTAGAAGCAGAATTTACCAAAGGAGTATATATAATGCTAAGCTGTTTTCAAAAAACCAATGGACTTTCTTTGGAGAAATTTACGTTTTCAATAGAGAACATTTAAACATAAACTATAAAACTATAAAAGCAACTATAACTCACTGATACTAAAACAAAAGCTAATGTAAAGTGCTTCAAGTTAGATTATAGTGGACAGGAATGATATAGGGCGGAAGGAAAGAAAATTGGGGCAGGGCTTTTAAGACTGAGCAGGAGCTTTGCAGGTATGTGAAAGGGACTGAGTAGGAGGTAGGACAGCAAGAAGCCTAAGCCTAAATCAAAGGATTTGGGACTATTTATCAATTTGTCCCAAAGGAGGAATATAGTGGATGGACATTTTCAATATAGGAGAGAAATTTTCTTAACTATCAGGAAAACAATTATGCAAACCTAACTTCCTGTGGTTCTTCAAAGTGTAACACTTTGTTCATGGGACACGGTTCTGATAAATGGTGCTACATATACGGCTGGGGTTTCAGGCTAGCCTGGAAACCTGGCCTCCTGCTTCAGAGAACCCAAACCAAACACAACCAAGGAACACAGAGCCAGTCAGCCTGGGAAGAACACTTTAAGGTTGCAAATCAAAGCAATTATCCTTTGTGGTGGAGGTGGTGGTAGAGGGGAAATAATGAACTTTGTCTCAGGCTGCCTGCTGGGCAGGTATTTTAAAGCTGAAGTCAAATATATATAATTTCTTCCTAAGGAGTGAAGTAGGAAGAATAGTGTTCCTATGGCAACAGAAATTTATTCTGCCAGGTGTTATTATTTCCTCTATAAATATGGCTTAGTCGTCAGTTTGTGAATCCAAATTGTATATTACCCTCACATTGACTCTGGGGTTTTATAATGTATTATAATTAATGAAGCTTTTTAACCCACCTTGCAAAGAGACAATGTATTGGAAAGTATTCTTCTCATTTTTCTCTCTCTTAACTATTATCTATCTCTATCTAGCATCTATCTATCTTTCTATCTATCTATCCTTCTATCTATCTACCAATCATTTAACATTTATCTATGTATCTATGTATCTATGTATCTATGTATCTATGTATCTATGTATCTATCTATCTATCTATCTATCTATCTATCTATCTATCTATCTATCTATCTATCTTCTCTCCGTCATCTAGCTATCTTCTACCTACCTACCTATCATCTACAGCTCTCATTTATCTACCCATATATCTATCATCCATTCACTGAACAGGCTTTACGTGGATAAAGACTGACAGTATACTGGACATATTGGTTGGGGGCTGATGCTATGAACAAAGCTTAAGTACCAGCTGACAGAGCCTCACCAATACAATCTTCAACCTAAAAAGCTTTAGAGTGGAAGTAATATTGGATCATCCCTAGGTCTGGAAGTAAAATTGTAGGCCAAATGACAGGCCCTCTAGGCAGAGGTCAGGTGATGTGCTCTGAGACACTGAGTTATTTAAATATCCCACATTAAACTGTGTGAGAGCAGGAAATAACCTCTCATTTCCTAGCCACAGTTATACTCTGTCCATGAAAGAAAAACAAAACACAACTTTGTCTTCCACTAGAGACAGCTATCACCAAAGAGGCTTTTTAAGATTTCTCTTGTTCTTTGGAGACTCACAGAGGTCTAACAAGGTTACAACAGCCAAACAAATAAAAAGAAAAATCTCTATGACACAGAGTTATCAGTCACAGCTTAAGAGAGCTGTTGTCTGTGACAATAGGGATCTAAATTCCAACCTTTGCTGTCTCTTTTATCAAGTATATTTTATTAGGCGATAGTGAAGAGCTAATGCCCACACCTGTTCAGGGGCATAGCTATAATTGTATGTACACACAGTTAATGTATAAGGATTTGCTTCCAGGTTCAGTCTCCATATTTAATGACTCTTCTCCATTTTTCATTGCCCACTGTTGTATGTTTGGGTAGTGAACCTCCCTCTATTGGTCATTTTTCTACAATTTTAGGGAGGAAAGACTTATTTGAGTACTTGGTTCCAGAGGGCTTCAGTCCATCACAGGGTTTGTTTATGCACAAGAGGGGACATGACTATCATTAATTCATTTTACTTATTTTTTTCCTGCTAATGGTTAGTTCATATCCTTTGCCCATTTTCTGTCTTTTTAATCTTATCCACTCAGCATAAAAGGTAACCATTGACACATTTTGCAAACACTTTTCTAAGTCAGTCTTCTGTTAGTTTTGTTTTGGGCCTTGAAAATTAGTGGTGTATAAATTTTATCAGTCAGGAAATTAACTTATCTTGTATTTATGGTCACTTTTCCTGCTTTTAAACTTAGAAACATTTTTTCTAATTAGGGATTAGAATCAATTCCTTTTTCTTTTCTTTTTTCTTTTTCTTTTTTTCCCAGCATTAAACACTTTCACTCAGTGGGAACATGTAGTAAGGAAACAAAACAAACCACAAACAAACAAACAAACAAACAACAACAACAAAACCCACAAGGATTTAGATCCACAAATAGCTTTGCAATGACCCTTCATGTCGTATTTAACTATAATTATTTTTTCTCAAGCAAACTGATTTCTTTACACAAAATGTAATCCAGAAATCTATAATTATTTAAGTTAGGCATGAAATCTTCTTCTTCAATCAAACTTCTCTTAATACAAAACCACACTCAATAGATGTGGGTCAAGTTGGCATCATTGGTTGAGGGGAATTAACACTCGTTATCACCATCTCTGATCTTTCTCTGTTCCAATCCCACTTCTCTGTTTTCTTTCTTTTTAAGTCTTTGCTCAAATGTATTTCTCTGATGCCTTACTTTCACTTAGAACCTTGGGTGATTACAAAGAAGTATTCACAAAAGCCATTCCCAGTCCTTAGGAACAGAAGTTGAGTCATCTCTCTGAAATCATAAGCACGTCATTTCTCTTGATCGCCCCCTTGTCATTTATATGATACAACACTGTTGTCAACAGGGTAAAGCAGGGGTTTAATGTGTGGGACTTCAGTCATGCTGAGAAATACAATGGCATAGGAAATGTAGTAGCCCAGTGTGTGGAAGCGACTCAAGCCTAACTGTCACTACTCACGTGTAAGCCTCAAAGTCCCCATTGTTGATAGCTTCAATCAGTTGCTCAGTGACTTTGATGATCTCCTGTTTTCGTGCTAAAAGTAAAGATAAGAGTCAGGTGAGAACAGAGGCCAAAGGACATATAAGATGCTAGTCAAGATTACAGCTGCTTTGCCTAATGAAGGTATCAGAGGAGGCATCTCTTCTGGAGCAAAATGGTTGATCCTTTTCGCACAGTCTTATTGCTCAAAATGGGAGACCAACACCACCTACCTCTCCTAGGAGCATTTAGAAGCACAGATAACCAGGTACCACCCCAGACCAGGACATTCAGAATCTGAATTTCAACAGGGCTCTCAGGTTCCTCCAGAAGGTAGTCCTCCATTGTTTTTGCTCACACACAACAGGCACCCGGAAGTTTGAATTCACCCTAGCTACCCTCATCACTCTGGCTTTGTGAATTTTTTTGTTTTTTATTAACAAATGTGTTACTGAAAAATTTAGGCTGTTGAAAGTAACAGATCTAAAGTAACAAACACCTAGCTGCAGAGTAAAGATAGTCGACATCAGGTGTCTACTGGCTTCGTATTCTTTGAGTCAACCTGCCTGACCCTTCCAGAAGGGGGACATTAACAGGATGATGTTAGGCCACCTTATTAAGTAAATGGCCTTTAGTAAACTCTTTAAATTTCGGCAGAGATATATGAATTGGTGCTACAAATGTGGGCAATAAACAGATGGCAACCCCCTTGCAAAACTATTAAACCCAGCAAACATCAAACATAATTAGTGTCTTTTCCTATCTAAAAATTGGTAAAATTATTAATGGCTGGTCTGGTTCAGATATCACACCTTAATCAACTTTCTTTCCAACTACACCTGCTTCACCTTTCTTCCCTTTTCTTAAATACCTGCAGTTCCTGGGCTGTCCCCTCGGTATCCCTGACACCTTAGAATAAAGCATGTGGCTTGTTTGACTGCTGTTTAAGCTTTGTACATTTTGTCAACCATGCCCTCCTATTTAAAAAGAAAGTTCTTTGCACACAAAGAACATGCTATTTCTTTGTGTTGCCTAAGAAACCTTTGTTCAATAAAATGGATGTTAAATAATTTTTTGAGTTTGATCAGTTGAGACTATGGATAACGTTTTCTTAATTTCAGAATGTTGATTGTTTTAGTCATGAAATATGACTAAGTATTAATATTATTAGTTTTAAATATAAATTATGTTTAAATACTAAGTTGACTAGGTTTTCAGACCGGGGGTTACAAAGTTACTTGCAATTATTCTGTGCCTGTTGCTCATCATGAAGATGCTAACCTTTGCTTTAATTCTTTATTGACAATTTGTGTATTTTAAATGATCTGATCTTCTGGATTTAACGAAAACTTAAAGTTGCATTTACTTTCAAGATCCTGTTTATCTAAATGAAGTCATTTCTTACTAACAAATAAATCTGGAAAAATAATTTGACTCCATTAAGTCTGTATGACACTACCTCATACCAAATATAATAGTCAGGGACCTCATAAAAGGATTAAGAGATCTGTCTATATAATGGCTACTAACTATGTAAATGTTTATAATGTAAAAGTATCATGTTTATAGTTCACAATAGTTGCATAAATTCTCACTTGTATGAAAGCATAGAACACGGGCTTTCCTAGCTCCTCTACACACTTATATTATCTGGGTTTTTTTTCCCATTTGATTGATCCATATGAATAATGTAGCCATCCTTGGCACATACTGATGGAGTGGTAGCAGATGATAATTCCGTAGCAAGGATGCTGCCAATGACACATTCAATTTAGTTAGACAACAGGTGATTCATCCGCCTGTTCTTGGCAGCATGAAGCTTTGGTAAAGGTCCATGATAGACAACCTGATTCTGGATCATGAAGGACAACTGTGAGAAGCTGCTCAGGAGCGAGAGTGTGGGAGATGTGACTTCCAAGTGAGAGTGTGGGAGATGTGACTTCCAAGTGAGAGTGTGGGAGATGTGACTTCCAAGTGAGGGTGTGGGAGATGTGACTTCCAAGTGAGAGTGTGGGGATGTGACTTCCAAGTGAGAGTGTGGGGATGTGACTTCCAAGTGAGAGTGTGGGGATGTGACTTCCAAGTGAGGGTGTGGGAGATGTGACTTCCAAGTGAGAGTGTGGGGATGTGACTTCCAAGTGAGAGTGTGGGGATGTGACTTCCAAGTGAGAGTGTGGAGATGTGACTTCCAAGTGAGAGTGTGGGGATGTGACTTCCAAGTGAGAGTGTAGGAGATGTGGCTTCCAAGTGAGAGTGTAAGAGATGTGACTTCCAAGTGAGAGTGTGGAGATGTGACTTCCAAGTGAGAGTGTAAGAGATGTGACTTCCAAGTGAGGGTGTGGGAGATGTGACTTCCAAGTGAGAGTGTGGGGATGTGACTTCCAAGTGAGAGTGTGGGGATGTGACTTCCAAGTGAGAGTGTAGGAGATGTGGCTTCCAAGTGAGAGTGTAAGAGATGTGACTTCCAAGTGACAGTGTGGGAGATGTGACTTCCAAGTGAGAGTGTGGGAGATGTGACTTCCAAGTGAGAGTGTGGGGATGTGACTTCCAAGTGAGAGTGTGGGGATGTGACTTCCAAGTGAGAGTATAGGAGATGTGACTTCCAAGTGAGAGTGTGGGAGATGTGACTTCCAAGTGAGAATGTAGGAGATGTGACTTCCAAGTGAGAGTGTGGGGATGTGACTTCCAAGTGAGAGTGTGGGCGATGTGACTTCCAAGTGAGAGTGTGGGGATGTGACTTCCAAGTGAGAGTGTGGGGATGTGACTTCCAAGTGAGAGTGTGGTGATGTGACTTCCAAGTGAGAGTGTGGGGATGTGACTTCCAAGTGAGAGTGTGGGGATGTGACTTCCAAGTGAGAGTGTGGGGATGTGACTTCCAAGTGAGAGTGTGGGGATGTGACTTCCAAGTGAGAGTGTGGGCGATGTGACTTCCAAGTGAGAGTGTGGGGATGTGACTTCCAAGTGAGAGTGTAAGAGATGTGACTTCCAAGTGAGAGTGTGGGGATGTGACTTCCAAGTGAGAGTGTGGGGATGTGACTTCCAAGTGAGAGTATAGGAGATGTGACTTCCAAGTGAGAGTGTAGGAGATGTGACTTCCAAGTGAGAGTGTAAGAGATGTGACTTCCAAGTGAGAGTGTGGGCGATGTGACTTCCAAGTGAGAGTGTGGGCGATGTGACTTCCAAGTGAGAGTGTAGGAGATGTGGCTTCCAAGTGAGAGTGTAGGAGATGTGACTTCCAAGTGAGAGTGTGGGGATGTGACTTCCAAGTGAGAGTGTGGGAGATGTGACTTCCAAGTGAGAGTGTGGGAGATGTGACTTCCAAGTGAGAGTATAGGAGATGTGACTTCCAAGTGAGAGTGTGGAGATGTGACTTCCAAGTTAGAGTGTGGGAGATGTGACTTCCAAGTGAGAGTGTAGGAGATATGACTTCCAAGTGAGAGTGTGGGGATGTGACTTCCAAGTGAGAGTGTGGGAGATGTGACTTCCAAGTGAGAGTGTAGGAGATATGGCTTCCAAGTGAGAATGTAGGAGACGTGGCTTCCAAGGCTCCCTCTTCACTTGAGACTGTCATTTAAAATTAACAACCTTTTCAGTAAGTTATAGGCTGGCTGGAAAACTATAATTTGAAAACAAAACCAATCTTTTAATACTAATAAGAAAGAAGGAGGAAGAAGGAGGAAGATGAGGAGAGGAAGAAGAGGAGAAGAAGGAGGAGGAGGAGAAGGAGGAGGAGGAAGAGGAGGAGGAAAAGGAGGAGGAGGAGGAGGAGGAGGAGGAAATGAAAGCCAAGTGTTGGTTTTGCGACTTCAGTAGGCAGTTTACAGAGTATGGACACTTCTGGAACAGTTCCCAAGGTCCAGACATCCTGTCCCACTCAGATGATGGAGTCAGGAGCAGCAGCAGATAGTGGCCATCTTTCACTCAAAACCACGATTGCCCAACTCCTCCTTGCCCACACCCACCCCCCAAAGCTTTCTGATGTTTTGCTACAGTGGCCTTTTAAGTTTGCTTATGCATGCTCAGAGGCACACAGACCATCTTCTATTTTACTTCCCATGCTGTTCGAGCTGGCCGAGCAACACCCAGAGAGGCCTCAAGGAGGATGCTTCTGTGCTGTATCACCCTGGAGGCAGTGTGAGTCTTGGCTTAGGAAGGGCCTGGAACTCAGGAATTTCTGAAGTGTTCATTTCCCCCAGGCAAAGGCGTGTGAGTGAGTGAGTCAGGGCTGGGCCTGGCACATGACAGCTGACTCTTGGAAGGAAAGCAGAGGCGGGGGGGGGGGGGGGGGGCGGGGGGAGGGGGGGAATGAATCACTTGTGTACAGTGCTCTGAGGTTATGAGTCGGAGCTGTTGCCACAAGCTCAGCATCCGACTGACCTAGGGTGTGAGGGTGGGGTGACTGCCGCCTCGCTCTCCCTCAGCAACAGTGAGCCGTGGAGACAGTCACTGGGCCACAGCCCTGGCTACTTGTTCTCTAGGAAGGAGGTCTGTTCTTTCTGCTCCCTTCTTCTTTAAGATAGTGATGGCTGTGTTTGAGGATTTCCAGCTTGGGAAAAGAGATGGGAGGAAGGCATGTGGAAAAGATGACCCACATCCACAATGCACTTTGCATGCAGACATGCAAACACATTGGTCCTGTTTCTTTCCCCAGACTCACAGATCCTTTGACACTTTTTTCTTAAGATCAGAAAATCTTCAGCATCTAGGCCAAAGAAAGTTGACACAAGGAGTAGCCTGGGCCATCTCAAACCTACTTTCTTTTCTGGTGAGGAAAAAGTGAATGCTGGAAAAACAATTGATTGGCAAGCATCAGGTTACTTCAGGGTTCTTTTCTCTGTGCAAGGATTACAGCAGAGCAAATTTCATTATTGTCTGATAAAGAACCTACAACTTGAAGATACCCTAAAACGCCAGAAGCAGAGGTCTGTGAGAAATCAGGCCAGGCCCCTGATCTGGCCCCTCAAAAACCAAACCAAACACACACAAACAAACAAACAAAGCCACAAACAGAACAGTGCTGATTGTGAGGGTCCCCTCCCCCATAGCAACTACAGGATAAGTCTATGGTCCTTACCAGTCCTCACCTTCTCTGTGCCCCTTAGCAATCAGACTAGGCCAGATTAAATTAGGTGTGGTGGAATTACCTCCCACCGGACTCCAGGAAGGCTCAGAGAAATAAAAAGCTCTCTGTTTTCCCAGTTTTCTTAGGGTCGCTGAAGTATCCACACCTCTCTTTAGAAGCTCAGTTGTACAGTACCTGGAAGCTGTCTTGCCCGCTCTTGCGCTTTAAGCTTCTAACTGGGAGTTTTGAAAGGAAAGCCCTTTCTTCTCTAATGCTGCTCTTGTATGATGCACTGTGTCTCCAAACACTCCCCTAATGATTCTGTCCCCACCCCCAGAGGTTGAAAGGCCATCCCCTGTGAGAGACTCTGTTCTGCTTTTCAGCTTTGTCTGTTAGGATCTAGTGTCGGAACACTGTCACCATCACAGGCACTCAGAGATCTGCAGCTCCTTCCTTCCCAACTCTACCTCAAAGCCCATTTTAAAAGCATCACTTGAATATTTCATCCACTTCAAATACAACTCCCTGCATTAAGCTTGTCAAGGTCCATGACCGCCCATAAGAAGAGACAGGTGGTATTATGAGACGACATCTGCACTTCTTACTGTGCACAGAAACTCGATGAACACCCTCTAATCAGGTGATGCCCTGGACAGATTGTAAGGTCTCAAGAGAGAATACAAAGCCAAGTGCACAGAGCTGCTAGGGAGGGAAAGCTCAAGAGGGACCGACCATGCAGGAGACAGAGAAGAGAAGCTTCAAGCAATGCTGTGAATCTCAGAGACAAAGCTTCTCACATGCCCAGAGGGACAAGCCTGCAGTGACTCACTTCCTTGTTTCTCAGCTCTTCCTTCCCTACACAATCTGCTGGTTGGAGAGAGTGACAGGGCCAGTTGTCATCTAGATACTGATCTGCTGCCTCTTTGGGTCACTGACACTGAAGAAAGCAGAACTTACAGATTCAATTCTTTCCTGTTCAGTAGTTTGTCATATAGGGCCACCATATTCCTGTTACATACACCTAATTGCTTTTCAATGAATCTCTCTCTATGTGTATAAACAAGAATGAGGCCAAGAACCAGAGAAAATATTGTATCTTATCTACTCCATCAAATTCTGTTGCTTTTATCTGCATGTCTTCCACACTGGTCCACTTCTCCTGCATCACTGTGAGCCTAGTACTCTCTCCTGTCCAGGCTCCTGCCCTGGCAAGCTTCCTACCTGAGTTCCAGTGAGTAACTCAGATCTTCCCCTTCCTCCTTATAACACATTCAGGTGTTTACACATACTTCTCTCTTCAGATTATGTTCTCCTTGAAGGCTTCTATGAGCTTTGCATTGTAGTTAACATTTAAAAAGAGATTACAAAACATGTCACCGTCTAGATCCCGCTCAGGTCTCACCCGACCTACCCAAAGGCTGTTTTAGTTTTATGATGCTCCCAGCAAGTCAAGATGCCCCTGCATCCTCCTATTCTGAGCCTTGGATATGTGCTTTCCTGTCTGAATAAACTTCCCACACTCATGTTTCTACATGTATTTACAACAAAACAAAAACAAAAACAGATCTCAACTAATTTTCCTTTAAAAAGACCTGAATAGCATCAGCAGACGGAGGAAAGCTCACTGGGCCTTACCTTTAAACAAAGGATTACAAATAACTGAGGAAGACCAAGAGTGAAAGAACAGTCATTTCCATCTCTAGGCAGGAGTTCCCCATGTGGTTATCTTATAACAAGTGGTCAGCTCTGAAATCATGTACAGAAAAGTAATACTAAATAGACTGAGCAGGTTGAAGATTTTATATATATACATATATGTGTGTGTATGTACATATATTACATATATACACACACATATATACATACACATGTATATATAATATATTATTATATATATGTGTGTGTGTGTGTTGTGTACAAACAGTAATGAAGAGGAAAGAGAGTATAAATTTGAGAGGAAGCAAGGTGCGGGTAGGAGGGGTTGGAAAGAGGAAAACGACATAATTATATTTTAATTAAAAATAAAACTTTCCTTGGCTTTCATGTTAGGTTAGGTTCAAAGAATATTATAAATCTACACATTTTACACTTGATTTTTAAAAATCAATTAGTGCCCTTGTCTTTACATGCTCATTCAATTGTCAGTTTCTTCTGCTTCTTTGTGAGTGGCAGGCACTGCACCATTGCCATACCAGCATCTAGCATTGTCCCAGGATTTGAGGAAATGTCCAATAAGTATTTGAATGAACCAACTGAGTTTATAATTCCCAGCCCACTAGTCTCTCCAATGCACACCATTGCTTTATTTGTTGTCAGATGGAGCCTTTAAGCAATATGAAATGGCACCGAGGATGTAGCTCAATAACAAAGCATGTGCTTAGTATGCAAGAGGCCCCAGGCTCAGTCCTCAGCATCTAAATCTGTCACATAAGAACCTAATAAGAATACATTTAGATGGAAGTAACCTGCCTCGTTTGATGAAAGAAGTGACTTTCCCGCCTGACTCATCTGGAACTAACCATCAAACTCCTTTTCCTTCCCCATATTTTCTCCTTCTTACTAATGGAACCACAGTTTACCAAGGCTCCCACTAGGACTCCACTGTTCCCTTGTGCCCACATCCAATCATCCATGAGTCATTACTTTTCTTTGGTACTTGTGATGTTTCCCAGGGCACATTCTCAGCCTTCATAGTTCATGGACAGCACATTCACTCTGGTTTTAACCACATGCTGAGGATTTCCCAATCTCTGCCACTGAGTCTTCATCTTTCCATCTCTGTATTACGGTTTCCTCCAGCTCATCATATCCTAAACATTGCTAGGCGTAGGGCATCTCAGACTCAGTTCTGTTTCTGGCTCAACCTGCTGTGTCTGCACTTTCCACCTTGACCAGTGAGCACAGTCTACTGAGCTGCTCCTGCCAGAAGCCAGGTGCCTCCTTTTGGTTTAGTCCCTCCTAAAATGGACCAAGAAGGTCTTCTCACTGCTGAATCTTTCTGACAGTCCTTTCTTTCAGGGCCCAGTGCTGTTGATCTGATCTAGGCTCTCACAAGTTCCTGTCTCCAGGATCATCTCCCCCACTCTCCCATTCAGCCTTCACTACAGTGGAACCATTCATGCCCTCTCTTTAGGGCTTTGGGGTCTGTTTTAGTCAGGGTTTCTATTCCTGCACAAACATCATGACCAAGAAGCAAGTTGGGGAGGAAAGGGTTTATTTGGCTTACACTTCCATGCTGCTGTTCATCACCAAAGGAAGTCAGGACTGGAACTCAGACAGGTCAGGGAGCAGGAGCTGATGCAGAGGCCATGGAGGGATGTTCTTTACTGGCTTGCCTCCTCTGGCTTGCTCAGCCTACTCTCTTATAGAACCCAAGACTACCAGCCCAGAGATGACACCACCCACAAGGGGCCTTTCTCCCTTGATCACTAATTGAGAAAATGCCTTACAGTTGGATCTCATGGAGGCACTTCCTCAACTGAAGCTCCTTTCTCTGTGATAACTCCAGCTGTGTCAAGTTGACACAAAAATAGCCAGTACAATTGATCCCTTGTCAACTTGACACACAAACACATCACTAGTAAGCCTCAACTCTTACATTCTTATTCATCCCCAAGATCTAAATAACTTTAAAAGTCCCACAGTCTTTACATATTCTTAAATTTTCAATCTCTTTAAAATATCCATCTCTTAAAATCCAAAGTCTCTTTACAATTAAAAGTCTCTTAACTGTGGGCTCCACTAAAACAGTGTCTTCCTTCAAGAGGGAAAATATCAGGGCACAGTCACAATCAAAAGCAAAAGTCAATCTCCAACCGTCCAATGTCTGGGATCCAACTCACGATCTTCTGGGCTCCTCCAAGGGCTTGGGTCACTTCTCCAGCCATGCCCTTTGTAGCACACGCGTCATCCTCTAGGCTCCAGATACCTGTACTCCACTGCTGCTGCTGCTCTTGGTGGTCATCTCATGGTACTGGCATCTCCAAAACACTGCATGACCCCTTCAGTCCTGGGCCTTCAATTGCAACTGAGGCTGCACCTTCACCAATGGCCTTCCATGGCCTCTCACAGTGCCGAGCCTCAGCTGCTCTGCGTGACCCCTTCATGCCTTCAAAACCAGAATCACCTGGGTGACCTTTACACATTACCAAGTCCCGCTGCAGCAGGAGTACAACCTTGGCCATCTCTGGAACACAGCCTCTTTGTGCTTTCAGAAAACACTTCCCAGAAGATGTCACCTCAATGATGCTGGTCTCTTCTTAATCACCGCTAATTTCTTAGCTCCAGCTAACCAGCATCAATAGTCCCAGTAATGCAAAGTTTTTGCTTTAGTAGTTCTGGTATCTTGTTAATCACAGCTGATTCTTCAGCCCCAGCTAACCAGAACTACAAAATCTTCACAATAAAAACAGCAATGGCCCTGAAGAGAGTCTTTAATTTTCCCTCTGAAATTTCACAAACCAGGCCTCCTTCTTCTGCACTGTTCTCAGCATTATCTTCCAAGCTCCTACACAACATCTGACAGAGCTCTTAACAACGAATGGATCTTCAAGCCCAAAGTTCCAAAGTCCTTCCACAGTCCTCCCCAAAACATGGTCAGGTTGTCATAGGAATACCCCACTCTGCTGGTACCAATTTGTTTTAGTCAGGGTTTCTATTCCTGCACAAACATCATGACCAAGAAGCAAGTTGGGGAGGAAGGGGTTTATTTGGCTTACACTTCCATGCTGCTGTTCATCACCAAAGGAAGTCAGGACTGGAACTCAGACAGGTCAGGGAGCAGGAGCTGATGCAGAGGCCATGGAGGGATGTTCTTTACTGGCTTGCCTCCTCTGGCTTGCTCAGCCTACTCTCTTATAGAACCCAAGACTACCAGCCCAGAGATGACACCACCCACAAGGGGCCTTTCTCCCTTGATCACTAATTGAGAAAATGCCTTACAGTTGGATCTCATGGAGGCACTTCCTCAACTGAAGCTCCTTTCTCTGTGATAACTCCAGCTGTGTCAAGTTGACACAAAAATAGTCAGTACAGGGTCTCTACTGCTCAAAAGTCAAAAATCATCCATCCCTGTGCACTTTTCCAACTTTGCCTTCAACTTTCTGTCTCACTTAGCACCTGGTCTTCAGCCACCTCCAGGACAATGTTCTTTGCCTGGTCCTTAATCTTGGATGGCATGGTGTCTTCCTTCTATATTCCTTCCTTCTGACATCTTGCAGTGATGCCTGAATATCTCCTCTGCCGCGCCCTGCTCATAGGTTATCTCCTTGGCATTGCTGCCTTTCCTGAGGGCTCCACACCCAGCTATGTTTACCTCACTGTGTTTGCACTTCATTGCCCAATGAGTATGTGACCACTTTGTACTCGAACACTTGGAACTAAGCCACATGTTTCTAAATATGCATGTATATGAACAATACCCAGACAATCTATATAAAATATAGTGTGCATTTCAAATCATTAAATACATGCCAGCTACCGGGAAGATGCCCGGCTGCTTCTCTGATAGCAATCTGGATGTGGAAGTTAGCAGAAGGACCACAGAGAAGGACCACTGCAGATGTTACATGACAGAGTCAGGACAGATACATTTGGGCACAGCGGGAAAATCTAGGAGTTTCCAGGCAATGTTGGAAGATGCTGTTTTGTTTCAAGAAAAGAAAGGGTGTAAAGGAAACATCCCAACTATACGAGCTTGAGGTTTTCTATTTGCTTACAGTTGAGACTAATGAGCTTATTGGGGTAACTGACCTGGGCATCTAACTGCCTGCAATGCAGCTTTTCACCAGGATGCTTGCAGAATGTTCCATGTTGCAGTGTTTTATTGGGCTGTGTCTAAAGATTATTTACTCAGGAATTAAACGCTGCACGTTGGAAAAAAAAAAACTGATCTGCTGTGTTTGGAGCTTGCCTACTGGTCCTTGCTCTTCGATGACACTATGTAAGTCTATGCAGTCTTTTTCCATACACGTACTGCAGTTTAGTTTAACTCCTGGCTATAGTTCTCTCAGGGAATTCACTTGGCTCCCCAACACTTGAAGAACAGGGAGATGGAATGACTTGCTAAGCCACTTGGCAAATTTGGACTGGGCCGGAACATGAGCTTCAAGGGCCTCAGGTCCCCACTTGCTATTCAAATTACTAACCTCTGTTCCTTTAGAGCTCACAGTGATTGATTCAATATTTTGAAATCATAAACCTAAATGAGCCACCTAAATGCCTTTGAACTCACCCTGGCAAGGTGACTGGGCCAGGTCTGCAATTAATTACTGCATCAGTTTCACACATCTGGGAGCCCCATGGCTTTATTGTCTTTTTCCATGCTGCCATTAACAAAAATCACCCTTGGGAACACTTACATTAGGCAAGTATACAAATTAGGATCATTTTCACGCTGCTGGTAGTTTTATAGAAAAGGTGCCTATCTGCCCAGCCATGCTTAGCCCTCTCTGAGCAATTAACAGCTTGTTTCTTAGTGGCTTACTTTTTACTTCAGCAATTTTGTGTTAGTTAACACTGGAGAGAATAGCTTCCATTATTTTATCGTTTAAAATAACACCCCTCAAAGAGTAGGGGTTTATTGCCTTAGCAATTTATAGGATTTGGTTCAAATATAAGGCTAGAAATCCATCACTAAATTTATATGCAGGAATGTTTCCGAAAGTTACTATACTGTTTCTAATGTAGAAGGCATTTATTCTAAAATACCCACTTCTTGGGCCTGGAAAGATTGCTTCGTGATTAAAACCAGTGACTACTCTTCCAGAGGATCCAGGTTTAATTCCCAGCACCCATAAACCAGCTAAGAATCTTCTATAAATCCAGTTCCAGGGCATCTGACTGCTTCTTCTGACCTCTGAAGGTACCAGACATGTACATGGTACACAGACATATATGTAGGCAAAACACCCATACACATTAATGATGATGATAAATTTTAAGATTTCTAAGGGCTTTAGCTTCCCAAAATTAAAAAAATTATATTTAAACTATCTGTGTATTTTCTCTAGAATACACATTAGCTTCAGAGTTTTCATGTTAGTTAACTGTGAAACAAGTGCCAGCTACCTTATCCCTCTTAGCTTTTGATAGTCTAACAATTAACAAATTATATACATAGAAACAGAAAAAAACCCAACACTGGGATTGTTTGCTGCACATATTCGCAGGCCTAGATTTTTTTAATTCCTAAATTTATCTTTGAGCTGAAAATGACATAAAATATATACTATTTTTTACAAAGTAAGCAATGTGTAGCTAGGTCTGGTGGTGCATGCCTTTAATTCCAGCACTTGGGAGGAAGGGACAGGTGGGCTTCTGTGAGTTCAAGGCCAGCCTGTTCTACATAGCAAATTTTAGGAGAGCAAAGGCTACATGGTGAGACTGTCTTGGGGCCAGGAAGGTTATGTGGGGAGAAATGTGGAAAGTAGTGATAGAGATTTTCACAGAAAAAAAAAAAAAAAGACAAATGAAAACCGGTATAAAGTAACTGTGTGGTTACTCAGAACATTCACTTACATGAAAGAATTAAGATTAACCACATAAAAGCAAGTGGGTAACTGCTCTGCTACCCTAAGCTACTTCCTGGAAATAGCTTAACATTGTATGTTCCATCAAGTGTGTAGACTAGTTGTATGGTCCATGAATCAGTTAGATGTGATACCACATTCAGTTAAGAGTTGAGCACATAGAAAAAGGAGGATGAGGAGGGGGAAGAGGAAGAAGAGGAAAGAAAGGGCAAGAAAAAGTTCACCAAATTAATTTAGAAATGCTCTTTGGAAGTGGGGCAAGTTTTGAAGGCATATAGTCTTAGCTGTATAGGGGACTGTGGCAGGAGGCCTGCCAGGCTGGGTTACAAAGTTCAAAGCTAGCTTGGGAAACTTAGTGAGACTCTAGTCTAAACAAGAACTACTACTACCATCACCACCACCACCATCACCACCACCACCACACCACACCATCACCACTACCATAAAAAGAAGGCTGGGAATAGAGTTCAGTGGTAGAGCCCTTACCAAGCTTGTGTCAAATGAGTGATGCCCATGTTCAACCCTTAGTAACACACATACTTGCAAAAGTGCTCATTGGAATATCTTAGCCAAATATCATAGTCTTCATATTAAGCCTAGTTATTATTGACTTAACTAATGTGACTACCGTCAAAATTAAATTAGTTAATAATGTATCTCAGAGTCAACAACAATATGCTTATTCCCACACACTCCATGTGTTATACACATTTTCATGACCTGTCAAATTTCCAGAAAATGTAACACAGATTTGGGGGCTTGGACCATTTCCTCCTTCATTTCTTGAATTTGAAAGACAAGCAAGCATAAGGGCTGGGAAGAAGGCTCAGCAGGGTTCCTTGTCACCCACCTTGCTGACCTGACTTGGATCTGTGGAACCTGTGTCATAAAAGGGGAGCTAGGACTCATGCAAGCTGTCCTCTGACTTCTACATCTCTACATGTAGGGCAGATCTCTACAACTCCATACACGCACACACACACACACACACAGAGAGAGAGAGAGAGAGAGAGAGAGAGAGAGAGAGAGAGAGAGAGAGAGAGAGAGAGAGAGAGAGAGACTGAATGAAAGAATAAATAAATAAGTAAATAAATGTAATAAAAATTTAAAATAAACGTAGATAAACTTTAAAAGTATAAGCATCCATCAGACATCAGTGAAGTTGTTTGGTAAATAATTAATATCCCACACAGGAAATTCATGTCCACCTGACATTAATTAAGAGTAAGGTTAATTATGTATTTCAGAGACTCAGTCACAGAAAAGAACTTTGGGGAAACACGGTGATACTGATTTGGAATTTCAATATAGTTTTAATTTTTTCTATCCTAATCAAGAGATCAAACCAGCCATGCAAGGAGACTGCCTGTGGCCAACAGTGGCTTTTGGGTGTTGATCTGATCACATTCATGTGCTCTGTGGACACTGCGGCTCTGGCAGAGGTGTTAATTCTACCACAGTAGTCAATCACAACAACCATCACTAAGCCAGGCTTTCTGTAGCAGTCAGAGGCTTTCTGTAGAAGTTATAGGCTTTTCTCCATGTAACAGAAATGGCAAATTTTGCTCCACAAAGGCTAATAGAATCTATCAAATATTTCAAAATTATTTCAGGAATATTTCCAAAGACATACAGATGTACTGCATAACTCATTTATGGAGAGAAGATTTATTTGTGCCCAAGGGTGAGCAGTCAATCTTTAACACTGACTGGAATATTAATGCAGAATTGGGTTTCATCAGAAGGCTGGGTGAACCAGAACAGCTCGGCTTCCTGCCTCTGATGCGTCTGCCTGCCTCTCCATTTCCCATACTCAGAGGGTTTTCAGCCATTTACTTTTTACAATAAATGCATTCAAATAGTTTAAATATAGGCCCCTCTGTGGGGGATTACATGTTACAAACATCTAAGATTTTCACATGTGAGGGTAGTTATGTCCTTATGCGAACTCTTTTTGTTTTTGTTTTTTTTTTTTTTTTTTTTTTTTGATTTTATACAGTTTCTCTGTGTCCTTAAGATTAGCTTCAAACTCCCAATCTCCTTTCTTCAGCCTCTCCAGTTCTGTGAGTTTAGGGCTCACCACCACATCTGACTTTTTTAGGTTCAACTTTTAATGCCTACATTATTCCTTGTTTTAGATCTATCTCAGCATCATCTAGAATCCAAGAACCAGAACACAAAGACAGGCTGTGGCTATCTATGGGGGAATCTCACTGCCCTATCCCAGGATGCATCACTGCCCTATCCCAGGATGCATCACTTCCAAAAATGGTTAAGGGCAGTTATATCTTTCACGACTCCAAGGTCTAATGTTAGGTTGGTCCTTCTAGGCCAAGCTATGTGCCGGATGTAAGCCATAAAAGGCAAACAGCAAAATGACAAAGAGTAAAGGCAGATGTGGTCCCACCCCATCTGAACCGCATTAGGCAGGGGAGTTACCTACAAGCTGGGGCCCTTGGGCATTTAAACAAGTCATTGTTGGGTTTGCCTATCATGGGCTTCCTGGGAAAGCAGGTGAGGCAGTTCTGTTGTGTGTCCATTCTGCTCAAGCTTCTCTCCGCTTTCACTCTAACCATGAGCCAAGGTTCTAATGTGACATTTAAACGTCACTTCCTTCACCAGCCGTACAGCCAGATTTCTAATAGATAGTTTTCTTATTTATACCCCATGTCTGTCATAAACTACTGTACCATGAATACTTTTAACATTTTAACATTTCTCTTTTTACCTTTAAAAGCTTAGATTCTTAAAGCCCGGCGCAGGGCTTGCTTTTACATATCTTCATGCTTGCTAGAAAAGCTGCCAGGCACATAACTTTGCCACCGATTTAATAAAAGAGTTTCATCTATGATTACAAATAAACAGTATTGGATTAGGCTTACAAAATCTCAGTCCCCATGAGGTTAAGGACAGTGGCTAGCACCGAGACAGGAGCACCACAGCTGTGTGACTAAATTCTCTAAGCTCTCAGGTGTTCTCAAAGACGGCATTAATAATATCTATTTACTTGGCATTTTCCACCAAGATAATGTCAGATAAAGTCATCAGACACTCTGAGGTCATTTTTTATGACAAGGGTGTGTCTGCTAAAAACTGAACTAGCTGTGTGGTGTTGGCATACACCTTTAATCCCAGCAGATGGGAGGTAGAGACAGGCAGATCTCTCTGAGCTTGAGGCCAGCCTGACATTCTGGAACATAGCTAGTTCCAGGATAGCCAGGTCTACACAAAGAAACCCTGTCCTGAAAAAACCAAACCAAACCAAAAAAAAAAAAAAAATCAAACAACCTACTGTGGCAGGATTTTCTTTGTCCAATTACATTAAAATATTAGTGCAGCAGAAGGCCTATGATTGGACAGGGAAAAGAGAAGAGGAGCAAAGAGTTGCAGGGAAGGAGGGTGACTCAGGAGAGGGAGGAGCAAGATGGAGGACAGACAGGAAGAAAATCCTGATCCCATGAGGCTTTAAATAGCTACAGGTGGTTATGAATATTATATAGGGATAGAATAATTGGGATAGCTTGTCTGATCTAAGTGGGCAGCTTGTACCATATCAACTGGCCCTAAAATTATTGTGTAGGCATCTTGTGAATTGAGAATTTATTGATATATAAATCTGACCAATCAATTATAAGTTTCTAGAATTTTGTTTTACTGGGTTACTGGAATGTGGGACCGCTGACCACTAGGGGTTTATGGCTGAGAGGGTACAGACTATGAGACAAGTGAACTGGAGCAGGGAATACTGTGACTGGTAGCTGCTATGACTGGTAGCTGCAGGTTTAGTTAGAGACAGAGGTGGCTGGACCACGCTGGGGCAGAGAGTTGTCGGCAGTAGCACAGGAAGCCTGTCAGTCATTTTTTATTATTTCCTGCAACACCTACCACCATCACCAACAAAAACCTCCAACCTGCACCCATGTCTTGTCTTGTCTTTCCTTTTCTTTCCTTTTCTTTTCTTTCCTTTTCTTTTCTTTTCTTTCCTTTTCTATTTACTTCTCCCTAGTAAAGTGTAATGCTCATACAAATGCAGCTAGCTCCTATTCCTACTCACTTTGAAGTATAGTACCCACTTCTTTTCCTAGGGCTTGGCCCCCCAGAACCCCTCAGTGTACACTGGCTGAAAGATGAGGTGAAGGAATAATTCAAGAAAGACCAGGAAGTGCTTTCATTCTGTCTGCCTGCTCTCACCAGCCTACGTTTGTCCCAGTCTCCCTCATCCTGCAACAAAAACAGACCAGGTCTGCCTTGGCCATCTTGACTGTATGCTTGACTATATGCCCTTGCTCCCCGGCTATCTCCTACCCTCTCATGCACACCACACAGCTGTGTAAAGGATATCACTGGACATGAGTCTACACTACTCACCTGAAGGAGCCTTCTGATATGTCCTGGGTGTTCGGTGCATTTTAGTGGGGTGTCACTGTTATTCCCTAGCATGTCCCAGTGCTCGTGACTAGTTTCTGTTATCACAAGTTTCACCTACTATAGTTTGGGCCTGAATTTCACTCCACAGTGATAGTCTAAACGCCTTGTAGTGGTGTGGACATATAGTGCTCTATTGTATGCCTTCTGCATGGTATGCATTCCTCCTCTCTCACCTCTTCTACTGCTTCATATAATTCTTTACCTTTTAAAACTAAGTCCAAGAGATCTTCAAGGAGCTTGCTTAGGAGGACTGCAGACTGAACTAGAGTCTGGTTTTTTGTATTTGTATAAAAAAGAGGCACAACTGTAAGCCTGTGCCATGGGTCCCTTGAGAAGACCTTGGACATGGTGGCACGGCTGCATCTCTCTCTCTCTCTGTATCCTTGGAAACTCATGGAACCTTGTTGTCAGAATTAATGTGAACTCTTTATAATGTTGTTGTGTGCTCAGCGCTGTGAAAACCCTTTAGGTGCAGAAGATTTGATTTTCAAAACTTTCTTTTGAGTTGTTCATTTTTAATTTATGCGTAAGAATGTTTAGCCTGTGTCCATGCATGTGCACCACATGTGTGCCCAGTGACGGATTAAAGAGAGACAGGTGCATCAGGCGTCCTGGGACTGCAGTCAGAGATAGTTCTAAGTGACCCCTTGGGTACCAAGGACCAAACCTGGGTCCTCCGCAAGAGCAGTAAGCACTTCTAATCTAACTCTCTGCATCTGAAAATGACGCCACTGTCTCCTTTTGACAGATGAAAATGGAACTTTGGTGAATTTAGTTCTGCCTAGGCTCTTGTAGTCCATAGGTGGCAGAGCTAAGATTAAAACTGGAAACATTTAACCTTGGCTCCCTTACTAGGAAAAAGAAAAAAAAAAAAAAAAGAGGAGCGAGTGGTTCTGAATGCCCTTAATGGAGAGTCATTTTCTACAGACTCCAGATTATGGTCTCCAGAACTCACCCAATCCATGTATAAACCTAGCCAGCCACACATGGATCTGAGAGGAGAAACTACTTCCACCACTTTGCTAAGGAAGTTTACTTCCTAAATGCATTCTAATTACTTATCTTTATACTGTTCAGCAGTCAGACTTTCAAAGAGCTTGCTCAGTACATGAGTGCAGCTCTCATTCATGAAAGCAGCTCTTTTTTAATTTTTTTTTCAAGTAGGAGGAGGCCATTATTGAAAACTACAATTTGTCAAAATGCAGAGACCATCTAACTGAAAGCGGAGGTGACCAAGACAAATTGAAACACCAACACCACCACTCTGGCACCCAAGGCTCAGGGAACACCTTAGAAAGAGGGTTTGAAAGACTGTAAGATCCATGGGATCTGATTGTGAAATCTGCTGTAAGATTGTGCCTTGTAGGTATGACAGGGAAGCTGTGCCCACGAAATCTTAGCAAGATGATTGTCTAAACCAGACCTGAATAATTCCAACAACAGTTGACATCCCTACATAGACAGGGGAAATCTTATGGAACACCACTCCCAGTTGAAGTAATACAAGAAATTAACAATTTTCTAGACTGGGAGAATTAGTCTTCTCTAGGAATGAGTTTCCTGATTGGCTAGCTAATACAGAGTGGTTGGCCCTAGAAATATATACAAGCAGGCAATACTGAACAAACTTGGTGGGTCATATTTATGTTTACTCATATGCAATGTCTATGCAATGTTAGTGGTTAATGAAGAGAAGACTGAATTTGGAATGGGAGTAGGGGAGAGTGGATATGGGAAAGGAGAGGGAGAGAATGGAGGGGGGAACTAATTATTTTTTAATAAACTGAAAAAAGGATATATAAAAATTCACAGCAGAAGACATATTGGGGTTAGTTCACTTACAAGAAGAATCACAATATAATCATATAGTTTTACAGAACTTTCAGATATATTTATTAGTAGAAAACAGTACATGCTCAGAAGGAGATAGACTTTTAAGTAACTAAAGAATTATACAAAATCCATAGTAAGAAAACCAGTAAATAATTGAGATTTAACTTCTATACAGGAACAATGAGTTCAACTATTGGCTTTAGATATCCAGTTTAAAAAGTTGTTTTATTTACATGTTGGGTCCGTGTGAGGTCAATGGATAACCTCAGGCTTTGTTCTTCTCTCCTACCTGGGTTGAGACAGATTCTGTTTGTTATTCTTTAGCTCTGTACATCAGGTTTGGAGGCCTGAGAGCTTCTTGGGGTTCTTTTGTCTCCAATTCCTACCTCCCCATTAGTATAACAGATATGTGCAATCTGCTCCTATGTGGGTTCTGGGGATTCAAATCTAGGTCCACACACCCATGAATCCAAATCTTCAGCCCCTAAATTTTATCATAATTTTGCATGGCTGATAATTTTAGAAAATGAAATGTGTCCCCATAATAGCTTGTACTAGAATGTGTTTATAGTCTTTATAGTTTATAGTGTTATATAGTTATAGTTTATAGTGTTAATGTATTTATAGTGCAAATGACAACATATGTATGTATGCTACTAGATTCTTCAGATTATAAACATATTTTCTACAATTTATTGAACTGTTTTATATTTTTCAGCTGAGAATTAAACATATTTTTTTATCATTTTGGGTAACTTACATAGCTAACATCGATAATGTTTTATAATATTCTGTTTCAAAATGCATACTCGCATATGCTTCAAAAATTAGATCTTGTAACAATCTGTTAACAGTGTTACATCACTGTAGTATAGGAAAAAGCTTAAAAGGCTACGGCATTGATTTCAGGATCTGAACTATGCTATTGGAAGTCTATTGTAAGCAGAGAGAAGTCATAACCTACTCAAGGTTTAGAAGCTGATAGATGGGATCTTAAAACGCACCCGCAGAGAATTCCCAGGGGCTTGCAGGCAACAAGACCCAAGGAGGCCCAAGTCCTCTGTGTAACATAGGGTAGCTTAGAATGTGACCTGCCTACACCCCTGTCTGTACGTATAAGTCACCTCCAGCATCTTACACTACCTAACATGGTGTCAAGGCGAATCCTGCGCAAACACCTGTCCTGCTTGGCTTGGAGAATGGTGACGTCATGCACACTCAGCATTGTTTGGCTTGACTTTTCTTGACAGCTTTTATTTGGGACAGAGCACCTCCTTGTTTGACTTTGCAGATGAGAAAGATGTAGGTGTGGTCCCTGGCTATATATGTGTTTTGTATTCATGGAACATTTTATAAAATAATGCTATATTATTTTTTTACATACATATATATTCCAGTAATGGGGGTTGAGCCCAGGGTCTCATAAAGGATTTTAAAATAACTAACTTTTATAAAATTGCAAAAAAATGCTATTCATAGGACCTCTAAGCCAACAGTTTACTAAAATATAGAATCAATTTTTTTCCTATTATTGAAATGTAGTTCTCCTAGGCTCTCTCTTTGTCTTAACTGGGCCAGCAACAGCTTGATCCTGTGTTTTTTCAGAAGGGCTACTAATACAAGCGTTAAGTACATGAGCACTGACAGCCACCAGATTCAAACTTGACAGGAGGCAGTTTATACCGAGAGAAACAGCAAGTCTATACTGTTTCTGGTAAAGTAGGGGAATGGCTAGGAAGAAGAAAAATCTAAAGAAAAGGAAAATGTTTATGCACTGCAGGTTAGAGTGGAGTAAATTCTGCATGAATTCTGTATTTCTGATTCTTTAAGAATCTAAAGATTTGCAGGTAAGTATATGCATGTGGATGAATTATTTTCTTTAAAAACATTCAAAGCCAAATTGCGGATTAGAAATCTAAAAGCAATTCCTGGATATTCTGCAGGCTGTCTAAGACACTCTTGGTTGATCCTCAATCCTTAAACAAAGGAGTTTCTGGATTCCTATGTCTTCTGCAAGTGGGAAGTGCAAACAGGAGATGTTCTGAGGAACAAGTAGCATGCAGGTCTGAAGCAGAGCAGCACTATCTGACGCTCTGACCCAGGAAGCCCCTCACAGAAAGGAAGGTATTCCTCAAGACAGTAGTCCACCAGGGTTACTGAGTCAAGACGTCGGCAAACACACTGTATACTAACTTGCAGATTGACAGGACACATGCACCAAGCTCATTCACCAAGAGATTGATAGATTAGCTGAGGAGCTGACAATGTGTGTTATCAGACACCAGATCCCATGCAGGTGATAAGGCTCCAGCATCTTTGTCTGTAACAGGGCCTTCTGGAAGCATCTTATACAACGTCTTTACCATCACCCCAGGAAATAGACAAAGTGTTGAGCAAGGATGCAGTCCCTGCCAGTTAACCCCAGAGGTACCGATTTCTGCTTGTTACGCTGAGCTGCACTGGACTAGAGCTGCAAGGTAGATGGCATGCAGCAAGAGATCCGAGTGAGTGGCTGCTGAGAGGTGAGCCGAAGTAACATGCTGGGAGCAGGATGAGTGACAGATGATAAGGACATACAGAAGCCCAACTTCCACAGGTGACACACACTCTGGCATGCTGGGAAAGAACATCAGGTGGAGCCAACAGACGTGTGCTCATCAGGAAGGAGCTGACGTCGAGTAATGGTGTGCTGGGTGTGTTAGGAGGTGGAGAGGCATTGTGGCATACAGCGACAGGCCCTGCAAACCGTGGCTACAGCCACAAACCAGAGGACAGTCTTCAAATGCAGACAGTGTGGAAACGTGCCCCCATACCTACAGAAAGGAGCACCGTTAGATGTGACCACTAGGGACAGGTTGATGGGGACACTAGTTACTAAAACTAGAAGTTAGTGAAAAGTTAAAAAGGTATCCAACAGAAAATGTGGTACATTTACACAATGGAGTACTACTCAGCTATTAAAAACAATGGATTTATGAAATTCTTGGACAAATGGATGTATCTGGAGGATATCATCCTTAGTGAGGTAACCCAATCACAAAAGAAGTCAATAGATATGCACTCACTGATAAGTGGATATTAGCCCAGAAACATAGAACACCCAAGATATAATTTGCAAAACACAAGAAAATCAAGAAGAGGGAAGACCAATGGGTACATATTTCATTCCTCCTTAGAATAGGGAATAAAATACCCATGAAAGGAGTTACAGAGACAAAGTTTGGAGCTAAGACAAAAGGATGGACTATCCAGAGGCTACCCCACCCGGGGATCCATCCCATAATCAGCCACCAAACCCAGACACTATTGCATATGCCAGAAAGATTTTGCTGAAGGAACCCTGTTATAGCTGTCTCGTATGAGGTTATGCCAGTGCCTGTTAAATACAGAACTGGATGCTCACAGTCGTCTATAAGATGGAACACAGGGTCCCCAATGGAGAAGCTAGAGAAAGCACCCAAGGAGCTGAAGGGGTCTGCAACCCTATAGGTGGAACAACAATATGAACTAACCAGTAGCCCCAGAGTTCGTGTCTCTAGCTCCATATGTAGCAGAAGATGGCCTAGTTGCCCATCACTGGGAAGAGAGGCCCCTTGGTATTGCAAACTTTATATGCCCCAGGAATGCCAGGGCCAAGAAGCAGGAGTGGGTGGGTAGGGGAGCAGGGCGGAGGGAGGGTATAGGGAACTTTTGGGATAGCATTTGAAATGTATATAAAGAAAATATCTAATAAAAAATAAATTTAAAAAATCAGGACAAAAAAAAGAAATGTATACAAAATGCAAAACAATAATTTGGGTTTAATATTTAAAAATGTGAGAACAGTTAGTTCTAGCAGGAGCACTTTTATGTTAGACCATGGTGATGACCGCTTTGGCCATAACTGTCCTTTGTTAAGACACAATTAACTTTCAAACCATTACTAACTCTCCATGACAGTGAAGAGCTGCTAAGCTTCCGGCCACAGAATCAGAAACAGTATCCAGCTTCCAAATACGAGACAGTATTAGGAAGTTGTGTGAAATGTTGGCAGTAAGTTGTGAGGATGTGGCCACTCTGCCTTTGGATAACAAGAACTATGGGAGATTTTCAAGACTGTTGTACACCTTAGATACGGCCAGTCCTCCAGATGAATGCATGCTGCGGAATGAACTGGCCCTGATGTGAAACCTTAGCTTTGTTCATTTATTCATGTTTGCTTTGTTGTATGACAGGTTCTTTCTACATAGCTGAGGTTGGCCCTCAACTAGTAATTCTACAGCTGCAGCCCCCTGGAGTTGGGATTATAGGAAGGCACCACCATACTCAGATTCTTAAGTACATTTAAACAAAACGAAACAAAAACAAAACAAAAACAAGCAGATAAACAAAAAAAACGCCACAAAAACCAAACCAAAGCATTCTTAGCAAAATCATAGAGAAACCCCGAGTCTCACTTCATCCTTGTTTCTTTGCTATTTATTGAGTTAGGAGTAATGGGCCTGTCTGCTAGGAAGGGAGCTTCATGCACAACACACACAAGAATGTTCCAGCTTGACAGCTTTGAAATCTGCTGATCCACTCGGTACTCGGCTGAAAAGTGTGTACTCAGCATGCACTCCGTGAGTATTTGCTGAATGAATGAAGAAACTGAGATAAACGTAGTAGGTAGTTTACCCGTAACATGTGAACTGGATCTTCAGGGAATCCAAGCCACTGTGAAGGGACACTTAACAAGCAGACCTAAATGAAAACAGGTCTTTTCCCATCCTGGTATCCAGAGTGATCCATAGTCTCTGCCTAGAAAGCCCCATTCATCTGCTTTCTACTTGAGTTTCCTTATGCAGCAGCTGGCCTCGTGGGTAACAGTCCCTGCTACCACCAAGAAGCTGATGTACTTAATTCTTCTCATTAGGTCACCTTACGTGGGAGCTACCCATGCTCTCTGCAGTAGAGAGAAGATAGAAACACTCATTTCCTGGGTAGCTGACGAGAACCAGGCATTAGTATAGGAAGCCTGTAATATCCTAACAAGGGCATGCACCTCCTTGAGCAGCATAACCGTAGGTGCTGCTGCTAGCTGTGTTTCATGGGAGAAGACATGTGCTAGCCACATAGGACGATGCTACAGAAACTGGTCTAGATGAGCCTGCTGCCAGGGGTGGGGTTTCACTTGAGTAACAATGCTGTATACAACCTTGCTCAGATAGCATAGGCAGTAGAAGAAAGTAAAAGTATTATCTTGATGTGAACTAGTCATGCGTAGAGGATATAGTTTTGGTCAAATTATATAATTGTCTTTATCAGTTCCTACATGGAAGATAGGGCTCTGTCTTCTCACAGAATAAGACAATAACATACTTTCCACTAAACTACAGAGTATGGCAAAACTATCCACATGATTTAAGTATATCAGGCCTTTCTTAGGTGACTTGACAGAGGGAGCTATTCCTGCAGAAAGAAATAGCCAACAAAATAAATGCATTAAAACCATTTCCAGTCTTCCTCCTTTTACCTACTTATATCTACAATGGTGCCTGGGTGATTTTCAGAAGCGTAGATAGTCCTAAAGGTTTCTAGAAACTACCAACATTAAAAGGATCTGCTATCAAAGGGCTGCATATATTTTAGAGGGAAGACAGCTGAGGCCTATATGGTCTATACTAGTATGATCAAGCAGAAATGTAATTTATTCATTAGGTTCCAGAAAATAAATGTGAGCACCCTGTGCTCAATTATTACCTAGACATTTCCTTTAATCTTATATTATACTTTTTAATCTTAGTGTTATACTTAATTTCTAAAATTTCGTGTGTATAAGTTTGTTATAACCCTAAAAACAAATAGTGCGTCAATTTTTCAAATCCCCAAGGGAAACTTTGGTTCATTTTATTTTGACTTGTTTCTTTGAGACAGGGCTCACTGTCCACAGGGCAGGTCTAGACCTCATTTTATATCCACTTTTAACCTTAAACTCTGTGTCCTTTTGCCCCAGCATCTTGAGTGCTGGGATTACAGGTGTGTGCTCGCATGCTCACCTGAGAGACTGTAATAGACACACTGATATGTAGATAAATGAGAGTTATCCTGAGCAAGTCCTTAATAGCTCAAGTCAAACTCAGATGAGAAACATTACAAATTAAAGCCATTCTCATAATTACCAAGGTATGAAAATGTCCTAGGTGGATGAAGTACATATACTGAGGTGCTGGGATTCCCTTCACTATACTCAGTTATTTAAGGATTCAGCTCCTCTGGTGGATACCGGATAGGTTTTCAGACACTTGATTAAAAATCGAGACCAGGGAGCAGGGTGGAAGCTGCTTTGCTGTAGGCCTCAGCAAAGACTGAAAAAAAAAATGAACATATGAGAAAAACAGTAGCTGGCAAAGAGGAGGGCAGGATACCCTTAGCTGAGGCCAGCAGAACCCTGCCACTCATAGGAAGAGTTTTACAGTGTTTAAAGTGGCCCATGGTTCATTATAATATGGAATACATGAAGCTGTATATAGAACTACATGCAACAGAGAATGTGTGAAAAAAAAAATCAGGCAATGCAATAGGGCCAGAAAGCTCACATTCCAAAATATACAACATCTCCATCCTCCATGAAGCCAGGCTACTCTGAACTCTCTCTCCCCTGGCCTAATTCCTCTGCTGGAAGTTTCTCTCTCTCTCTCTCTCTCTCTCTCTCTCTCTCTCTCTCTCTCTCTCTCTCTCTCTCTCTCTCTCAAATAAATGGTCTTATGGTCTTTACTTCAGCTGTATCAGCCTTGGCTCAGCTCTTTGTTCTGGTGCACAATGACCTAGACTCTCTCTGGGAGTGTCCACCAAACACTTACATAAGCTGGTATCAAAACCATGTGCAACATTTTATTTAGCTGAAGAGCTAATGCTAAAACATTCACAAGATGATCCTTCCTGAATCACTGGCAAAGCTAAATGGTGCATCTGTTTATTTGGTTAACACATATGTTTTTATGTAATATCAATGACTCAGTGGCAAAAATGGGAGGCATAGACTTAATTGTAGCCTTGACACTGATTTCTACATTTGCACTCTAAGAAACAATGAGTGTCTTTCTTTAAAAGAAGTAGGGAAGTGCCCTAGTAATATAGAGAGTATGCCTGAATAGTGCCAGTGCTCTACTTAACCAAGAAGAAAAAGAGCAGCAGAGGTGACTGCCAACTGTGGTCTGCAGCCATTTTCATTTCCTAAATTGTCCATCTTCCTCCTTGACTGAGAGCTACTGGTTATTTATTCTATAACACAAGTTCATATGTTTTTCCAGCCTATTTCATTAACACTACCTAAAGAATTACAGAATTTAGTGACATTTTTACAAAAGGTACTTCCCAGTTAAGATTTAGCTAATGGATGAATCACATTTTTCAATTCTTCAAAAATATTTTACCCCCCTTTAAATGTTTATTTTAAAGGTCTTAATTATTATAATAATATTTCATAATATATTCTAGTCAAGCAAAGAGGAAGCTATACATACTGAGCTGCAGCAAGAACACAAAACTGCACAAGAAAATGGAGCAAAATTAACACTTCAAAACCAACCATGTGGTCAAAGGAAGTAGAGTAAACCTGAAGTACATATTGAGCATGTTTGTGCGGTGGTTCTGTGATTTCAATAGCTGGATAGCTTTGGCAAACAAAATGAAATGGATGTCAAAGCTATATTAAGACAGTATATGAAACCCAAGCCAAAAAGCTACCAAAATCAAAAAGCTCCATTGATATTCAATGGAGACCGTTAAAAATTATTAGAATATTTTCATACCACTTCTTCAGAATATAATCTTGAATAGATTTTTCTATACAAGCTTTAATGATATATATAAAATGTATATGTATTTTATTCATCTTTTGACTGACATGTTTAAAATCAGTCGTTAGCTGAGATGTCAACAATATGCTTGCACAGAACACATGTTTAAATTTAAAACACGTGAAATGTGAAAAAAGCTGACATATTCATAGAGTGATTCATTATCCAGAATAATGTATTCATAAAACAAAACAAAAGAGAATTTCTTTTGGAATAAATCTTTTTCCTAGTTTAAACTGAACAAGCTTTGCTGTGACGGATGTGGCTCTGTGAATTAGGGCTTTCCCACTTTTTGCCTCAAGCCTACCTTTCACGTCTTCATCCTCAATGGTGGTGTTTGAGCTCTCAGTTGACTCCTGTGCAGAGGGAAACACAGCTTTAAGCTTCACAAAACAGAGAGCTAGCTCTTATGACAAACTTGGCTGGTGTGCATACATTTCATGCAAACTTCTTCAGCAGGCTGTGTGCATATGCCGACATGCAAATGGACACATATGTCAAGTGACTTTCAACAGAAACAAGATGTCATATGCTGCAAACATTTCAAAGGGAGCACTCTGGTTGCCTAGTCACGGATGCAGGATAAATCCAGGTGATTTGTAGAAGCAGAAGAAGTATGTAGTTTATTTTAGGATGAATTGCATGAGTTCACATGACAGTGCCTCATACAGTGGGTTTTTAGGAGAAATGGAATACTTCAGGAGAATAAAATTTAAATTTAAAATACATGGTTTTTTTTTCCCTAATGAATCTCAAAAGTAGCAAGTTTTTGCATTGGGCACTGTGTTGAGTATAGAATTTGCTATTTATCTACCCTCCACCTGTGTGGAGAAAGGGCGTTTACTCCATCATTTCATCAGAAGCTGGGACTATCAAGCTGAGCCAGGCTGAACACAGCTGTCATAAAGTTTCAGGTTTATCTTTAGGACACTGAGACTGTAAGGAATAATTTGTTTTCAAGGTCAGTTAGACTTATTTTCATTCATTCATTCTTTTTCTTTTTTTCATTCTTTCTTAACTCAGAACGGGTTACAAAATCTCTTCCCACAAGGAAAAGACAAAAGCTCATTGGGAGTCTGCAAATGAAGGTGGGGAGTAGCAAGCACATTCACAAGTGTACTGCTACTGCTGGAGGGGAGACGCTTCTTACAGGAGCTTCATAAAGGCTTTTATTGCACTTCAGTAATGAAACACTTTCTAGTAAAGATATGTTGTAGTATTCGTAAGTACTCATTTTCCACTCGGAATGATTAAAGGCCAGAGCTGAAAATAACTGGGACCAACCTTCTAGTTAATAGCTGTATGTTCAGTGAATGGAAAACAGGGTTTGGAGGATAGTTTAAAAAAAATTCCAGTCAGTGTCCATTTATAGATTCGGTATTTTTAGAAAGCCATCTATCTATCTATGTATCTATCTATCTATCTATCTATCTACCATATATAATATTTAAACCAAAGAGATAAACTAGCTAATGTCCAGAGTCTCCACATATACAAAACCAAAGGGGGGAAAAACACCCATGCATTTCTTTAATGTGATGTAGCATTCAGACTTAATCTCAAAATGAAGGTTTATCCCATGCACTTAAAGAAAATGAATTCATATAAGCAATAAATAGCATGCAGCAACCCTTACAATTACGGCAGTGTCCACACCAGCTGCTATGCCTGGTCTTTCATTTGATAGTGCCATTAATGGGATTATTCTTATATGTGCTGGTCCTGACTACCTCAAATCTTTTGGGGACCTAGAACATCTCCAGTGTCATGACACTAATGTACACACCAGATGAAGACACAAAACACTTCACATTTTCAACATGGGTCAACTAAATATTGATCCAGAGATGAAATATATTTCCTGAGCCTTCAACGTTAATGATAAGAGTAAGGAAAAGACCTGTGACTTATTCAGTATCTTATCTGATGCATTTTTCTCCCTTAGATATGAGAATGAATGTATACCAAGTTATAAGCTAGACATAGGATATATAGAGAGCATATCTCCTTTTATCCCTCAGACATGTATGTGAGTGTTGGTATGAACACAGTATACACATAACTTACAACAGGTGGAACACATTAGTCTTCATTCAGCAACTTACTTAAATGTATGTTACTGTAATTCATATAGATTGACAGCAAACATATTTAACAAAAAGTGGAACTCCCCGATTCTCTTCAAATTCACTGCAAACAGCAACACCACCAGCGATATCATCAATAACAGGGAATTGAAAAACAAGCAACCAGAAACAACAACAAAACCACTGTGACAACAGAAGACAATGGAAAAGCTGAAAAGCCACAACGTTTTTTAGAAAAAAAAATATACCTACAAACTTGTTATGTTTGAAGATGAGGATGATAGCAAGAAATTCTGAAATTTCATGCTGTATGTGTTTATTGTATAACACACAAACAGACATGGAGAATTAAAAGGCGCACACGGAATAGCTTAAGGTACACAGTCATCTCAACACAAACACTTTGCAAGGGTTTAAACAGACTCTTACTCTTCATTGTTTTTTTTAATATACTAAGGGATCATTGATCTCTCTCTCTCTTTCTCTCTCTCTCTCAGGGTATCATTCATTTTGATCTGAAAGACATCTATGGATAATTCTAGAAGAATTAGGCCTTAAAGAGCATGTGGTGAAAAGATGGCCATTTTTTTCCTTCCCCACTTGAGATAATGACTGGGTTTTGCACAGGGCATTTGGTGAGTTGTGTAATCTTATCAGAGCGAATGGGGTTGCTTCTCTCTGAATACCTTGTTTCCATCAGGGTTGTGGATTACAGTAGTTTGGGGCTCCTGAGTGAGAACAAAATAGAGAAAGAAACAGTTTGTTTTGGTAAGTACATTCTTACTAGTCTGTGGGACAGAGCAGAGAGGGCCAACAGACAAGACTAGTGACAAGAGCTAAAGCCAGGTAAGGGGCTGTCAACAGCTGACAGGATCTCTGTGGAGGCCTCTCTGGTGAGCCCATGAGATCACACACCTCTCTACCCAGAAGCAGCATGCAAACGACCTTATTCTTGATAGGTGAATGAGCAGGCTTTGCAATTTGGAGACCTAAAGAGGCAGTCACTGTTTCACCCAGCCCTATCCCAGGAAGAACTTCTTTTCTTCTCCTCTGAATACTCTATTTCTGTCTGTACGCAGGAACTGGCCAAGAGCACCATAGATAGAATTATTCACGAAGATATCAAAATCTTTGTGAAGATATATTTTTTCCGGCTATATTGCCTTGGGACTCAACTCTGATATTAATATAATCAACACGTAGCTGAATACCCTTGGAGACTTTTGAAACACTGGACCACATTTAAAAAAACAACAATAACAACAATAACACCCCCCACACACACACACACAAAAATGTCCAAAAGAATACACACAAAGGGCATGAAAAAAATTCTAAATGATACTATTTAAAAAGTTTGTTTAAATGTTTTAGAACTAATAATAAAACACAATCATTGGAATCACTGTTGATACATCTTATACTAATCACATTGAAAATAAAAGTTCTACTTCATAAACTTCATATCTAGAATACTAAGTTTCCTTTCTTCTCTACTGGATACTCTATTTTTGTCTATCTCACAGAAACTGGCCAACAACACCAGAGATAGAAATATCTAAGAGGAGAGCAAATTCTCTGTGAAGATACATTTTATGTAAAATTCATTATATAGTATTTATAGGTAATTTTTTTCCATGAAGAAATTATTATTTTTCTATGAGAAAAACCTTTTTTTTTTTTTGGTTTTTCGAGACAGGGTTTTCTCTTTAGCCCTGGCTGTTCTGGAACTCACTAAGTAGTAAATAATACTCAAATACTAATAAAAAAAAAAAAAAGACCTAGTGTTCATACAACGATAGCATGCCTGCTGCAGCCACTAACGGCCACCCTGGCACCTGTGAGTTGTTATAACCATGGCCCGTCTTCTCCACCACGGGCATTTCCTCAAGGGGAAGCCTACACTGCATGCTTAGAAAAATCCTACTGCAGCTTCTTGTCTTTCCTTCTGTAGCTTCAGCTGTGACACTGACTTTACTATTTATAACCTGCTATCTTTTGGCTTCTTTTTTCTTACCTATTTTTAAGAAAACATGTTTTTTTTTTTTCCCCCTAGGGATTGAACACCAAAGTCTCTTCTATGTTACAAAAATGTTCTCCTACTGAGCTTTGCTCTCTCTCAGTCCAGATAACCCTCTATCTCTGCATTTCTTTTCCTTCAAATGTTCTTAAATTGAGCCTACTGGTCAACCCAATTAGCGTAGCGTCTAACGTTTTTAAGTCAATGGCAATAACAGTCTGGGAACAGTCATGAATAAAAGTAATTTCTGGGAATCATAAGTCAAATTATAAAACCTGTATACTAAATGCCAGTATTCAGATTTTGAATTTTAATACAAGACTATTTCAATGTGTGGAGGGAACTAAGTTGTTACTTCTCTACATTTAGTTGAAATGGACAAAACTGTTTGTCTCTGATAGCTTAACCTTCCATAGTATACACTCTCATTCTGTGGAAGTAAGTGAAACAGTGACAACTTAATTTGAAACACAACGGACAAAAAGCTTCGACTTAGGCAGTGCCTCTTTATCTCAGAAAGTGAAGTCTTGCAAAGCCATATTGTCTTTCAATGAGAGAGAAATGGGAACTGTGAATAAGGTCTACTTTCATGTCATCTTGCAAGAATCCTGTTAGCTCTCCTTGATGTCAACACATACTTTGCAGAAAGAGAAACCATTGTTTGCACGATCAGTAGCAATCAACACCAGAAAGAGCTAAGAGTAACAGGAGCGCATTCTACTGCGTTTCCAAGCCAACATGCAAGAATTCCAACTGCGGAGAAAAGCATGATGTTCCACAATGAAATGAGAAGGCTCATGTTAGAAACACACTGCTTGACAACTATCTCTAGAAAAGAAAACAACAACAAAACGATATCAAGTTTTTCTTCTATCTTTGAAAGCAAAACAAACAAACAAAACCAACAACAAATGAAGTATTGATACATAGATATTGATTTAGTGAAAGAGAGAAACAACAGCAAACAGTGCAGAACTTAAGAAGGGTGCAAGAGTCCAGGTATACCAGCGCCGGGGTAGGTATATTTTCTTTGGGGCTGGTTACCACGTTGGCTTTGTTGTTTATCTGTGGATATGCAGAAAATAGAAACAGAAATGCCTTAGTCTTCTTGGTAGCTAATGTCTACAAGTAGTGTGTTTATACAGAAATACAGATATGAGAATCAAAAGCCCTTGGGGATGGATGAGAAAGACACAAATGAAGAGCATGTCTAGTTCCTGAAGGTCACACACAGACTAGGACCCTGTGTGTGATGGAAGGATGCCATCATCTGTGGCTGCTTTGGGTGTTCCGCCTTCCCTGAGTGACTTCATTGAGCTCAAACCAGGCTGCAGACTATGACGAGGCTGTAGCCGGTTGCATACTCTTCAAAGCGGATTCTGTTTCAAGGCTGCCAATCATTCACTGCTATGAGCATATACCTTTATTTTTTTTTTCTTCTCATTTTATTCTTGAACCTGAAGTCACGCACAAATCATTTTTCCCTGGAGAACTATCATTACTTTGCTTATTACACAGCCAATTAAAACCCTGCCTCTTCTGCCAAAAATGCAAACATTTAAGTGTTTTACTGAAAATGGTAAGTGTGGGTCTTCTTTAGGAATCTGCCTTCAGTGATAAGAAATCAAACTCTGTTCTGTAGCCTCCGTGTGAAAGGACTTTCTTGCTCATGGTTGCTTGGGAGACAGCCCAGGAGCTTGTGATTGTTCTGTTATTCTCGCCAAGTACATCCCGTGGGACCAAGCCCTTACATTAACACAAGTAAGTTTATCCTTAATATGGGATGTAATTACTACCATGGGAGCCATATTTTCCAAGACGCTCCTAGGGCCAATAAGTTAGCAATGGCCCACAGAAGAAGGCTCTTTGTCGACACGTGGGAGCTTGGAACTTTATTGAGTTTGGGACTACAGAATAAAATACTGAACTTTAATAATCAACATCATTTTAAACCCATGCATAATATATTACATCATGGTTATTAAACCGAAACTTAAATTCACATTCACTTTTGTAATCAAATGATGTAGTCATTTTTTATTATTTTCTAAAGGGATACACCCCATAATTTTAATATGAATGTAAATATACCTGTGGACTTAAAGAGGAACAGGGACTGCATATCAAATGGTTATTTACAAATGATTACAAAAGACATTATTTTGGGCTTCTTGGGTCATTTAACCTTATGCCTACAAGCTGTTTTGGGGCTATCATTGAGAAGAAGGCAAAGGGGGAACAGAATTCACTGAGTATATAATATTTTGCTCTTATTTTCATTCTTCTTTGTGTGGTATTGCTATGACCATTATTTAATTAGCTTATTTATTTATTTATTAGATATTTTCTTTATTTAAATTTCAAATGTTATCCCCTTTCCTCATTTCCCCTTCAAAACCTCCCCATCCCACCTCTCCTCCCCCAATCAGTAACCCACCCACTCCAGCTTCCCTGTCCTGGCATTCCTCTACACTGGGGCATTGATCCTTCATAGGACCAAGGGCCTCTCCTCTCATAGATGTCCCATAAGGCCATCCTCTGCTACATATGTGACTGAAGTCATGGGTCCCTCCATGTGTACTCTTTGGTTGGTGGTTTAGTCCCTGGGAGCCCTTGGGGGGGGGTTACTGGTTGGTTCATTATAGCTTTTAAACAGTTAGCTTATAGCATTGTCATACAATGCTCTGTGACATCCAGAAAGAAAGAAAATGTTGAACATTTTCTTTACCTAGATGACTTATTGAAGATTAAGCCACCAAGCTGCATTTTGAAAATAGGTTTGCAATTTTTGCTTTAAGTCAATTGAACACAAAATATTTGCTACAGCCAAAAATGGACAGAGGTAAAGGTTTAATGGTATCTGTTATAGAGGAATCAGAATGTGCTTATGTTATTACAAGCTACATTAGACAAGGAGAGGGATACCCAAAGGTAACGTATTGGGAAGAAATGCTTGATGAAGCATAGCAACTTCCTGTGCAGCCATCAGGACCTTGTGATTAAATGCATTTAGTGTTCGTCAAATGAAAGAGAAATACTCTGGAATGTTCTTCCTGTTTTGAGAGGAGCAAGGCCTTCCCCTGAGGATTCAGTTGCTGAGAACTGCCTTATTCTTAGTGAAAATGTGACTCACTTGTATCTAAATGCACACAAACTTATCAGCCAAAGTGTACAACAACCCAAACCTTCATCCACATTCACACGTGAACGACACACACCGCATCATGTTTTGGAGGTATTTATGACATTATTCCCAAACAATAGGGAAACTTCTAAGTAAAAGCCAGAAGAACTGGCTTTTAAAGAGTCAGTTATCAAGTACCATGCTCGACCACAGTTGTCTTTTCAAATGTACGTGTGGATTTATGTCCTTTATATTATGGAAGCAATGTACTTTCCTTGCTTGAAACCTGAGTGCAATCAACAGTGCAGTATTACTCTCAGAAGGCATGAATAAGGAATTGTATTTATTCACTTAAGGTTAATACATACTTCTTTTAAAGAAGCTTAGCTAGAATGGGCTCAAGCTGAACTCACTTTCACATTATTTGTAAACCCAAGGCAACTGTATTAAGTCATGTCTGAATTAATTTAGCAATTATGATGATGGATCAAAAAAAAAAAACCAAAAAACAAAAACCCAACCCTATGGTATTTTTTACCCCCGGCACAAGCAAGCATTTATTATGTCCTGGCTTCTGTATTTTCAGGTAGAAAACCGGACATTTCAGACAGTCAAATGCATTACCTGCATATAGATAAGGGTTCAAGTTCTTGTTTACTTTAAGAAAAAAAAACTCTATCAGAGAAAAACCAAGTAATGTGAAAGTGGGGTAGCGTGTTATGAGTGCAGATTAGCGCTGACCTATGATGCTCTTTTTCTACTTCCACTAACTCGGGTAAATGAGACTGTTTCACTTCTAAGTGTGCATTTTCCAGGTAGGAGAAATCTGGTAGACACAGGTTCTCACCATCATCTGAACACTCGAACTGGACTTCCTTTTCTGAATTGACCAGTCAAAGAGAAAGGAAGATGGGAAAAACAAAAAAACAAAACAAAACAAAAACCAAAACACAAAAACAAAAAACACAACCTGTTGAATTTTAAAGCATCAAACCATGGAATACAAAATCATTTTGTGGTCGAAGAGGTCAGCTGGAGGAAAACGGTGCTTTTTGTATCAGGATACCAGAGAGAATAACTGTCCATTGAACCTGTGAGCTCTCCAGCACCAAACAGCACAGAAAACCCAAAGGAAACATTTGGAAACGTAAAAAAAAATCTTCCCAAATCACACACAGATAGGTAGTGAGATAAGGATTGAACCCATAGGAATTTAGGACCCAATAAATGATTTTCTATGTTACATTTCTCAATAAGAACTGACACCATCTGAATGGGCCATGTTCAGAGGTTAGAATATTAATTAATTCCCAAGAGTGTTGACCTGTTGAGGAATGTACACATCTGCCATTGGAAGAGAAAGAAAAATGATTAACAAGACATTTAGGTGATTTCGAGATCACAAATATTATTATGCAAATATGAAGTTACAGTATTAAAATAAACTCACTGTAAACAAGATATTATCAGTGGGAGCAAGTTATAGTATATAAGTTCGATATCCAAGATAATAAAAAATACTTTTGTTGTCTTCCTTGGAAGATTTTCCTAGTGCCTGTTCAGGGTAGCACCATGAACACATCTTTAACCCTTCGGATTGAAACTCGAGGAACTCAGGGCCTTTAGAGAAACTGCCCAAGCATGAACACTTAGTCACTGAAGCCTTGATTTTCCAGATAAACTGTCCTCAGATTTTGGTGGGCTTCATCATAATCATTTGGAAAAGTATCTGGGATTTGCACTTTCTTAGGTCAACAGAGTTTTTTGTGAAGGTGGAGAAGCAGAGACGACTGAAACATTCACTTTATAGAATAACTATATCTAAAATATTGGGTTTCATGGTTAATACATAATCAAGTGAAAAGGATCGAACGTTTGTTAGCACACATGATAATCATGTTTGTGTTCTATCTCATGCTTCAGCCTGCATCCTCTTTCCGAGAATTGTGAGGTACATAAACTACACAGATTTGGGATTCCCAGGTAACGTTTAAACTCTACAGCATCTGAAAGTCAGAAAGAGTTTAAGAGAGCTGTTTAACTTACCTTTACCCCATCTGGTTTCTTCAATAAACTCTTGGCTGCTGCAAAATGAGAGTAAAATTGCTTTAGAGAGTTATCCAGAAACCTAGAGTTAGATAACAAATCAAGAAATCATCTCCTGCACTTTTGCTGAGTTATGGGCAACACACACCAAACCGTCAAGGTCACACTGATGAGCGAGAGCTTACGGGACACTGAAATACAGTATCACTTTTCTGGTTTTGCCACAGCAAATTTAGAACTAAATTCTTACAGAGTTCATGACATGGAGTTGAACACTTTGCCAGCTGTACACTGGACTTTGTGTCACTGTTGGTTCTGAAAAGGATACTGGAACTTTCACTGGACTATCCTTCATAATCCAGAAAGTTGGTTTCAGTCTCGAGATACCAGCTGACAGACCAATTACATGTTCATTCACACCGTGTCTTGTGACCATGTCAGTTCTGCTATTGAAGCTCCTCTTTCCAGAGGATGAAATTTTATTCACAAAAATTTGCTCTGGCTAACCAGTGTCTTCTCTGTGTTTTTAAAAATCAGATAACTTCAGTTGGACTGAAGATACAAATATCTATATAAAATCAGATGGTACCTTATTGACCAGGAGCAAATTTTTTATGCTCAGCATATGGTAATAAAAAATGCATTCCGTGTTCTTTTAGACTTCAAGATCAGAAAACAAAGGCTTCCTAAACAAAGGTCTTTGAATTGAAAAGTTAAAAACCATAATATCTGGAACCAGATCTAGAATGAAATGAAATCTTAAAGGCGTTGGTTCTCATAGAAAATGTCCTTTTGGTAGGGTATTTAAGCAATTGCTTGTATTATTCCCAAATTCTTCAATCTATTAAAACTAGGAAGCATCCTTTTACATATGAGTGCATATACAGTGAACAGCCAGCATAACTATAATGAGTAGTACACTGGTATAGAACACTCACAGCACAGAGAACAAGTATGTACTTCCACTGAATGACAATATACACAGTCATTTAAGCACACGGAGCATGACATTTGAAATGAAACAACTAGCTGTAACACAACCACATGAACACTTCATTTATTTATATTTCTTTGGTTTGGGGTGTTATTTTTGGTCTTCAATTTGACAACATTTTAAGTTTACCTGAAAGACACACACATTCATTTTATCTTACTTTTAGCAACAAAGCTCTTAAAGTTTATCAATGGAGATTGTTATTCAGTAGTTGCCTTAGTTTTGGTACTGTCTGCCTGTAGTTAAAAAGGGACACTTGGGAACTCTTGTGGCAGTTAACAGGTTAGAGAGCAAACAGGATCATTTGGATGGCAATAGCAAGCAAAAAGAAGACAATGGTTTGAGGGAAGCAGCAATATGGCCTGGGAGATGCAGGGCCATCCTTGTGTGACTACCACCTTACCTCACAAGAAATACATTCCACATTCAGGGAGAAAAGAAGAAATAAAAACAACTTTATAACCACATACTTATGGACATTTACTTTAAAGAGTATATCTGGCAATGAATAAAATGAATGAAATACTCAAAACAAAAATGGAATTACAAGATGGAAGGACAAGATATAACTGAGTCGCATGGTATTCAGTTGACATGGAAGTGATGGCTCAAAGAGTTTTTTTTTTCATGCAAAAACATTCAGAGGCAATACAAAATCCACATATTAGTCATGGTTTTTAGTTTACAGAATGGTGCAAAGGAACACAAGATAAACTAAAGCATCTAAAAGTGGGTACAAGCACTATTAGTAAAGACCCTTTTTACACTGAAGGGTACACTTAAAATGTCAACAAAATACATGATTTTAATTCTGGAGAATCTTTGAAAAGGAAATTCTTCATTAACAACATACACTATATAAATCCCTCTATCTCTAGGGATTCGCTGAGTCCTGGGCCAGGGTAAAATATCTATTTAGTTTAAGGTTGTATACATTGGTTCATGCTTAGTGACCTGGCATTGAGCTCACCTGCATTAACATCAATCACATGGAAGGTCTTTACAAAGCTTGACAAAGGCAGCAAGCAACATGGCTTCTTAGGCTAAACCCATCAGTTAGCACACAGAACAGCAGGGCAGTGCGGCCCCTGGATGTGCAGCACTGGTCACTGTGTGGGAACAGTGTGTGTGCCTGGGGCTCACCAGCTCATCATTTCATGATCTTTCTAAGTGGGAAGGAGGACTGTTCTGTAAACACTAGTCTAAACCGTAACTAAGAGCGGACTGAAGAATGTCTGATACTCATAGAATGGTGGCCACCCGACCATCACTTTAACATCCTGACTGGGTCCAACAAAGTCAGAGCAAGACAGTGAATGCTGCATAACCCCACCCCAAAACAAAAGTAATGTCATTTTTGACAAGTGTTCTAAGAATAAACACCTAAACTATAAGTCTGTCTGTCTGTCTCTCCACTCTTCCCCTCCCTCCCTCCTTCCCTCCCTCCCTCCCTTCCTCCTTCCCTCCCTCTTTTCCTCCCTTTCTCCCCCCCTCCCTCCCTTCATTCATCCATCCCTTCCTTCCTTTCTAAAACAGGGTCTCACTATGTACCTTGAATGGCCTAAAACTCTATGTAGAGCAGGCTAGCCTTGAACTTACAGAGTTCAACCTTCCTCTGCCTCCAGAAGGTTGGGACTAAAGACATGCATCACCTGATGACCTTTCCCCCAAAGTATAAGTTTATCAAATAAGGCAGTAACTTAGTTGCTGCCTCAGCCCACTCCATATATGTCAGGTTAGCACTTGCCAACATTTGACTTTTGAATGCCTAGTGCTTTTTACATAATCTATCAGGGAGGACTCCAAGACTTAAGCATACTTTCCTGGAAGTAATACACACTTTACATCCATTGTGGAAAGTCACTTTTAGAGTAAAGAAACTTCTTGGCTGAATTTACCTCGTATGTAAGTTTCTTTCTTTTGTGTTTCCTTCTGTCACCCCCCACCCTATGCGGTCATTTTGAGGAATACTATTATTGGATGACATCCCCATATGTGCATGTGGCCAGTTCTTTGTAACTTCTCATTAGGCAGCTTTAGTCCTTGTAATTAGTCTAAATGAATGTGAAGACACATTAGTTGAAAACAAATTAGGCCTATAAAAATAGGGTTCTACAAAATGACTCATTTTAAACTCTTTCTTATAGCAGTTCCCTATAATAATCAACAAACAAACAAAAATCCTCATGGTTATTATGAAATATCAATAAAAATGAGACATACATATCATTCTTGTGTGACCATAGCATTTGAGACCTAGGTGTCCAGTATGAGTGGAGTCCTACAGACAGCTACAGGACTATAAGAAGTCTCCCCTTCTCCATTGTGTGATGTGTGTGTGTATCATTTGTAGTTATTAGACTTTCTCAATTCTCTTAAGGACACACACACAGACACACAGACACACACACACACACACATACACACATACACAAACACATACACAAACACTCACACACACACATTAGAGAAGGTCAGAGGTGAGAGGACAGAGTTCAAACATGTATACCTGAAAAATTTCTCGTAGCCAGCATAGTTGTCAAGATGGCACCCTATCAAAGAAATAAGAGAAATGGATTATAGTTGGCCCTAACAAACCTCTGACCTAAAATCAGGTAGCAAGGGCTCACAAATCTCTGGGCTTTATGTTCAGATAGGGACTTTGCGGTGTCTGTTTTTTGGCTTTGTTTTGTTTATTTGTTTCCTGGAAGCCCTAGCCTGTGGCTCTCAGCATGTTTGGGCAGCTCTAACTTTCTGAGCCACATTTAGATCATCAAGCTGAACAGCTGCTTCCTCTTAGAAGAGAAAGCACAGCACACACTGCCCCAGCCGGCCTATTTGCATCCTTGGGTTTGATTACGGAGCATGCTCTGTTTCCCTCAGATCCAGGACTGACTACTGAGATCTATAGCATCAAAAGCTTTGCCAAGACTTCTGCTTTTAGTAGTTTTCACCTCACCAGATCAACCCTCCAACCCTCCCACAACAATGTCAAATTTCTTACCTTCAGTTTCCGTCTAGCATTAAATTTCTTCAAGCAGTCTACAGTCTCCTGCCTGTGCATCATGGAAGCAACAGTAGAGCGTTGCTAAAAGAAGAGGAGAAAGGGTGACTTGATATTTAAAACATAGCAAGAACAAAAAAGAGTCTCAGTTTCATCCGATCTTTACAAATGGCACCTGCACACATATAGTCACCTTGCAAGTACTCAATTGCCATTGTCTCCTAGGAAAAAGCATGGTTTTATAAAGACTGCTAGTGCCTGAGCTTAAACACTGACGAGTAGAGAAGGCACAGGAATGAGGATCAATAGACTCTCAGGTCACCACTTTAGCAAGCATTTCCTAGTAGAATATCTTCCTCTTACTTAGCAGTATATCCTAACCGTAGAAATTTACAGAAAATTTCAAACTCTCTTACAATTCCCTTGGTTTTTCCTTAGGGCTTCTACAAGATAGTCACACTACTGCAGCCATCATGTACTCCCTAAAACTACTTCTAGCTTCTAAGCCTCACATGTTTCTAAGGCTGTTGAATGATAAAGAATTAGACTTTGTAACACTTTCCCTTCTGGGGTACAGTATGTATTCAAGTCATTATCTTAGTCCCTGTTCTGAAGTCTTATCAATTACTGGCATGGGAATTCCTCATTCATCTTATGACAGACAATACTTCCTTAGAAAATTGGGCAGTTTAGAGTTTGCTATACTGGCAATGGTGGTTTTCACGACCATAAATTTATGTCTTAAATACTAAGGTTTATCTTTTTCTGTAAGATTACTTTAAACCTATGAAAAGTGACTAGGGGTTTATCCTTCAGTTTGGCTCCTGGGGTGCATGTGAAAGTGACTTACACAGATCCATGGGTGTTTCAGGGCCTCAGAGGCTGTGATGCGTTTGGCAGGGTTGATGGTCAGCATTTTGTTGATGAGGTCTTTGGCTTCAGGTGTCACTGTATCCCATTCTGGTGACGGAAACTTCAAAGATAGAAATTAGTAAAGAGTTTTTAAAAATAGAGACACTAAGCCAGACGTGTTCATACATGCCTCTAATCCCAACACTAAAGAGGCAGAGGCGGAAGGATCAGGACTTTTAGACAACCTTCAGATATACAGCAAGAGCAAGGGTAACCTGGTATACAAGATCCTGTCTTAAAACACACACACAGTAACAAACACACACACACACACACACACACACACACACACAGAGTAAAATAGAGAAAATCCAAATATATCCCTCATTTCTATAAGCAGTGCATTGTTTCATAAAATTTGCCATTATGTAAGTTAAATTATAGTTAAATTATATAAAAAATAGATTAATTCATACCACTGTCTGCTGCAACAAAGAAATAACTAACAAGATAAAATTGGTCACGTTTATTTTTAATTTGATCCACTGGTTTTGATGTGAACATGTCTGAGATATTAATGTGTGAATTTCTAAAACACTTAACTATAAGTAATGCTGACAAGATAGGCATGATTTTGCAACTGGGTGCCCCAGAGAAAGAAATAATCTTGAGTTGTCATCATCTCTTATTGTACCCTACAAGAAACCATTTCCCCATCATGTTGTGATTTGAAGAAGTGTAGATAGCACATGGTAACTGGCTGGACAGTGGCTGGACCCTGGACTGAGAAGCCGATCGATCCAGAGCACTTCCCAAAGCCAAATTTGCACTCAAAAAAGACTGTGGTCACTGCTTGGTGGTCTGTTGCTAATCAGATCTACCACAGCTTCCTGAACACCAGAAAACCACTACATCTGAGAAGTGTGCTCAGAAAATTGACCAGATATAACACAAACTACAGTGCCTACATCTGCCTGGTTCTTTATGACAACACCCCTGTATATGGCACAAGTGTTAAGTCATCTGTTACAGCCACCTGCCCTCTCCCCAACTGGCCAAACATCTTCAAGCATTTAGATGACACTTCTACAACTAACAGGATGCAGAAAATGCTTTCTAAAAATTCATGAAATTTTATGCAACAGAAATAAACATATTTCTCATAGCCAAAAATATATTGATTGTGATGGTTCCTATTTTGATGAATAAAGATGTGTTTGAGTCTAACTATAATAACTTGAAATTTGTGGCCTGACACTAAAAAATCCTCAACCCAATGCTATCCCAACTACTTTTGAAAATTAACCTTCTTTTCATATGATAAGTATATTTTGTACTAGATATAATTTGCTTCATAAGACAAATATACATCATACTAGTTGATAAATGACAGATTTAAAACAAATTATTAAACAAATGTCAACAACAACCTTTGCTCTTGGTAGTATCCAAACAACCAACCCTCATCCCAAGCCAGATGGGTACTTATTACATACATCATAAGCTCCGGCCTTGATCTGCTGATACAGTCTATGCTGATCTTCATCCCAGAAGGGTGGGTATCCAACCAGCAAGATGTAGAGGATGACGCCTGAGGAGATCATAACAGACAATGAGTCAAATGTGCTTGACCAATATGGTATGAAGACAGAGAGAAGCATGGGAATGGCTTTAGAGAGACATGCAGTGTCCTGTCCTAAAGCCTCCCTGTCTAGAAGGTGACAGCTGTTCCTTTCTTGTGTCCACACTGATACATTGTCAGTCCACCCTGTGGAACAAAGTATTGTAAAGAATCAGGCAGGGTAACACCTAAAGATGAAATGCTCCTTCATTTTGGAGGTCATTTTTGCCTCCCATTTTTCTATATAAGATTTTACATGGGCCGATGCTTAACTTTTTGTTATCTACTTCCTAATCTACTGACAGTGAGGACCTTTGTTGACTGTAGTGTTCTGGTTACAAATTTATGTTCTAAATAAACCAACATCTCTTGGGATGCTGATAAAATATAAAAAGACACAACCATTTTCTCATCAATAATGCATTTTTAAAACTAAAAGCTTTTCCATCAAATAGACCTCACCAAAGAGCCATACATTACAGGGAAGTAAGAGGAATGAGGAGGGAGAAACTGCATGCAACACCCAAAGTCATAAGCACATTGTTGTAATGCAATTTTGAGATTTATTGCAAAAATATGTAGCTAAAGGCATGGTTGGTATGCAGAGGGGACAGGTTCCAGGATCACTTCGCAGATATCAACATCTGTGCATGCTCAGGCCCCACTGATAGAATTGTGGGAGTTATTAAGCTTAACCTAAAAAAGCCATACCATGCTATAAAGGGGTGGCTGCATCATATTGTCCAGAGACAAGGAAAAAGTCTGTGTACATTCAGTGATGCAACTGTGGTTTTCACCCCCAAATATCTGATTAATGATGGCTGAGTCTGTACATTTGGAAAGTGCCCAACCAAGGGTAGCTGCACTTATGAGTTAGTCAACATGCGATTCAGTAGTTAAATGAAAACTATATTCATAGACTGTGAATTTTACATGATATTGCCTTATATGCATATATTCTAAAAATAAAATTATGGTCTCGTTTGCCTTCAAATATTCTCTAGTTACTTTTGACACACTACTAAACTGCCAAGGTCTTTGTTTCCTTTATATCAGATTTTTCTAGAGGAAGGTCTGAGGGCCCTGTGGCCTCACCTGTGGCCTCACCTGTAAGCCTTGCCCTTGTTGCTTCCTTAAGCCTGGAAAGGCCAAGGGAGAAGAGTAAGGCAGGTGGAGCTCTGCCCAGATGCCTTGAGATTGTTTCCCCCCTGAGAGTGGGGGCTCCTTGGCTCTCAGATCTCCTGGTGGGGGAGATCTAATGCAGCTTGTACCTATACGTCTGGGATTCTTTGTACAAAAGCCACCATTGAATTTAAATGGCTTTGAAGATAATAGTCTAATCTTCTCCATCTTTTATTGCCTATTTCTGGAATACAGTTTGAAATAGATTCTTAGAATCCAGCCTGTAGCTAGAGAATCTCAGGCCAAGTGCTTGCCTAGCCTGCCTGGATCCCTGGCTGGGTCTGATCATTATAACTGACAAGCAAGCAGACAAAACCACCCAGGCAAAACTAACCCAACAACGATCTATAATGTCATGTGGTGGGATGATAACTTTTATCTTGAATGTTCCCATGTGCCCACACATTAGTGTTTTGGTACCCTGAGATGCTGTTATTAAGAGGTAAAGCCTACAGCTATCTCCAAGTGACTGGGATATGTTAGAGTCTGGTTGCTGCTGCTGCTGCTGCTGCTGCTGCTGCTGCTGCTGCTGCTGCTGCTGCTGCTCCTCCTCCTCCTCCTCCTCCTCCTCCTCCTCCTCCCTGGTCATTAGGTAAGTGGTTTTGTTCTGCCATGTGCTCTGGCCATGTGTTCTCCATATGTTCACCATAGGCCAATATATTGTGGACTGCAACTTGTACAACTTCAAGCCACAATCACCCTGTCATTATCTGTGGCAATTTGTCATAGTAACGGGAAGGTGATTAACATGGAATAAAATATTTAAAATAATAGTCATCTTTAAAAAAAAAACCTGTCATGGCTTATACACCAAGGCTGGAAATGTATTTTACAAAGTGTACTGTTGTAGACTTGATGTGCATTGAATTAATTTTCATATTATTTTTATTATCTGATACAACAGATGACTCAACAGTCATGATGGCCATAGTGATGACCAATAAATAGCCAAATTTACTTTTCCAGGATGAGTTGTAAACAAACTCATTTTAAATACTGTTATTTCTCACGTATGGTGCAAAGAGTGAAAAACAAAAAAACAAAAAAACATTTGTTTTGTAATCCTGACATTGTCTGGTGAATCCAGACATTTTCCTAATAAATATAGAATTAGGTTGTTACAAAATGATTAAACATCCTTGCAGCTGAGGGATTTCCCACTTTGACTCAGGCTTTTCTTTCCTGAGGCTTTTGTAAGCAGTTGACATCTAACATTACTTCTATGGGAAATGGAAGCTCTTGGAGGCCTTTTGTCCAAGGGAGAGCTAACAATGCCTACTACACATACACTGCACAGCAATATCCTCAAGACTGGAACACTTCACACTACAGGGAAGCCTGCTAAGGCCCAGGAAGTTCCAAATCAAAACTTTCCAACCTGGAAGGAGGCTCCTTAAGACACAGGAAGAAAGCAACTCACAAATCTTATCTGAGGAAGTCCCTAAAACTTAACAGATCTGCAAGGTCCATCTTTGACCAAGGTTATATACACTGGTGTGGAGAAGAGACTCTCCCACTGGCAAAGCTGCCTTCACACTGCAGCGAGTTCCAGGATTGCAGCTTTTGTGAGTTGCCACCCACAGTAGGGTGGCACTTTGGTCACTCGGCTGCTTTGGAGTTGTTCATGTTCATATAAATAACACCAGTAAATTCACTGGCTCACCAATTTGGACTGCAGTGTAATCTTCCTTGATCTGTCACTGGTGCCAAATTCGGGGTGAGCAGAAATTTGTTCAGAGACCTCCTTGGTCACACACCATCTCATGACTTAGTCATTTGATAAATGACAAAGTGGTTTCTACGGAAAATATTCTTTTGGTAGTATAAATATTAGAGATAAAAATGCTTTCGACTTGAAGACTTAGAAGGCAAGAGAAAGTACTATTGGGTGACTGAGATAGAATTGTCAATGCATCTTGGAATTATTCTGTAAGCTTCTTTGGATTTTCTCACTAGAGTACAAGGGCTTCTGAATTATGCTTCCTTCTGTTCTCTGAATAAATAATGGCTAGTGGACTTGTAGCATAATGATAATGTTGCATCAAAACTTCTTTATGAATGATGTTTTTACATGTGTTTTAAATTATTACCTCATTTAATTCTATATAGTGGTAGATATGCTACTAATCACATTTTATAGATTGTAAACAAGGAGACTAAGTGGCTAAGTTACTAGCAGGCTTGTTGATGGTACCACTTTCAAAGATCTCTGCAGCTACTTTTCTTCCATGGTAGGTCTTCTCACCTGAATTACCTAATCAAGACAATCCTCCACAGGGATGTCTGAGGGCTAACCTTTCCTAGATGAGCCCTTACCTGGGTGTCTGGGGGTTAACCTGACATAGATGATCCCTCACAGGGAGGTCCAACAGTCAGCCTAACCAAGATGAACTCTCACAGGGGTGTCCAAGGGTTATCCTACCTTAAATGATCGCTCATGGAGATATCAAAGGCACAATTGGAGATTTGTCTCCTCAGTGATCCTAGATCTAGTCACGTTGACAATTAGCATTAACCACGACAATGAGCATTTCAGGGGTGCTGATGTGACCTCCACATACTGGTCTCTTATGACCTAACTGGTCTTTGCTAATCACTGGCTGAATGTTTTACAAATCAGTATTCTAATTCTATCTCATCTTTTTAAAATTGGAAAACTTTTTTTCCATTACCTAATTACTTTAAGGTACAGCCTACACAGGAAAGGCCCAGTGATAGCTCGTTTCTTCTGACTTTTATTAACCTGTTTTTGAAATTACTCATTTGCTTTTATGAGTCTCCCAAATTTCAGAATTCCTCTTAGATTTTACCATCATAAAGAACTGGAGTGTGTGTGTGTATATTTTAATCTAGTGTACTATTTTTCTTAGTAACCTTGTAACAGTGCTATCTCTGGCAGGTGGAAATGAGCCTCATGTTGGCTCCTGTGACCAAAACCCCTGTTTTCTTTAACATTTTTTTCCTTCTGAAATGACAAGATGTTCCTATACTCTCCATGATGGAGACATCAGCGAGAGCACAGAATCAGCTACTACACAAATGGTAGGAGGGACACACAGCGTAGCAAGACTAAGGGTGATCACATACGTGTGCTCTGTGGAGACACATACATTGAAAATGAGTAGGGAGAGATACAGCGATGTATCAAATCTACATATCAAAACAGATTCATGAGACTAAAGACAACAAATCAATAACAAACTTGTAAAATAAGAAAGTGGCTAGGGAAAATGTGACAACTCATTAAGCTATTGCTATGGCATGCTAGTAAGTTGTATTACTGTCCTACTTATATTCAGAGTCCCTTTTTTGTACAGATAAGCAGACATGACATACTGCTTTGAATAAAGCAGCCATAGGACAGGAGGACACATGGGGGAAAGGTGAAGTAACCTTAGCCATCTACTCATTATGGTACCCTCTCTTTTTGTATATTTCAACATTCCTAAAATCAACGGCATGAAACGTGTTTTTGACACAATCGGAATCGGTTACATAGAACATTGTTAAATGATGCTGCCCCGTTTTCTTTGGTTTATGCATTAATTGGTGCTTGGAAGATATGAGAGATGTTTGATTAATCCGAGTTTTGAGAAGCACTGATTGCTGATTAGGAAGAAAGCCTAACTCATCAAGAACATTCCACACTTATTTTAATGAAAGCTAATATCAGAAAAAAATGATTAAGCCTAAATCACAGAAATGATCGAACATTCTAATGACTGCTCTCTTAGAAGAAGAAATGATGGAAAGCTGAGAAACTGTGTTAAAGTTAATGGAGAAATCATACAAGACACTTAGTTCACCTTGCTAAGTGGAGCACACTATACTGTGTGTCCACAGGGGGATCTGGAAATGCCCAATTAACCCGAGGGATAAGCATGGCATACCCATATCTTCTAATGCTCTTAGGATGGAAAGCGATAAACAGCTAGCAGGCTAAAAGTCATTTCTCAGAGGATGAAACTATCTATGCCATAGAATAGTGCTGGCAAAGATAAATAAAAAATGTTGATATTGCCCCAAATAGAAGAACTGGGTATGTGCCCAAGATGACTAAGGAGCACCTACAGCAAACTATATGTCTGAATCTTCTCAAAAAAATATGTATATTAAAGCCCTAAACCCCTTGTACTGCTTTGTGGGTGTGGAAGGTAGCTAGTTCACAAGGGTGGAATCCTCAGGAAAAGTACTCAGGTGTCCTTTGGAGGTCACAGCAGCTGAAGAGTAAGAGTAAGATGATGTTGCTTCTTCTTGAGTTTCATGTGTTTTGTAAATTGTATCTTGGGTATCCCGAGCTTCTGGGCTAATATCCACTTATCAGTGGGTGCATATCATGTGTGTACTTTTGTGACTGGGTTACTTCACTCAGCATGATATCCTCCATATCTATCCAATTGCCTAAGAATTTCATAAATTTGCTGTTTTTGAAAGCTGCATAGTACCCCATTGTGTAAATGTACCACACTTTCTGTATCCATTCCTCTGTTGAGGGACATCTGGGTTCTTTCCAGTTTCTGGTTATTATAAATAGGGTTGCTATGAGAAGAAGGAAGACCAAAGTGTGGCTACTTCCATCCTTCTTAGAAGGGGGAACAAAATACCCATGGAAGGAGTTACAGAGACTAAAGGAATGCCCATTCATAGACTGCCCCACCTGTGGATCCATCTCATATACAACCACCAAATCCAGACACTATTGTGGATGCCAACAATAGTGACATCCTGACAGAAGCCTGATACAGCTGTCTCCTGAGAGGCTCTGCCAGTGCCTGACAAATACAGAAGTGGATGCTCATTGCCATTCATTGGACAGAGCACAGGGTTCCCAAAGAAGGAGCTAGAGAAAGTACCGAAGGAGCTGAAGGGGTTTGCAGCCCCAGAGGAAGAACAACAATATGAACTAACCAGTACCCACAGAGCTCCCTGGGACTAAATCACCAACCAAAGAAAACACATGGTGGGACTCATGGCTCTAGCTGCATATGTAGCAGAGGATAGCCTAGTTGGTCATCAAAGGGAGGAGAGGTCCTTTGTCCTGTGAAGGCTCTAATCCCCAGTGTAGGGGAATGCCAGGACCAGGAAGTGGGAGTAGGTAGGTTGGTGAGCAGGGAGAGGGGAAGGGGATAGGGGAGTTTTGCAGGGGAAACCAGGAAAAGGGATAACATTTGAAATGTAAATAAATAAAATATCTAATAAAATAAAATTTTGAAAAATGCTAAAAAAAAAAAAGATGTTGCCAGTGTGTAACTTTGAAAAGCATCTTCACTAGAAGCCCCATTGGCTTTGCTGTCTTAGTCTCCCATCCTCCAAAACAATGAGCCACCCATCTGTGCAGTTCACATGCTGCTCTGTGCTGCTCTGTTACAGCAGCCTGAATGACACCTGTCCGCAACCTTTACTTACTATGCACCAATCCTAAAATCTGCTGCTTAAAGGAGACCTTAGCTTGCTTGGGCACTGGTATCCAGTGTGGTCATCAGACTCATATGACAAGCTTGGAAAAAACTGTAAGATCCTGAGCCATATATGACAGACTTTTTCTATTGCAATTGTCTTTCTTTAAAGGAAAGCATTATATTTAAACATAGAACATTATGTTGTACAAGAAATAGATGCATGGTTTTTCAAGGGTACAGTTCAGTGGGGTCAAGTAGATTTCACAAGTGTTAAGAGCAGTTCTTCCAAAGGCTCGTGTCTCTCAACATTGAAACCTTCCCTTTTTCTGGCTTTGTGAATTAAACTACTTCAGATACCTGAACACTGCCATGAAGGGTTTGTGTTTTTATGCTGTTCTTCACTAATGCAATGCCTTTGATGTTCCTACATCTGGTAGTGCATGTGAGAACATTTCCTGTCTCTTTTAAGACAATATAATATACTATTACATATGGCATAGTGCTTAACTGATAAACTTGTCTATAGATATGTTTACCCTCTTGTGAATAATGTTGTTATGAACTCAGGCAGACACAGTCTCTTTAAGACTCTGCTTTCAAGTCTTTTAAATATACACCTAGTAGTAGGGTTGCTGGATCATATGGCCTCAGAGAGTCTTATCCAATACTTCTGGGGCATGTCCCAGAAAGCTCAACTTTTGATAAGACTTCAGAACATACTGAAGTATAATCTGTCGTTCACAGTCTAAAAAGCACCAAATTTTGGAAATTACACATACACATAAGAGGCATTGTTAAATATCTTCACTGAGAAATTTCAGAAAATGTCATTCATTCTAAGGAGGAGGGCACTGGTAAAGACTATATTGAGCACAAGGCCCTCTGGGTGGTGACTGTTGAAGAAGGTGATACACTGGTGGCCCAGTGTTAGCAGCCTACTGTCAACTGAGCTGGGATTTCAGAGTAACAAAACGCCCAGTGTTGACCTATTCAGGCCGAAGTTATGGAAAGGCTGTTTCCCTGGAGTTATGTGGCACGGACACACAGTTCACTATGCGAGAAAAGAAGAAACATTTTTCATAATCATCCAAAGGTGTGGCCAAGGTCATGGTGCATTCTGTAACCATTAGTGCTATGCTGCTACTCATGGTCATTCAGACCGACATCTAATAAGACAACTAAAATCCTAAGAAGCATCACTATATACTGAAAGGCAAGCCTATGTTTACTGGATCTCTCCTCCTTCCATCTTTTATTTTTAAGGAATTTTTAATGGGAGGAACTCTATTAAAAGCCAGCAATCCAGCGGCATCTATAAACATTTGCCTATCTCAGTAGGGACTTATGGAAGATGCTTTAGATATAAGAAAACATTAAAGCTAATTTACTATTGGAAATGGCAGAACACAGGGTTATGTTCTGGCTTCCTTTGTGTCTACTATTTACATTTCACTAATGGACTTGTTGCTTTCAAAGACCAGGTAGCAGTCAGACCATACTCTGAGATCTTAAATGCAAGGTAATGGTGCTGCTGAGATTTCCTAAGTACAGATAAGTGCATGTTTCTAATAGTGTAGAATGTAGAGAGAATGTCTTATCTGTATGGATATGGCACCTGTAAGTAATAAATCTGATGGCCTATGGCTTAGGCAGGAAATAAGAGGTGGGACATCCTGGAGGCAGAAAAGATTCTGGGATAGAGCCAGGCATGGGAGATTTGCCTGAGGAGATGTGGTAAGATGGATGCATGGTACCTAAGCACAGGTAAACAGTCACGTGGCAGAATGTAGATTAGAATAAATGGGCTAATTTAAGTTATGAGCTAATAAGAGAAAAGCCTGGCTAGATGGCCAAGGTATTTGTAAATATATTTTGAGTCGAAGTTATAATTCTGGGAACATGGAGCTGGGAGGATGAGACAAACCTAATTTCTATAGTATAGCCTTCCTTTAGTCTCTATGTCCATGTTTGCTGCACTATTCTGTGTCAACCACTAATATGACAAAGGCCCTGTTATGGTGAATGTTTACAACTTAAATCACATTAAATAATAGCTCTTTCTCTGAAATTGCTTTTCTTAAAAAAATTATCTAACATAATTTCTTACCATACAATCCAGTATCTATTTTGGAAAAAAACAAAACAACCCCCAAACCTAATTGGATAGAGATAGAAGGGCTGATGAATGATATGTTTATTCTCAAAGTGAGCCATAAGCTAAAATAAAAAATAATAAGCAAGAAGATGGCATTTTATGACAGTTTAATATTCCTTTATGTCAACTGAGACGACATAACAAAAAAATGTCAGTGAAACAAATGATCATCAAGAAATATAAAAAAGCAAAACAAAACTAAACAAAAAACCACCAACAACAAAACCATAGCAATTAAACTGTGCCTAGTGGTTTTATTTCCCTAAGTATGTGCTATGAGAGTTTTAGTTGAATATAGCAATGGGTCATGTGGCCTCTGGTGAATTTCTAGACATGTGATTAAAAGATGTCCGTAGTCTCTGCATTTCTTCCCTTCTATTTAATCTACATTCTTCTAATTGGGTCAGGCTCCTCTTTAATTCCTCATAGCGATGCTAATCACTCAAGGAGTCTCGATATAAAATCCTGCAACACTCCTGTTGTTCTTCCTCAAGGCTGAAGACACACAAACACAAGTCACTGTCTTCAACCTCCATATAGCTTGGATTCCAGTTACAACACAGTCTGGTAGGACAGCCCACCCACAATTATCTACGATGGCCAGACTCTAGCCTGGAGCAGTACATGAGAACCAACTTGTCCACTAAAAATAAAGAGTTCTTCAATCATTGCTGAACTGGAACTGAGACAGTAAGCAAGCCACACTTTGACGGGGGCTTCTTAATCATATCTACAGCTTGTTCCCTGCTACATTTATCCCACCACCCACACCCCAAACACAGATTTGGGGTCATGGACCCTCTTTGTTCACACTAGTCAGCGTGGTCACATTGATTAAATCTTCTGTCTGTGCTTTTCGATTTAGTGGTGTCTTTAGCATTTATAGTGGCTGGCCAAGTCTAGCTCTTTAGGAGTCCCAGAGCTGGGACACTAGCCTTAATGCTTAAGTAACTCTCCTCTTGTTACAGACCAGTAACTTCCCACATGGTCCCTAAAGAATTTAAGATCCAAACATGGCATACTTCAGAAAACATGGTTCTACTATATTTCAAAATATTTTCAAGAATATGACTACATCCCATAAGATTTGCTATTGTCAGTCAGCCTGAGTCATGGTCCAATCTGTTTCCTGTAAGTTCATCAGTAGAAACAAATCTGGGCTGGGAGCTAGTGTAAGGGAAATGTCTGAGCTACTAAGACTTGGAAAAGAACATTTTGCACGAGTTCTCACTCACAGGTACCTTTGAGTTCATCCTAAAAACAAAACAGCCTCCGGAAGGCAGAGGGAAGAGGGCACTTGAGCGACATCTAAGACCTCAGCCTTTGATTAAAGTGTTATCTCTAAACCTTCAGAATGACGATGACTCTGCTTTTTACACTGCTTTATGCATTGTATAGTGTTTTCTCTAAGTATGTGCTTTACCTGATCCTCCCACAATTCCATGAGGGTTTAATATTCTTATTTTACAGTTAAAGGGGGTGGGGGGAGAACATGGATATTATGAGTCAGTGCAAACCAAAAACTGGCGTCCAGATATGATTACAAATACAGCCCCTTCTCATAACCACCTTTTTAGATATGGAGAGGACTCAGAACACACTGGATTCTCCCAGTTTGGCATTAAATACCAGGTGGTTGCTAGGGACATAAAGCTGACAAGAAAGGGAGTATGGGATAGTATATCCTTCTGACAGAGATATTTCTTTTAAAGTAAAACTGAATCAAAGAAGTTATTTCCAGAACCTATAAATCAATTTTAAAATCATCTAGGTTTGCTGACAAACACAGCACTGAAACTTGCCTACAGCACACCAATGCCAGACTTTGGTAGGTCACATCTATTTTTAGACAGTGGTAAGGGGGCTGTGTAAGACTTAGAACACTAACTAGACTGTGCTGAGAAACTTAGCAGAAAAATATTCAGAGAACTTTGTAGGATTTCCCTTACTTCAGTTTTTCAACTGTTTGAAGAATTTGTCAACACATAAAAATGTTATTATGAGAAATGATGTTGCGATTCTCCCCATTGTATGGCTAAGTCTGCACAGGATTTTTTTTTTTTTTTTTTTTTTTTTTTTTAGGGTTGGCAGATTAAGGCTGGAATCAGACTCTACTCGCTCATTATTTTCAAGATTTACTCTCATTCTTGGAATTCCTGCCAAGTGTCCTAGGCAAACAGTTTTTGTTAGAACTGGTTGGCTCAGTGGTGTGAGTGTACAACCCCATTAGGCTCGCCATACCTGTGTTCTCAGTATTCTAAAATAAAGCACTGGCGTCACCAGAACACGACTGGAAATGTCAACTTGCCCACTCCAGCCCTAATCAAAACCATGAGATATACTTTACCTCCCTCTCTAGGAATCTTTTGGGAGACTAAAGTTTGAAAGGTTCTGAGTTCAAGTCTAACAACACTGCTTGCTATAGAATATTTGTGCCCTTCCCCTACTTTACATGGTGACATCATTAACCTCACTGTGATGAAATTAGAAGTGAAGCCTTCAGTGGTAAAAAATGTTCATGGCTCGGATTATGATGCCCTAGGATAACGACTCTTCACCATGGGTGAACTCAAAACAGAAGATAGGCATCTATGTGTCCAGACAGAGTATACGTCTAGACGTATACTCTGTCTGGGCAGTAAATCTATAGTACCATGACTTTAGGCTTTCCAGCTTTTAGGATCATTAAAAATACTTTTCAGTTATTTAAGCCAGTCAGTCTTTGGTATTTTGTTATTGCAGCCCAAATTGATGAAGACACTGGTCCATTGCAAAATCTGCCTGAAAATATGATTTCTTACCGCATGCCCACATATCCACTGGTTTTCCATAAGGATCTTTACGCAGGACTTCTGGAGAAAGATACCCAGGTGTGCCAGCAAAACCTGGGGAAACAGATGCTCATGAGTCAGGGTTGGCATGACAACAGCAGTAGAAAATGATCAACTAAGAAAGGATGCTTTAGGGGCCTTCTTTAACTGAAGATAAGCTCTGTTGGTCCTCCCATCTACCTTATTTGAAAGGGTGTGTGCACATGCACGCGTGCACACACACACACACACACACACATACGATCTACTATGCTATCTAGTCTTTGTGACACAGGGATACATTATTCTACGTGTCTTTAATATCACTTATATGGAAGTTCAAACTAAATCTGTAAAAAAAAAATAATGTGAAAACTGAAGGTAGATTAACTTTTTGCAAAAGGTGACACTTAAATGCCTATGAAAGTCACCTATAAAAGAAGAGGAACTAAATTTGCAAAAAAAAAAAAATAATGAGAAAACTGAGGGTAGATTAGTTCTTTGCAAAAGGTAACACATAAATTCTCATGACAGTCACGTGTAAGAGAGGAGGACTGGACAACGACATACTAAGACAATCAAAAGCAGATTTCCAGATAAACATGATATTTTAAAACAAATATTTTGATACATGGTCACGAGGGTAGGGTTAGGACTACCAGTAACTGAAGAACTTATTCTGAGAAGAAATAAGCCCAGAAAATATCAGTTCAATGTGCACTAATAAATAACCAGGGCGTATTCATAGCTGGCAACGAAGTGGAGACCCAGGGACATTCAGATGAATCATCACTGAAGGCTGACCAACCAGACCTCCGACTTCAAAAGACAGTGATAGGGGTGGATGGCAAAGAAAACTTTGTAGTATACAAAGCAGTTTAGAATCCAGTAAGGAATGCTTAAGTAACAATAAAATTTGTAACTAGACTCCAGTGGAAAATATTTTCTACTTCTGAAAATGAGTTTTCAAATAAGGAATATTTAAAAATAACAAAGGTAACCATTTTCATTTGAAAATGTTCCTTTAAAAGGCAAAAATGGAAAGTCTCTTTAAAAGAACTAACCAGTTCTCCCAGAGCTCCTTGGAACTATACTACCAATCAAAGAAAACACATGGTGGAACTTGTGGTTCTAGCTGTATATGTAGCAGAGGATGGCGTGGTTGGTCATCAATGGGAGGAGAGGCCCTTGGTCCTGTGAAGGCTCTATGCCCCAGTATAGGGGAATGCCAGGACCAGGAATGGGAGTGGGTGGGTTGGGGAGCAGGGGGAGGGGGAAGGGGGTAGGGGATTTTTGGAGAGGAAATTAAGAAAGGGGATAACATTTGAAATGTAAATAAAGGAAATATCTAAAAAATAAAAATAAAAATATTTTTAAAAAAGTACACTCCATCATAGATTCCTCCCACCATAAACTAATAACTAATGCTGAGTTGCCATGTTTATTTACTGGGAGGCTAAGCATCCAAGAAACACACACCACTCCTCATATCTACAATGAACTTATACTTACTATAGGAAAACAAAACAAAACAAAACAAAAACCAAAGACATACAAGAAAGAAGATATATGACTGAGTTACTTCTCTAGAAAAGTTAGATTAAATAAAAGCCAATAACTTTATTTTATTTTTATTTAATCCTCATTCATTTTATTACTCTCTTCCTCCTCTGTTTGGTAGGATGTGGTGAAACATGAGAAAGGACTCCAGGGCAGGTCCCCTTTGCACAGTTTAAGTTTTACAAGGCTTATCATTAATCCACTGAGGCTCCACTGCTGGAAGGTCAAGGATTACCTGAGGGCATAATGTGGGGTCATTGAAAAGCGGGGGTGGGTACAATTGGTGCAAGAATCTCCTCAAAGGTCCTGGAATACTGTAGACCACAGACACCCGTTCTACTTTCAGCACCCCTCTCCTAAGGCTTCAGGAATGACATACAGAAAATCCAATAAAACCCCATCTAAAGTTCTGAGCAAGAGCTGTGTGCTTTCAGATTCCTCTCACACATCCCATGTGTTTTTGTTCTGAGACTTAACAAGCCCCTTTAAGGTCTCTTGGAAGTGATCCTCTTGTTATTGTTAATCCGTGAGTCTTGGTTTGTACCATCATCATTCTCATTAGATGTCTATATTTGTCTCGCTCAGTTTCACTCTTTCATACGCAATCCATGTAGTTCATGGTTTAAAGGTACTAAAACTTCGATTTGCTTTAAGTAACCTAGTCATAATAGATGGCCAAGAACAGGAGAGTTGATGACTTTCTCTTTGGAAAAGACATAGAAGAAAATTACTCCATAACAATAAGAAATGAAAAGATCAGGCTAAGGATGGTAGCACACATGTATAAAATGCCAGTATTTGATGCACCGAGATCATAGGATTGTGAGTTCAAGATCAGCCTGGTCTATACAGTGAGAGCCTGAATAAGCAAATAAATACAAATATAAAATATATGAACCCTCACCCTAAGACTAAAATGTCAAGAAAATGCTATCATTCTTTTTCTTACTCAGAACCTTGAGTTGTCAGTTGACTCTATTCCTAATATTCTGAATCATTCATCCAAAAGCATGGATTTCAGGAAAGAATACATTGCGCAATGAATGACCTTGTGAATATAGCTTGCTGGAGCACAGTAGGCAGGGTCTTCTTCGTCAGGAGATTTAGCTCCTAAGAATGTAGGATATATATATATATATATATATATATATATATATACACTATTAATGTTAATAAGAACGTGCTGTCTCCAGGAATAACATGGCTTTTACTCCAAAGAACAAATAGGAATATTAAAACAGACAATGAAGAAACAGAAATACCAGTGGTTGGAAATATATCTAATAGATTCTCTTCCCCCCTTGATATTTAAAGTGAGAGGCATAATGGCCACTAAGTAAAGTAATTCTTCCATGAAGCAAGATCATGGTAGTGAGCCTCTGCTGCCCCACCAGCAACAGAATGTTCAAAACCAACTGAAGATACCATTTCCATCCAGTGACTTAGGAGATATGGGATATATGTGTATGTTTCTGTGGTCATTTGTCTCATTTTAATTTTTATAGTTTTTATCAAATGTGCTCCAGAGGATGTCCATTCTCACAGTTTTGGCCACTGTTCAAAGATATCCAGGATAGAGAGTGAAAAATGAATGAAAGAAACCAAGTACATGGGATTAAAATTGAAAGTGAAATCCACTAGTGTGTGTTCCAAAGGATACATTTCAGCCCTGCTGTTCATTCTTAGAACAGAATCCATTTTACCACAAACTATTTTGCAAAGTTTGAAAGAAAGACCTTATTTTCTCATAATGTATTTTCTCATTATAGACCAATTTAAGATGGGGTCCAGTGTGTTAAAATTAGTGAAGATGCTGCTAGAGTCCCCTTCCTCTGTGGCTTGAGAATGACTGTAAGGAACCAGGAGTTCCAGGCTGAGATGGGAGAGCACCCTAGCAGGAAGGAGACTAGCCCTACTTACCAAACCATGCCTGCTGGTCGCCTTGAACTTCAATGGCTAAGCCGAAGTCTGCCAGCTTCACAGCTGCTCCTTTCGACTTGCTAGCTAAAAGCAAATTCTCAGGCTTTATTTAGAAAGGAAAGAAAGAGAGACAGGGAGAGAGGGAGAGAGGGAGAGGGAGAGGGAGGAGAGGGAGGAGAGGGAGGAGAGGGAGAGAGGGAGAGAGAGAGAGAGAGAGAGAGAGAGAGAGAGAGAGAGAGAGAGAGAGACTAAAGTGAGAATCTATTTTAAGTGACTACTTAAAATTGTCAACATTTGTACAAGATTAAACAGGGCAGGGCAGGGGGAAGGGAGAGGAGGGGGATGGGAAGCAAACACATGCACTGTTGTCTCTCCGGGAGATTTCCATTCCTAAATCCCAGGGAAAGGATGGTTAGAAAAACGGTAGAGAGCAATCATGTCTACAGGCATTAGACAAACTCATTGGGCGCTGCAAAGGCAACAGGGAAGGATGCAGTTAGTAGGGCTGCTGTCTTCACCTGCTCACATGCCTTCATGGACCACTCAAGGTGCACACTTGGCCAATGACAAGGACTGAGAAGCCAAACAGAGCACAGGCATTTTCAGCAGGCGAAAACCTGGCAAAACGATACCCAAAGTTGGACCAACCTACAGACATTTGGCAAAAGAAACTGCAAATTAAATCCCACTTGATTTTTAAAGAGTTTGGATTCAAATGTAGTGATTTTGATTCTTCAATGTTTCCAAACAATTTCTGCACAAATTTTGGAGACTGATTCTGAATTGTGTATCAAAATGGCTGTCTTTAAGAATCTGTTTGTTCTTAAAGGCAAGAAAGAGTATATTGTTTGCCAAATGTTATAGCTAACTTAAAAAAAATATATAAGCCATTTTTTACTATGTAATTTACATTCCTCTAAAGTGTGACTAAAACGTTACACAGATAATTTATTCTCCCACCTAAAATACTGTGAGTTAGACACATTTTTCTTTGGTATCGATCATTACTCAAGGACTGATAAATCAGTCTTGGAATGAGGCTGTGTCTACACCATTGCTTCCCAACCAATACTAGAACTTTGAAAATAAGCATTGAGACAGAGCCTTCAATTTCCCTGGACTTCCTCATGGAATTTATGAAACTGAGTGGGGAGATGCTTAGGGAAAGTGTACTGAGTATTATGTACAGTGAAGCCTAGCCCACCCAGACATCTGGATGAATAAGATTGGACTAGAATGCACATGGAAGACTGGTTCTAAGTCTTCCTGCTTTTGGGGGTGAGGTGGGGTGAAGAGTGAATTTGGAGCCTATGTCTCCACTCAAACAGTTGGGAAACAATGGCCCTCCCAAGCGCCAAAACGGTTCTCTGAAAATACAAAAACTTTATCAGCCAAATGATTTTGTTTCTATGTCAACAAGCAAGAAAACTAGTTTTCATCAAGTTTTGACTGCTTGTGAGATTTGTCAGTTTCGTGAGTTGTTTTGGACTTGAGTAAACACAGCCTAACCCAGTATCTATTCATTAAGCCAGCCATGCAAAAAAGCAAAACCCATAAGCAGCACTTAGAAGAAATTCAGTGAAATCTACAAAGAGCGTGAGCAAGCAAATTATAATTAAATACCAGAGCTCTTCAGGCCACTGCTGCTCACTGCCATCAGATTCACTACTATTGTCACCACTGACAATGTAAAAGGACCTTCGGAGCTTTTCCAGGCTGAAGTATGGTTCTGAACTACCTCAATACCAAACACATCATTCAACTCGGAGTTTGAGAGGAAGATGTTTCAAGAATGAAAAAGTGCTCTCTGCTGATGTAACTTTTATTATGATTTCATGTATGAAAAGGAAATCCTGGGTATTTATCCGTGTGCTAAATGTCTTTAATCTGGCTTAATTTGTTCACTACTGAAATTTTAATTTCACAACTAAAATTTGTGATCAACTTGCTTTCTGTTTTCTAATTTAGTCGACATAATTTCCCATAATTCCATAAATTAGTAACTTGGACCAAGTACATTGAACTGTAGGCAAGAATTGATTCTCCTCCTTTAGAACTTTCACTTCCAAAGAACTGAGATATCAGAAATGTCTGCTATGATGCATCTAATCTAATTTGGCAACCACAGACTCATTCACAGAACGAGTTCCAATCACTTAAGAAACCATGGTCATTCTAGTGCCTTTAAGCCTAACAGCATAGAAGTTACTTGAACAAATGCCACTGCCATTAGTGAGTAATCTCTTTAAAAATTTAATGTTTGAAAATTTACTCTTACCCCTACACTGAAAAGCTTCTGGGTGGGGCTTTATGCACAAGACCCATAAAAACAAAGTCTTAGGTATTCAGAAAAAAAAAAAAAGCGATGCCTTAGAGTTGAATTATGCATGACCTTTGAATGATTGGGGCAGTATTCATAGCTAGAGATGACCAAGAAGGCTTTACTCTAGGACCTGTGAGTCATCAAAAAAAAAAAAAAAATTCATTGAGATGTGAGTTTCACTTGACACCCGTGAAGACTGTTCAGCAGCAGCTATGCACAGGAGAAGGCAGGCCTACCTCCAAGGGATAGGATAAGTTTTAACATTAATAGCATTGAGATATCACTGCATCTGGGAATATCATGTAGGCAAATATAGCATAAAGACTATGGGATGGAAGCTGAAAAGTTAGAACAGCTTTAATTTTATGAAAGGAATCTGATTTTTAATATGTCGTGGTAAGATTGCTTTAAGTGGCTAGCTTTAGTAAAACCCTAAATATATATCACATAAAATTTACTTCTGTAGAGTTTGTTTCTACTCTGTAGAAAGGCTGGTTAGAGTAAGTTTTCTATCATGGTCTGTTGGGGTGCAGAAGGCTGGCTCACTAATAATTTCTAAAGACACATTTAGTTGGGACTGGCACATATGCTTTGGATATCTACCACTCCTAACCGTCAACATAAAACTATACTGTACTATACATGTCCGTTGCTGAGTAGTTCAAACTCTGAATGCCTGTGACCAGGTCACACTAAGGCAGAACAAATCATATACTGGTGACTGCATATCTGCCTCCTTGGGAAGGCTCTCCTCCATGTGCCATTTAATACTATCCCATTGTTTTGACTTTCTAGGATGAATGTGACAGGCAGGATCAGAAGCACAGGGCAGGATCAGAAGCACAGGGTGACCATCCAGCCCTCCTGCACGGGAACACAGGCTCAGCAAGATGAAGGAATTGGGCAGAATGATGATTCAGGAAAGAAATGTGAACTCAAGGTCCATGTCCTGACTCACTCTGATTTGGATCCTGTCATTGCCTGTTGACTTCCATCATCTCTGCAATAGTGTTATGAGGCTATTGAATCCCATCTCGTGACAATATCTAGTGGTTTTGTAGGGATGATAGGTACACGGTGATTGGGTGTTACATTCCTCTGTCATCTCAATGTGTAGAACCATTTTCAATCTGGGATGTATGCTCGAAACTGAAGGAATGTTCAGATTAATGTTCCAGTGTTAGCCTACAGACTGTGCAGTGATGTCTAACAATGCAACCACTTTTTAAGGTTGGTTTTTAAATAGATTCTCCTGATATTCTCATACACAGGTTCCTTCCCCACCCCATGGCTTCTTAATGGTGCAGGATTTTCCATGACATCTGGTCTCCATGTCAACAACCATTTATAGCATATCAGCTGCAATGAACAGCAACTGTGTACAGGGTTGGTTCTGTGTTTGATATGGATTTAAAAGCAATAGCTTTCAGAATGATGTAAAGACCTTGAGACTATTAAAATATCTTAAAGGACTTAAGCAAGTTATGGAACCACCTTTAGACCTGGTGGAAACTTTGGAGTAGAAAACAAACAAACAAACAAACAAAAACCCCCAAAACCTCAAGCCCTAGTTTATAAAGGGAGATGTCCCAGAAGAGTCCAGTTCGTGTTGCTAGATTTCTTAATTTCTCCATCTTTTGGAGCACATAAGTGTGTGTGTGTGTGTGTGTGTGTGTGTGTGTGTGTGTGTGTGTGTATGTGTGTGTGTGTGTGTATACTGTGTGTGTATGCATCTGTACACATACAGGAGTATTTTGTTCTATTACTCTCCCCTTTTTGTGTTGGAGTCTATCACTAAACATGGAGCTTAGTGAGTGACTAGGTTGGCTAGGTTGGCTAGCCAGTGAGTCCCTGAGATCCTCCCGTTTCTTCCTTCTAGTGTCTGGATCATAAGAATGCTGTACCAGGCTTTTATCTGGGCCTAAGGGATCAGGAATCACAGTTTCCTTAAGCTTAGGTTTCAAGCACTTTACCCACTGAGACAATAGAGTGGTTCCTGTGGTGGCTTGAATGAGAATAGCCCCCATAGATTCATAGACTTGAATACTTAGTCACCAGGGAGTGGCACCATTTGAACCTGTTAAGAGGTGTGGCATTATTGGAGGAAATGTGTCACTAGGGGTGGGCTTTGAGGTTTCAAAAAGTCCATTCCAAACCCACAGTCTCTCTCTTCCTGCTGCCTATAGATTTGGATCCAGAACTCTCAGCTCCATGTCCAGCCCTTGTCTGCCTGAATGCCACAATGTTCCCTTCTATGACAACAATGGATTACACTTCTGTACTGTAAGCCAGCCCCAATTAAAGGCTTTCCTTTATTAGAATTGCTGTAGTCATGGTATCTCTTTACAGCAATAGACCACTGAGTAAGACAGTGCTCACATTCTGTTCTGATGGCATAAAATGGTTTGTTTTCATAAGTAGTCTATTCATATTCAGTAGGTACTTTAAGAAACTCTTGAAAGTAAAATTTTAAAGTCTTTCAAAATTCTTTTTTTTTTTTTTTAATTTTAAAATCTCAGTAATCCAAACAGAAGCTAACTATTCTCTGCTTTGGGATATTTTGATCGGTCACTTTTTCTTTTGCCAGAGAAGGTGTGAGCTAAGGTCCCAGGAATGAACTCAATGGAATTTTGCACAAGCTGAACAGCTCAAACGCCATCTTCTCTTGATCCATTTGTATACTGGTGCAGGCAGTTTTAACTTCCATTTATTTGTTTGTTTGTTTTCTAGGACTGAATTCCTGATTTCATGTACTGACATCAGGGAACTTCTGGGTGATGTATACACTTGAGTTTTCAATCAGGAAACCGCACTTCTGGTGTCATGCACCAGCAGGCAGATCCATTAGAACTCTGCATCCCATTCCTGTCTCTTACTGTATATTGTGAACATACCTTTCTGAGTTGAATGAAAGAGGCAGAGTGTAACTGGTGTGACTGTGCCCAAAACCACTGCTTCTCAACAGTCTCATATATCCTAGATATATAATAAATGACAGAATGTTCCCTAATGTATTGGGTTCTCACATGCATTCCTTCTAAGATCGCTAGAAAAATGCTAAGCAGAAATGATTGTCCTTTAAGCTCTTATCCAAAGATGGTTCTGAGTAAACAAGGACAAGCAGTTTTGTAACTACTCAAAATTTAGAATTCACAATGTAATGTGTCTACTACACACAGCTGACAAAGACTTACTGAAGGCTTTGCATTATTCCTGAACTCTGAAAACTAATTTCTGTCTACTCCAATCATAAATTTATATAAGGTAGTCATAAACATCTCTAAAATTAAAGTACCCATCTGTCTGTCTCTTATCTATCATCTATCTATCTATCTATCTATCTATCTATCTATCTATCTATCATCAATAATCCATCTATCCGTCAATCCAACCTATCTAATATCCTTCTATCTCTTCACCCATTTATCCTTCATGCATTTGTTTACTTAACCCCATGATGATTCTTGTATTCCTTGCTACTCAGAAAAGAGGCCATTACAAAAGCCGCTCTATTGAGGGATACCCAGGGCTTCACTTTTCAGCTCATAGCTTCAGTTGTGTCATGACACTTCCTACTTTCCCAACCACACTATAATCTAATCATTACTGTTAGAAACTCTGATCTTATCTAGATATCAATCAATGGCCCCACTACTGGATACATAAAATACTGTTGGACATAAAACAGATGTCCAGTGAGAACAACCGGGTGGTGACTATCTCCTCCCTCAATCTGGAGCCGGCTCCTGGTTCTTTCCCCCGGTTTGCCTGCTGTACTTTAGTGTTGGTTCTGCATGCTAATTATAATTTTGGATCTTATAGATTCTAGAGGTTGGCAGTTAACCAACTATTTGAAATGGTGAGTGTCATTGTTCTTTTAACATATAGTTATCCTTTTTTATGGATAATCTATTAAGATTGATCTTACATTATAAATGTGCTTTATATACATTTATTCTTTTGTTTGAAATTTATCTGTCTCTAAGTTGAAGAAGTATGTTCCAAGCCTTGGTTAGGTTAAGATTCTCTGCTAAGCACTGTGGAATCAGTCACATAGTTGTTGGTATAGGAGTACCTTAAAATGTACAGCACCCATAAGTACCTTTGATAGTAATAATAAACATACCCCTGCCTATGCTTTTCCCTACATGATTTAAATGAACTAAACTGCATGCATTCGGTATCTGAATTCTATGTGAACTAACATAAGAGTCAGAATAAAGAAATACAAACAGAGGGTGTAGGAACTGTGAGGGAAGCTTGCTTTGAAGCCTGGTGATGAAGGTCTTTATATTTGAGTACATTGATGAATGTGGAACTTCTAGCAGTTCACTATTGCAGAGAATGTGTTCATTTGGTTAAAAAAAAGGCACACAATGAAGTCAGAAGTCAGGGGTCTAACACACATATACACACATACAGTGCCTTCATTGTACAAGCTGTAAACTCTACTGTAAAGTCTGTTCGTACGATTAGGAAGTGCTCTACTGACAAGCACTGAGAAGCAGACTCTCTAGAGTCTGTCCAAGTCATCAGTTTGATCAAACTAGGTCGGCAGTTACAGAAATTACAGTAAGTGCTCTCAAAAGTCCATCTCCATCCTTACTGAAGATCAGAGAGATAGGAGGAGAAACCACGGTACGTGGCACACCATCTCCTTTGGTAGTGAACTTTGCCTGGATTTTTTTTTTTAATTATTGAGTATAGTAATAGTATCTTATGTCAGAAAACTGTTTCCTTCAGAGTCAATGGTCCAGGCCATTGTCATTTTTGATTTTCAACTTCCAGTTTTTGAAGGGCTTAGCTAAGTCTATACACGTAACAGCAAACCCATGTCCTGAACCCATTAACATACGCCATAAAATTACGGGAAGAGGTTTCTCACTTTTTATGTCTGGCTTCAGAATACACATATGGTCACATCAATGCAATAAAATGTTTCATGTGGGTGTTAATAGTATCTGATAAAACAGTATGAATAATAAGCATATCCACGCAAGCCCACCGGATGGAGGTCCAGTGGGTAACACAAAGGCCTTCTGACTGCTCACTCGCATGGCCACTAATGAATTTTTGACCTGGTTGGCCAGGATTGAACTTCTCAAAGGCACACATTGTTTTTCTCTATCCTAATAGGTATATGTGGTAAGCGTTAGAAAGTGTGATATCCTATGCTGACTCACCCAAAGCGAACACCCTCAGCCAGAGCTTTGCTTGATACAACTCAAATCCACAAAATCAACTGAAATTAAATAAGATTCTGGGGGGAAAAAGGTCAAAGTTCTGGTAAAAATCATACCTTCACATAATAATTTTGATGCATATTTTGATGCATATTTTCATTGAATAATAAGTAAAACTACAGATTTGCCACTTACTACAGTCCCAGAAGTGTGTGCGTGTGTGTGTGTGTGTGTGTGTATGTGTGTGTGTGTGTGAGAGAGAGAGAGAGAGAGAGAGATTGAGAGAGAAAGAGAGAGGTGGGGCGTGGGGTCCAAGTCCTTCTACTGAACACTACATTGTCTCTGTATTGATGGGCACGCTGGGGTTGCAAACAAAGGACCGAAACTACAATATACTGTGTAGTACATCAGCTTCTCTCACCACACCTGATGGTTTTATTTCATTTACCATTGTAAGTTTCACTGTTCCTCAAAAATATCAAAAGTAAGCCTAAAGTTATGAGCAGACTGGAACAGAAAATTAGTGGAAGACTTCCCTAGCCTGTCTCATTCCAAATGACCTAAAGTTTTCTTGTTCTCAGTGGTAATGGGAACCGCATAAACTCTTACAAGCTAGTGGGGCCCCACTGAAAAAATATAAACCTGTGATTTATATGCTTGGTCTGATACAATCTCTTTCCTTCCTTATTTTTAAGAGACCTTAGTATTTTTATTTGTAGAAATTCAAATAAAAGAATCAAGAAGCCTACAGTCCTAGAATTCTAAAAATTAATAGGAGGGAAAAGAGTTCAGGGCTCAAAATGGCACTTAATCACTGAACCTAAGCTATGTTAATACTTTTTAAAGACTATTTATATAATGTTAGATATATAGTATAAATGTAAAATATCATGTATGATCAAAGTGTACAGAAAATCATGAATCTTAAAGTCAAGTTAAATTCCATTCCCATTCCCTGGGGTATGGAAATAAAGCACGTTACTTATTGTTAATGTTAGGAAACTATTCCTTTCTGAAAGACAGGCATTTATCAGTCTCAAGGATATGTTAGGAGATGAACGGAGGCTGTGGTAGAGGAAGCACTTGGATTCATGTATGGAACGAGTCCACATATTGCTTGAGTGTTTGCCTTTCCGGGCATAACTGCAGCTGAACAGTCATTAGAAACTGTGTGGCTCTTTCTTCATCTTCTCCAATAGCTTTACTCACCTTTAGGTCCCGATGGACTACGCCCATCTGATGGCAGTGTAGCACAGCCTCCAGGATCTGCTGAATGCAATGACTGCATGCAAACACCAGGGGGCGTGTGTTAGTTCCCAAGCTTACACTCACTGTCTGTATACCCTCAGAGAGACCGGGTTAGAGAGCAAAGCTAGCAGACAACTTGTGTTGTGGTTGACCTCCTTCAGTCATAGAAACACATTGCTCAAGGAGAGTGACTACTACCTCGGAACAGTGAGGATATTACCAGCCGAGAGCCATGATGAGAATCTATGTGGATAATATCATTTTGTTCTAGAGCTCATTTCCTGGTTATAAATTCTTCCAGAAAACGAACAGGAACACAAATGTTATCTCTGTAGTTGTGGTATGCTATCACTTTATACACATAAACTCTTTGCCAATTCTTTCCCATTTTTCAAGTATGATTCTAAAAGTCCCAATAGCACACAAGGCACCATTGGATTTAAGTGAGGACGCGTAATGAATTTTTGACAATCATGGACTTCTTGGGCTGTATGCAGTCTAGCTGGCAATCATTACCCTTTGCCTGGGGTTCGTCAGGCTCAGGTGAGCAATGTGTAGCCAGTCGTCCTGCTTCAGCAACCCATGGTCTCAGAACAGAAGTGGTGTTTAAATCTACAGGCAGACATACATCACAGACCAAGTTCATTCCAGGCCAATGCTGGACAATTCAGGAAAGCCTGCCCTCTAACCGCCTCTGGTAATTTACTGCTTGGAAACGTAGCGTGCCGTATTGATGTTGCTCTTCCCTTCCTGCTGTGATGTATATGTAGCCTGTAGATGAGCAAACTGAAAAGGCAGCATGCATTGTCGTTCATTATTCATTTCAAGATAGAGTTGGGAAAGGCATTTTGAACACCATTTGAAATACAGCCCCCCGACCTCTGCCCTTTCCCCAGAAGTATAAAACCAAAGAAACTTCTTTGATTCAGATTTATGGACTCCATATACTGACCTTCAGGTCCCTGTGAACTATGCCATTTAGGTGACAATGATTTACACTCTCTAGAATCTGTTGTATACAATGACTGCAAAGATACAAGGGCAGAATGGGAGGGAGAACATTTTAAAGGCACATAATCACATTGGATTAAAAATAAATAAATAAAATGAAGGTTCCAACAAAACAAAACAAACGAACAAAATTGTATTTATCCACACTTTTCTTAGCTTTACACCAGCATTTAAATAACGTTGAATAAAGCTAATTCTGATTTTTACTAAAATGACATCCAACATAGAATTTGTGACATAGTCAGACAAAACAATTTAAGCTGTGCTTCCTCTTGTTGGTCTACGGATAAAAGCAGAGGTGAGAGAAATTGAGGTTCATATTCCGAAAGGAAATTGGATGCTTTAGTTCCCAAAATGGTCTGGAAAGATTATCTAGAGATGCCCAATTTCCGTGTGCTTGTCATACACAATCCAAACTGTTTAAGATCTGAGGTCACAAGCAAACGGGTTGAAACGAGAGGGTAGACACAGACGAAGTGGTAAGTGAAACAGGGATTTCAAAAAAAGAGGAAGGACACATGTACCAATGATTTAGAAGGGGTGCTTCCTGCTCGACACAGGGATAAGAAAATGAATGCAAGCTCCAAGAGGAGACGGGGACGAAAGTTGACCCAGGACATAAAATAAACTGCTCACTGTTAGAAGACTCTGGGGAGGGGAAGAGGAACTTACAAAGGAGTTTAAGATCCTCTGGGGAGCTGGTAACTGTGAACGCTATCTCCACCCACCCACTCTAGAGAAGGACCCTTTACTTATTGCCATGTTAACAGGCACCAAGGATGCTGCTCTTACTAGATGCTTACTGATTTCGTCAGCTGCTAATCAGATTAGAGTAAATCTTTTGCCTGGCAGCCCCAAGTCCCCAATAAGCTGCCACCTGACACACAATAACGCAGAACACACCACACTGACCCGTCTTTGTACACATTGACTGTGCAGTTCAAACCCAAGTACAAACTAAAGGGTGTCCTCTGAATCAAGGAAAAGTGGACAACCTGATAACATTATCAGCCACTTGGATGACATTCTACAGCAAATTACTGAACTGCATAAAAGCAATCACTGTCCCATTCTTAACAATACAAATATCAAAAATGCCCATGACGACTGTGATTTTTTTTTTGGCTCCAAATCGGTTGATGTGGCCACTAAAGCTGCCTCACTGGAGTGCATCAACTGCATAGTTTATTTAGTTACTACTCATTATTTTTAACTGTGTGGTTCTTTTATCTCAATGTGAATGCCACATTGTTTTTGTAATATTTCTGTTTTGTCTAACACTAAAAATTAACAAATTGGTCTATGACAAAAATTTTTAAAAAATAATTAATATTAAATTAACTATACCACTCTTTATTAGAGAGGATGGATTTCAGTCCTAAGTTCTTGAGGGCTAAAGCCAATGAAGTTTTGAAAGGTTGCGAGGAGACAGCTTCTTCATGGTCACATCTGGCAACAGAATTATTCTTGATTTCATGTGGGATGTTTATCCTAAAATTTTTCTAGAATTAGGTTCCCAGTCTGTGGGCTTTGTCTTGTTATTTAAACTTCTGGCCACCATTTAAAATCATCTCTGGTTCATTTCAACCACAAGTGTTCACACAATATGTTTATCATAACTTGAAAAGGTAAAATAGTTAAATTTCCTCTACATGTCTTTTTCCTTTTTAGATGTATTTACTTTATTTTATGTGGGTGAATGTTTTTTGGCATGTAGGTAAGTACGCATGAGTACTTGGTGCTCAGAGAAGTCAGAAGAAGGCATCCAATTCCCTGCAACTGAAGTCACAGGTGAGCCACTATGAGCTATGAGCCACTCTGTGGGTTGTGGGAAATAAACCTGGGACTTACACAAGAACAATAAGTGCTCTTAACTGTTCAACTGTCTCTCCAGCCCCAAACTTACCATCTTCATTGATATCGTCATTAAAACTATTGCCCATCCATAACAAATGGGCAATTAGCTATTTCAAACCTGCTCTAGGTCACTTTTCTGGGAACAAATGTGAGGATTTTAAAACTAAGGATTTATTCATCATAGGACAGGCTAAATAGAATTTTCTTCTAACAACAAAATGTCCATTACAGATTACAGTGTAGTCAGGTACAGTCACATGTACAGAATACCATAAACCCTAGTATTACGCCAAGAAAATGTAGTGCCATAAAACCAAGAAAAGAATAGAAGTTGAGAACTGACCTTTTGAAAAAGTAATTTCTTTATTCCTATTTTTAATTTAAGGCAGTGTTTCAACTCTATAGCACAGCCTGGAATTCTTGACCTTCTGGCCTCCATCTCTAAAGGGTTGGGTGTAGAAGCAGTGGCTACACTTAGGCGAAAGGTGAACTTTTACATATCACGTGTTACTCTTGAGGAATGTCAATATCAGCTGAGCGTTACTGGGCATCCCTAAATGGCTACAGGTTTGAGCAGCCTGGAGAGCAGCAGAGATGGGGGCAGGTGGCCAGTGATTTACTTTTCAAACATCAATTATGTTACATTGAGTTAATTGTTCCTCATTAGATTTTTCACCGTAAGTGAAAACTATAGAATACAGAAGAATTAACACCAACAAGTCTAAGTAGGTCACGGTAAGTAGATTAATACCATTTTACTCCAAAAGGATATTTGAGTAGCCTAGGAAATTTAAAATTCGATAAAATGCTAGCCCCCCTGTAAAATGTCCTTGAGCCTTTTGCTAACTAACAGAATTGGGAAGTTACTTGTGAACTCTCAGAAATAGCAAAGTAAATGCTTTTCATATCTGCCTCCCAGTGGTTAGAATGATACGTTCAAAGTGTTACATGCTAAAAGTAACACTGGAACGGGGACACTGAGGCCCTCTGATATCTGGACCTCCTTGCTGACTAGACACACATGTGCTATTGCAGTAGAACTTCCTGTCATGAGATGAAGGCTCTGCCCCACTGGTACAACAGCCATGGTGGCTACTAAGCCTTCACAACATGGCTAGCGCAAGTGGAAATCTATTAAAAGTACGACTTCAAACAGATGTATAGTTTTTCTTTCTTTTTTTTTTTTTTCTAAAAGTCTTCCTGGAGATCTTTAAAAAAGAGAAACTTCCCTGATGACTTATCATAAAGAGAAGTCCAAGGTGGTAGTGTGAGACTCTCAAAGACTGGGCCATAATATACTTAAACTGATACAACTGTCTATAGAATAAGTGTCACCAATGAGAAGGATGAGGAATCTTCATCTTGCTCAGGGCAAGCCACTTACCTGGCATCAGCTTCACTGTAATATTCTCTTGCCACTATGTCTTCAAACAGTTCGCCACCAGTCACTCTGTCAATACAAGAGGAACCCATTTAAGAACGAGAGAAAGGAATTAGGCATGAGTAAGTCTGTAGTGTTCATACAGACTTCTTTTCCTCATGCTGGTGTTCAATGATAAATTAAACACAACACAACTATTTTGAAACATGACATATAGTTTCTTAGCACTCAGATTTATATTATCAATAGATCCAGAAGTCACAAATTTTCCATATTTAATAAATATATATATTAAAATCTCCTACATAAAATGGCTTCTAAGAAAGTCATCATTTTAGTTTTATAGATATTGATTAAGGTCTGACAAAATATATGCCATTGATTAGCAACATTTTATAAACAAAGAGATATGTACATAGATGCTAAGTAGGTTAAAAGTAGCTCTGAAGTCTGTTATGTCTCTGTGTATCTCTTCAGTTTTATGTGTGTATTATTAACATGTAATATTTTCTAAAAAGTTTGGGATAATGTAACACTGATAAATAAACTCTGCTTTTCATATTATGTTAAATCAAAGTCATTTCTTGATATTGGAAATATTTATCTCCATTTAATACAACTAATAGTTATTATATTTTTGTATGTGTGCACACACATCTGCATGTTTTAGGTTAATTCTAGAAGAATTCTTGTAGGTTAAAGAGTACCCATTAAAATTGTGGGTAGCAGTCAAGGTGAGCTGCCTTCCAAAATGGTTTACTCTCAAAGTGTGAAGATGTCCAGAGGCTATATCATCCCTAGCATTTGTTATCAGTGAGTGAAAATATCTATCTAGTGAAGAAAAATGGTATCTCATATAAGTATGAATGCTTTTACTCTCGGTGAGACGGGCCTTCTATTAGTATTTATGTGTAACTCCTTCCTCCATTACACTGTGTTTGGGTTTTAAGAGAAGGTTTCAATTCTGGGGTGCCTTTTGTAACTAGCATCTGTTCACATGGTATGTCACACAGCTTCACAATTCAGGTAGACAGGTTTATTCTCGACAAAGTGGAGGCCAATAGTTACAAAGCATCTAGCACAGAATGGATGACACTCTGCCGAGCCCAGCTAGCAGCCACTGCCAGCACAGCCTTTCCCTAAAGACACTGCCAATCACAAGCCTTCAGTCTTTAGAAAGGCATCAACAGATGACATAGAGTCTTGTGGGCGATCTTAGACCATGATTATACACTTCCTTTCATTCTCTCTGTTGCCTGCCTGGCTTCCCATGTTCTGGAACATCATGATAGCACTGCATTCCCCCCAACAGCAGCACTCACACTCTAGGGATCGGAGAGTGGAATCTGCATGCTCATTGAAACACTTGGGTAAATAGCTCCCTCTTCTCTCCACTGCATTGTGAGTGCTTTCAATAAGGGTGCCACTACTTCTAATCACTAGTTTCACAGAAACATTATACTGACAACAACCATCTGAATTTATGTTTTTCCCCACTAAAAACCATAGTACATGTAATTTAATTCATTATTTTTATTTGTTATCAATAAGTGAAAATACCTATTTTTCTTTCAGATCCTATAATAATGAAATTACAATGTACTCTAGAGAAATTAATTAATCTTTCCATACTTATTCCTTCTTCTACTTAAAATATTTTTGTCCCTCTAAATGGAACAGCAACATACATGACAAATGTCTACAAAAAGAAAGACCGGAAGCTAGAGTAAAATTTGCTGTCTTAAAGGGAATCTGTTCTCATACTCGCATTATTGTTTAATAGAGAAAAAAATTAACCTATTGCATTTTTTGAAAATTTTTAGTGTGCTATGCAAAGTTTCATAATGCCATAAATTAAATAAGTTCCACGAATAAACTGTTAGATTAATTGAACAATTAGTCATTTATGATTAAAATAGTGCCAGCGTTCTACTATGATCTGAAGCATATCAATTATAGATTTGAATCATTAATTACTGTTTATAAATCTCAGAAATGTTAGGACTTACAGGGAAAAGAATAATTTGCTACTCAAAATAGGATGCTCTGTGCATAAAAATGACAGATATTTGCTGCTTGTATTATTTAAGGTGATTTTGATTCATGCTGTATTCCTCCTCAGAATTAATTATCCTTTTGTTTCTAGTTCATATGAGTTTACCTAGAAATGATTACAAGCAATTTCATCTTGAGTGAAATATTTGTAAACTTTCATGAATAATACAGCCCCAACTACAAGGTAAGGCGGTGGTGGGTGTGGTTCAAGATGGGGTTTCAGAAGGTAAGGTTCAGCCACAGTGAGTCAAAGAGCAGATTTGGAGGTGAGAATTGGCTCCCCATGTTGCAGAGCCAAAGCCAGGAGTCTTGGGCTGATGTTGGAAAGCAGAGAGCAACACCAGGGCCCAGCTACCCACAGGGAAGAGGCAATCTTGTTAAGCAGGACCAGAATCCTTCCTGCTAGTAAGAAGTTAAGCCCCCTGCATGTGTCAAGTGCAAAGCTAAAAGGTGAATCCCATGAGCTCAGCCCAACAAACCTGAAACTTAAAGCTACAAATGGGAGTTCCCGAGACACATAGACCCTCTGTTCACTGGGTTTGTTTTATCCCCATGTGTCTGGTGTTCTTTCATCTAGTGGCTACAGCAGAAGTTTGAGGCGGCAGCTGTGAATGTGACACGTTCATCTGTGCACATGGCACCCAGCATACTGCCTTCCATGCTGTTGAACAGTGAAAGCAGACATTCACTGCTACTTCCATGTGTGCAATGGATTAAAATATCTTCTCCCTTTCACACAGAGAAATCCAATGGGACCTGTGGAAGGGCATAAGGGCAGGGTCCTTTAAATGATGTCACAGAGTTCTCTCTCTCTCCCTTTCCCTGCCTATGAAGCTGTAATTTAAAAAAAAAAAAAAAAAAAGTCAACCCTGCGCAAGCTGAATGGGAGTCAGGGTCAGAGCCAGTCCAGGTTAGCCCCTGATCTAAGATTCCCTGTCTTCAGAAACATCTGAGGTAAGTGTTTGATGTTCAAGCTACTCACCTACCTGGACAGGGTGTTGACTCCATCTCTACAAATGTCAATTGTGTGATATTGTTTATACTTTTAAAAGGAAAAAAAAAAAACTAAGTAATGAAGATTAAGGCTTTTTCTAAAGAAACTCCTAAAGAAAGGCCGCTTGCTTTCTTTAGTTTGGTTCTCCTTTGTGCAGAACTTGGAGAGAATGTGTCTCTGAAAGTACACAGGATCCTCTGAGAGACTGGGCAGAGAACACTTATGGTTAAGGAGTCCACTCAATGAGCTTTCATCTTCTGACTAGGGTCTGACCGTTGGACTGTGAGACTAAGGGATGGAGACCAGTCACTGGTCAGACTAAAGTTGATGAGAGCTTATTTCATGTGTCTGTCCCCAACATGGCAAGACTGCCAGTCTGGTCTCCACACTGAGTGCCAGTGTAGCTACTATGTTCCTGTGGTTACCTGAGTGTTAATCCCACCTAATCCCAGTTACCTCAACAGTCCTCCACAGACCTCTGAGGAACCACTGAGCAAAGGAGGTAAAATGGGAAGGGACTCAATTGCAAAGGTAAGGTATAAGACAACGACTACATTGGCCTAAGAATCTTTGAGGCAGAGTGTGGAAAGGAAGGACACTTTGAATATTCAGCACTGTACATAATGCCTGGCTAGCCCTTCAAGGGAGCTTAGAAAATATTTACTCAAAGTTCCAGAATATAGAGATCAATGGGCAGAAATCAGTACCTTTTCCATGTACCCGCAATGAATCTGACAAGAAGGAAATCAGGAAAACAATCCCAGACATAGGAGCCTTACTCTCTGAAAAGATGACTCAATCAACACAGAGCAAAAACTACAAAGAACCACTCTAAACTTCCCAGCTAGAGAGACTGAAGATGTCTGTATTGAAAACGACAAAGCACTTAAGAAAGCAACTGAAGATGGAAAGACATCTCATGCTTGTGGGTTGGAGGACTTTACATTGTGAAGGCAGTTACGATATCCAACGTTACTTGTAGATAGATTAATGAAAGCCCCATCAGAATTGCAAGAAAACTCATCACAGCAAGAGATAAAACAATCCTACCACTCACGAGGAACCTCAAAAAAAGCTCAAGTACAAAACAATAAATCTGAGTGACAAAGCGATGTAGGATGTATCACAATACCCAAGTTCAAATGATACTACAAAACCATGGTAACAAAAATATCAGGATACTGGCACAAATAAAAAACATGCAGGTCAACAAAATGAGATAGAGTGCTCAGATATAAGCCCATGTATCCACAGTCTTCAAACTGCTGGTGAAAGGACTGGAACCATACATTAGAGCATAGAGAACCCTTCACTAGATTGGAAAGTTGACCTCTCTTCTCTTAAGCAGCATGAAAATCAACTCAAACAAAATGGAAAAAAGAAGACCTAATGTTAGACCCGAAACAAACTTTGAATCTAGTAGGAGAAGCCCTTTCAACTTTCAGAATCAGAGACTAAAAGCTAACACAATAATAGCAGGAACTGACAAATGGGATTGCTATCAAATTACAAAGTTTCCACACAGCAAAGGCAACAAGTGCCATAGTGAACAGGCAGCCTACCACATGGGAGAAAACTATTCGTCTGACCAGGAACCAATATGCAGAATATATAAGATTAAACACCCGAAGCACAAGTAGCACAATCAATAAATGAACAAATGAATTCAACAAGGACATCTCAAAAGAAGTGGAAGGGCCAATAAATACATTTATATATACCTTTATACATTTAAATACCTTTAGCCATGAAGGAAATGTACTTAAGGTTACACTGAGGACTGTGGAGCTGTTTCAGTGGCTCAGTTCACACAGTGTATCCTGTGGAAGCATGTGGAAAAGATTTCCACCCCAAGAATCCATTTGCATTGCCAGAGCTTGGGAGATACAGTCAGGCAAGTGAGGGATGGGCTTGAGTAGCAGTGAATTAATGAAACGGGCTCCCAGTGGGTCATGTGCATGCTGACCCAGCCCAAGAGTTCTCTGGATTTGAGAATGAAAGACCGATTTTGAAATGCCTTAACTAGCTCAATGATTGGGGACTTCTAAACCTCCGTGAGGCTAGCACACACTTTCCTTATGTATTCCCAGCTCAATGCCTTCTAAATCTCTATTTTCTCTTTGGTGCCCTTTTACATTCTAGGCAGCTGCCCCAAAGGGCTGCATTCCCTCTCCACCTACTTTGTTGGATGCTTTCTTTCCTGCAGCTCTTAAGTCTGATCCTTCTCCCTCTGAGTCATGGCGAGTCCTTCTCTCCCTTGGTCCCTTGTCCACATAATCTAAAAGTCCCACCCCATCTTTTTGCCCATCCATTGGCTGTATGGCAATTCTTTATTATCAGTGGAAGGCAGCTGGCGGCAGGAACCCTCGGGTCTGGAAGTGTGGCTTTTGGGGAATAAGACAAAGCATTAGAACCAATTCCCAACACTGGCCTATTTGCTAAGCTCTAAGCCATCTGAATTTGACTTCTATAAGCATACAGGCCTGCACTTGTATATGTGTGCACGCACACACATACACACCTACATTAAAATCCCTACTCATTCTGATCAGAATGATTGTCAACTAAAAAAATCTGTCCAGCTACTATGGAAATCAGTATGGAAGTTCTTCAGAATGTGAAAAACAGAAATACCAAATAATCTAGCTAGATCACTCTTGGATATATACACAAAGGAAAAAAAACCCACCAAGACACACCTGCATTTAATGCTACAATGCTCACATTAGAGAAGACATGGAATCAGCCTAAATGTCCATCAAGAGATGAATAACAAAGAAACACAAGGATGCATGTACACACACACACACACACAAACACACACATACTCGTAAATGTATAAACACATGATCAAGTATTATTCAGCCATTAAAAAAAAAACAGAATTATGTGATTTGAAGGAATATGGAGAGGAATGGAGATCATCTTAAGCATAAGAGGCAAGAACCAGACAAGTATTTCATGTTTTCTTTCAAAGTTCAGTCGTGACTAAGTCATGTCTGACTATAAATGCAAAAATTACTCATTCTATTCAACACAGGATACATTTTCAGATGAGAGATTGAAATGAGAAAAAACATGTTTTATGATGCTGGAAAGAAAATCAGTTGCTTATGTTTTATTTCTTAATGAATGGAACACATATCTCTTTTTAATATAAACAAACACAGTGACTCTTTGAAACTTGGCCTATTTTGTGTATTTACCAAGTCTCAAAGCTCTCAATCGGCAATTGGAATTTCCACATATATCATGTAATGTCTCTGGGCAGAGGCAGAATTAGGTCTATCAGTCTGTACTGTACCAGCTGCAGTAGCAGGTGTAGGAGTCTCAGACAAACCCCGTGGAAAGGAATTGAACATAGGTCTAGCTTCTCCAGCAATACTTTCTCCAACTAAGATCATCTATGTACATAAGCTATTTAGTAACTGATTACTTCAGTTACTAAATAAGTATTCTCTTATACCTCAGAATAGAAGATAACCAGAGGATGTCCAGGCAAGCTCCTCATCATAAATGCCATGTAGAATGATAGAAATAAAAAAGGCTACAGAGCTAGAGCTAAGAGCACCTGCCACTCTAGGAGAGGATTTGAGTTCAGTTCCCAGAGCCTATGCCAGTGAACTCATGGCCACTTATAAGTGTATCTCTGGGGGAAATCGATGTCTCCAGCCATTGAGGGCCCTTGCATTCTGCAACATGGCCACACACAGATACATACATGCATAATTAATACACTTTTGACAAAATGGTTTAAGGACTTTTTTTTTTAAACTCATCTTTGTATGGGGCAGTGTGCTGAGTCATACTAAGAATTACAGTGGACGTGACCTAAGAGACAGGCTATTAGAGTTGTATTCAAACATCTAGCTTAGTCCAGGAAAGAGGCTACAAGGTGAGGGGCTAGACTATGAGAAATTAGAATGAAGCTATACTCGTGGGCATCATTCCTCTTGAGTTTGATGAGTAGAGCAGGGATGTGAACTGGGAAGGATACTTAGTACTGCCTTCCTGCCTGATGTTACTCTAGGACTCTCCTGCCACTGCTTCCCAAGTGCTGCGATTGCAGCCATGCACACAGGCGTGCACACAGACACGAACACAGGCATGCACACAGGTGAGAACATCTATGTCCAATCCACCCTCTTTCATTTCATTCTGATTTATTTCTGATCACTTTTGCATCCTCCTTCCGTTCTAAAGCCTATACCAACTCCTTTTTTTCTTATTTCAGCTCTTTCATAAACATGTGTAAAATTACTACCAAGAGTTCACTTTCTTAAAGTTTTTCTGACTCTGGCAAATAAACAGATGAAAACTGTGACTCTTCACCACAATTAAGCATGTATGGAATATAGCAAAAGAAAAGAGAAATGTGTTAATTTTTCTATTAATAAAACTGACCGGTTTTTTTTAGCTTACTTACTATGTATCATGTGTGTGTTTCTGTGTACATGTGCATGAAGGTGTCCAAGGAGTCCAGAAGAGGCAATCAGATCCCTAGAGCTGAAGTTACATGCAGGTGTGAGCAATTTAATGTGGATATTGGGATTTGAACAACAGTCATCTGCAGGAGCAAGTGCCCATAACTGCTGAGCCAGTTTTACACTCCCAGGACTGAGTTTCTTAAATGCCACTTCATTCATTCATTCATTCATTCATTCATTCATTCATTCATTCATTCCGTCTTTCTGTCTGTCTTTCTATCTATCATCTACATATCATAAGAGAGATTTAATAAGACACGTTACAGAATGACTGATGTCGAATTAAGTGCTCAGGCAATGTTTTCCAAAGGTATATATCAATGCTTGCTTCTATGGCTGAGGTATAGCTCACTGTAGAGCACTGGCCTCTGTGCCCAAGGTCCTGGATTCCATCCAAAACATTGTGAAAATCAAAAGCAAACACAAAAGCAAACAAATAAAAGAGGAATGTTTCCTGAAGGCAAGTGATAGGCTACAGTGAAGACATTTAAAACAAATAGGATACAAATCAAAACCACACTGAGACAATAGTTAGGATGGCTATCATTAATTAAACTAGTTACAAGGCTATTGAAGATGTGAAGAAATCGACATTGTTGTACCTTATTATCGAGAATGAAAGATCATACAACCAATCTAGAAAGCAGATGTGGTAGTGATTAAAGCATTAAAAGGAAATTTACCACATGATCTAGCAAATCCACCTCCCGGTATAGACACCCAAAAGGATTGGTAGTAGGATCTCAAGGATATACATATAAACCTAATTCCATAGCAACACTAGCAATGCCAGAACAATGTAAGTCCCTCTTAGCAAACGAAGAGGCAAGCAAAATGTGTTAAATGCATACAAAGAATATTATTCAACCTTAAAAAAATTCTGACACATGCTATAATACATATAAACCCTAGAGACCTTGATAAGTGAAACAACCCTGTAAGGGAAAAAAAAAATCTCCAAATACTCTATGAGGTACTTACATGAAGTACCTGTAATAATAAAATAAAAAAGACAAAATAAATAACAGTCATTGGTTGTTTGGAGTAGAAAGTAATGGAGCTGCAGTTTCAGTTGTTAAGATGAAAAGAGTTTTGGAGATGCACCATGGAGATGCACCATGATGAAGGTCACAGAATGCCAGGTGAACCGGAGCGAGTATATGATAAATGTTATGTCACATGTATTTTACTCTAAGAAAACAAAATTGAGCGAAGACATAACCAGTGTTTGAGGACAGCATGGAGGATGGACACTGGAGTGGAAAACTACATCACACAATGCAACTGACAGTAAATAGAATTTGTCATTCCCATTTCTCTTTGTGGGTTCCCTAGGTCTTCAGAAAACTATCCATATGATAAGATTGAAGGATACCTATTAGTTACACATCAACCAGCTGTGAAAGCAGATTTTCTTTTCATTTTATCTTTCTTTTTACTCTTAGGCATTATGGTCCAGTAGAAAATGAAATTGAATGTGGATCCCCTAAGAGTTGGAGGAGGGGCCGACTCTGACTCTGTCACCTCCCTTTGCATCCCTTCTCTTTAGCTGGTTGCATTCTCTGTCTTCAGTTGGAGAAGATGCTACTAGTCCTGCTGCAACTTGATATGCCAGGGCATGCTGGTAACCCATGGCAGGGGGCTTCCCTTCTCAGAGTAAAATCAGAAGCGGGGGAGGGGGAGGGGTCTTAATTAATTAATTAATGAGGAAAAGAAAGAAAATGATATGAAATGAACATCCTGGCTTATTCTGTGGGGCCATGTGAGGTTATAATTTTACTATGCTATGCTTGACTTGCTCCTAAATTAAAAAGAGAATAGATATCAATTCTACTCATTCACAGCCACTAGGAAATGGATGTCAACTTATGTTCTAAAATGGAGGGCTATAACTCAACGGATTATGTCCTTTAAACCAGGCTGAACTAAAACCCATTTCTTAAGGTACAGAAACACCAACAGGTTAATACAAAACACCATCCATTTTAGAGTTCCACTAATAGGCCAGTGAGATGGCACAGTTGATAAAGGCACGTGCTGTCAAGTCTGATGGTCTGAGTTCAGTCACTGGAACCCACATGCTCGGAGAGGACCATCTTTCACCAGTTGTCCTCTGACTTCCACTCATGTGTCATGACATGCATGGTATAAATAAAATTTAGAAAGTAGAGTTCCATGAATAATTTAGTTCCCAGTGTCCCCAACTCACCAATATATAAGTAACCTGACACAAGAATTCCTTGATGTCCCCAAGGATGCTCACTGAAGCATCCAAAGTGTTCATTCTCTGGGAACACTGAATTTTAAAATCACTGGTGTTAGTTTAGGAGAGTTGAGTCACCAAATAATATGCATGGTACACAAGCAATGAGGACAAGAGATGAATCCCCAACACTCATGTGAGATCACAACCAAAATGGAAGAGTGGGAGAGGCTTTTCTGTGATGTATATGACATGTGTGTAGGGTGTGATCCATTCATAGACTCCTTCATGGAAATCTTAAGAATTGAATTTAGGGCTGTTATGCATTGAAAACCAGGTAGCCCATCTCATCTCCAAGTATATCAATTTTAGACAATCTTTTTGTTAACCATTTTTGACGATCTACTCAGAGACTGATTACCTCCTGGGGTCCCTGTGACTTATAACTCTATATTATCATCCTCTTAGCTCAACTTACACAAATTCTGCTGGCCACATGAACAGGGATTAATGAAACAAAAATGTAGAATATTTTGAAGGAAGACCCAGTAGCTGATAGATAAACACATGTATGTTATGAAGTAAATTTTAAAAATCACATCAATAAACACTGACAATCCATTTAGAGCACCAAGCTCCCTTTGGTCTCTTAGATATTTAGCCCCTGAAATGGAAGCTGTTCTCACACTCAAATGAGGGAGGCACTCCTGACTCGGTAAGTGATCTGGCTGAGGAGTCTGATACAGTCTCGGCTCTGACTTGGACAACAATAATTTTCCATTAAAAGTGAGAGACAATACAAGAGAGAATGGAGCTGGGGAGTTTACTCATTGGTAAAGAACTTACTGAACAAGCATGAGGACATTAGTGTGAATCCCTAGCACTCACAGGAAAAAAAAAAAGGTAAGACTGGAAGTATGCATGTGTAACCCCAGAACTGAGGGGAGGAGGCAGGGGGATGGATGGAACTTGTAGGCTGGTCAGGATAGTAAAATTAGTGAACTCCCAGATCTCGGTCCATTGAGAAGGCTTGTCTCAAGAATCAAGGTGAAGATATTGAAGAAAAATCCCAACATCAACCTTTGCCCTTCAAATATCAGCATGGGTGAGCACACACACACACACACACACACACCCCAAACACTTATCACAAAAATAAGAAGGAAGTTTCGAAGGATGAGATGATGACTTCCTAGTTTGTAACATAGATAATCTATATATTTAATGTTTATAGTAACAACTTTGTACTTTATCTACCCAAGTTGACTGTACATACAATTTAGAGTTTGCTAATCTTTATATTTTCATAATACATTGTTATATATTAGAGTCACTAATATACTCTTTACTAATATCAGCATTTTGGTAATTATGAAACACACACTCTCTTACACACACACACACACACACACACCCCACTTAAATCTTACTTGTAAAGTAATTCTAATCATATTATTGTCAAAGCTCCTAGATGGTATCTGTATATGAGTTTGGCCATGCTAATAGCTGAAGTGAGAGAATTGAATTACAAATTCTATATAAAACACAGGGAGCCTGGGAAAAATAACAAATACAAATGTTTCTTGAGGAAAATAACTTAAAGCGTAGGTCTGTTTCTGATATTAGAATCCTTATGGAAATCCAGAAATAGACATTCATCCTCTTTATGTGGAACTGCACACGAGTGTAAGTAAATGTGTCTCAAACAACACTCAGGGGCACCCGGGAACCTCCCGGGTCTCTCCCTGCTTGGAAAGCTGATGTACAAGTGATACACTCATCAGTCAGCAAGACCCCCAACTCTTGTCCTGTTTGGTCACTTACTATAGATTAGGAAGAATTCTTGTTATTCCCACCATTTTGAATATTGCACAAAGGTTTCTAGAACAGTGCACTGCCAAACTTATACTGTACAAGGGATAACCTGAAACAAAGAAAAACAAAACAAACAGCCTGGGGGGCATGTTGATAAATTCACACAGACTAAGTGAAGGCAGGAGAAACAAGGAGTTACTCCTCAGAGGGTCAGAGTCCCCTTTTCAAGGAGAAGGTGCTGTTCCAGGATGGCCCCACAGACAGAAACAGCTGGCTGTGCAGAAACAACTGGGGGAATAGGGATAAAAGGGAACAAAACAATTAGGATTGGACTCTCCAAAGTCTACTACCACAGAGTATTCTAGAAGCTACTTTCTCCCAAATGCTATCAGCTTCCCACTTTCTACCAACAATCTGTCTGGTGCAGACAGTAGCTGAGCTTCTGTAGGAAGTTCATTTTCAGCACCGTGGTTCCTTGCTGCAGACCCTCTGGGTCCCTGTGTCTGCGTGGAACGGGTCTCTTGATGCGGGTGGGCAAAGTGTGGATGAATGACAAACAGACACACACAGGAGAGATTGTGTGGAATCTGAGTGTCATTTTCGAATCGAGCATCAGACTTTTTATGCAGAGGACAATAAGGAAGTTGGGTGACATATTCGAAAGGTACAATTGAGGTAACCGGAATCTTACATAAAACAGAGGAATGCAAACACAAAAGGTCTAACAGGAACCACCTGGGATAGAATTCATTGATAACAGCTGGGATCAACAAGGGCTCCACCTAAGATTCACTAATCTTAGAAGCCAGGGTCAAGGGCTTCACACCCTTGACATAGTTCCTATTTTAGTCTCTTGTATAGTCCACCTTCCCCTTAGGCCATAGTAAATTCGTGTGTATGGGTGTAACTCTGCTATAGTTCTAAATATCTATTCTGGTTTCTCCTTTGGTCTGAAACTTCCTTCTTCCTTAGTGATGGTAAATTCCTGTGTAAGGGAGTGACTTAGCTTTTACAATCTTACTGAATTCCAAGCCCTTGATCTTGGTCAAGGACTGTTGGAACACTGGCGGAAGGCTTTAGCCATATCAGAATTCAATTTTAAAAAGCACTTATAATAGGAAAATACTGAAAGAGAGCATGTGAATCCATACACTAGACTAACTCGGGAAAGGAACGTGGGTAGGGAACGCTAGACTCCAGGAGGAGCACTTCCTTGAAACTCTTTGCCTCATGAGTGACTTTTAAGCCTCTCGGCTTGTCCAGTTGACTCGACCGGAGAGCGTAGCAGTTCCTCACTTATGTGAATAAAGAAGGCTTAAGTCGATCAAGACATTGACAGAGTTTTTTTTTTTTTTAATTAGAAGTTCAGAGACAATGCTTCCTGAAGAGTTGCCTGTGGGTCAATTTCACTTTTCAGTATCAATCAAGGAGTACTTGTTTTATTCCCAAGCTTTTGATTCAGTCAAAAACAAATTAGTGATTTAGTTACTGTTGCTAGAATTGACGTTTACACATCCCCAAGTTTTCCCTGCTGCAGCCCGAGTCTGCTGCAGTCCGTTTACAGTGTACACAATCAGAAAATGTATTTGTTCACTTCAGTGACACATGCATGTGCAAGCACACCACACACACCTCCTTAGTAAGCATAAAAAGTCATATTTTCTCTTGTATTTTATGACTTTTACTGACTATGAAAGGCTCAATGAATTTCAAACAAATAAACAAAAAGCATTGTAATAATGCTTCAGCAATTCAAATTAGTTGGAAAAGAGAAGGTTGGTCTGAATGTCTATATTTCTGAGTTATGGGTTTCCTTCTAAGAAAATGATGCATGCCTTCTTTTAAGTTAAAGGTCATAGAGAGCTTTATCATCTTTAGAAATTAAACCGTCTACCAGTGATAAATCAAGAATCAGCTGAGTAACAGCAAGCCACATGCCAATTACTGTTAAGGATTTACTTCAAGCCTTACAGACACCCGAGTAGTTACTATTACTCCCGTCTATAATGGAAAGATTTACCAAAGCCTAAATTATTGTAATTATTATCACTTTAAAATTATTAGTTTTGTTTGTTTGTTTGTTGGGAGGAAGGGAAGGGGAGAACTTATCAAGCTGGAGAGGTAGAGAGGTGAGAAAGACCTGGGAGGAGCTGAAGGAAGGAAAAATAATGACCAAAATATATTGTATACAATATTTTTCAATTAAAAATTTTATGCTCCCTCTAAGGGATTGGAAACAACTTATTCTCTTCAAATTATCAAAATTTCTCACCTGAATCTGCCATACATTTGTACATGCACGTGGAGGCCAGAGGTTGGCACAGCATGTCTTTTTCAACCACTCTCCACATTTCTTTCAGAGACAGGTAGGTCTGTTGCTGAAGCCAGAGTTCACCTCTCCCGCTAGAGCGGATGGATCCAGACCATGGCGATGATCCTCCTGTCTGTCTGCCCATGCTGGGCTCATACACATCACCTACTGTACCCAGCTTTCCACACTCACTGTACTAATGGGACTGTCTTGCCAGCCCTCTCCCCCACCCATATGTTCTTATACACCAACAAAAGAACTAACCCATTTTATACTCAATTGCTCCTTACTAAAATCTACATGACTGCACACTCCTCTCAGTTTTTATAATTATAACAGACCAATAACTGGAAATGTCCCTGATTTTAAATGAATTTGCCTATAAGTTGTATTCTTGTGTGTCAAAATGCTTGCCAGTTATGCACAAGCCTCTCTGTTAGGAAATAAACTTTTTACAAACCAGACTGTGTTCTTAACTTAATACTATAATTTCTTAATCCACTGAGCATAGAATTGGTGGTTTTGACACTACTCAACAGTAAGCAAATCTAACCTTCCGTGAAGAGTTTTAAGAGGCGATGCATTCAGACTCACATGGTGACTGTAGTATTTTCGGCATCCTTACTGACAGCAGCTAATCCCTGGAGGGTGGATGTTAAGTTACTACAGTTCAAATCAGACAGCTCCATGACAAAGGGCAGTGTGAGCATGGCATTGGGATATGCATGTTGGAGGGCTCCTGTGTGTGCTTCAGTCCTGGCTTGCCCCATCTCCATCCCTATAGGAAGAGGATGTGGTAGAGCTACTGGGCTCTGTAAACCAGAGCTCGGGATGGTTCAGGTTTTCATCACCTTGTGAATCTACGATGGAGGGCTGACAGATGCAAGGATGATAAAGACCTCCCATAGACCTTTAGTATCAGACATGGGAAGATAAATCCTCAAAGGGAGAGAAGGTAGCAGATTCTCCTCCACTTGACTGACTAGGCTGTGTGTGCAGCTATGTTGTTTGGATCTGGAGTGTGTCTGTACTGACCTATTGTCCCATGATGCACAGTGAGAACAAGCAAAATTTCTTCACACAGTACCATGTGCCCAGTATCAAGAGTCATGCTTTGCATAAGGAAATTTTAGCATTAATAACTCTTGAGGAAAAAAATCAGGAAATACTCCAGATTCTAGCACTAGGATGAAGGACCCTAAACTACTATGTAATAATTCTCTCAAGAATCTCTGAAACAGGATTAATAAATAGAACCTCATGAAGCTAAGATGCTTCTGTAAAGAACATTATTTTTGGAGCAAAGTGGCATCCTACTGAATAGAAAAACAAACAAACCAAACCAAAACAAAACAAACAGACTATCATCTCTACCAGAGAAAGAACAGAGCTAAGGTAAACAATCACCATTAAAAACAGACTTAGTAATTACGATGCTAAGACATTATATTCACACTAACAGGATGATAAGCATCATTTAGAGCCATGAAAGACATATTTACAGTAGAAGAGCATGTACTTGAATACAAGCTAGTACAGGTATGTGGCTGCAAATATAAGCAAGCATGAATTTTCTATAATTTATAAAATGCCTTTCTCCTCCCATATCTATTCCATTTACCATGTTATCATTGCTAGAAGGCAAATTTACTGTGACATGGCCCTACTTAAAAGGTTTACATGAATATCCATTCCTAAGTCAGTGCTAGTACAAGGTGTATTTGCATGAGCTTCAAGTGCAATTTCGAGGCATCAGTGTCTCCCCTCCCAAAGGTAAGTTCTGCCAAGAGCATTTAGCATTTTATGTGGTTACTGCAGCACACTACATCTTCATATCTTCATGACCTGGCTCATTTGCTTTGTTCTTTGGACAGGGTGTGGTTCTGTCAACTAGGCTGCCTTGGAATTGCAGCAGAATGTATGTCTCAGCCACCTGCCACCATGCCCAGCCTTGTGTATTTCTTTGCTATGCAATTCCCTGCTAGCAGTGCTAAAGCAACCTTGACCTCATTCCATGTCCTTTAAAGAAGAGCCGGGGATTTGTCTAGAACTGCTCGGCAACTTCCCTTCCCAGGTGCTCCCAGCCTTTTGTGCTTCCTTGATTTATGTTGGTCGAGGCACTGAGGCCATGAATTTATATATCTCTTATCACAACTCAGCTTGGAGACCAGAACAGGCTGGGGACATGTCTCGCTCATCATTTGTTTCCTCTAAGGCTAACAAACTGCCTGAGACGCAGGAGCTGTTCAGGAAGCAGTGAAACTATGGGGGGCACTTTTTAGTTTTAATATTTTCCTTTAAGAGGGGATTTGTTAGCCTTTATATATATATACACGATGTTATTCTTTTAACACATATAACATGACTGTGTTACATACCCCTCTGTTACATAAGGAATGTGACAGATTCTAACTTTAAAAATGACTAGACAATACATGGTGAAATTGGATATTGTAAAAAAGGGTCTTTACTCATACTTCAAAAGATAAAGATTTGGCTGTTAGAACAAAAGTCAGTTGAAACATCTACAGAAGCAGCTAAGACAGAGTCTTCGAAGGCAGGCTTGGGGCTTGCTTGTCGGGGAAAAGCCTGGCTGCTCTTCCATAGTTCCTGAGCTGGATTCCTAGTACCCACATGGCCACTCACAATCTTGCAAAATGCCAGGGGATCTGATACTCTCTTCTGGCCTCCACAGGAACCAGACATGCACAGGGGCACAGACACACGTCTTGAGCGTACAATAGAATCAAAATGATAAAACAAGAGTCCTCAAAAGTCTTACTTACTCTAATCCTCAGAATGTGCCGAGTCCTCACTCAGACAGTATGGGCATTTTTATGAGCTCTCAGACTAGAAATAGGTTTTGCCCATGCAAGAGGGTACAAGCACATTGATTATGGGACTGGAGATTGGGCTCAAATTGCAGCCATTATATAAACGAATCACAGATTTCTAAAGGCTCACTCAGGATGCTGTGCACAGCCCTTATTTTGGGGGGTCTCAAACTCAGAAATGCTTTTCACTTGGAAATTACACTATAGAATGAAGGTAAGCAAGACAAGGATGCTTTCAGATGATAGAGTCACCTCAATTTGAGGTCTGTGTCACTTCCTGGGGGCAAGAGAAGGCCAGAAAGAGACATAATAGCTGCCCTAAACTCAAGAAAAGAATCTTTTAGAAGTGTGATTTCTGAGTGGCTTCCTGAAGAATACTGACCAGTTCATCAGAGACTACATTGAGCCTGAGCGTTCTTTAGAAGACACATGTGCTGTCTGACACCTTGAAATACCCATCAGAGATTCGACCTGTTTTCCTCGTTATAAATATGTTTTGGCTTCTCTTTGTTATTCAGAGAAGGTGTGAGTTTTTTCCTTCTCATATTAACCTCAGTTCCTACTCAGAAGTGAACAGACCCTAGCTGAAGAGGAATGGCTGGCAGGGTACAGAAAAGATTCAGCCATTTTTCCCCCTCAGAGAAAAGTAGTTGGTCCGGCCATCTCTGGCATCTGTAGTATGTCTATGTTGTGTGCGCGCAGACACACACACACACACTTGAAAGTAGTTTATATTGTTAAGATAAAAACTTAAGTTTCATCTTTCTGGCTCCACTTTTTATGTCTACATTGCTATCCTTTTACATTTTTGTTTGTTGTGACTTTTGCGATACTTCTCCACATTCTATTCTGGGCTCCTGTAATCCCTTTGCCACACTGCCACAAGAAAGAGCTTTGTAAAATGAAATCGGATTACTTCCTTTCCTGTTTTTTTAAAGCCTGCCATGGCTTCCTGCAGGACATGCAATAACCTTAAATTGACTTTCCTGGCCTTTGAGGCTTTTTATTCTCAAACCCATGCCTACTTCACACAGTTTTACATCTTGGACCCCTACTGTGGCCTTCCTGTTGCCCCTTACTGAGGCCACTCTCAAGCCTGCACCTGTAGCGCACCTCTGCTCCTGATGCCCCATGGTACTCAGCCTTTTAAGTCACCCATCCCTACCTTGTCACTTTCTGAATTTCACGGCTCTCTTAATAATCATATAATCAAGATTATTTCTGTGAGTTTGCTTGGTGATTTACTAACTACTTATCTCCTTCTCTTTGGGTGTGGACATAGTTCTGTCCTCCAACACTGGGGTCACCAGGGTCGGCCGAGTACGAACATTAGCAGCATCACTCTGTATCTCTTAGCTGACAATAACCAGAAGTACTGACATGAAGATCAAACTAGGAAGAAAGCAGTACCCAGTGAGACACAGCCATGAGATAGCTAACTCTCACGTCGACTTTCTTGTTATGGAGCGGAACATCTCAGATGCCCAAAAGAGGGCCGCATCTGTTAGCATTCTCATAACACTTTTTTAAAAAGTAGTCAGTGCTTGTGAGTATGTCTCAAAACAAATTCTGGGTAAAATTTTTGAATTGGTTAAAATCGCACCAGTGAGATGGTTCGGCGGGTAAAGGTGCTTGCTGCCAAGTCTCAGGAACTGGGTTCCATCCCAAGAACTCATATGGTGACATGAGAGAGAACTGACTTCAGTAAGGTGCCCTGTGACGGGCACATTATGATGTCCCTCACATCTGTTTCCCTCCCCTTCTTACTTACACACATCCTAATGTTTTTAATTTTATTTTTTATTTAATTCTGATGGATAGATTCCAACCATATTAACTGACATCTTTATATTGACTATCAGGCTCAGGTATTTCAGAAATACAAAGGACCAATAACTGTTTACTTTAACATATGATTACAAGTAGAGTCTACTCCATGTAGAAAGAGCTGAAAAAATTAGCTTAGACCTCTGTGAAAGTTTATTCTTTCCATTGCTAGAGCCTTGTAATTTAGGAATAAAGGGGCTGACACTAACCACAAAAACACTGGCCTGTGTGGCAGTTTGAATGAGATGTCCCCAATAGCCCTGGGCATTTGGATACTTGGTCCCTGGTTGATGGTGTTGTTTGGGAGATTTAAGCCCTACTGGAGGAAGTACATCACTGGAGGTAAGAATTGAAAAGTTTAAAGACTTCTGACCCTTTGAGATAGCTCTCTGCTTGTGGTTTTGGCTTAAGAAGTGAGCTCCTAGCTTGTTTCTCTAGCAGCCAGTCAGTGCCTTTCTGTGGCCAAGCTACCCTGCCTTGACAGACTCCTGTTCCTCTGGGGCGTTAAGCCCAAATAAAGGTTTCCATCTGTAAGCTGACTAAGCTGTGATGTTTTATCAGAATAACAGAAAGGTAACTAACATAGCCTAAAAAGTTTGATTAAAAATATCAAATGTTAATTCTTTCTTTTAGAAATGAATGTTTAGGAAAAACTGTAAAAGACATTCTTTTTTCGGTTCTTTACATGAAAACTAGAACTCCTGCCAGGTATAAAAAGTAGCAAGAGTGTATTCATAAGGGGAACTCAGAGAATTCAGATCCATGTTTAGCTCAGGTTCTGAGAATTCTGGAAGTGACCAGAGCACAGTCTCCCTTCTTTTTACATGAAAATGTAGGGCTTTGCTGGGCTTTCCTGAAGACTGCCTTGTTCTCCCTTCCTTATGGCTTGCTTCTTTTGCATAACACTTTTCTGTAGCTTCCATTTCAGCATTATTACATGGATATGTATTTTTTTTTTTTTCTGTTCCTAAGTCCATAAAATTTAAGTCCTTGTCTTGATTCTCATTCAGGCTACCCAGGTCCCCATTTGATCCAATAATCCGTGTCCAGCGTTTGGAGTCACATGATGTCCAGAGTGGCCCCTTCAGGAGTATGAATGGGATTTATTCTCCGTGAGTTAACATGGGGCAGGAAGGAAATTTGCTTATGAGTCATTAAGTAAATAAAAGCATTTAAATCTAAGGCACATACTTCTGTCTCCTACTGATTTTTCTTTAACACAGCCAACTTCTCACCTTCATTTATTGAGGCACAATATGCATAATCTAGTCACGATTCCTGTGGACTTTGAATAATATGTTGTTGTGCAGTCATTACAGGTGATCAAGACAGAAAATTCATAACTAAACATTTTTTCAAAGTCATATTTTCTATATCCCTCCTTGCACTTTTAAGACAGAAGCCAACACTTTAGTACAATATCTTTAGTATATTATTACCTTAAACAAAGAACAACAACAACAAAAAAATCTGGGCTGGCACGATGGCTCAGCCAGGAAAGGTGCTTGCTACTAAGCACGGCGAACTGACTTCTATACTCTAACCCTGGGCAACATGGTAGAAGGAAAGAATTGACTGCCACATATACATGTCCTTTGCCCTCCACATATATGTACTAGGCCACATTTAGTCACATGTAAGCACCTAGATAAAGAAATAAAATTGTTAGAAATAAGAACCCGAGGCAGGCGGATTTCTGAGTTCGAGGTCAGCCTGGTCTACAAAGTGAGTTCCAGGACAGCCAGGGCTATACAGAAAAACCTTGTCTTGCAAAAAGAACAACAACAACAACAACAAGGAAAGAAAGAAAGAAAGAAAGAAAGAAAGAAAGAAAGAAAGAAAGAAAGAAAGAAAGGAAGGAAGAAAGGAAGGAAGGAAGGAAGGAAGGAAGGAAGGAAGGAAGGAAGGAAGGAAGGAAGAAAGGAAGAAAGGAAGAAAGGAAGAAAGGAAGAAAGGAAGAAAGGAAGAAAGGAAGAAAGGAAGAAAGGAAGAAAGGAAGAAAGGAAGAAAGGAAGAAAGGAAGGAAGGAAGGAAGGAAGGAAGGAAAGAAAGAAAGAAAGAAAGAAAGAAAGAAAGAAAGAAAGAAGAAAGGAAGAAAAGAAAGAAAGAAAGAAAGAAAGAAAGAAAGAAAGAAAGAAAGAGCCTTCTCTTAAAAGGCAGCATGAATCTTATATACATGGGTGATTATAAGAAACTAGATGATATTTCTTCTCCCCATTGCCTGGTCACATTATCATTTAAGTAACTTAGGCACAGACTTCATGAAACAGGTAATGTGTGAGAGAGCAGCGATGCCCAGGAATCACAGCAATTTCGCTTACCTGCTACCCAGGTAAAATGTCTCTTTTACTGTATTTACAGTATACACAGTAGGCAGTGTTAGAAGCTCAGACAGTTTCTGAATCCAGCCCCAACTGCTTGACAAATATGTGCTATTCCATGGCACTCTGCCAGTGGAAATGCCCGGGTGATAATCAGAGGTCACAGCTTTATTTAACACAGTCACACACACCGAATGGGAGGAGACAGACTGTCCTCCCGTGACTGCTCAGCAGCCCTCTGGAGTCCAATCTTGCCTTTAAAAGGTGGGGCTCACCAAGTGGCTTAAAACAGGTCTCATCTTTCATCAAGGGCTTCTAATTTTAAATTGCTGCATGCTAAATTTTCTCTGAACTGTCACCCTGAAGCTCCACCCACTTCATTCGGATGAACCACTGGTTTTTGATGAGAATTTCCCAGGGCTGTGACTTCCCTGTGTACACTCTGATATGTAGCCCACACGGGATGCACAGCAATGAGAACAGAATCATCATCCAAATAAAAGCCTCCATTATCAAGTTTTGGTATGTTTCATGTAAGATATTAATCTAAAATATTCTAATATAACTGATACTGCTCTTGGTCATAAAAATAATTCCCTTAGAGAAATTAAAATCAGAATAAATAATTTCCTGGAAGCAAGCAAGAATTTTTCTTTAATGCTACTGTGAAATGCCCTGTAGTGGCCTTATGATGAGACAAGACCCACAATGGGTGACATCACACTCATTTACATCTATAAAGGAAACTCAACTCCTTTACAGAGTGAGGCAGTAGGATTCTCCTGGTAACTTTTCCCAGATCCAACATTCTCTAGGAACACTGCCAGTAGGAAAACCCAACCTATTAGCTGCTGTTGAAAGCACTCATGGTTTGAAATGGGACCACTTGGGGATAAAGAATGCAATTTTCTTTTTTATTACCACTGTTAAATGCATATAAAACAAGGGCACAGACAAAATGCACTGACAAAAGCAGGTAGCTAACTTGTTTCTTGGTATTTATGTTACCTGGACATGTCCTTTATTCCTACCACGTGCTAATACACGTGAACTAAAGATGGGCATGACAGACTGAGTTAGGGGACTCACACAGGGTGACTGTGTAAGTTGGAGGTCTGGAGAGGACAGAGGACAGATGTTCCTGGGCTTCTTCCCGGGTCCTGATGATCAGGACAGAAAATCCTGTCTAGGCATGTGCTTTTTTATCAAGCCTCCTAATTCTGATAAAACAGTGAAAGGGTGAGTAAGCAAAGAGCCTACTTATTCTCATCTAATGAAAGCAAATCTTGACTGTCACTGTTGCTCTATCCATAGAAATGCATGCATACTTCAAGACCAGTCATGAGCACTGTGGTTTGTTTATTAGGTACTAGTTAGGAAGATGTTTTTCATCCTCTAGACTCCCTGATCTCTTTCAGCTCACCCCCAGTTGCTTCACCATACACAACTGCATCAGCTCCCACCCTTTCTTCTCTGAAACAGTATGATAGGAAAGAAGTCGATACAATTCAAAACTTACTTTGTTTCCATAGAACTCAGAATTTTTAAACTACAATAACACTTATCAAGTGCATATTCTCCCTCAAATACTTCTTTGGCAAAGTTTACATCAACAGAGCTATTTAATTCTTCTGGACAATATGTGACATTGCTATTTTGGTCAAAACAATCAACAAAATTAAGGTTCCAAGAAGCAAAGCAGACTACTCAAAATTGGAGTAGAAGTAATTGGCAGAAGGGCAGGTCAAACCTACACCCTTGTCTTCAGGGCTCTGCCTCCTGCTTTATAGCACAGCACTGGTTCCATATGAATAAGGACTGTAGGGTAGAGGTAAAAGCCACATTAGCATACACAAACAGAATCAAACAAAAGCTGATAGTTACCCCAGACCACACCAGGGGAGGCCTCCTCTTATCCTTCCTATTCTATGCTGGGCTGATTTCCCCCTCTAATGTTTCCTTTCTAGTCCCCTATCTTCTCTTTCTTGCTTTTGCTTCTGGTTTAACTAAGGATTTGTAGCCAAAGGGACTGTGTGTGGTTTATGGAGGAAAGCAAGAGGTTCCTTGACAGGATTTTGGCCATCTCAGAGAAACACACAACATGGGGGCTGGGGGGGGGGCTTTCTCTCCTAGGGGCAACACAGATGTCTCTTTTAGATAGTCCTACTGAGAGTACACTCACCATAATTACACTCTCTGAATAAATTTACTTGGCTCAAGTGCCAACACACAGAATAGGGGAGGACCTAAATCAGGTCTTACAATCAGGGAAAACAAGAACCACCTGGGTAGAGCCCCAAACTATATACACTGGCTACTCCCAGTTAAATCACACAGTTGTTTTCAAAACAACAGAACAGAGGCTGATGGAGAACAGAAAGCATTCCTGATGCCCATCTTCTGTCTCTATCTCTAAGAAGAGATGTCCTTTAATTCCTTTATTACTTTTGTCTAATAGATGCCACCCCCCCAAAGCAGTGATGGCTCAGTCGCTATTTCCAGAGCCTGCTGAGGCTGGACTCATAGGTGAGTCACTCTCCCTCTCCTTGTCCAACCAGGACTCAGCAGATGCTGTCCTTGCGCATCACCTCACTTTGGCCAATGATACAGCTCCAGACTGTACCAGTTATTTTGAGCAACTCCCAGTTAAATCTGGTGTGTTCATTTACTAATCACCTGACAGTTTTCCATTCCAAGGCAAAATAAAACAAATTAAATAGTTTGCTTGTTTGTTATCTATGCATTAACACCAAGCACTGTTTGAATTTAAAAACTCAAAAATTGAGTAATACATAGGCAGTAAAAAAGAGATTATATTTTGTTATAATTAAACATGTTACTTAAGGCTTGAAGATGCACTTCTAGAGTGATTTTTTCCCCATAAACATCACTCTTTGTTCCACTCAAGCCTTTTTTTTTTTTTTTAAGATTTATTTATTCATTATATGTAAGTACACTGTAGCTGTCTTCAGACACTCCAGAAGAGGGCGCCAGATCTTGTTACGGATGGTTGTGAGCCACCATGTGGTTGCTGGGATTTGAACTCTGGACCTTTGGAAGAGCAATCGGGTGCTCTTACCCACTGAGCCATCTCACCAGCCCTCCACTCAAGCCTTATTGCATATTCATTTGTATACACACACACAAAAAACCTTTACATTTACAAACTGATACATATTATGGGATGCATGTATATAAATCATATATAGACTTTGCATATGATAAAACATACCCTATTATTAATAGGAGAATTCATAGATGTTATATAATTTCATAATGTTTTTAATATTGCTGTATGCATCTATGGTGGTTTGAATAGTAATGTTCCCTCCCAGTAGGTTCATATATTTGAATGTTTGGTCATTTGAATGTTTGGTGGTGCTACTTGAGAGGAATTAGGGGTGTGGCCTTGTTGGAATGGGCGTGGCCTTGTTGGAGGAAGTGTGTCACTGGAGAGTGGGCTTTTGGGTTTCCAAAGCTCAAGCCTGGCCTACAGTTTCTCTTCCGTTCCTACTGCCTGCAGGTTAAAAGTTTAACTCTCAATGTCTCCAGAACTATGTCTGCTCCAGGCTGCCATGCTCCCTGCCATGAAGATGATGAAGAAAACCTCTAAAATTGTAAACCAGCCCTAATTAAATGATTTCTTTTACAAGAGTTGCTATGGTCACGGCATCTCTTTGCAGCAATAGAACAGCGACTACGACAACATCTTTAGTCCTTTCAAACTTCAGCACAGAAAGCCATGAATGGCTCGCAAGACAGTTCGGTGAGTAAAGGCTGTAGTGGTCAAGGCTGATGCACTAAGTTTGGTTCTTGGGATCCACAGGATAGAAGGAAAGAGCCAGTTCCTCCAAGCGGTCCACTAACCAGCACACACGAACTCCCAACCTCTCTGTCACACAGACATGAATGTATGAATAAATAAATGTAACATTTTTAAAGACAATAAGGAGAAGAAAATCCATCCAACAGAAATCCATGGAATCATTTGAGTTCCTATGATAATGACTGAACTAAAAATGCTAAGCTTTGGCTTTATAGTACACTTCAGCATAAAAACCATCACCCAGGAAAAATCGTAACAATTACAAATTTTTATTGGTAAAGGTAAGTTTTAAATATTGTTTCTCATATTAGAAAAGACGGTTTGATGTTCCCATCAAGTCTGATAACCAGCACCCACCATTCCATTTTGGCAATTCCATTTTCTTCCCTCCCAAGGTAGTTTTGTTCTTGGCTTGTTTTCTGGCATCCTCTCATCTTCTGTACTGATTTGGATCTTTTGCCTATGTGAATTTCATTTCTGCTGAGCTAAATGCTCTCCATTTCTCCATTGCAAGCCATTTCCCCCTACTCTTGTCCCATGTGGCCTACCCTGCTTAAGTGGCGCACTTCTAGATTAATGGGCTGACAACTAATTCCTTTGGTCACATTAACTGGTTCAAAGAGGGGAAAATACAAGTCAGATTTAATATGACTGTTGGTAGTCACTGCGCATAGATTCTGTTTGGAGTGAGACTTACTGCTGTGTGGTAAGGATCTTTGAAGAGCTGGGGAAAGAGAAACCATGGACAGAATATATTGTATGGGAAACAAAGCATTTTCAAAGAAGAGCTCTAATCGCTAAACTGCAGGAAGCATGTGATGAACAGCTAAATTGATAAACAGAGAAAGCATATGGGTCCAGCTAAATAAACTTCAGTAGCCTATCATTGAGTGTCGAGATCAAATATATTAATGAATATTTCAATTACTTAAGGGAAAAAGTTAACTTCTGTTTGTACCAATTTTAGATATGACTATCCCTTTTCTATAAACACTCCTGGAAGTCACCAACTTTAACTTGACATTGTTGATCACTTTCCATCAAAGCATATTCAAAGTCTCCCCACCATAAGATTCCAACTCCAAAAAGTTGTTTCCATCTTTTTCTTCTCTCTCTTTATATATATATATGTGTGTGTGTATATATATATATATATATAACGCAATAGCCTAGGTTGTGAGGCTCAGTTTATTTCTTCTGTATCCAAGATTAGGGAGAGTCATTTGGATTTTGTTTGAATAACCTAGGGTTCCTGGCCTAATTCAATAAATAAGTTTTCTCCAGTACTAATGACTGAAGGTCTGTAACAACATCAAGTGGTTACAGAAAACTTCCTTGAACATTTGCATGTGAACCAAACATAAGGATGAAATTGAAGTGGAATGTCCATTGGTAACAAAACAAAACAAACAATGAAAAGCAAAAGAAATGGCAGCACTCTGGTGGCCCACAGAACATGTCTGGCAAACTCAACTAAGTCTAACAACTTCTAAGGTGACCTCGGGCATAGTAGCCACTTCTTCTGTCTCAAGCTCTCCGACACAGATCAGAATTACCCCGACATTATATTATAGAGTTATTATAAACGACAAACTTGACAATTATAATAGTCCGGGAAAGAGTCGTCATTGTTAACTATTCAGCAAATGCTTGCTTTTATTAAGGCCAGGAATTCTATTACAAACACTAAATAAATTCCCCATGACACATTATCTCGACCAGTGCTGTTCAACAGCACTCACTTATACTTCCATGTGAGCAAACATGGAATTCTTAGGTATCATTTACATGGCTTGGGCCTGCATTTATCAGAGGCCAACTGTATATTATAGTTTTTAAAATTCTCTTTTGCAATATATTATTTAAAAGGGAGAAGCTGGAGAGATGGCTGAGAAGTTAAGAGCACTGGCTGCTCTTCCAGAGGTCCTGAGTTCAGTTCCCAGCAACCACACGGTGGCTTGCAAACATCTGTGTTGGGATCAGATGCCCTCTTCTGGTGTTCAGGAATACTTGTAGGCAAAACACTGCACATAGTAAATAAATAAATCTTTAAAAGGAAAAAAAGAAAAGGAGGGAACTAACTGTTTTAAGAGGTGAGGGATAGTGAAGGAAGCTGGGTCATGGACCTGGGCCTTTAGAGAGGTCACTGGCCTCCTGGCCTTTCTCCATCTTGTTTTGTGTTTCCTGATGAACTTGAGGTCAACTGGCCTCTGACTGAAGTGTGGCACCACATTACTACCCATCTGTTACATAAATGAACTCTGTGAAGTACAAAAGTAGCATCAACTGTCCAAGGATTAGAAACCTATGAAACTTGGAGTGAAAAACCCCTTTCCTCTTAAATGTTGGATATCTCTGTTGGGCATCTTGTCACAGAAATGGGCTAGCTGATACACAGGACATGCTTTTTTTCTTTCTTTTCTTTCTTTCTTTCTTTCTTTCTTTCTTTCTTTCTTTCTTTCTTTCTTTCTTTCTTTCTTTCTTTCTTTCTTCCTTTCTTCCTTTCTTCCTTTCTTCCTTTCTTCCTTCCTTCCTTCCTTCCTTTCTTTCTTTCTTTCTTTCTTTCTTTCTTTCTTTCTTTCTTTTTTAATTATTCACTTTATAATCCACTGACTTCCACAACCCTCCCCCTGTCTGCTATACAAGTCTGACTGGGTGGGACCCCCTGGATATCCCCATACCCTACGACATCAAGACTCCTGCAGGGCTGAGTGCTTCCTCTCCCACTGAGGCCAGACAAGGCAGCCCAGCTAGAACATATCCCACATACAGGCAACAGCTTTTGGTATAGCCCCCGCTCCAGTTGTTTGGGACCCACATGAAGACCTAGCTGCACATCTCCTACATATATGTGTGGGGGTGTGGTAGTCCAGCCTGTGTATGTTGTTGCTTTGTAGATCAGACTCTGAGAGCTCTAAGGGTCCAGGTTACCTGAATCTGTTGGTCTTCCTGTCAAGTTCCTATCCACTTGCAACCCTTCTTCCTATTTTATAAGAAACCCCAAGCTCCATCCACTGTTTGGCTGTGGGTGTCTGCATCTGCACCTCTCTGAGTCAGCTGGGGTAGAGTCTCTCAGAGAACAACACAGGGCATGATTTTAGAGGTATGAAGGTTTAATGGCTATGGTACTCTACTTTCAACTCACTACAATACTTCCGGTTACAGTTCTCATGGGTTTCCTGACTAACAATGAGTCTCAGCAAAAGACTGTACCACGAGCCATTAAGTATCCAATGTTAGGGTAGGAACCTAAACCTGATGGTAACAGTCATGGCTTTTTCATTCAAGCAAGAGCAGGCAAAATACATCCCACTGACCATGAAATGAAAATGACTAATTTGAGTCAGCATTTCTGAAGACTTGAATAGGTTCCAAATTCTAAAATAAACAGGTGCCAGAAATAGACAGACAGACCGAGAGTCAAACCCCGAAATGCCCTTCTTTTCATGATTCCCAATTACATAGGCAATGCAAGAGCATCCCAGGCCTCATTTACATGTATGTTCCAAACATCCTGGTAATTTGTAGGTCTGACAACCAGAGTGGCAACTTGTGCTGCTTAAATAATTATAGTCACTAATGTCAGGATCCCAGGGTAATTAAATATTTCATTTAGCTTGCTTACTAAACACACATACGCAAGATATAAAAGAAACCAGACAATATGATTAAGTATCTTACCAATCAAGAAGAATCAATATCTGAATTTAAATACATGGTTTAATATGTCATGAAGAAAACACCAGGTTAAATAATATAAAAGTGGATGCAATGCCGGGCGTGGTGGCGCATGCCTTTAATCCCAGCACTCGGGAGGCAGAGGCAGGCAGATTTCTGAGTTCGAGGCCAGCCTGGTCTACAAAGTGAGTTCCAGGACAGCCAGGGCTATACAGAGAAACCCTGTCTCAAAAAACTAAAAAAAAAAAAAAAAAAAAAAAAAAGTGGATGCAAATGGGATGTTCTCTTGGGGACAGTAGCTTTTTTCTTAAATATAATTTGTTAAGATCTGATTCTCTACCTTCTCATTTAACAATATATAGTAAACTGCATATTCATAATATAAAAATCAATGATCAATGGAGGACCATAATACAATGGAGAGTGTTTGTGAATGTGTGTATGTGTGTGTGTGTGTGTGTGTGTGTGTGTGTGTGTGTACATGTGCTGGGGATGGAATTCAGGACACTGTGCTGATTAAGCAAGTGTTCTACCACTGCAACATGCATCCTAGACCAATAAATCTACATCACATAAAATTTTATATGCCCACACACAATAATGGAACAGAAGAAAACTTATGATTTTCCTTTATAAGTCTATTGAGAGTACTATTTAATTAGCATTTATTAACTATATAAAAGAATAAATTTCATTGTGGCACTTTCATACATGTACTGTACCTTGAACACACAATTTGCACACATTCACCTGTCATTTCCTGGTCTGGTTCCATTCCTCACTTTCTGAAAGTTTTATGTTTCAAGGCTCAGTGAAAGTCCTAAATAATGCTACCTTATTAATTTAGAATTCAAAACTTATAAAATTCAAAAACATGTATGAAAAATCAAATTAGCATTTCTCTTTCAGGTATCCTTTGAAAGAAATGAAATATCTTAAAATGACTGAAAGACTCTTACCAATTGACACATTAAACTTTAAGAACACGAACACATACCATACAGACCAACAATAGACACCCCCCATTCTCTCTCTCTCTCCTTCTCCCTCTCCCTCTCTCTCTCTCTCTCTCTCTCTCTCTCTCTCTCTCACACACACACACACACACACACACCACAGTTACTGCATGGCTACAGAAACTGGGATTAATTTAGGAAGTGGACAAGATGATGGACACATAAGCATATGAAAGGACTGAAGACATGAATACCATCTTATACTAAAATTGTATTATCCGTCAAGCACTCACCACCCAGATATTTATAAACCAACAGGAACCACTTTTCTTCTTTTAACTAGTTTGGTTCTATCTTTGGAATGAAATAAACTAAGAAGGGTATTATTTGTCTAGGGTTTGGCTAGAGGGCTCAAAAAGAATAACTCTGTAAGTCGGATGCTGGGCATATCAGTACCTCACAGAAATGTCTCACCACAAGAATGCATGTGATGTCAGGACGTGTGCCAGTCATCTGCCAATACATACAGTATCATATGAGGCACTCTTTGTAAGTGTTTCTCATTTCTCCTGACTTATTTGAAATGTCAGGTCACTCATCCAGGAGAGCCTTACTGAATGCTTCATGTGCTCTGGTGTTCTCTACAGATCCTTTCCTGAAGTTTGACCATGAGAAGCCATATATATTTCCCCTGTATATGTTGTCATCCTCATCCTTAAATGTGATATGTTATTTTATTCACATGCGTACAATTCCAAAAGCATCACTGAATATGTAGGAATAAAGTGCTACTGCTCTCAGTCACAAAATCATTAAGGAGTTGGTCGAAGCTCTGTGAGAGATAAAATGTTTTTTTTTCTCTAATCAGAGTTCTGTAACTACTTTAAGAATAGAATGTTTTCAAGAGTTCTCAACAAAAGAATTAGTGTCTCTGCATCTATCTTGGTTTCTTTTGCCTTTTCTTGGTGTCTTTCCCTTCTGTCTGTTTTGACCTATTCTGATTTGTTTTTTTTAAAGCTTATTATATTTTATTTTATGATTATCCCTTAGAGCCTGTTTTTTTTTTTTTTCTGAGTGACAGAATGGGGGTAAATCCAGATGGGAGTAATGTCATGTGTGTGGGGTGGAGGGCATAACTAGTCAATGTTGTATTAAAATATATTTTCAATAAAAGAAAAAAAGAAAATTTAGCTCCAATTAATCATTGCACCTACTTTTTAACTACTAAAACCTGTTCTGCTTGCCTTCCTTTAATATTCTGACCCCATAATCTAGAAACTTGCATCAGACTACCCTCCCAGGAAGGTAGAATTTCTTCCTCTACATATAAATGCGTTATTACCCTGAATTGAATTTTTTTTAAAAGTCAGAATCAAACTTTAGTGCAAGAAGTGATTAATCTGGCATGATCATAGGGAACTGGTTACAGCCTTCCTTTCTTTTAGTCTCAAACACTTACTGGTGTCCTCTCTATCTACTTTCAAACTTCAGCGTTTATCCACCATGAGCAAACCATTTCCAGAATCTTCCAGTCTTGTTCGGACCTTTCCACATGCTGCCTATGTTAGCATCTGTGCCACCAGGTGCTGCCTATGCCTTCATCTTGCATGAGGCTCACAGAGCCTCTAGCCTCTTCTGGTTAGCAGCAAATGCCTCTTAGGCAGGGGCTGTGTCTTATTCACCTGTTTTATCTCTAGTATCTAGCAAAATGCTTCCCATGCAATTAGCACTCAATCAGGATCCACTGAATGAATGGATCATAATAGCAAATCTATCTGTGGAGAATGTCTAAAGCAGCAAGTATGGGTGAGGAGCGGGGAGGGGAGTCTAACCATGAGCCAAGAGCAGAACCTGCCAAGCTTGAGTGGCTCAAGAAGTGAGAAGTAGGCAGGGATCAGGTGGGAGCTGGGCTTCCTGCCACAGAGTCCAGGCTGGAAGATGAAATGGATGACCACATAGCAGAAAATATCCCACACTGAAGAAGCTGTCTGCTAAACTTAGTCCAACATCTTTGAAATTGTAACTTTTCCAAATTCTCTACATAGCAGCATATCACAGACGGTCCTCGGACACTGTACCCTGTATCCCCAAATGTCAATGGCCCATGATAGCAACTCTAGCCTGTTTGCAAAGTGAAACTTCAGATTAAGGAGCGGCACTGAAATTATTTAATACAAGAGAATTAGTAGCCAGACATGATTTCATATTAATTAATTTTTTGAGAAGAGTGTGCTATCAAAATCTTAACAAAAATGAATAAACTTCTTTAATGAAACAGGACATAAAATTCCAGTGTGGATGTGTTTTAAAATATAATTAGTTTCAGTCATTTGCTTGGAAATCAAAAGGTCCTTTTTTTTTTTTTTTTTAAGTTTTCATCTTTAATGAAATGACGTTGGAAATAACATATATTTCCACGACACCAGTACTGCAGTCTTTGGAGTCACAGCAAGATATGTAGAATTACATCTGTAATTACTATGAATGCCAACATTTCAGGCAGTAATTTCTGTTACGTGGCAAACAAGAACAAGAACGCAATGAAAAATAGGTAGGCCAGGCTTCTATATCCTATGATATGCTGCAAAAATTCAAACTCCTGGTCTTGAGTTCTTATCTCTGGCTAATGAATAACTATGTCTCCCTTTAATTTTTAAATCAAAACAATTTTATAAGTGTTGAAGAAATTATTAATTAGATTTAGTAAGTAGAACAACACTGTGAAATCTACTATGTTGTCTAGCCTTTAAAGACAACGCTTTGCAGTAACGGGCAGAGAGCTGGATAGACTGAGGATGGCCCTTCGTATTCATGCCATGAAGGTGAGATTACAGTGTAAACCTGTGCCCTCTGTATGGCAAGTAGGGCAATATAGCACATCGTGGTTTACCAGAGCAGAGGTTGATGGCGATGCCTCCTCAGATCCAGTGTGTTAAGAAACTGTAAAGTGCAATGAATTAGGAAAGATCATGGCAGACAATCTTAATAGATTAGGATCTCCCTGGGAACATAGTCTTTAGAGTTCCTCATTCCTTGATGAGTTTAACCTTCTCCCTGGTCCGTTTTTAATTACTATAAACAAAATAATAGAATCTGAGTACCTTTAGAAAGATGTTTATTTAGCTCACAATTCAATAGGTTCAAAGCCCTCTATCTGCTGATGGCCCTCTGGTTCAGAGAGCACAGATGTGACACAAAGTATCTCATGATGAGACTCTTTTGGAGAGTCTCTGTTCTTAAAAAAACCCTCCTATCATTAAATCACACGGTTCCACCCTGACAAACTCATCTAAATGTGAGGTGACACCCAAAGCCCTCAACTCTGTGCCTGGATTAAGTTTCTGTTTTCTTCACACTTCAAAATGTCGATGAAATTTCAACACATGAACCCACTAGGGACACACAAACCAGAGCAAGGTCCAAGAGCTGTGTCAGGCCATCTCAGGGGACACTGGAGGAGAAATCCCATCCTGCCGCTCTGAGCAGGAGAGGAAAGAGCATGCTGAAACAGGGCAAAGCATTCTGTTGAGCTTGGAACGTTCTGCCCACAGGAGACACTGCTTCAGAAGAACCTGAATGACTGAGGAGTCCCCACAGCTTAAGCAACTGAGACAGGGGAAGATTCCAAACCACCCTGCTCCATTCTCAGCACGGAGAAGATGACAGGGACAAAAGCTGCACACAGCAATGAGATCTAATCACGGGCCACAGAAGCTGCCTCTCACGGCTTTCTGACATTACTACAGACCTATTTGCCACAGTTCCTTTCACGGGGTACAGATCTTCCTTTCCAGATGATTATAAGGAAACACAAGCAAAAACCTGAACCACAGGCATGTCAGGAATGTGGGAATTGTCAGGCCAGGCATTAAAGGAAAAAAGGGAGAAAGGAAGGAGGGAAGGAAGACAGACAGAAAGAAAAGAACTGTAGTGGAAATGCTGACACCACACAAGGAAAATGAGTGTTACAAACAGAGCTGGAAATTCCAAGAAGGTTGGAAGGGGATGCCAGGGATCACTGGCCTTGAGAACTCCTTGGGGAAGAGAGCCCTATATTGGCTCCTCAGGAGACAGGGCACACCGGAGTTTGTGCTGTGGAGTTTGTGTATATGACAACTGCAGTTCCCAAAGATTGAGGAGAGAAAAATGACAAAGAAAGTCAGAACACAATATCCAGCAAATTTGCCATCAGCCATGAAATGCATAATGGGCCAGATTGGAGATAAAAAATGAACCTATCTGGTCTTATTTAGTAAAATGTTAACAGGAACCTCCCACCCTCACCCTGAATATCTAACAACATGGGCTAAGACACTGCTAACCCAATGTCTCTGTGTGCTCTAAATATGGTCAGTATGACAGTCATGTGACAAAGCAGCATAGCTCCAGAAATACAGAATTATGTAAGGAGACTGAGGTTGCAGGTAAAAAGCAAAGATACCTTTAAAAAACCACTGTGTTCTCCTCTCCTTCAACCACTTATGTGCAACAATTTGTGCAAGAGATGCTTAGAACAAGCATATTTGTGGAATGAAGAAATGGTCACAAGCACTTGAGTGCATTCACCTCCATGTCAGCGCCTTCTGTTGTTTTCCTGACAGCTCTGACTGGATGAATGGTGGCTCCCATTTTCAGATACTCTGAAAGCTTTTGACAATGTTAAGTTTGTTCTATGTGCTGTTAAAACTCATCCAATTGCTTTCAGAAGTCAGTATATGCAGTCTGAAAACAACAATACTAACAGATCTTTTATTTCTGATATCACCAATAAATAAAATATCTGACGTTTCTTACTGAGTTACACTGGTACATGTTATGTAAAAGAGAAGGAGCTTAGAGAGATGGTAATGCAGAATTGCTAGCTGTGGGCATCTCTGAGAGCGAAAACTATTTTCATTATCGACTTTCTCACAAATCCATTCAATTCTCTCTACTTACTTTCCTAAGAATCACAAATATTCAATCCAAGTGTTGTTCTTCTATATGGCTTACAGTGCCATGACAGATGTGTATTCTAATATATACATACACAGTGTATCTGTGTACATGCAACATATGTGTCTCCTGGCAGTTCCTGATGCACATTTGTCACAAACGAAGAACAGCAAAATATAACACCCAACACATGCCACTCTGTCATATGGGTTTTAAATTTTTGAGAATTTCATATATGTGTATTGTATTTACATTATTTCTACCCCTCTCTTTTCCTCTCCTATTTCTCCTGTATCCCCATACTCCTTTTCACATTCATGACCTCTTGTTTAATTATTACAACTACACATGCATATGTATGTATGTCTGATATACATATATACCCATACATACAACCTACTAAATCCCTTTGGTATTGATCATATGTAGATGTTTTAGGACGATCATTTGGAACCAGATAACCTATCAGCAATCTTGTCCCTGAAGAAAACCGATTCTCCTTCTCTCAGCAGCAATTGATTGCTTATAGCTTTTCACTGAGGGGTATGACCTGGTGAAACATTCCTCGTCTCTTTAGCATGTCCATTTTCCCTGAGTCTTGGGAGTAATGGTGGAAAGTGGGTAGAAAGATTGTAAGAACCAAAGGACCAGCTGCTAGATAGTGTCTTCTAGATATGTCAGGGAAGCTGTACCCACGAAATCTCAAGTTAGGGTTGCTACCTCAAGTCTGGTGCCAGGGCCCTGGATAGAGAGCTAGCCTGAGATGATCACCAGTCAGACACAAGAGAGGTAGGGGCAGGCTCTCAGGATTGGAAGCAAGCCGGACACGAGAAGAACCCCACCTGGAGCTGCAAGGAGCCCCAGGAGGGAGTGATCTTGAGACAGAAGACCATCAAAAGGGGCCAGTAGAGTGGGTTAGACAGGGAGCAAGGCCAAGATGACAACCAGACTGGCACCATGGCTGGGCCAGAGAGCTCGCTTGAGATGACCATGCAAGCCTGGGGAGCAGAGATGACCCTGCCTGGTGCCACAATGCCCAAGCAAGGCATAACATTCCTGAGACCACTCCTGAGATGAGCCCAGACACTCAGAGACCCCTGGGTGCTACAATGAGGAGCAAGTAAGTAGTGGAGAAATGGAAGAGAAAGAGAAACAGAAGGATGTATACATAATGAAGAGAGGCAGAACTGGAGACTCAAGGGTAGTGAGGACACAGCCTAATGTGAGTAGCCAGTCATGCCACCTGGGACCATGGTGGGGTTCTGGCCTGTGTTGGGAACCACTTTTGGGTTCATGGTCCTGCAACAGCAGGGGGTTGCTACCACCAAACATCAGGCAGATGTTCCTGGTCTGATCTGTACCCAGAAGCGTGTTGATGTCCAAGGGCTGTGCAGACTAGCACTACTCCTCACCTGGGCATCATGGGAAAGCTGGGCCTGTCTTACCGTAACCTGTGGGAGGAGACCTGGCACTGGGGTCATGAGATCCGTAGAGCCGGCCTTGCACCTGATCTGTGTAGCACAGTAGAGCTGACCCTGATGGTAGGAGTAGGGGTGAACTGGCCCTGAGGGGGTGACCAGGAGAAAGCTGGTCTCACAACTTGTCTGGCATGCAGCAGTGTGGGCAAGGGGTGGAGTGCCCTCTCCTATCCTCAAACCTTTCCACCTATGGCAGGAGGGAGAGCTGCCTCTGTCCTCCCCTGTTGAAGCACTCTGGAAACTAGGCCCTGTACTTCATTCAACTGGGCAGCAAGGTAAAGCTGGACTTAGTTGTAGTGGGTTGTAAGTGAGCTGGCTCAGGGGGTATGAAAACCGACAGTAAGACTAGCTTAGATACAGCCCAGGCCTGGATACAACGCTTTGAATGGACCCACCCCAACATCTACCCCATGGATGAACTGGAAAGCATGAAGGGGCCGTTTCTACAGATCCAAAACTACAGGATCTCCATGACGCAAGGCAACAACAGGATATCTAAGAACAGTCCTAGTAAGGTTATTGTATTGATAGAGTAGAAGCCAGAGGCCTCATATCAGACCAACGAGTCAATAATATTTGCAATCAAAGAAGTGTAGAGAAAAGTGTATACACTATGGGACACTATGGGACACACTGTGACACACTCCAGCCTCCACAAGAAGATATTTTTCCTTGTTGTGGGGTTGTTTGCAAGTTGAGTACAAAGGGAGGGGGAATGAGTAGGATTGGGGTCCGTGAAGATTTCTCCCCATAGAACTCCTTCCAGCCTTTGCTTTTTCTAATGTGAAATCTTCCATTAAAAAAAAAATAGATTTACAAACCCGGAACTACTTCTCTGAGTCTGGTGTCTGTCAATTCACAGAAAGCATGCATGAGAACCGCACTGTCAAAACAGGCATCAAAAGGTGAAAAGGAACACGTGACATATTCCTTCAATGGGAAAGCAAGAATTTAATTTATCCTGCAAATGACTGTGTGACCTTAAATGTTCCCAACACGAGTATTTCACTGATGGTTTTCAGACCATACTTTTCAACTGTACTGAAATGGCATACTTTTCTAAAGTCTTTCCTCTTTTCCTCTTTGTTGATTTTGATAGTAATTGCATAATTTCATATTTATATTTGGTTACATTTTTTTCCAGCCATGTGGGAAAAACTATACTTTTTAGCTATTTCTTTTTCAACTCTCTAAAACTGGGTATTTGATTGAACTGTATTTAGGCTGCCTTATAAATCTCATTTACTGACAAAACATTTTGATTGGAACTAGTGGTAATTCAAGTCACATACATTAAATACTAAGTAGTGATTTCAAAGCACCTGAGCTCAGAGGTTGAATTGCCTGATTACACATATTTTAAGTTCTTATACTCTGTATCTATATGCTCATCTTCGGGTCTCTTCACTCTGATTTGTCGTAGAAACAACCCAGGCAAACTTCACTGCAATGCAAATAATAGGTCCAAGCTACCGAACTAACTTAGGTGAAGGGGAAAAGTTTCCATGACAGCATTTAGCGGTAAACCATATTTTGTTTTATTTTTTTTTTTATTTATTTATTTTTTTTTTTTTGGTTTTTCGAGACAGGGTTTCTCTGTGTAGCCCAGCTGTCCTGGAACTGGCTGGCCTCGAACTCAGAGATCCGCCTGTCTCTGCCTCCCAAGTGCTGGGATTAAAGGCGTGCGCCACCACGCCCGGCCATATTTTGTTTTAATGTGAACTGTTTTATATATTCTTCATCAGTAACTTTTCTCAATTATGAAAATAAATTATGAGAAAATGAGTTTCATCATCTTTGTATTTCAACAGGGAACACGAAAGCCTATAAAATATATAGATATGGGTGGCTGGATGAGTACAGGAAGCCACATGGCAGAGGATTTGACCCCACACTGACATGTCATCCAATACCCAGAAGGCACAGACAGCAAAGTCTACGTATCTACACCTCTCAAAAATCAAACAACTAATGACTTCAGAGAGTTCAGGAAAGAAAACAATACAAGAAGGCCCAGGAGGAAGCAGGAAGCTGGAATGAAGAACCGTATAGGTAAGAACAGGTACTTGAAGAAGTCACCCATGACAAAGTATTGCACAGGCAGTACTAACGCACAAGGACACGCTGCACCTGTGAGGGCAAACCTGTGCTCCAGGGCTGTGCTCAAGCAAGGCTTTGGCTATTGTTTTCCGGCATACACGTGGGCCACAGGATGACAGATGGCCATGCGTGGCTGCTTAGCCATGGTCAAGTTTTCTGTTTTATCATGATAATAATAAAACACTAATAAATTAGGCTTTTGTGCTAGCCTGTGTCATGAGATTCGGGGAGTCAGTTATCATCCTGGGAAAACTTTACTCAATGGATAAAAGACTTTCATCGGTGTCATTGTTCCCGTTTTCTTCCATTGGAAGGCAGTTTGATAACTGAAAATAAAGCAGTCAATTTCAGAAGACAGGAAGAGCTTAAGATTAAGACAAACCCACATGTTACAGAAACCAGACCGAAGGATGGTTTCACAACACTGCTAAAATCCGACTTCATTAAACCTACTGCTAACTACTTTTAGATTCACGTGAATTTTTTGATGTGTACTTTCAAATGCATTGTCACCAACACATTCCTTAAATATGTATACTATAATTATACAATTCTCTCTTATTGTTGGCTCTTTAAGTTGTTTCCTATTTCCCCAAACACACATACAAGTATGATGCACTGAATGACTCTGGACATAAAACTTTGCCTGGATTTAGGATAAAGTTTCTGTAAACTTGTTCTCAGTAGTAAACATTAATGAAATGATACAGCCATTTTTTTAATCTCTTAAATAAGTAGTATCAAGCTGATTTCAAGTACGTGTATGTTTATTAATCTCTAGGCAGCCATGCCTGTGGACTCTTCTGATATATGCCTTCTAGGACAGAATATCGCCCCTTCAGTCTTGTTGGTAGAACCTTAATTTATGTCCTGATTAGCTTAAATGAACCATGAATGCCAGGGTTATTTCCCTTGATCCTTCTGTTTATAGAAGATAAACTTTAGAAGTGCCTAGAAAATTCAATAGATAACTTTGCTCATGTCAGCCACTTGTGCAAAACATTCCTATGAACAGTACACAGAGGAGCCCACTCAAACCAATTCCAAACGCGGACAACACACCGCTGTGAGGCTTTCTCTCTCTAAGAGAACTGGAGTGCAAAGTCCCTTGGAAATCATTTTACAATATTATAGTGATCCTTAATTGGGACTGTGAAATGAGTAAAATCATGTTTAAATCAGAATACAGCAAAATTGTACAGCAAAAATGAATGAGCGTAAAGCATGTACTTACAAGTCAAACACCAAGTAATGGAAGCCCTCTTCCGATATACTGTCATGAAGTCTCACTGGAGGGAAGAAGAGAGAAGGACGTTTGCATTGTTTTATTCAACCACCTGTAGAAAATCAGTTCTAGGATGGACACTGGTTCTTCTATCAAACTTGTGATGTTTCAGTATTATTTACAGAAGGGCATGGGTGGAGGGAACAAGCCAAGGTCTGGGCTCTGGTTCTGATAATTATTAACTATCTGAGCTTAAAAAAATTATTTAAGTTGTGATGAGATTAGTATGTGTATTAAAATGCTGGAAAATAGAAGAAAATGCTTCCACATATTACCAGGTAGACGCTATAGAAATGTTACTACTGGTGATGATAATATACATCCAAAGTTTCAAAGCTCACACAATTCTCATACTTCCCTGTCATCCCTGTTGACCAGTGGTTCCCAACCTTCCTAATGCTGAGACACTTTTATATAGCTTCTCATGTTAGGATTATCTGCAACCATAAAATGATTGTTGTTACTACTTCATAACTGTAATTTTGCTACTCTTATGCATCCTAATTTAAATGCCTGTGCTTTCCAGTGGTTGTAGGCAACCCCTGTGAAAGGATCACGCAACCCCCAAGGAGGTCACAACCCACAGGTTGAGAACTGCTGCTCTTGATGCTTCCCTAGTCCTCGTCTTCATAAACCAGTGCGCTGATCACCACAACAGGGACAGCAAGCCAAGCAAGAGTCTAGAAAAAGGTCTCCCTGCCCTGATCTTCCATTTGTCTTTGAGTTCCAACATAGCACTGTCTAGTCAGCCTGCCTTCTTTACTTAAGTCACCAAAAGCAGCTAAAAGTGTCTTCTAGAATTTGCTGGTAAAATAATAAACCAGTACCTTCGACCTATGCCAATTTCCCAGTGGAATGGACTTGGAGGTGACACTAGCAGAAACTCATATATGAACCATATGGATTGAAAACACTATACACCAAGCCACACATGTAAACTTACTTTTTTACCAATCTACTGTTTAGCTCCTCAAGATTCTCTCTCTCTCAGCCACTCATATCTCACTGGTGATAATTCCTCCAGTTTAACTTTTATCGAGGGCAAGAGGTGACAGAAAACAACCAACTTGAAGGACACACTGCTTTTACCAAAGTCATGAGAGAAGATAAGGTTCTACTGTAGCATGCTGGTTGGTTTTTGTCAACTTGAGACACAAACCTAGACATATCTGGAGAGAGAATCGTAATTGAGGAAGGGTCTCCATAAGACTGGCCTGTAGGAAAGTTTGTAGGGGGTGGCAGCCCTAGGCAGTTGGCCCTGGATGCTCTAAGAAAGCATACCGAGGAAGCCATTAGGAGCAAACCAGTAAGCAGCACTCCTCCACAGTTCTGCTTCAGGGCCTGCCTCCAGGATCCTGCAGGAAGTTCCTGTCCTTACCTCAGTGATGGAATGTGTGACATGAGAGTGAAAGTCATAATAAATCCTTTGATCTCCTGGTTGCTTTTGGTTATGCTGTAAACATCACAGCAATAGAAACCCTAAGTAAGACACAGGCCTCTTTGATGATGGTTGCCCCATGGAAAAGGTATGCCCAGAAGAATATTTAAGTGGGCTCGAACTACAACCATGGAGAGAGACCAGTCTACACTATGGATGCAACTCCACAGTCTACAATGGCCACTCTCCATAATACCGCTCCATCCACCACTGCGGCTTTCTAAGTCACTCTCTAGAAATCCTTTGGAGTTCGAGAAAGAGGGACTTTTGCTCACCCTTGAATTACAGATGGTTATTTGTAAAAATGTGGATTTCCTGAGTCATTAGTGTGATGACAAGGACTAAACAGGAGGCAACAGGACATGGCCCAGGAACTCAGTCTCAGATCTTGATACATTCCCTCTGTAGTCATGAAAAGGTAACAGACTCTGGGGACAGGGGGGGGGGGGGGGGCGGGGTCTCCCAATCTCTGCAGTTTGTCATCACACCTGAAACCTGAGATGCAGCTAAATCAACCCCCTTTCCATCCTTCTGACTATAGAACCTCCTTCTCACCAACATTCTAAAGAAGAAACCATAGTCCTTCAATCCCCGCATCTCACTCAGGAACTGTGTGCCGGGTACACTAAAGTCATATCAAGATTTGGGAGAAAAACTGTCCCCAAAGTTCAGTTTAATTATATGTCAAAATTAAAATACTAGAAATGAAAGTGATTGTCTAACAATTTTAATTGTGTGGAGTATTATTCAATTTGCCAATATCAAGAATGCTTGGCTCTCTCGTTTATATGCCCCCTGCAGAAGAAAATGAAGAGGCCAATCCGATGGTACATCCTTCTGCTCATGTCATGGACAATGACAGAAGACAGAATGTGGCTGCTAACTGTGTTTTCTTAAATGATCAGGTACCAGAGATACCTACATAGTTGGTGTTTAAATCAATTATCTTAATATATGGTTACTTAAAAATTTTATTAATTTGGAAAATTCAAATACATTTCCATGATTCACAACTTGTCCATGAGTAGACCACCACTACTTACTCCTATTGTTTTGGGAAAAATCTTCAAGGGGAGGCGAGATCTTCAGTGTTCAGATGATAGAGTTGAAAATTATTTCAGGTGCAATTCAAGGAACAGTTCTAGTTTCTGATCACATTAGGAAAAATACTTTCATAGTACGATCCACTACTATTTTAATGGTGATCTAAACATTGTAAATAATCCTTACTGGAAAGTGATTGGGTCACACAAGTAGCTCAAAGCCTCATTGTGAAATCTATGATAACAATGCATTTAGCCAACAACCATGTGGTGGTGGGCAAAGACAAGCCATTTGTCCAGATTCAGTGCTTCTCACCACACATGTCCAGAGCACCCAGCCATTTGCTGTTTGGGGCTTAAAGCTGATAAGTGACCTTACTTACTTGGCAGACAAATCACCATTGTCTTTTCCTGGGATTAACTTGTGCATATAGCCCTTCTTCCTTTCTTCATGCCCTGCCTAATCTCTTCGGTTCTGCTTCTCTTTTTTCTGTTAATTAATTAATTTATTTATTCATTCACTTTGTATCCTGATTGCAGGACCCCTTCCAGTACTCCCCTCACACAGCCCCTTCCTCCCACCTTTCTCCTTCACCTCTGAGATGGGGGAGGTTCCCCATCACTGGGTACCAACCACTCTGACACCTCAAGTCAGTGCAAGACTAGGCAGATCCTCTCCTACTGAGGCCAGACAAGGCTGCCCATTTTGTTTTAAAAATAAGAAACTAGAAAGACAGAATTACATGGGTTCACTGCAATCTTTCCTTCTAAAGAGAACTATAGGACTATCTTCATGTTCCCGTATACACCCTCATGAGAATGGGTCAGCTTTTAACTCTTTGGCTTCTGTCAGAATTGATCTACCTCCACAGTTGGCAGAATGGTTTCAAAGTCAGAAATAAATTGATCCCCAAGCTTTGAGTGACAGCTGAGAGTACTCCTCATCTTCCATAACAGATTCTCCAGGACTGAAAAATGTGTTTACCCTTATAAAATGTTACATTAATTATTCCCTATAAATAACAGATAATTCCTTTTCAGACTGAAGGAACGATATGGCATTCTGTTCACACAGCTGTTAGCCGGAGCCTGACTGCAAGGCAGGCCCACAAAGCAGGATGGCTGCTGTGTGCTGAACCAGATTGTGCCCTGTTCTTACCTCAGCTGCTCGGCAACTGCCATACGCTCACATAGGGATGCACACAATTATGATAATTGCATGTTTTTAAGAGGGAATTTTTACAGATAATGACAAAAGCATGTGAGAAAACAGGTTAAAATATATCTTGGTAGTCACTGCTCCTTGACATTTTAATATAACTTGATGTTACTCAAAAGTAACAAGTATAAGAATAAAGAGATGACTTTTCATAAATCAGAACAATGTTACAATTAGTGGGATTAAAATGTAAAGTTCTGTAACTTTAAGTATGAGACTTGAAGAAAATGTTACTGAAGCTAACATACTTTTCATGGCCTAATTTTCCTCCTTGATCTCCTGCATGAATTTGATGATTTATATTCAGAGCACGGTTACTATTTTCTTTTCCTGCCTATGTTACTGTATAATTTCAATACAATTCCAGCTGATTAACAGAAGGTGACATATCAGATCATGGTCTTGTATGATGTGAGAAAAAAATGAAATTTTTAATTTTATTAATATTTTCTACCTATTTTAACATTTGTTTTGTTTAAGAGATAAAAGAGAAAATACAATTTTAATGCTTATATCAGGCACAATTCAAAAAATTGTTGTAAGTTATTTTATTTACTACATACAAGACTCATGATTGTAAATGTCATGGACTTTTATAGTGAATGTGCATAGTATTAGAGACCTTAAGGAAATAACTATTTATGGTTAGCACATGGCCAAGCTAGGCCCAAAGAGCATACTGTGCAGACTCCCTCAAACACACACAGATATTATAAAAGAATGAGAAATGACAAGTATAGGGGGAGGACTGAGCCTGTGTGTCTGTGTGTCTGTGTGTATGTCTGTCTCTATGCATATTGCTTTCATACATGTTTGTATGCGTTAGTTTGTATGCTTGTATTTGTATATATGTGGGGCATGTGTATGCATGCATTCTTGTATACATGTGTGTATGCGTGTGTATTTATATCTTGTGTATAGTGTGTGTTGGTGCAGATATGCGCGTTTTGTGTGTATCAGCAAATTCCTCACTGTCTTGCAACACATTAATAGTGTGAGATACTCTTGAAAGGAACAGAATGGGACAACACCTAGGAACAGAAAAGCAGTGCTCAGTGAAGAACAATTTCCACAAAAGGAGACAGCCACTGTGCGCTTCAGTTTTAAATACGGTTACAGGACGTTTGAAGACTTAGAAAGCACGTGACACACAGGGAGAGAGAAACCATATTTGCCTTTTGTATATCATTTGATAATCCTTTAAAAGGTGTTACGTTTATACTTCAGAATAGGAACATAACAATGTTCAGTGACTCAGCTATGTTTTCTGATAGAAAGGAAGTGGAAAGAGGGAGAACGACGCTCCAGCGCTAAGGCGTGCCACGGTTACCTGGTAGACCCATCATACTGAGGACCCACGTTCAGTAGTTTTGTCAACAAAAGTGGACAGTACTATGGCATGGAGCTCAACAGCATAGAGCACACTGGGCATGTGCAACACTCTGGGTTACATCTCCCCCAAATCCACCAAAGTAAGTTACAGCATTACTTATGGAGACATATTTTCCTTAGTAAACCCTTGACAGAATATGAAATCCCCATTCCCGCTTAAGTACGACTTCCTTATGCCTTCATTTCTTACTTCCTGTCCTATGAAATCAAAGTGGTTAATCATGATGATTTTGTGAAATTACTTATACAACTCCAGTGCGATTTATAATGGATATATAACTTAATATTATTATTATAATTCTCACACACAACTCAAATTCAGGAACTCCTCCTCCTCCCCCATTATATTTCATTATGGAGCTGAGCAGTTACTCATACTGGTAGACTGCAATGAATTCCTCAGTATTCAGTGTCCTTCGGAGTACACCCCTCTGAGCTGGTAGTTAGCTCTAAATGATTAGCATGCACAAAGGGAGCAGAGCCTTCATAAGCTCTCTATATGGCAGCTGACCTCTGGAAAACCACCCGCTGTGCTAAAAGAAAGGTGTGGTGAGACTATGGAAAGACTAGAGGCCAAGTGGAGAGATACCCTAGAGAAAGAGAGGTCACCCTGACATTCCATCCCTAGCAGAGCTCAGAGCTAAATGTAACCGCTTGAGTGAGCTCACCTCCAACTGAGCAGAAAAGCCATCTGATGGAGCAGTCGGCTCACAACCATGGCAAATAACTAGCGGATATGATTTCCTACCACTGAGTCTGGGATGCAGATGGCCAGGCAACAACAGACAAATGTATCAGAAAGGGTTAATCTGAACGGCGTGACTGTCCTCAAATGGTTCTTTTTCCACATCGCAAGCAATTTCTAGTGAAAAATATTAAGCTTGGCCTAGAAAACCGGCATGAACTAGTGTGACTCTCTGAAGCTAAGCATGGCAGGGTGACATGCTGCCAATGTTACCACAATACTAATAAAATATTTCACAGCGAACAGATTGTATTGCATTCTCATAAGCAATGTTTGTCAGCTCTGAGTCACAGTTCTGATTATAAATGAGGAAGATTTTACGTTTCCAGCTTTGTTGTGGTTGCAAGGATGGAGAGAGTTGGATTCCGTTCACATCCTGGGATGTAAAAATGGCAGCTTGTAAGTCCGAGCCTCCTTATATTCTCCTCAGTGGTTAATTATAATTCACAGCTAGAGCCAGTCCCAGCCAACTTAGGTCATGCAACATGCCAAGCCTTCCCCACAGGAGAGGTGCCAACACTGGACTCATTTGTGAATTGTTAAAACTGTGCTAGTAGGAGAACATTTTTAACAGTCAAATGGCAGCACGCTGGAGAAAACGGCAGCTCAGTCATTCCTACCGGGTCTTCTAACAAAGCTGTTCATTTTGGAGAGATTTTCAAACAGAAAACAGGAATACTGAATGACAAATTCAAAGTCTAACATTTGTCCAAAAAAACAAAAAAACAAAAACCCTGAAGGTATATCTGCAAATGTATCTTGTTTTATTTAATCTCCATCTTTCTACAATACAGGCAATACAAATTAGCAAACTGTGATCACTTTTTAAGATGTTTTAAGTAAAATACATTTGAAAATATACGAGATCTAGTTCTTTGACATATGGGTCCAGGGTCATGGCTTATTTTATTTCCAGTTTGTAAAATATAGCTAGATGTAGTTGTACACACACAAACACACAGATACACATGCATACACACACACACACACACACACACACGTACAGATTGTCACTATTTTCTTGCACCGTGTAGTTACACACACAGAGACACACAGACACACAGATGCATACACACACACGCTCACGCACATACACACGTACAGATTGTCACTATTTTCTTGCACCGTGTAGTTACACACACAGAGACACACAGATGCATACACACACACACACACAGATTGTCACTATTTTCTTGCACCGTGTAGTTACACACACAGAGACACACAGATGCATACACACACACACACATACAGATTGTCACTATTTTCTTGCACTAGGGTTTAAGGCATGAGCAGCTGTACATTGACTTCTTTGACTTCTCTTACCATTGCATTTATAATTTGGGAGTCCGACTACCATGGTGAAGGTTACACATAAAATCCATTGTCTGTGCTAAATTTAGTATTTGAACATATAAATTTCTTTTTTTCTTCAACCTAAAATTTTTTTCTTTATTTATTCTTTTATTTATATTTAAGACAAAGCCTAATTATGTACATCAGGCTAGCCTAAAACTCACTATGAGGCTCTTTCTATCTCATTGTCCAAACGCCTGAGATCCTCGATACGCACCCTTACTGACAGAAGGAGAGCATCCATTCTTCTAAAGTTACAAAAGGGATCTGAATTTTGGCAAAATATCTATCATATGCTATTAAAATGCCAATAAATATTACTCAAGCATTAAAATTATTTCTACATCCAAAAGTTATTTAGTAAAATTTCAAATATTTTTCTTTTAGTCACAGGAAAAAAAACCTATACTTCCAACTTAATATTAACAATATTTATATTTAAAAGCAGTTCAGTATCTTTAGAACAAAGACTACAAATTAATTGAGCACATTTTGACGTAATCTATTCAATTATTCCATATACACTTGGTGAGAAATTCAATCCACATTAATTTACCAACTTTTCTAGAAGTATATAAAAAGGATGGAGGAGCTTATTGAGCTTAAAATGAGACCTGTAGGTGCCCTGTTGAGGGCCTTGTACTCAGAGAGAAGCACTAAGAGAAGCAGAAATGCTAACAACACAGGGTGTCTCCTCAATGGAGGAATGATAAAATCAAATATCTGCATTCCATCCAGAAAGCAGAGAGAGGATTTTGTTAAGGACCAGGTGATCTTTTTGCTATCTGTGGAAGCAGACCTCACCCACCTTTTGCTATAGAGGCAGACCTCACCCAGATATCCCAGAATAGTTACCCCAGACTCTTCCCTTCCTAGAGCTTCGGGGAGAGGTCACATGTACTTTATGGACTGCTAACCTCTATGCTACAGGTCAATGGCCACACTGGATTCTGGGACTTCGGCTATAGATCCCACCCTCGTGGTCACATGTACTTTGTAAAGGAGTGTCTATGTAGTCACATCTTAAGCTTTATTGTGCACCTGGAACTAGACTGATTGTTGCCTGGAAACCTTTCCCCAAATTGTATCTGTTTTAAATATGTTGACAATGAACCCCCTGGCATTACTCTCCAGACGTCTGAACCAGGTGGACCAGTCAATCTGCACTGAATTATTTTTAGGCATTTTTTTTATTAGATATTTTCTTCATTTACATTTCAAGTGCTATCCCTAAAGGGCCCTATATCCTCCCCCACCCTGCTCCCCTACCCATCCACTCCCACTTCTTGGCCCTGCCATACCCCTGTACAGGTGGAACAACAATATGAACTAACCAGTACCCCCAGAGCTCGTGTCTCTAGCTGCATATGTATCAGAAGATGGCCTAGTCGGCCATCACTGGGAAGAGAGGCCCCTTGGTGTTGCAAACTTTATATGCACTGAATTCTTATCTCTTTGTGTGGTTTGATTCCTTGCCGTGAAAACTGCAGGGAGCCCCCCCAGTCTAAAATCAACTTTACTGAATATGTTCTTTTTTATTTACAATTTCTTACCTTATTCTTGATTCAAAGTCAACAGTCAAGTTAGACTAGCAATTGCAAGGATACATTAATAGCCTTCAGGGCCAACTAGAAGAAACAGTGATGTCTTCTCATAGCTTAGAGACAAACCAGCTTAGTTAGTCACTTGGACTTCTAGGTGGTCAAAAGGTCTGTCACTAGGGAGAATTTCAACTCCAGAAAAGGGTAGGAAGTAGAGAGAATAGAGAGAGGTCATCAGTGGCTATCTACTACATGATTATCAAGACAAACACACACACACACACACATATATATGCCATATATACCACATGTATGGCACATATATCATATGTATGTGTGTACACATACATACACACACACACACATAAAAATTTGCATTATGATAATGATAAAGGATAGTCCCCAATAAAGAATAGAAAGAAAGAGAGAGAGAGAGAAAAAGAAAGAAAGAAAGAAAGAAAGAAAGAAAGAAAGAAAGAAAGAAAGAAAGAAAGAAAGAAAGAAAGAGAGAGAGAAAGAAAGGCAGCTAGCTGTGCTCCAGAGACATCTCGGTTATGAAACACTTGTCTTACATGTATTAGGCTCTTAGTATGGCCAGAAACACAAACAGTTACTATCAATAAATAGCAGAATACAACCCTTCAAGTGTGAAGAATTTCTCTTCTGGACATCCCAACAGTATAAAAATATATGTCACTTCATTTGGGAGATGTTTTTAGTGAATAACTAGAGATAAAGCTTATCTTTAGTAAAGGGATCTTGCCTGAACCTTCAGCACACTAACTGAGCAGAGGAGTCACATTTCTGACAACCATCGCAGTGAGCGGAGAATGGAGAACTCATTAGCTCAGCCTTTCCCCGCAACTGACACTCGCAACTGAAATTCCTTGGCAATTCTCCAGGCCAAATCTTCTCATCTGTCAAATATTCTTTTCTGAAGTTCATTCTTCATAGAAAGTAGTGTCCGGACTTGGTTTTCTCTATGATCCAGAAATATGTGGATTCAAAAATCTTCTAAAATAATAGGTGCAAAGTAAATCTGTACCAAGTAACCATGGTATACTAAATTATAATACATTTTTACTATGCCAACATTTTTCTCTCTACAAATATTTTCACATCAGCAAGTCTTGTAGGGTTGGTAGGTCTGTGCTTGTCCTGTAACCAAACCAGGAGCTGGATCTCCAGAAACCACAAAAGAGAAATGTTTGGAGCAGTGTGGCATATGGTGGTAATGCCAGTGTTGAAGAGTCAGAAAAACTGAGGTTAGTGGTTGCCGGGCACGTCCGTCTGGTGAGGTCAATCACAGACCCTGTCCTAAAGGACATGAATGACTTTTCTAAAGATGACACCTAGCCGGGCAGTGGTGGTGCACGCCTTTAATCCCAGTACTCAGGAGGCAGAGGCAGGCGGATTTCTGAGTTCGAGGCCAGCCTGGTCTACAAAAGTGAGTTCCAGGACAGCCAGGGCTATACAGAGAAACTCTGTCTCGAAAAACAAAAAAAAAAAAAAAAAAAAAAAAAACAACAAAAAAAAAAAGACATCTAAGGTTGTCCTCTAGCCACCAGATATGTGCAAAACCACACACATACATGCATACACATATAAACACACACACATACCAATGTACACATACATACGTTAAAACATTACTTTATTCTGCTGAATAATATACAAGAATGAGACATACTAAATCTATAATTGAAAAAAAAATCAATGTTATTTATATATTTATTCCTGAAAGTGATGCCAATGGTATGATACACTCTCCTGATAAATGTACCTGAACATGCTGTTCACCAGTCTGTATCTATCAGGTACATGGTGGTTAGTTCTATCTAGTCCATGCTATTTAAATAAAAAAATACATTGTACATTGTCTTAGTTAGGATATCTATTGCTGCAATGAAACACCATGGCCCAAAGCAAATTGGGGAGAAAGAGGTTTGTGTGGCTTACACTTCCATAGTGCTTGTTCATCACTGAAGTCAAAACAGGAATTCAAACAGGCACGATCCTGGAAGCAGGAACTGATGCAGAAGCCATGGAGGAGTGCTGCTTACTGGCCTACTTCACATGGCTTGCTCAGCCTGCTTTCTTACAGAACCCAGGACCAGCAGCCCTGGGATGACACCATCCTCCATTGACTGATTCCTCCCCATTGATCACTAATTGAGAAAATGCCTTACAGCTGAATCTCAGAGGCATTTTGACAACTGAGGCTCCTTCCTCTCCAATGACTCCACCTTATGTCAAGGTCTCTCTCTCTGTCTCTCTGTCTCTCTCTGTCTCTCTCTGTCTCTCTCTGTCTCTCTGTCTCTCTCTCTGTCTCTCTGTCTCTGTCTCTGTCTCTGTCTCTCTCTCTCTCTCTCTCTCTCACACACACACACACACACACACACACAAAACAGGCAGAACATACATTTACCAAGAAATTAAAGTATAATCAAGCTGGGTGTGGTGGCTCACGCCTTTAATCCCAGCACTTGGGAGGCAGAGGCAGGCGGATTTCTGAGTTCGAGGCCAGCCTGGTCTACAAAGTGAGTTCCAGGACAGCCAGGGCTATACAGAGAAACCCTGTCTCGAAAAACCAAAAAAAAAAAAAATAAATAAATAAATAAATAAATAAATAAAGTATAATCAATGTCTACCATTCCAAACATTTCCATGTTGGCTTACCTCATGGACATCTTGAACTATACAACATACAAGAATTTGTGATCTTTCTACTAAAGTCTGTTCTACTGATGGTAATTCTTTTTCCATTTTGTCAAGAAAAAAAGGTGAATCCTGTATAAGTTTTGCCTCCTCCCGATGTACCAATATCCAATATCAAAGACAATCCTTCCTAATACACAGATAATAACATTCACAAGGATATACATTCATGTAACACAACACCATCACTTTTCCCCCCTCCACTTTCGCTAGGCCAAACCCTCTGCACCTCCCATGCTGTTAGCAGCCTGCTCTTTGACATATTTGAGGAGCATCTGACATCATTTCTGGTTTTCTATACGGTCCTCTCTTTCTCTTTGTCAGGATCCTGACAACCTGTAAGTCTGATTTTTGTCTAGCAGCTCAGAATCCTCTAATGAGCCTGCTCTGCCTTTGCAGAAGAGCCCCAATCCATGGTCATGAACTAAAATGTTACAGCTCTTTATTACTGTCCCTACCCCTTCTACTGGTTCTCCTTACACTGGCATGTGTGTGCTTTCCTAGGTATCTCTGCAGAACTCCAGGCAAGCGTTTGCTTCATCTTTAAATTTCCTGCTTCCTCCTTTGGTAAAAATCCTTCTTCCTGACATATCCACAGGACTTACTGTCTCATGTCCTTCCAGCCCTCACTCAGCTTTTGAGGAGACCTGTTCTGGTCAAACTTTGCTGGAACCTTGTTTTGTTTATTCTTATGCATTTTATACATGACTTCTTACAAGTTAGGATTTCAAATATTTAATATAGGTAACAAGGACTTAGGGCCAGGAAGCAATCTTCTGATTATCTGGCCCTTTACATAAGTGTGTTGGTCCCTGAAGAGAGGACAAGAGTGATTGAAAGAGAAAGAAAACTTATGAGAGGTCACAATAAGGCATGCTTATCTCTATGGCTAATGAGGATGGAGAGACAGAAAAGAGTGAGGTTCCATCCAGCAATGGCTAGAACACTGTCTGAGAGATAAGAGAAGGCAAGCCAGCTACTATGCAATGAAACAAAGAAGAGGACTTCCAGGAGAATGGTGGGAAACTGTCAGAGTGAGAAATGTCGTGTGATGATAAAGGAGCAAATGTGCCTCAAAGCTGAAAAGGTGCAAGGATGGCTATGAAGGAGTGAGGGAGGAGGTGCTAACAGTTATTTCACAAAACCAGTGACGTATAAGATAACATCCACTCAGCTCCAGTAGAATGGAGAGGACAGTCAAGACAGCATCCACTGGTTAAGCAGTGCAGATACAGCAGCCCAGTTAAGGCAAAGGCAGAACCAGTTGCCACAATCAGAAGACATGGGCACTGAGAACTCTATAACTGTGCCTCCTTGATGGACTGAAACTTAGCCTCAATGCAACAGTACTGGGAACGGGGCCTAATGAGAGATGAGAAGGCCAGAAGGGTGGAGAGAGTGGATCCATGCCATTATTACAGGGTAATAATCATCCTTTAAAAAATGGAATTAAATGTCTCTATTCTCTTACACTGTCCCTTTGTTTTTCTGTGATGTGATATGTGGACTCCCCAACAGCTATCCATATGAACTAGAAACTTTCTGATCAGTAGACATCTCCCAGACTCCTATATTTTATCATAGCAACCCCAAATGGACTAAGTCTAAGACTATTAGTATATTTTGAATGTGAAGCACACCCTAAAGTCTCGTGTGTCTGAACACTTGGTTCCCAGCTGGAGCCACTGTTTGGGGAATCCATGGAACCCTCAGGTAGGGGGCTGCCTGATCCAGTTCAGGACAGGCTGGCCTTGCAAGTTATAACCAGCCTCTTCTGGATCCAGGCATTCTGCTTCACCTTCGCCACTGGGATGTGACAGGTGTCACAATAGAGAACAAGTCTGCACCAGCCTCTGTGACTTCTTCCTCCACAAAGGATACTATCCCCTAACCCAGCAGTTCTCAACCTTCCTAATGCTGCAGTCTTTCAATGCTACAGTTCCTCACATTGTGGTGACTCCCTTAGCATAAAATCAATCTTGTTGCTACTTCATTTCTATAATTTTGCTACTGTCATGAATAAAAATGTATAAATATCTATGTTTTCCGATTGTCTTAGGTGACCTCTGTGGAATGGTCATTCAACCCCCTAAGAGGTCACAACCCACAGGTTAAGAACCTCTGCCCTAAACTGTGGGCCAAAATAAGCCTCCTCCAGAAAGGTGCTTTTGTTAAGCTATTCTGCCATAAGAAAAGTAACCGCTATGGTTATAAAGTCAGGCTCAGTATTTGAAAATTAAAGAGCGGTTGGGGGCTGGAGTGATGGCTCAGTGGTGAAGAGCACCGACTGCTCTTCCAGAGGTCCTGAGTTCAATTCCCAGCAACCACATGGTGGTTCACAACCATCTGTAATGGGATCTGATGGCTTCTTCTGGTGTATCTGAAGAAAGCTACAGTGTACTCATATAAATAAAATAAATGATGAAAAAGAATAAAAAGAGAGAGAGGTGAGTCACTAAAACTTGGCAAATTTCTCAGTGGCAAAAAAAAACAAAAAAAAAAAAACAAAAAAAAAAACGTTGCTAAAGATTCCTTCATGGCTGGTAAATTTTAAAAAATTATTTCCTCCTTGTAGAAGATACACATTTTAAGTAAGTATATTCACTTTTAAACATCAAATCAGAGGACGATGATTTTCTGTGACTTGATTACTGTAACACCCTCGGGGGAATCCTAGGTCTCACGAATGTAATATGAATTTTAAACCTTTGTGCACATGTCCAGTATCCACAGATTCAAACTATTCACCTAATGATATCTACTCTGATTTTCCATTCACATCATGAAGATGCTATGTCTTGTTACTTCCTACATGCTCTTTCTAATCAGTTGTTGTTCTGTCTGGTTCCTATTTGCCAGAAAAGAATACCTCTTCATTTGTTCTCAATAAAACCCTCATATGACCTTATGACCTTAATTTTTTTTTTTTTTTAAAGGAGATTTGCTTTGCTTCTGGGCATGATGGCACATGCCTTTACTACCAGGACTCAAATGGAAGGGGTTACCTGAACTCAATAGAGAAACTATCCCAAGACAACAGCAACAAAAAGGACATTTACAATTTTATTTTTAAGAATATACTTTGTCAATGATTCTAAGTAAACAACGTTAGTGAAAATATTAAATATTGTAGGTCAATACTTTAGCTTTTGTAGTCTTGAGAAGATTCTTCACTCACAGCAACCGTAAGGCAGTGAGCTCAGTTGTTTAAGGAGCTGGACAAATGGCTGTAGCTTAGATTTTTAAAGAGAAGACGAAGTACAGCATCCATTAGATATCAAATTCTTGAGTGACACATTCTCTCAGTCATTCAGAAAATTTACTTGAGAATTATGTTGTGGTTTGTGTGAGGATTTCCCTCAGTCCCTAGAAAAAAAGTCTTGATAATTTTGATTCTGTGTTCTAGATTATTAGATTTGCAGCTAATTGTGTGGGGTTTTCTTTTGTTGTTGTTATTGTTGTTTTGTCTTCTAGAGCACCAATATTGCCTAGAAAATAGTCTAAAAATGTTGCAGGCTATAACTAAATGAACTAGAAAAGTCTCTTTACATGTACCTACCCAATCAAGAGCTTTGTAGCTTTTCAATGTTGTTGTAGTTGCTCCCAAATTAACCTGCCATTTAGAAAAGTTAGTAAATTGTTTAATCTGAAGGATAGCAGTAAGCAGCCACTTAGTGTCCTCAGGGATCTGCGTCAGATTCACAGCATGTAAAGTCACTGTCATTCTCTCGAAGTGCAAACTGTATTCTTCACTCACAGGCCTCACAGTTCTTCCTTGTTTCCTATTGACTTAAGGCAGGGAATTAACTCCTTAGCATGGCCCAATTATGCTACAATTCATCACCCAAACTGGGACAGTGTGAGAGGGAAAGAGAATGACTAATTTTACATCAGTAAAGCAGGACGGTCCCTGGGAGAGTGGCTAAAGTGTCACCCAGCCTTGCCTTTTTCCCTTTTGTCTTAACTCATCCACTCAAGTTCCCTCCAATATCAGGAGCCCTCTCCAGACAGGTTCTCTCTATCCTTTTGGCCTGAAGCCACACTCTACAGCTAGGTCTCTGGCCTAGCCCTCTGCCTTTTACCTCAGGTTAACCTATCTGTCCTTTAGAAGTTATTTTCCACAAACTGCTGCTTCAGGAAGTCTGCCATGACATCTGTCTTTTATAGAACTAGATACCTTGAAATACTTTTGATTCTGTGGTCATTTAACTAATATTGTCTTCCTCTCTTAACCGAATGCCTTGACAAGACCCCAGTGAATATTGCCAGACAGTTTTGTTAATAAAAAATAAAATATAAATATATGATAATATATTTTCAAAAATCTGGGGCAGAAGAAACATGATCTTAGACTGTCGTAGAAGAATGATGAATGGCTAGCTCATTCAAGAACTATTTAATTCTCTAGAGCAGTGGTTCTCAACCTTCCTAATGCTGTGACCCTTTAATACCATTCCTTATGTTGAGGTGACTCCTAACCATAAAATTATTTTCATTATGCATAATTATTTTAAAATTATATTCATAACTGTAATGTTTTCACTGTCATAGACCATAATGTTAAGTTATGATATGCAGGATATCTGATATGTGACCTCTGTCAATTATGCTCTAGAACAAGAATTTGGTTTTAGCTATAGTTTCATAACTTATCATTAATTAAGCTTTAATCAGGATTCTATAACTAAGACCTATAGCCTTAGCAACCTACTTTTGTACAACTCATGAGGATGATATTTTTTTCATATTTAGGGAATTGTAAAAATCAGGGAATAAAAGCAAATGTAAAGGATGTAGAAGATGCCCCACAGCCTAAAAGCCTAAAATATCTACCACATTTTAAAAGCCTGTATTATGGCATTTTACAATAGAAATATCAGTGATAAAGCAAATAACTCCTCAGGATTATAGCTCTATTGTGCACATGCCATGATCAGTGTAATTTTAGCAGTTCTGCTCTACCCTTCTTTCTGGTAGAGACTATAAGGATTTCTGATACTACTATACTTTTAAAAATATAGTTAAAATCCTGCTGCTTTCCTAAAATAGTAGTTAAGTAAGTCTTATGTTATATATAGGTAGTATAACTGTACCTCTCAAATATCTCTAACTAGACCTGCAGGTTCAATTGTTCTATTTGGAAACTGTATTACATTATAGGGATGTACTATGGTCCACTTAGCCAGTCTCCCATGGACAGAGATCAGAATTGTTTAATGCTAAGAATTAAACATAGTGCTCATGTTAATGGCACATGCTAATTGCACAAACTATCTATGGGCTACACCCCACTGATTTAGCTCCAGAAGGTCACCAACTCTAGAAACCTACTGTTCCAATTTGCTTTCTGTTGAGTTTATTTTGCTTATGCATCTTGATCACATTCCATCATGAAAGAAATCAGGGTAGAAACTGAAGGCAGGATCCTGGAGACAGAATTTGAAGCTGAGGCCTGGGAAGAGCACTACTCCCTGTCTTGTTCTCCATGGTTTGCCTTAGGAACTCCTGCCCAGGGGTGGCCCCATGCACAGTGAATTTGGCCTACCAACAACAATCATTGAAAATGCCCCAGACCTGTCTATAGGGAATCTGGTGGAGGCATTTTCTCAGTTGAGGGTCTTTCTTCTCAGATGACTGTACAAACTACTCAGCTACCTTCTTGAAACTCAACAGCTAGTCATTCAAGAATCCACAGGGAAGAGGTCTTAGTCCCTTGTTCCTAGGTCTACTGCCCATGTGGCCTCAATTCAGGCAAAATGAAGGAAGGAGAGTAGATAAACTTATTAAATGAACTAAAATCATTTATCCTTAGCAAGTAAACTATTTTGTAGGGAAAAAATTCTGCTGGCCTAATACATAATCAGTTTTTAAAATTCACAATATGGTTACTTGTGGTGGCACAAGCCTTTAATCTCAGAACTCAGGAGGCAGAATCTGGTAAATCTCTGTGAGTTTGAGACCAGCCTGGTTCAGAAAAAGTTCTTGGTCAGTCAAAGCTATAGAATGAAAGCTTATCTTAGAAAGAAAGAAAGAAGATGGGAAGGAAAGAAGAAAAATAGAAATTATATCAAATCCCAGCTAGTTGGTGGGTTTGTTCTGAGTTAGTTAGTATCCATTTTCTAATTTTATATTGGTATCCAATAAGTTCAAACTTCTATAGTTGTAAAGTAAATGAAAATAAATAGAAACTCAACCATAGGCTGACCTACAATTATCACATTGGCAAGCCAGAATCCCCGAGAAAACTTCTAAGTTCTTATAAACATTATTAACATCCTACTATCTACAAAAACATTGCAGCAATCCTTGCCTTATCTAGGAATCTTGTGTGTGTCCTTGACAGAAGCAAAGTCCTCTCTCCTGGCCAAGCAGGTGGAATAACAAGAAAGGGGCCAGCTGCCTGGACTGCCAGATGTCTGGTGATCAGTGGAGCAGACACAGGAGACTGCAGCAAAGTCAGCCTTATCTTCCAATTCTTTGAACATATCTTCTTTAATATGAAATCAGTAGACTAAATAATGAAGACAGTGGGCAGAAACTCAGTAAAGAGCTGTTGGCGGCTGTTATGGGGTCTGCTTAAATCCAACATAAACCCAACATAACTCAAACACCAGGTCAATGCAGGTGGCAAAAGATCATTGCAATCAAGCCTCCTCTTGATTGATCAGGGCTGCAGAACAGACTTGGGAGCTGAACTATGACCCAGAAGAAATGCTGCACAGCATATTTAAAGGATGAAACCACAAAGCAAGAGGGAGCAAGGTATAACAATTTCCAATCATATTTTGACATAAGGAGTTGAGCAAGGGAGTTTTCACCAAGAAGGTTAGGAGAAGGTTCTTGGGCTTGGGAACATAGACTTACTTAGTTTGACCCTGAGAGCAAGATGGAGAAGGTGTCCTTGAGATGTCTGGACTCACACAACTGATCCATTATAAGTTGTCTCTTATGTGTCTGGATTCAAAAAACCATTTTGTCACAATAGAAGAAGTTCAGCTATTGGGAAGTCCCCAGCTCTCCTAGGGCCTGGGACCTTGAGTTTAGTTTCTCCATATGATTAAATGGAGTCTGAAATGAAATGGTAGTACTTTGAATAAGTTTCTTTCTCTTGTTCCCAACAGCAATGGACTCATTAATTCTTATACAAACTGTATACATTGTGGGAAGCAAAGTAATGATTGAAGCTGATGTTCAAATAGGGAAAGAAGACTGACGAAAGCAAATTTAGAGATAAGAGTGGTAATTGCTCTGGTCATCAATATAACAAATGAAAAGAGAGTACTCGGAGGAGGCAGAGAGGAGTATTTAGAAAATACATCATTGGTAAGGTGAATTCAAAGAAGGAGACCAGGAGGAAATGCAGAGAACAAGCTGGGGTGTGGGGCGGCGGGGGGGTGGGGGGGGTGGCGTCTCTGAGAAAACAAGACATGAATTAGATGGAAGATACACGAGAAGGTGTGAGCCAAAACTGAGTGTGACCAGCCTAAGCAGAGAGCAAGCCCTCACCAGCAGAGTCCACAGCAGATGAGCTCGGAGGCATGCTTTTGTGGAAGGATACCCATAGGGCTTTTGTGGGGGCCATCACTAAGGGCTTGGTTTTTTCCTGGAGTAAATGGGAATTGACTATAGGGTTATGGGGAGGAGATGCTGTATTTTACCTCTTTAAAAGACAAACATGGTATGAAGATACACGGTGAAGAAACCGAGACACCTGTAAATTTCGGATGACAGTAAGTTTCAAGAAAGGTAGAAACACTGAGTGTGGTGTCCATGCATGTTGGACCTGACAAGGGGTGTGAAGTGAGGGAATTAAGAAAGACAATCACAAACAGAAGCTGCTGGGATCAGATAGTTTGGGCTCGCAGCTGGTGAAAACCCATCATTCAAGCATCCCAGTATTTTTACTATATAGAACAGACAGATGAGTTACTATACAAAGCTAGACAAAGCGGCCGAAAAATAAGAAGGCATGGCTTGGGGCCCAGAGCTGGCTCAGGGAGATACACTACACTTTGTAGAATCAGAAGTCCTCAGGCTGTAAACATCCATAGGGAAAAAAGGCTGTGGAGGACATGTTATGCACATACCACCAATACTAGCACTTGGTCCCCGAGGAAGGCTTTACTATGTCTCTGAGGCACCCTAGGGAAATGGCTTTGCCATTCTTCCTTGGGTCTGAGGCTCCAAGTCTTCAACATGGCTGTGCCTATGCCAACAGTACCCATTCAGGTCTCTCGCTGTCCTCTCCCTACAAGTAAGGGTGCAGGTAAGATCAGCTGATGGGACCGTCTGACAGACTAGAGGTAGGGAATGAAGGAATAGGGCTTCAGGAGTTTTAGCTCATGTTACACGGAAAGAAGTGAAGCTGTAGATACAGAATCAGAAAGCATTCATTTAGGTCCTGACTTGGTCTCTAACTTCGGGACAGTATAGATGGATCTCTCCATTCTTCACATAAGAACTAGGAGGTCAAAGGCAGACTGGGCTCAGCTCTAAGCAGAAATAACCCACTAGTATCTAACTTCAACAATATAGTCAGTGTGGACACTGAATTAGCATCACTAAACCACTGTTTTCTTAAACACACACACACACACAACACACACACACACACACACGGTTAGTATCCTACATGCCTAGAATCATAATTTTTTAAACTAATCAATATATAGACTTGCTTTATCTGTGTTTCTATATAAAGACAGCTCATTTCATACAAATTATTGACATACTGACATTGTGCCTGGCCAAGAGCACCATAAATCATCCATGAATAAAGCGTAGCTGCCATATCTATTTTCTCCATAAGGCACATAACGGCCTTCTTGAACTTTGAAACAGCATGCATGGAGACCCCTCAAACAGAAGGATATCAGCAAAAGCACAGCATCCCACAGCAAGTGAAAAGAATATGTATTTAAAGGTTAACACGAACATGAATGCTTATCCACTTTAATGGCTCCTGCCTGCGACTGTCCACGAGTGCCTAACAAAGTCCTCTCGTGCACCAGCACAGCCGTCCGTTAAGTCCAAGGTGGGAGCCGCTTCAAATGTTGCAATTCACTAACAGCAAGGATTAACTGTATTTTCCGTTCAACCAAAAATGATCATTGTTTTTAACTCTTTATATTTATTTGCTTTTGAACGCAATGATCAACATACTGCTAATTAATAAACATACTTAGTTGTGGACAAGGAAATTAAACATAGCTCATTAACCACTCATTAAATTTTTATAAACCAATTACTACATAACCTATGTGCTTTGTAAACTTTTATTTTTAGGTTCAAATTTCTAAATAGTTACTGCTTCGTGCCTAATTATAAACACGATGAAAAGATTCTAATTTATTAGAAATTGAGCTATAAGTTAAAACCTACTGTAAGATTAGTTTCTATTCAGGAAAGGGCATATAAAAATAGAATAAGATATATCCTTGATAATATTAGAAGGACATATTGAATATTAATAGGAACTAACTTTAACATTAACATGAAAATTATGATTAAAAATGAACATAAAAACTCTAAGGTCCAGGTGACCTTCCTTTTGGATTGTTGCCCCACGTCAGTGGGGTCTGACATAAGTTTGGTATCTGTCACCCACTCTGATTCTCTTAGAGGACTTATCTTCCCTGCTACAAAGAGTCTACATGTTTGAATCATTCATCAAGTTGTGACAGATTTGGGGCTCCCTGGAAAAAGCACCTCTCCAAAGATGATGTATGTAGACTGGGCTGGAAAAAAAGATAAATCACAGAAGGAGAACGAAGGCCACGCTCTTTCTGGCAAAGGTGAATCTCTCTTTTCTCTTTTCTTTTCCTTTTTAAAGGATAATGCAATCTTAGAAAATGAAATGTTAGTCCAGAGTCATTTTGGAAAAATATTCCATTAGAAATGTCTCCTGAGCAGCAAAGCTTCTGAACTTGTACCTGGCAGTCTGAGTCCCAGTTACTCTTGATGACAGTTGGAATGGCTTTCTACTAACCTAAGTGTCTTCATTTCTACAAACTGATAAAACATGTAAACACTGGAAGAATATTTATAGTCATTAGAGACTAGGGTTTGTTTTTTTAATTTGGAGCATATTATTTCCCAATAAACACAGACATATACATTTTAAAAATGATTTTCAGCACAACCTATATTATACATAATTACTCAAAGTTAGGGTCCTCAGTATTAGCATTACTGAACTGAATCAATATGAAAAACATATGACAACTCTTAAGTGCATTAGATGATAATCACGTCGAACATGTTTTGTGTTGTCAAATAGATTATGTTCTTTGGGAAAATAAAACAGATTCAAGGATTCGGGGGGGGGGGAGAAAGAGAGAGAGAGAGAGAGAGAGAGAGAGAGAGAGAGAGAGAGAGAGAGAGAGAGAGAGAACACCAAATTCTCTAGGCTGATATTTTATTTTGATAGTGTTCAAATTTGGCTTTGCTCGGGAAGACTTTCCTGCAGGAAATGACGAACACCTCACAACATCTCTGAAGCGCCTCAGTTAACATTACAATGTTGACTAATGGGGGAGACTTAATTTAGCATCATGATGAGCCAATTCTAAATTATCCGAAAGCCAGGCAATGAGGACATATCATCCACACTACCTAGGTTAATCATCTTCTTTCCTTATCGCATGATTTAATCACTACACAAAGTACTCATTTTGTAGTCAGCAAAACATGGCTGTTTAGTTATTTTCCATGGAAAGTTCTATCTATCTTTTGTCTGGGAGAAGACTGAAGACAAAGTGTAAGGTTTGTAAACAATCTTGAGAAACAAAAACTTTATGATTCTATCAATAAGAAGTTCCACACATTCATTATCCATTGTGAATTTCTAATTTGTCATTAATTCATTCTATTTAGAATTAACAATATATAGTGATAGAGAAAATACCTTAGACATTAGCTTAACTGGGTCTCCATGTGACTGTATTAAAGGTAAAGTTTTGATATAACTCTAACTAGTCTAATAAATTTCCTAAATTAGCATAAAATATCTTTCTGCATTATAGGACCAGCTCAGCGTTACAGGTCCAGGAAAACTCATGAGAAGAGAGCTGCCATAGGGCAGCCACCATCACACCGGTGATGACCCCTTTATCGGCTTCAACAGAACAAAAGCCATCAGTAAATATAGATGGAGAGCTTAGAGCTCTGATGTCTCAAAGCATCTCTGCACCATCACTCATTGAAAGGAAAGACAATCTATGCAAAACCTTTTTCCAGCAGGAACTAAGCCTCAGACTGTGGAGGGCAACGGTTAGTCCTATTAGACAGGACTTCAGCCTGAAGATACACCCAATACAGGGAAACTGATTTCTGCTATCTAAGATAATAGATGGGGAGGTAAAATGCTTTACTTTGATAAGTTTAGAAAGCCTTCTCAGAATATAATAGACGTGGTAATTGCTACCTCATTTGTACTTTGTACATCATATCATAAACATAACATATTTCCTTTTTATAAATCATGTCTTATCAAATAAAAGTTGATATGAACCTTACTAAATAATTATAACCCAGCTTGTCTAGAAGAATTATTAATTTAAAGCAAAGTGCGAGTTGATGTATTCTTTTTTTCTTTGTTTTTTTGTTTTTTGTTTTTTGTTTTTTAATTTTAGAACTGGGATTTTATTTAGTGGGGGTGTGTGTGAGCATGAGAGTGTTTCCATGACTGGGTGGGTATATGTGTGCACAGCTCTGTGTCTCGCACAAAGAGCAAAATGAGCTCTGGAAGCAGAGCTCAGACTCAGTGGCCATTCTTCATGAAACATTTTCCTTGCTTACTGGTTCTCTCCTTGGGACAAAGGCCTCCCTGGCTGGCTACTAGTAGGTGACTCCAAGGGACTATTCTGGCTTAGCTTCCCCAGGACTGAGATCAGAAGCAAATGCCACCATACGAAACCTTTTCTATGGGTCCTAGGGATTAAATTTGGATCCTCAGACTTGTTAAGCAAGCACTTGAGTAACACAGCTATCTCTCCAGTTTAAATTGATATTTTAAAGAATATAGTATTTTCATTGGGCTAGTAAAACATGAAGTTTCCCATCTCCTATCACAAATATTTATCAACAAAGTAAATGGCTCCACTATAAAGTATGGAACTATATCAATGATTATACATCTGGGGTATGAGTGTGTATGTGCGCGCATGTGCGTGCATGCACACGCGCACGCGTACACACACACACACTCTACCTCTGTTACAGTGCTGGCCATTTGATGATTTTAAACAGTCTCCAGATCCACTACAGCCAATATATCCATCAGTGGCTAACATTCTCTCACCTCTGAGAATGTGCTAACTTGTGCTTTTGTAGGCCGTCTATAACATAAAAACCTTCTGAAATATGTCTACTCATTTCTAGCAACCCGAATACACGAGAATAAGCTTAATGTCCTAAAAGTATACCCAGGCCAGAATCGAGAACCTTGAGTACATGTTGCTTCGATTTTCCTTGGAGTTACAGCATCTGAGAGCTGAGCTGAGCACAGAGGGTTGTGTGAAAGTGTGGCTCATGGGCTTGCTGGCATTTATCAAGAGAATCCTGAAACAGAGTTGGCAAGCCAGCTACTCACCACTGAGTGAGGAGACACACATCCAGGATGACAGCAAGCTACTCTACAACAATGCTGACAGCAAAGGCTCTTTGGAGTTCAGTTTCATTCGGGTATTTTGAAGAAAAATATAAAAGAAATGGACCCTAGATGGGTTTACAAATACAGGTCTACTTAGATAATTGAGACAGTACTATCTAGAGTTAAGGGTGTAGTTGGTAGGCCTGTTTCTGGCCTTCTGGCTGGAGCTTTGTGTCACAGAAGGAGGACAATTGCAGAATCATAGTGATCATCTTTTTATTTTCTCCAATCTGAGTCTAAATAACGTTTTTGGCTAGTTACAGTTACAGGCCTCTTCAACTTGGCTACTACAATTACTTGGCTCTCTTCAGAGGGCTTACTTTTAAAAGTATATGATTCAAGCCGTGCAATAGAATAAAAAACAAGCAAACAAACAAACAAACAAAAAGAAAAAAACATCGTTGATGCTCAGAGGCCAAAATCAGCAACACAGAATACAGCATTGAGCACCAAGTCCAATACAGCAGCCATGGCTCCAAGTAATGTCATTTGTAAATCAGTTAAAACCAGCATCCAGAGATACCACACATTCATTCAGTTAGCCAAATAAAATCAAATTAGACTTACAAGGGGAATTAACGTCACAGTATATTTGGCCATTACTGTAATTGTCATTCTAATACGACAAACAAAACAATCCCAGATGTCCTCAGCTGTCACTGAAAGCCAGAGTGTGGAAGTGAGTGTGTCTCTGTCAGCAAAATGCCTGGCCTGTGATCCCAGCTTGAGTGTGTGCGGAGTACTGGTAGGCAAAGTACTTAGTACTTCTGCCCTCTTTGTTGTACTTGGACAGATGAACGTAATAGAAATTACCTGCTTAGGCAGTTTTTGAGGTAAGAAAAACTCAAGACTACCATAAAACACTCAACATGTGTTGGCCATGGTGTGTGTGTGTGTGTGTGTGTGTGTGTGTGTGTGTGTGTGTGTAATCACTTGTTATTAGGTTCAAGATTCAGTATAACAAAAGTTTGAAAGAATGACTGGGAATATTAAATTTAAAATAGTTGAGAGGCTAGAGAGATGACTCAGTGGCTGTTTTAGTTTGTTTTCCATCACTGTAGCAAAACACCAGCCAAAACAAACTTGAGAGGAAAAGGTTTATTTCAGATTACACTTTCTGCACAGGAGGTCACAGAAGGAACTAAAGGCAGGAACTGAGGCAGGAACCACAGTGGGATGCTGCTTGCAGACTAGCTCCAATGGCTTGCTCACCTACTTTCTTATAAAGCCCAGGACACCTGCCCAGAGGAGTAGGTAGTACTACTCAGAGTGGGTTTGGCCCACCTACCTCCGTCATTAGTCAAGCAAGTGCCCTACTGACTTGCCTATAGGAAATTTGAAGGAAGCTTTTTTGTCAATTGGGGATCCTCTTCCCAAATGACTCTAGCTTCTGTCAAGGTAACATATATACATACATACATATATACATACATAATACACACATAATACATACATACCCAGGACAGTGGGTAAAGGTGCTTATCTCTAAACCTGACTACCTGAACTCGATTCCATGATAGGAGAGAACAAACCCCTTAAGTTGTCCTCTGACCTTTATGCTCAGATACATGCATACACAGGTGCAAGTGCATGCCCACAAGCGCACAGATACAAATGTAATTTTTAGAATTAAAAAAAATATATTTTAGAAGAAAAATCTTCATTCACTTTAAAAATTTTTATTTTATGTGTACGGGTGCTTTGCCTGAATGTATGTCTGTGTACAGCAAGCTTCTCTAGTTCCAGATGCAAGAGAGCATTGGATCCCTTGGAACTGGAGGTATTAAAGGTTGTGAACCATCATAGGGGCTCAGTGATGGAACCCCTCCCTTCTGGAAGAGCCATTTCTCCAGCCCCCTTTCATTCACTTTTAAAGATAAGACGAATGCACAAGTAGAAAGAATAGCCCCAACTCTACTAATGAAGTTTGAAAGAACATTGACCATGGCCATTCTTTAGCTCTCTACAGTTTCATTAAAGGAAAGGTTTTGATTTTTCAAAATTTTTTTCACGTCTTTGATCTTTGTGGTTGCCCGCATTTTATTGTATGCCTTTTAGAACAACGTTTGGCTCAGGGCTCTATTCACTTCTACCTCCTGACAATTTCATTCAAGCTCTTCTGGCAGATTAAGGTCAATGTTCATAAACACTGACGGGGACATCTCCTAGGGAAGAACTCTTTCAAAGAAATGTGAGAGGTGCACAATTAGTATTGACTCACTGAACACTGGAGACCACACAGTTCTTTCTATAGCCCTTTGATATGCTGCAACGTTTGTAAGTAAAATCCATCATTTTAACAAGGAGGAAACAAGAAAAGCTATGTTGGATGTAACAGGATCCCAAACCGAATATTGTCTGTCACAGCTTCAAGGCATGATGTCATTTGTAAATCAATCATGAGCACATTCACCAGAAATTAGATGCTGGTGTGGAATCTATTTCCTGTAAAAAGCTATAGGCACTGTTTTATAATTAGAACCACAATGTTTCCATGTATCAGTTCAATGAAGGTTCTGACTATTTATTGTGGGCTGGGAAACTTTCTAGTTAAGAAGGAAATAAAGAGGAAAAAGGACAGCCTGGAAAAAAACCTCCTAGAATTTATAGTCCCACTCATCTGGGAAGCAAGCCCCTGAGGCCTTCTCCATTCTGTCCAGAACAAAAAGCATAAATTCCTCAGATTACCAGATCTTCAGAAATCTGGGAGGCCAAGGTTCTCCTTGCCCCACAATACACATTTGATTATAATTTTTACTTAGTAATTACTTACAATTTTTACTTGTAAGTATCCTCACATAACAGCACATAGGCTGTGTTCTAGAAAATCAGAAGGAAAGATGGGAGCTTTGCTCTGTAGGAGTATATCAGAAGAAGGAAGCATAAGCAGCCACTTGGAGAAAGTGTCACGAACAAATGCTAAAAGCAGATAACCTGTAGCTATGTCACATGGCAGGAGAAAACACTTTATGCTGGATTTCTCAATAGGACTTTGAAGAAAGAGTAACCCAAACCATGCTTTTCCTTTAAAACGACTTCCAGTAAATAAAAGTATCCACCATGTGTGCAAGTTTAAGCCTAAACATTTCTGTATGGACACAATATCGACTGGAATCTGGATCTAACATAGATGATATTGGATACTGTGAGACAGGCTTTGCTTTTTTGCTTGCTTGCTTGTTTGTTTGTTTGTTTGTTTGTTTTGTCGTTGTTTGGTTTGGTTTTTATACTGCTAGCATGAACTCAGGACCTCATGTACACAGGCAAGTGCTTTAGCACAGATCTGCTAAAACATACTCTCAGCTCTGGTATCAAACATCAGCACTGTTAAGATAACCCGCATAGTTATTGTTAAAATGCAAGCTGAATAACAATTGAAACTCTATCCACAGTTAGAAGGCCCTTTGGTAAATCCTGCATATATGGTACTTCTAATCCTCCTAACAAAATGAGGTAGAGTTGCTACTGTTTCCACAGACTTGGTTTTCAGAGACAGGCAAGAAAAAAAAAAAAAAAAACCTCATTTCCATAAAACCAAGTAGAAAATGGAAGGCCCAAGACTCAAAGTTATGATGCACTTGAAAGCCAACAATTTCAAAATGGGGCTTGGCCTCAAAATTATGATAATACATTCTATTTGAACTCTCCCTAAAAACAGAAAGTGTATCATCAGAAAGTGGAGAAATGTCAGCACCTTTGGATTTAGTGAGGAACGCACATTTTTGGTTTAGACTCTAAGTTTGTATTCTATCTGCAAACACTGAGAGTGGCCAAGGTAAGAGCAGAATCCTCAGCCACCGCCAGTGTGTGCTGGAGCAGCGCCGTGCCTACAGGGAGTCGGCCTGCCATGCCTCTGCCATTTGCCCTGACTGAGTCACACTCACAGCACACCATTTGTCCGATATTTTAAATGGCATTGCTATTTGCACATTGTCAGCTTCTGCCTTCACATTTCCAGCTCGGCCCTCCACGGAACCTCAGCCTTGTATCCAGTTTCTTTGGCATCTCAACCTGGAGATCTGACAATGTTTAGAGATTAAAGGAGGAGTAACTAAGCCACTTCTTTGCCCTTCACAACCTAATCCATGGCAGGTCCATTCTTCCAGTTTCCCACACCTTCTCCCTGACTTCCCCATCAAAAAGTCCTGTCCAGGATCCCTGTATATTCAGCTCTACCTTCCGAACACACTCTGCATCTGAGGACAGAGCCATCTCCATTGCTGCCACTCCAGCCCGAGTCACTAAGCACAGCAGCTGCCTGCCCAGGCCTTTTCCAGCCTCTGTTCTGGCCCTTCTCAGTTAGAGGGAGCTCAACCAAGAAACCAGAGCAGCTTTCTTCTCTCCTCACTCTATGCAAAGCTTTCCAGGCTGTACAAATCAGTTTCGGCTGCTGGAGAAGAAGAACCAGGGTGGTTGAAGCAGCACGCACTTAGTCTTCACAGTGCCTGAAGCTCTGATGTCCAAGTGTTAAGGAAAGGCACCCTTCCTAGCAGGCTCCTGGTAGTTCTTGTAACCTCAGATGGAAGGAAAGGCACTCTAGTCTCTTCTTACTAGGTTCTTTTAATCATTTCAGAATAGTTCACCCTACCAACACATCATTCAGTCACCTTCCAAAGACCCATAGGTCTCAGCTCTAAATACCTTCATATCAGGAGACAGTGCTTCAACATATGAGCAGGGTCAAACAAATATTTACTCTGTACACTAGCTCCTAAAGAAGGTGAGATCCTCTCACACAGTGTGGAGCTCTTGTCCCCTTCCTGGTAACATTACTAAGACTTCTGATCACCTTATCCCACACAGTGGTGTCTGGCTGGGGTGTGTCTACCCTCATCCAGGTCTGTCAGACTCCTTGTCACCTGTCCTTCAGTGTTTACAAAGCCTCTCCCATCCCTTCTTCAGAAGATGGCTCATTATAGCAATAGAACCAAGGACTGGCTTTGTCATGTGTTAATTTGTCAGCTTGTTCAATATTGTAATGGGGTGTCCGGAAGACAGAGTCTGGAAGACTGAAATGGGTGAATTAAAGAATGAGGTTACTTTTGACTATAGCTTTAAATTCACAATGCTCTGTCTACATTTCTGTAGATAGCTCTATATCCAAAATAGAGCATGCCCCAATATTTTATTTTACAAAGCACCAAAACCAACAACAAGATAATATATCAAGTGACAGTATGTGTACCTTTAATCTCAGCACAAAGGCAGATGGATCTTTGTGATTAAGAGGTTGGCCTGGTCTATATAGAGAGACCCTGTCTTTAAAAAGTAAATATATATAAAGGCCACTTGAGAGACAGACAGACAGACAGACAGACAGAGAGAGACAGACAGAGAGACAGAAAGAGACCAGCTGACCACAGGGGAGTTATTTAAAGTACCATTAGCTAGTTTGATAAACTCACAGACCCTTATCTCTCTTCCCTTGGTTTCATTTGTGTTTGGTTTCACAGGTCCTCACTAAGGGAAGCTAAATGCATTCTTTCATTTCAGTTTGGGCACAGGATCAACAGCTTCAGCAGGCAGCACACAACTCAGCTCTTCAGGAGACTGAACTCCATCTTCTTGAGGTTTACTGTGGCATGAACTGAGATGCCAACAAAACACTCACCGAGGAAGAAACCAGCTGAATCCCCTTTCACACAAAAAAAAATATAAAATCGTAAAATAGAGAGCTTGGTTTTATTCTCTAAGTTGGTTCCTAGTCCTTTAACGAATTGCTATTCCTAGGCAAACCAGAGTCTGATGCCTCTGAAGCAGTAATACATACGCAAATCTTGACACAAAGACTCAAGCCCTCAGAACTGGTTTCCTAGGTCTACACTGGTTAGTGTAACAAAAACAAAAGGATGAATAGCACTGTCCTTGTCCACAAACAGAGCCTCTCAGTACTACCCCTATCTAGCACAGATCCTCTCCTCCTGTCCCTTCCTGTCCCCTTCCCTCCCCCTCCCTGCCCCCAGCCTCTAAGTCCGAAGAAAAAGAACTGTTCTGTGCATTCACTTCTGCCAAACCTCTAATGTGCAGCTCCAGTGTCTCCTCGATAGATAAAGCCCAAGTTCCAAGTTCTTGGACCATAAGCTATGTGCAGTGGTTATGTACATTTATCTAAGCGCAATATGAAAAAACAAGTTCAGATGAGAAAAGAGATGCCTGATTAGCATACCATGTTGAGAATTATGGATCTTGATGGGAAACAGAGAAAGTTCTGCCTAGATCAACAATAGTCACAGGCTGCCCTGGGTGGAAGGGTCATGAGAGAATGACAGTGTGTGAGAGAGGAATGAGTTAGGGGTTCAGACAATGGAAACAAGTGACTAATGAGAAGCAGGCAGGAGGCTCTGTGTTGTCTTTTCTGAGGTGTGACTCCCACAGAGGGTAATGTCCAAGAGGGAAGGTTCGGTACTTACAAGATACGGAATGTGCTCTTGTTTCTGCCAGCTGCACTTTCAAAAAAAAAATAAGAAGAAGAAGAAGAAGAAGAAGAAAGAACAAAACAGCTTTGAATCAGAGGTAAGACGCCATGGCTAGTTTATGACAAAGTGAGGATTTGCAAAGTGAGGTTTAGGAAAAAGTCAAAAAATTCCTCCAGCTTGGCAAGAAGCTGTGGCCCTTAGCAAGCACCCGGTAAAGCTTTGTTCTGACTCTGATTCGTACAGGAAACTCTAAAGAAAGTACTACCCGAATATCCTCCCAATTTGTCCCGTACTAACTTCATTCACTGGAAAAAAATAACTTAGATAAATACAGAGACATTCCAAGGATGCAAAGCCATGTTAAGGGTGAGACGGTGGGGAGGGCAGATCTTCCGGAGTGACTTAAAAAAGGAGACACTTTAATCTACTTTCTTCCCTGTCCCCAGACATCTTAATGACACTGAGAAAAAAAAATGCAAGCATAAAATGATTAGTGAATATTGAAGCAATGCATAGGGATTCAAATGATTGGTATAACATAGTTTGTGCCACAGTTTTAAGAACAGCTTGTGTGATAGTCTGTTTGTAAAGAGAAAGCTTGAATAAAGTCCTTCAGGTCAAGGACAATCCCACGTGTGAACAGAAGATAACATGGTACCTAAGCCATCCCCAACCTATGCAAGACCTCTGGACAAATAAGAAAAGGAGGCTCCCTCACATCTCTGAACCACCCACCAAATTAGGAATGCCAAGAAAGGCTGGGGATGACACCCAGAGATGAGGCTGAAAGAGAAAGGAGTCCATAGGCTGGGTATCCCAGGGTATCCCAGGGGTATAACATGCCCCAAAGGCTCTAAAACCCTTGTCAAATGCCTAGATTGAGAGGGAAACGGAAAAAGAGAGTAATGACTACCCTAAAAGTAAAGGTGGGAAAAACACTGAGAAAGGTTGAGAAAATATGAAATTTCATGATCTGAATTTGCATGTATATGTTTTGAGAACATATATAGAACCATTTTAGAATGTTATAATTTCCAATGTTAGGATTTTAGAATTTAGTTTGAGGAACTAAGGACCTCTCTAAGAAAAGGTATTACCAAGGGAAATGATGCTGAGTTTGCAGTAGAATATTCTTCACTCAGGAGCCAAGGGGAGTTCTAAAAAAGGCTTAGCAGAGCGGGACTATGGAGTGTGTACCAAGGAGAAGAGACCAATTTATAAGCTATTGAGGAAGTTAGAGGGAGAGGAATTTGATTATATAAATCCTCAAGGAAAAAGAGGTGAACAGGCTGGGCAGTGGTAGTGCATGCCTTTAATCCCAGCACTTGGGAAGCAGAGGCAGGAGGATTTCTGAGTTCGAGGCCAGCCTGGTCTACAGAGTGAGTTCCAGGACAGCCAGGGCTATATAGAGAAACCCTGTCCAAAAAAAAAAAAAAAAAAAAGAAAAGAGAAAGAAAAAAAGAAAAGGCGAACAGGATAACACTGAGGGGTCTTCAGTCCAGGTACATCTCTAAGGCAAGGCAGAAGCCTCACAAGCTAACACAACCCCAGGAGCAGGTTTGGGTAGGAGTTCAAATCCGTACAGTTTTCAGTATAGTATAATTAAGAAGGTATTGCTACAAATCCATATGAATATTCTAGTAGGCAACAAGGAATGTGTCTAGAGGTAAATGTCAAAGAGAAGAGAGTGGAGCAAGGGAAGCCAGAATGTTCCTAAGATGCCCTTGGACACAGAGGAAGGAGAATATGTGAAGGAGACTAGAAACAAGAAAGTTGAGACAAAGGTGCAAATTTGAAAACCCAAGTATTGTACAAAAGCCCCAGGAGGTAACTCACTTTTCAAGTCTAGAGGGACTGAGGAAGACTAGAACCAAGAAGGCCCCAGTGGACTTGGTACTACCCAGGAGGGGATGGAGTCACCCAGAGTACTTTTACTCAACAACAATGAGGGCCTGAGCTGAAGACACACATTCAAGACAGGAAAGGCCTTGATACCCTATGGAATCAGAGAGTCCTATCCAACACTCTGTCTACTGTAGCCATGATTATCACCTGGTAGCTGCTACTGACATAGTTTTGAGTTAGGGGCGATACTGTTGCTTCTTCTGGTCCTTAGAGATAGTCAAGACTCTAGAAAATATTTCACAGCTGACACATATACCTAGTGTGGGCACTTCTTTTACAGGTTCCTGTGAATAGTCCTAGCTTCCCTCACAGGGCTAAAGCTCCTGACACAGCTGGCACCCTACTTCAGTATTTTATGCAAATGAAAAGTAACGCTGTTACACAGAGCCCTGGGGACCTTGTGCAGATGAGGAAGTCAGATCAAAATGTGAACTTCGGAGTCAAACAAATGTATTTGAATCTTGGTTCCACCCTCTGTAAACTAAGCAAGCTCAACCAAATTTAATTAACATCTCTGAGACTCACAGAGTCCCGATTTATATAGGCACACGATCAGTTACTGACAGTGAACTGAGTTTTAAAAAATGGAGATTCGGTTTCCTGAGACGTAGAGTAGTCTGGGAAGTAGTAAGATAATTATATGAAATGTTCAGAATCAATAAGATTCAGGTTATTACTATCTAAAAAAATCTACCTATCTTTCTTAAAGCTTTCTTCTTCCAAACAGAATAAAGAACTGGAAGTTTGGTACTCTGTGTAATTATGAAAAGGATATTTATAAAAATAAAATACTATCAAAATATCTAGTAATTAGAATACTGCTATAAAATAAATACAATAAAATTATTGCCAATTATTAAAATTATTACACAATCTGCACTGTGTTAAACCATGAGGCTTTCACAGGGATTGTTAAATTTTTTGGTTTGCAAAATAAATATTAGACTTGGGCTACAATATACCCTTGAAATAAAAGTGATATTCTATACCTTAAAATTAAGGACAAGGAAATGAGAACACCTCAACAAACTTATAAATTACTTTAGACAGATTTCTCACGAAGAAATGGAGGGGGGGTCTCTCTATGCTGCACAACTCAAGGATGAAGAGTGAAGCAATCAAAGAAGTATGAAAATCCAAAAAAAACAGAAAGCATTACAGAAATATCAGTTATACTGTGGTTCCTCAGTCTATAATCATCCCAATTAGTAGTAAAATATGTGACATTTCAACAGGAAGGGATGAATGTGTCTTGGAGGATATGAGGCAAACAAGGCAGAAAAGTCCAATAAGGGCAGAGGACAGAAGAACAGGGTCAGAGGAGCTGTCACGGATCCAGGTCATCCACAGAGCTGTTTGTGAAGTCATGCGTGGATGCCCAGGAGTCCAGCCTGCCAGGGTATAGAATGAATTGCCCAGAGCCTCAGCAGTCCATTTCCAGCCTGAGCTGAGACAGCAGTATCAATCACTAGCAGTAGGAAAGGGACTGGAGCAGTGACAGGCTCTTAGGCCAGGGAACTCTGCAGCACAAAGCAAGAACTGTTCCTTTTCTGGCAGCTCACTGTTGCGATCTATGCCTAAGCCAGCAAATGCGTGTGAGTCAGAGACTCTCATGCTCTGCGGTGACCCCAGCAGCCTCTCTTCCACTGACCATAATGATAACCTGCTGGATCTGGTTCTGGGCCTTGATGTGATTGGCTTATTTCTTTCTTTAGGGTAATCTTTATGCCTGGTAAGAGTGGACATATTCAAAGCTGTCTGCCTCTCTGTGCCTCTGTCTCTCTGTCTCTGTCTCTCTGTCTCTGTCTCTCTGTCTCTGTCTCCATCTTTATCTCTTTATTCTCACTCCAACTCTCTGCAACTATACTGAACATCCTGGTAAACTGCAATGAGTTTTTAAACTGATTAAAGTCAGCTTCATAATTAAAAAAAAAAAAAGGTTCAAAGGATAATAGGAATTGCCTCATAAGAAATTTGCAGATGAAGATGGATATATTTTCTTCTCTATTCTACAAGCAAAAGCTTTTATTATGCCAGGGTATTTCACTCTGGCTCATGTCCACTGCTGTCATAATGGGTTTCTGTTATATAAAGAGGCAATCACTCAATGAGGGCCATTCTAAATCAGTCCCATTAGAGGGACAACTGGGGAACTCCAGGGATTTGGGGAAAGGTGGGAAAGGAGAGAGCCAAAAAGAAAACAAGACACCAACAACACAATCAAAAGAAACAGGAAGGGCTGGAGAGGTGGCTCAGTGGTTAAGGGCACTGACTGCTCTCCTGAAGGTCCTGAGTTCAAATCCCAGCAAACACATGGTGGCTCACAACCATCCGTAATGAGATCTGACACCCTCTTCTGATGTGTCTGAAGACAGCTACAGTGTAGTTACATGTAATAATAAATTAATCTTAAAAAAAAAAAAAAGAAACAGGAAAATATATAAATAAGTAAATGTATCTTCTTGGTTTCTAGGCTGAGATGGAAGTGAATCTTTCAAAGGATGACAAAGTTGGCCTTAGTGATGCACAGGCCAGAAACTTAAAATATGAGAAAAAAGTAGAGTCAAAATTATTCTAGTGATATTGAATATATATAAATTCCACAATCCTCTGAAACAAATAGCCAACTTATACAAAAAACAGAATTATGCTGGGCATGGTGGCATAAACATTTAATCTCCACACATGGAAATGTAACTGATCCCTTTAAGTTCCAAATCAGCCTGGACCACAGAGTGAGTTTCAGGCCAGTTAGGGCCAGAGAGTGAGAAGTGAGACCCCGTCTTACAAACTACAACAAAAACAAGAATAGAGGAATGTCTGGAGTGGTTTAGCTAAGGTTACACACAAAATTCCAAAGCCACAGGTGACCAGGAGGTGGTAACTGAGACATAAAGAGACTGGAAACAGACATCTACGGTAAACCTGGGACAGAAAATCTAGTGCACGGGACACTGGGAGCACAGGTGAGAGCAAAGCCACTAGAAGACAAATAAAACTGAGCAATTGAGGAAAAGCCTTGCAGGCCACAATAGACCTAGTAGAAACTGGGGCAGAACTAATGTACACACTGGACTCGTCTTCCAGAATAGGGAGAATTTCAAATTACCCATGGAGTCAACAGCTTAGCTTCTCAGAATACATGAGGAGGCCAGGAGATACAAAGCTGTTTTCCTGAGTCAAGAGAGACTCAAGAATTCAATGCATAGCCCAGAACCCATGCAGGAAAGTCTTCTAGACAATCAAGCTCAGAGTAGCCAAACTCACTCTACCATCTATGTTTGTAGAGCCATAGCCTGGCAATGGTTTCTCTCTCTTTTTTTAATTGCATGAAATTAATAAAAAATAATATTTCTAAAGATTTATTTCTTTTTATAAATATGTGTATATGGTTTCAAAAGTTTATATGTTCCACATGCATGTAAGTGCCCGAGGAGCCAGGAGAAGGTGTTAGAGCTCATTGTGTGCCGAATTCTCTGCAAGAACAGTAAGGATTCTTCACTGCTGAGCCATCTCTCCATCCCCTGAAGGATAATGTTTTATGACATATAAAAAACTAAATTTGGCTTTCAGTGTCTATCAATAATTCTGCTAGAATGCCATCGCTCTCGCCTTCCTCCAGGAAATGGTATGCCTGCTTTTGAGCAATGATCATTAAGAAAGTGAAACTAGAAAGAAAGCCCAGCCACCAAAGCTTTGACTATTGTTAAGTGTGCTTCCTGGGAAAACCGAACAACCCTCACTTCCCAGCAGACTCCCAAAGTCCTTTAAAGGAATCGCGTGCATCAGGGCAAGCCAGTAATAACAGCAGCGAGAGGCAGCCAACTCTCTTTCGTTAGTGACTGGTTTTGTGATTTCATCTGGAGAGGGGGTTTTTGCTTTAAATAACACGACAGTCTATTAAGTGCTAAGCGTTTAAGAAACGTTCATCGGAGCAGAGCGGCATGGTCTATAATCCTAACAATCTGGAGACCTAAGTTCAAGGGCAGCCTGGGGAGGGAAAAAAAAAAACAAAACAAAACTATAACTTTAATTTATGGTTATGTTTTCTGAGATATCATTTAATCACTCCCCTGGAGGATGAGGAAGCAGCTAGCAGCTTTAGCTGTCCATCAGATAAAAGAGACCTTTCACTCTCCTGACAGGAGGACTCAAGCCCTCTATGGAGTGTGGGAAGCAGCAAGAAGCACAAAATGGACCCAGCCCAGAAAGCCAGCACCTTGGAAAATACGAGTAAAGGTTGAGGGACTACTTATGAAGGGTGGGTACAAGGAGGTATGCTAACCCCGCTCCCCGCTCCTCGATCCTCCTCATGAGCCAAAGCAGATAGAGTCCAAACCATTGCTCACGGGCTGCAATCTTCCATTAGGTGTGGCTCCGCCTTAGGCCCCTGTGACATTCAGATTAGTCTTTCTTGTGATTGCACAAAACAGGCATGTCACAAATCAAAGTTTATGTGGCTCTCTCAATTGTATTAGTAGGACTTTTTGTGACCTTTCTGAGTATCTAAATTTGAGCTTATAAAAATAAACAGGCCTGTGTGGTGACTCTACACCAGGGGCTATTTCAGAGATCAGTACAGAGGCAAATTCCTTCCTCCTGGGGTTTATATGCCACTGGGAGGAAAGCAAAGGAGAAATAACTATATAATAACATGGTACGTATAACACAGAAAAAGAATGGAAGCAAGGGGTTTAGTTAGGGATGCTCGGCTAGGCTAGGAGACAAGCTACCCCTTCATGATGAGCTAGGAGGTGCAGCCTTCATTCTTCCCCATCAGGGCGAGTTTAAGCACAGGCCTGCAGGGCAAGGCAGTGATATGAGGGGCGGGGAGAGAGCAATATGCTCAGGACAAGTGTGGGTACTGCCCTGCTGTGGCACTCAGTTCCAGCTAACGAAACCCAAGCTCTCCAGAGCGTGGAGAAGAATACCAGAGGAGGACCAGAAGATGGGAGGGCATGAATGGTAAGGGGAAAGGGCAGCAATTCACTGGGTTGGCCTCACTGGTCTCTGAGGACTCTGACTGTCTCGAGTGCTGTTGAAAGCCACAGGCATATTTCTGAGCAAAAGGGGACAGCGGTTACACTTTCAACAGTCATGGTCATCTTTTAAAATTAAACTGGACATTGTCACATCACTCTTAGGAAAATCTCCCCAAAGGAAAAGCAAATAACTGCATTTGCTGTCTCAGAAAAGTGATATTTTTTATATATATAAAATATAGATATAGGTATATATAAAATATATATAATATAAAATTATTTATATAATTTTATATATTATTATAATATAACATTAAAATATAATATATTAAAATTATATCATGTATACACATATACTATATATACATATACAGTGTGTGTATATGCATATATATGTATATATATATATACACACACACACACACATATATATATATATACGACAATAGAGAAGGCTGGCATCATCTTCTTGGTTTTCTTCTTTCCTGTGGTAGCTGCTTTGCTTGGTCTATCACAGCAACATGCCACTAATTCAGATGCACGAGTAAGGGTGAGTAAGAGTGGTTATGTGCTGCTCTGCTCTTACGGTTGCAGGCCTTTTGAAGTCCAGGTTTCACAGCCTTGGACCTAGTAACTAATGGCCATGATACACTGCTCAGTGCAGTGAAGAATGCCCCACAGCATGCTCCAAAGATGCCAGCAGAGTAATCCCAGTTGTTATACTAAAAAATTACTTCCACAATGTGTCCAATGTTCCAGAAAAAAAGGAGAAAGTGGAGGGACCAAAGTTCCTGAAGGCTGAAAAACAAATATAATTAGCTAAAAAAAAAATTAGACTAGCTGTTTCATATATAAAGTTTACTTTAAGCTTATCCAGAATGAAAATAATCTAAGAAACGTATGGTTACTGCTCTTTATAAAACCTTTTGTTAATTAGTTCTCCCATCTGTCTACAGTCCTTACTATAACCTAATTATCTTATAATGGTGGTGGGCTCGCCCACATTCACTGTCTGCTGTAACTGGTGGACTCAGAACATAAAGATTCGTACTCTCTATATTCCCATGCACTTCTACGTCATAGAAGTAAAACACAAATAGGCACACGAATTTAAACAACTGAGCCGATTTGAGATCGCCAATTAGCAAAGGCATGGATTAGAGAATGAATCTACTAAGCCACACTGTAAGTTAAGGTTCTGTTCGTGCGTTCCTTATCTCTACTGAGAATCTAGCTTTCAGTCTTGGCCCAGGAGGGACAATCATACCAGTCTCCACCCCTTCCAGTCTGAAGAGGAAAGTACAAAAGGTGAAAGCTCACAGATTCTGCCAAGAGGTCACAGATGAGAAGTTTAAACAGAGGTGTGTGTGTGTGTGTGTTTCTATGGTCCACTAAAAAGGGTATTTTTCCAGTCCTTAGTAATAAAAATTCAATCATATTGTTCACTCATCTAAATGTCTACTGTCTCACAATGTTGTTTCTCTCCTTTGAGCTCTATTAGACAGATGAACTGACTTCCGCAATTAGAAACCACAGGAAAATCACCCCTCCCAGTTGTCACAGTGTAACCACTGCCCAGGCCCTCCTAAGGTTACACCTGTAAAGACACAGCAGCATCTCTAATACTTTTGCCCTTGGCATCCGAGCTGCCACACTGTGAGTCAGGACCCAACACGCCTCCACATCTAGAATAAGTCCCAAAGGCGTTTCAAATGCTCTCTCTACACCACTTTCCCCTGATCCCAAACACCTTCACCTTTTACTACCAATGCATTTTTCTGAGAAATTGATCCTCTCTAAAACTTTATTAAATTCTTTAGTTTCTACAGATTCAAGATCAAATCCCTACCCTTGGGAGGTTGAACTTTTCCACTATTACTTCCAGTCCATCTCCATGGCCTAGAAGGCAGTCATTCCAGTTGGTTCTCTCCGGGAAGGATAGGAACCTTCACAGCTCCAAAGGTTAAGACTCTTAGCCTGTCTTCCCTGCTTCAGTGGCACCTTCATTATACAATGAATCTATATTGCAGTGTGGTTGCGTAAGTAACTATTGGCTCTCTGCTTGGATAAGGAACATGCCTTGGTCATCTTCATGGTCTTTTAGTACTTTAGCTGTAAGATAGTGACTTGGCTAACTAATGGACTCAGCCAAACCTACCCTATTCACCGAAACAGTTGACAACTCCGAAAACTATTTAGACAGTTTCATTCATTCATCTTTTGCTGCATTTGTACTGTGACTCACACAAACATAATTTTCTCTAATTCCAAAATCAAATGTGTACAGAAAACTCATCTAATGGTATCCAACAAACTATAAACAAAATAACGAGCAGGGTAAATTCTATTTTTTAGAAGTATTTAAAAAACATCTTCAGAGCTAATCAAAACACAATGTTGTTTCACAAAGTTAAAGGCATATAAAAATAAGTAAGATAAAAGTTGGGTTATAGTTTTTTTAATACATGTCCGACACAAATGAATGTAAATAAGCAAAACACTGATGCTGCAAAGATAATAACTATGAATATGCTTATGAAGCAATATTTATAGGATGTAAGATTCTTTTAGATAACTGTGAAAACAACAAACGGACCATTGGTTCCTCAGAATCATAGATGAAAGACAAACTCTTCAAAATAATATGCTCCCAAACCTCCCATCTTCCCGGATTTTCCAGCTATATTCAGTTCTTATTATTTTTAAAATATTTAGTGGATAAACTCATTACTACAAATCTAAAGTGGGAAAATTTTATAATTATAAAAGCTCTTAAATGTTATTAATATAAGCAAACTCTTACCAAACACTTTTTTTGGTCTACTCATGAGAAATAATTTAAATTACTGCTTAAGTGAAACACAAGAAAGAATACTTCAAGAGAGGACCTGAAGTCATTCCTTTGATTATTCCGCTGAATATTTCTATTTCCTTCAGTACAGGCCTTTGGTCTTTAAGCTAAGTGCTAAATGTAACTTTATATAAATTATTGAGAGTCATAAGTTCATGGTAAGTTAATTCAACCTGAATCTGATTTTGTTACACAATGCACTATGAATAAAATCCAAAGGCAAAGCAGTTTACCTACAGAGCATTTCTAAGAAAATAAAACCCCATACTTAAACTTATTAGTAATAAATGTATACAGCTACTTTTCCCAGTACAGCAACTTTTCTACCATAATAAAGGACAACTAGCAAGATGTACAAAACCAAACGGTATAGTCATATGCTAGAATACATTTTCAGAAATTATCTCAGCACTCTCGGATCAGCTGGCCACGGTGGCACACATCAGGCTGAGAGACTACCATAGGTTTCTGGCACTTTGTGAGGGGATTCCAGCTTGCCGTGGAGTAAAAACACGGCAGGGCAGAAGCACATCAGAGCGAGGAGAACAAGGAGAAACAGCTCAGTAAATGCTGAGTGTTGATGGAAGTCGTTACCCATTGAGTCTAAACCACACTGCTGCTGTGTAATGTAGGACATTTTTTTTCTCTATAACTTCACAAACAAGTCAACCATCTCTGTTTTTGTTTTTTGTTTTTTGGTTTTTTGAGGAGGAGAGGGGGGAGTAGTGGTGATATGTCTTGTGTTGTAGCCTAGGCTGCCCTCAAATGCACAATCATCCTTTGTCAGCCTCCTGAGTGCTGGGGTTAAGGCTACGTACTACCATGCCTGGCTAACTCCAACCACTTCTATGTAACTCAGTGAGCCTGGCTTTTTACAAAAATACAAAAGAAAAAAATCTTTATCTATGAAGGAACAAATAACTTCCCATTCAGATGAATAGATTACCAACTTAAAAGATTTTAGACTGCCATTGAATATATAACATTTAAATTCAGATTGCCTTTGTAACTAAATGGGCTGCATAAAAGTAATGATGAATTTCACTTTCAGTCAAGTACTATAAAAAGGCATAACGCATGTGTAATGCTGTGTAGACAAGGAAGAAAGGAAGGGAGGGACAAAGGGAGGGAGGGAGCAGAGAAGAAAGGAGGATAGAAGAAACTAAAGGAGGGAGGAAGGGAGGAAGGAGAAAGGGGAGGAGGAGAAGGAGGGAGGGAAGGAGATGGGAAGGTTGGGGCTGGGCAAGGGAGTACATATAAAGAAGTTTGGAAAACATTTCTTTGTGAGAAGGAAAAGGTCTGTTTTTCACATTTGTTGGAATAAGATAATCAATTATTTAGACAGTAATATACTATAGGAAACAATTTAGCCTTCACACCAAATAATCAAGATAAAAAGGTGGGATTTAATCAAATAAAAGTTAAGCATAGAAAAAGAATGTTTTGCTTTTTATACTAAATAATATGTGACTTTTTCCCCTGTCTGAAGGTGCTAGAGAAAGTAGCTAAGAAGTAAAAATTATTTCCTCTGTGTAAATAAAATGCTGTGACTAATTAGAATAATCAATAGTAAAGAAAGAAGTCAGGTGGAAAAACTGTGAAGTGTTACATTTTGGGATGTTGAACTTTCATCATCTGAGGGGGAAAAAAAGAAGGCTCTTGGGGTTTTATCATTTTTATTCGTTTTCTTACAGACCAATCCGGATTTACTCAACTCTGCCTGCCTTCTCTGTGTCACTTTCATTCAAAGAGTTCAAGGTTAGAAATCCTACAGTGATGGTAATTTATTCGTTGGTTGAGTAATGACAGTAACACTTCGGTGTGATAGTTACTGTCTCAGTGCATTGCTCCCCTGCAGAACCTGAGAATTCTGGAAGACCAGAACCGACAGAGAAGAATGGAAAACAGGATTTACAAGTTGGATGAAGTGATCTGCTACAACAGCAAAAAAACAGTAAAAACAAACAAAAGCGGTAATATTGTCTTGTGGGAATCTGAGGAAAGGTACATTTCAAAGACCAGGATGATGGAGGACACAGTCTACACTGCTCTCTTCCTGGGTGTGCTCAGGAATCGTCTGCAATTGTTTGCATGACAATTTAAGCATGACTTCCAAAGTCATATTATACAAATCAGGCCATTTTAACACAGTGACAAGCACATTCTCTTGATCTAACCCTAGAAAGTTCTTTTACAAAAGGCCCTGCCTTGGACCCCTGCACGCGGCCTTCGTAGGACAGTCTGTGGCTACAAGATCCTGTCAGTCATGGTACATGTTAGAATGTGAGAGCTAGGCATCTCACTTCTTCCCTATAATACACTAGTTCTGAGTAGAATCTGTCTTCCTCTCTAACTAGCATCTAACTTCTTTTTTGTTTGTTTGTTTTGTTTTAACAGGACAAGATCGATCTCCATATACCCAATTACCCTACATCAATTACAAGCAGAGAAGCAATCGCTCTGACATTATTGTTTACACACTCAAATGCATCATCTCTCCTGACTATTGCTTCATCTTTGTGACAGCCTAGGTCACTGCTAGCACAAGCTCACTAGCCTCCAGTCACTGTACTGAATGGGACAGTTCTCACAAAATAGATAAAGTGATTAAAAAATGCACACAGGGGAATGGTCAAAGTTAGCCATGCCTAAGGTTCATTATAAAAAGTCTGAAACATAAAACAAAAATTACAGACTATTTACACTGGTTTCTTAATTAACCATCATATTTTTTCCAAAATCATTCTTAAGTACACACATTATTTTACAGTAAAAAAAAACAAAAAACAAAAAAAAACCATGATTTTTAAAAAGCACTGAAATAATTTGTTGTTTCATAAAGTATCAGTGTGGGTCCAATTAAAATATTTCCCTTTAGGGAAAAAGAAAATAAAACAAGACATTTTAACTGTTGTAAGCTCTCAAGACTTGAATCTTTGGTGGTAGTGCCTTTAATCCTAAAACTGAGAGGCAATAGGAGATGAATTCCAGGCCAGCCTGCCTACATAGTGAATTTCAGATCATGCAGTGATATCCTATCTAAAAAGAAAAAGAAAGGAAGGAAGGAAGGAAGGAAGGAAGAAAGAAGAAAGAAAGAAAGAAAGAAAGAAAGAAAGAAAGAAAGAAAGAAAGAAAGAAAGAAAGAAAGGAGGGGGGAACAACTGTTAAAAATAGTGTCTGTGTTCTTGAAGTTTTAAAATATAACAGGTTTTAAATGATAAAATAAATAAGGCAGTACAAAAGAGCAAGTAATAAATAGAGGTTAAGGATCTTGAAAGACATTAGTAGCTGCAGAGCCATCCAGGGCCCTCTAGACTTCCCTGTGCAGCCTAGGGTCCCAGTGAATTCAGAAAGCTCTGCTCCCAGCACCCCCTGGCTACTCTCTCCTTCATAGTCATTCATCCATTCATTCATTCATTCATTCATTCATTCATTTGCTGTTGTTTTTGAGACAAGGTCTTACTATGTAGCTTTGCTGGCCTGGAATGCAGAGAAATTTGCCTCTGAGTGCTGGGATTAAAGGCCTGTGCCACCATGAGCTTTCTTGTTTGAGGCATCCTGTTTACTGGCTACTGATTACTGCCTGTGCCAGCCGCTAGTGCCCTTTGTAAATCACTGTTCTTCACAGATGTTAATACAATAGAATCAGAAAAGGTAATTTTGGGACCTTAAATTGAGTAGAGCAAAAACTCAATCACTCCCATTTCCTCCACTTAGAAAACAAGTGTTCGTGGAATTCAGTGGCAAGGTTCGGCCTTGGAGTCCTCCCCTTAGCTGTTCTTTCCCTGTGTCTGCCTCTTTCTACCCTCCCTCCTCCCTCATCCCTCCTCCCTCCCTCACCCCTTGTTTATTATGGCTAGCTCCAGCAGGCCACATGACCAGTTTCTTCTCACCTCCATTCAGAACGATGTGGCCCTGCCCATCTGTGTGCATCGAAATCCCTCAGTGGCACAGGGTAAGAAGTGCTAGCAACTGAGTGATAAAAGCATAGTTCTTTCCAACCTGGACCACCAGCCGCTGACAACTCCGAATTACACACACACAAACTGCGGCTCCACACACTGCCAAACATTGGCTATGTTTTTTCTTTCTTTTTTTTCCAATTTCCATTCAAGTTTCACATGAATATACATATATTTCTTACACTGTTTGTCTGTATAGAATTGCTACTCCTTGAAAAACTCTAGCTACAAATTTTAAAACCGTGTGATTGGTTTTTGTTGTTGTTGTTTTCTTTTTTGTTTTTTTTTTTTTGTTTTACTTTTACAACTTCTCTTCTAACTAGGTTATCCTTTCTATTTCAGAGGCATCCAGAGGAAAACTGATAGCTAATATGTCAGATTCCAAAACATTTAGTTACAATAAAGTGAATAACAGATAATCAGAAATTACCTAATTTCAATTTTTAAATTAAACTCAACATGATAACTCACTGGCTAACGTGCAATCTTCAGCACCACAGGAAACATGAAATGTTTATCTCATTACTATACTCATTCTACACACAAAAAAGGTTAAGCTTAGTTAATTGAAATTATAAAAAAAATTCACTCTTGCTTCACAAATTGTATCAAAAAAGGATGACTTAATAAGTATATATACATGAAAACTTCTGGATAAAATACAACCATGATCAAGAGACTAGAATCTATTTGTTATCAGTTGTAAATATACTAGTTACTGAAATGAATATTTTTACTGTAGTTCCATACAGAACACATAAGATATATTATTTAAGATATCTGAAAATATTTCCTCACCAATATTGGGGTGCTTCAAGAGACGGCAGATTCTAGCTTCCCTTTCCAGTTTCTGATGATCTGTTGAAAAGACAATAATAAAAATAAATTACAAGAAAGCCAAAAGTAATCAGTAAGTCGTAATAGGCAGAATACATACGACATCAAGCCTCTGTTCTTACTTATGCTTTCATTCCTTTGAAAAATGGTGATCATGTCAAGTTGCACTGAGGTGAAAACTGCCTAGTGTGGCTTTCTGTAGTTTGGATTGGCTTGGTGTTTGAGCTACAGAACGTAGCAGAACTCACAAGTGGAATGTTGAGCATGGTAGGGTTGGCATACAGCAGCAACCTCAAGTGAAAAGCATTGCATTTCCTTTAGTATTTGATTTTATTTGGGGGTTTTGAGTCTGCTAATTTTGTGAGGCAGATTCTCACTCTGTACTCCAGGCTGATCCTCCTGCCTCACTCAGCCTCTCGTGTGCTGAGATTTTGGATATTCATTACACCTGGAATCACTCAATGTGAGTAAATCGGTGCAGGATGAACATCTGGAGACAGAAATCCAAACGTTACCAGAGCTCATAGATGAGTGTCGTTTACCCCTAGGAACAAAGTGATTCCTCTGTGGTCAACTGTTCTGCATACAGTTGCGGGTCCACACTCCTGTTAGTGTTGTTCCTCAACAGTAGGAACTTGCAGAAATCTGCACCTCCTGCTCAGCTCTGCCTGCTTGCCATATTTCTCAAATGCATAAAATATGTAAGTACACTACATCTTCTCAGGAAAATAAAATAATGTGGAAAAGAGAGAATCCATTTTACATCTGACCTTACAAGTATGTAAAGAACATAGCTTGATTGGCTCTTCAAGTAAATATAAATATGGGCTTTAATAGCAAATCCAAACTTCACATATGTTTTTGTTGTTGTTTTAAGCTTAGGTGCAAAGTGAAATTTGAAAGCTTACAAATCAAATTTATGATCCCTATCAAACAAGGTATAAAAAAACAAAAACAGGTTCTACGGTTGAGCACCATTGCCTTGAGACATTCAAACTTCATCAACGCTCCTTGTCTATTTCTTCTGCATTCATGATACAACATATGTCAACACATGTTACCAGATGGTTTCCAAAAGGCAAATAGGATCTTAGTTTTGTTGAAAAATACATTTGACCTTACACATCTGTTGAGAGAAGTCCAGGAGGTCCACAGATCCATATTTTGAGAACTGTGAGTTCATAACTGTCAACCTCTATTGTGCTCTCCTGGAGTTTTGGAAAAAATAATTTGTGTACACGCATGTGTGTGTCTTCGTGTGTGCATGCACACTGGGAGAAAAGAAGTGTGTTCACAAAGTGGACACATTGCATAGAGAGGCCATCAGTACCTCTGGATTGCCAAATAGCAGTCTATACCACCTACAACAGTATATTTAGAAACTCTTCAAGCCTTGAACAAGTTCTAATTCTTAGCTATTTAACAATATACAAGTAAACACAAAGATTACACCAAATTTTTGGAAATGCACTTATTACCATTATCTTAAACAAGTAGTGTTTCAAGTGAAGCATATGGAAGACATATGCTTACAAGGATATGCAAAGAGATGCTAACCATGTGGCATATAAAGTATAAAATATGTGTAATTATATACTTATAAAGGAAGGAAAATGGGTAAGGACAAGAACTTTATAGCCAATAACTTTTATATAGTTTTAGCCATAGAGATAAAAATAATTACAGATTTACCTTTACTTATTTTTTAAATTTTTGTTTCTATGGCTAGCCTGAAGTTGCTATATAGAACAGGATGACCATAAATTTCTGGCTAACCATGAACTTCCAGTCATCCTCCTGCCTTGGCCTCTTAAACACTACAAAGAGAGGCACGTACCTCTACACTTATCTTACTAAATTTTATGCCAACAATAATTGGCAGAGCTGCTGCCTTGCAAATTCCATATCCTGAAGTTCTCATTCCCAGACCTTCAAAAGTGACTACAGTTGTAGAAAGAATGATTTAAAAGGTAATTAAAAGGTCAGCAGTGTGTGCTCTAATCCAGTATAGCTTGTGTCTATGCAAAAAGATAAACAAAACCAAAAAACACAGGACATCGGCACACATGCAAGAAAATTAGTGTGGAGAGAGGAGGACAGGATTGCTATCTACATGCCAAGGAGAGAAGTCATAGGCAAAACATGCCTCTGTAGGGGGAGGTGTTGTTTCCCTAGTTGGTTCTTGGTTTGTCAATAAAAAGGGCAGTAGCCAATTGCTGGGTAAAGGGTGAAGATAGGAATTCGGGGTACCAGGAGGAAGAAGAGACTGAAGGAAGGAGAAAGGGTTCTTTTTTCAGGCCAGGCTTTGGAACAAGGAGAAAGCAGCAGTCATGTAAGCTCTTGGGGAAATTAGAACCGGCAGCGTCCACCACCAGTGGTTAACCAAGAAGGTCTGCAGAGGCTGTCTGACATAGACTAGCTGATATAGGCTAGCTGATAAGGTTAGAGCAGGAGATTCTGCACCCAGCAACTGTGCTTTCTGACAAGTTCTAAGTTAATAAAGATGTCTAGTGGTTTTCTTCCACAGAGCTAAGGTGGGCAGAGAAAGAGAGGAGTCAGTAGAACTGCTGTGAACAGCAGTTCCTGGCTTTCCCTGATTGGAGCTTGGTTGCAATCAATCCTGAGCTAAGCTAGGAGGAACAGGCAAGTCTAGAGAGGGAGCCAATGGCAGCTCAGAGCTAGGCTGGGAACACTGGCCGAGGTCCTGAGAAAAGTGGAAACATATTTTTTGTTTTTTTGTTTTTTAAATTACATGCAATGCCTCTGACAACTTTGTTGTAGACATCAAACTTACAGAACTGGATAAAGCAGTAAATTTAGCCTGTGTACTTTATTATAGTGGCCCAAGCAAAATACTATAACCATGTACTAGCGTTCTATTATTATGTGTCAAACATCACAAGAGTAGAAGCAGAACACCATATATACTTGTTTTTGACGCTGGAATTAACAACACCTTGTGATCAAGGTGCCCATCATGGCTGGGAACTCAAAGGCTTCCAAGTTTGCATCTTGATTGGTACCATTCAGTTGTTGAAAGGCTGCTAAGCTGTGGGCCTCAATCCTTAGCTTGGCTGGAGCCACGCCTCAGTTCCCATCACTTAACCTTAGGTCAAAGCTACCATAGAATAGAGTCAGAGACATAAAGGGGAAGGTCATTCTCTCATTTAGCCTAAGCATGGAAGCTATGGTCCATGTCTGTCATCTTCTATTGGAGGGAAATAAGAAACTGGACTGGCTCTATTCTGATTCGGAAGGTCACAGACAGCAAGAGGTGAATGATGAGGGCTCCCCTGTGGTCTGTCCCCCACAGCTCACTTTCCAGCACTGCAGTTTTGCAGCTTTCACTCTGCGAGCAGCTTCACTGACATGTTTGCTCACACCCAGTCATGAATCTCTGGATCTCCCGTGAATCATCAGGCGTTCTGAACTCTCCTGGGTGCATGTTTTGACATTTCAAAAAGAAAAAAAAAAAAATGATGATATAACTAAATACTAGCTTTCACAAAAATGAGATTTTTATAATAATAGATATGCATATCACCTGGTGTGATTCAAATTCAACAGCAAGTTCACAATTTTACTTTTAGACAGAGTATGTGAATGAGGAGGAGGGCTTCTTTCAAAAGCACATGTCTGTATGTAGCCTGCTGAAGAGGTAAATTCATTATCCATTTAGTTTCCTTTACGTTTAAGCTGGTCAGCAACAAAACTCCTACATTCTACCTCGCTATTCCCAGCACTCACTACTGCAACAACAAAAGACAAGGGTACTTACAAAAGGCAGGAGACTCATGATACTATTTGAAAATTTTTGTTTATTGAGATACTGCCTCATGGAGCCCTGCTGACCTTATTTCACTATTGAGCTGAAGTTGATCTTGAACTTCTGATCCTCATACCACTTCCCAGTTGCTGGAATTTCAAGCATGTATCACTGTATACAGTTCATGTAGCTCTAGAGATGGAACTCAAGGCTGTGCAAAGAACAGGCAAGTACTGTATCAATTGAGCTATATCCCCTGAGCTGAAGATACTGCTACCCACAAGCCTGGAGATGAACATAAAACTATATTTTTTGTCATTTAATATTTATTAATGCATTCTAGCTATAACGGGTAGGCTTCATTCTTCCTGTGAAGCTAAAACTCATATTTTTATGAACAAAAATACAAGATTTGAGGCTGTAATTTTTCCAGGTTTGATGAAATGCATGACGTTAGCAACGAATGGTTGAAGAGCTGTCATAAATGGTGCTGTAAAAAAAAAAAAAAAAAAACAGTATTTTTATCCAATTGGGACATGGAGTCAGTGAGGGATAGTGTTACTAAGAACACAGGCCAGGTGGTGGCACACATCTTTAATCCCAGCACTTGAGAGACACATAGGCAGAAGAATCTCTGTGAGTTCAAGGACAGGCTGAACTACAGAGTGAGTTGCAGGACAGCTAAGGCTGCACAGAGAAATCCTGTCTCAGAGCTTGGCAATGGGAGAACATGGACCTCTGGATTGTAAAATAATTTCTGAGAATCTGAGGGAAAAAATATTCACCTTTTCAGCTGTAAGATACTATAAACAAAAATGAAAACTTGAAATTCAAACCTATTGAAGAAGTGGCTCCTTCACATGTTCAAAAATAAAATTTTAATATTATGCAAAATATCGGACCATACATGTGAGTGCCTAGCCCTCAACCACTTTGTCACCACAACAGGGGCATCATGAAAACTATACAGTGCAATAGCTTGCCTATCTGGCTCTGTCAAGAAATTAACTTCCACTAATAACAACATTCTGAGTTAAGTATTTGGTCCCCATTGCACAAATACCAAAATATTGAACTGTATGGGTAAGAGTTGTTATTGACTCTGTGCTTTGTGTCATCATTGTTACTAATGCCATCAATTGGTTATCATCCAGTACAGCCCCTGTGGGTCTTGGGTGGGACAATCCACAGTCCATACAGCAGAGCATCTTAGCAGAGTGTTGAGGGACAGCTGGGCAGAGGAAGAGCTGGGCCTTCTGTCATGATCAGTTACCATCTGTCTTACCAACACATGCACATACTTACATGCATGGCATAAACTGTATTCTTCAGTGAATGTATGGCTTGAGAAAGGCTGGAGTTTGCCACAGCCAAACGGGTTTCATCATCCCCACTTTGCCTCCACACAAAGAGAAGCGCACTTTTAAATAATTTTATACCAAATCTATAACACTGTGGATGTCTCACAAATCCGGTCCATGAAAACAAAGGTCTGAATATCTGCCTCCATCACCACTTTCTGTCCACCAGCTTTAGGCTGGGGAGCATTAGCGCCTGCATTCCCCTCGCTTGCTGCCCAGGTCCTCACCTTCTGAGACCCTGTGCTCTAGTCTGCGATCCATCTCTTGGGTCTGTTTGAGCTCAGGTTATCACTGCTCCTCTGGCTTCTGCATTTCAATGAGCCCAACTCCAATTCCAGTTCTGTCGCATTTGTTCAATTGCCAAGCAATCACAGGCTCAAGTGAGAGAAGACACCCCTAAGTCCTAGAGACTAAATGTGGCAAGTGAGCCCTTCCCAGAAGAGCAGGAGGCCTTAAACTACTTTAAATGTTGTACTGTTGCTAGTGGTCACTGCATGTCTTCCTACTTTTAAAGTTATGCTGTCTGACAGCAACCATTACAGTCAACCAGAATGAATCAAAATAGAGTCGTACAGCCCGGTCTCAACAGATACATCTGCTAAACACTTCTATACCGAAAGCTGGAGTACTATGTAAGAGGAGAAATCAGAAAGAAGAACCAGAGGATCAGACGTTTGCTAGGAAATTGTGTCTCCTACTACTGTCAAAAGCTGCACCATAAAGTCTCACCAACATGACACTGTGGATGAGCAAGGACAGTAACAGACATGCTAACACGAGACCGGAGAGCCTATGAAGCCTCAGCAAATGGTCAGCCCTGAAAACATACACACGAGGAACATTATACAGACTGATGGGGTTGCATTTGGGGATATGTGTCTATATGCATGTATATGTGTATTTGTAGGTATGGAAGTTAACTAATTAAGAAATTTAAGAAAAGAGAATAAATTTGAAAAAGAGAGAGGTGGGGATCTATTGGACAGTTTAGAGGATGGAAAGAGAAGAGGGGAAACGATATAATTATGATCTCAAAAAAAAAAAACAAGAATTAAAAAGTTTTGCTGTCCACGTGAACTGCTATAACTATCTTAACCATATATGGCAGTTTCAGATACACAAACTATACATTAAATAAATAGTTGGTGAATTTCAAATAAAAAGGGAAAAAAGATAGATGTTCTACTGAAATCCGTGAAGCAACGTGGTTATAAAAATATAAACCTGTTAGTTTAGAGAGATGCTATCTTAGAAACGGGACCATTGTACATGGCCTTACTCCTGGAAGTTCCAGAATTACATTCTGAACATACTTTCCTTATGAAAAAAAATATACCTCAGTAATTAAGGCACCACTCTGGAAAGAATATAAATGTTGTCAGTTTAAATGGGTCACATAAAAAAACACATCACTGAATAGGGATTTAAAGCCATCATATTCACCCAAGTAAAGGTTTTTTTTAAAAAAATCCATGAATGTTTTTCATTTTATCCTTCAATTGTGAATGTGTTACAACACAAATTTGAACTTTTAGCCATCTGATCTAGATTCTTTATGCTATTAGGTATCAGCAAAACCTTTTTATTTCTACTATCCGGTGACCGTGTCAGTGGCCCCTTACAGCGATACGGATGTTATTCTTCTTGCACTGAACATTCATTTCTCATGATTTAGAAGTGAAATCTTAATGTTTGCTCCGTGAGGGAAGATTATAGTAAACTAAAAGTGGGGTCTATCCAATATCAATTCCATGTAGATTAAATAAAAGCCATGTGTCCCTTGTGGAGATGTCTCCCCTGCCCCATACTTATTTCATAAGATTACTTTCATTTCTTTTAAAAAGGAGGGGCAGGGTAACAAACTGGCATTCAGCTTGATTTCACCTTACTTCTGCATGTTCTCCTCTGAACGAAAATGGCCCAACTCTAGATAATTGAAGGCCTATAAGGTCCCTGATGCTGTAGAAGAACCTTGAAAACGTTGTGAAAAGCCACCCAGAGAGCTGGAAAGATTCCTGGCTTCCTGGTAAACAAGAGTTGCTACCCTGGTTCTAGCTCTGAAGAACAACTGGATGTCCAAATGACTTGTGCTCAGTGTCCAGAACCTGACTTGGACTATCCTTTCTTCTATGTGCAGTTTTACTTGTAAGATTGGAAGCGTCTGCAGATAATTTCCCTTTTGCCTCAGTCACCTGACTGACTGTGTGACTTAGGAATTGTAGAATTTACATAGGAGGATTAACTTTCAATCCTTGAAGGCACAGCACAACTGTAGCTGACTACAGTTGAGAGAATATTCAATATCTTTCGTAAAGCAAGCTTTTAATGTTTCCAATGGAGAGAAATTATAAATCTCTGAGATGACAAATACACAAATTTGATCTTGATGATTACACATTGGATATATTATCAAAACATCACACTGAAGCCTATGAACATGTGTTAACTAAAAATAAAAGTATATTTTAAAACTATCCACCTAGAAAAGCTACAGGACATATGTAGCATCAGGTACTGCACATATGTTAAAGTAGGTTCTCTATGAACTACAGAGTCACCATCAACATGAATAGAAATGGGTGTGGTTGATTGATTTCAAGATAGACTACTAGAACTTGCACTAAAATCATACTCATTGCACCAGAGATAATGAAGATCGTTCATTTTACAGGTAATCCTAATACATTATGAAAATGAAATTTCACACAAATTATATGATTATGCTATCGAGAAAAAAGCCTTGAGAGATAGTGGGAGGACTACTGTTATTGTTCAAACAAAGATCAGATCTCAGAGCATCATTTAGTGGAGTGGAGTCAAAGCAGTGACGGGTCAGTGATGGGCAGGACAACCCCCTGACTTTGGCAGCTTAGGTCTGTGTAACCTTGTGTCAGGGCAAGGAGGAGGGACTTGGGTACTCCTGGATTTCTTTGTCCCTCTTTCCAATGTAGCCGCACTGAATTTTCCCCTGTTTTTTACTATTAAAACATGAGATAGACAAATCAAAACATTATAAAAAGGTATTCATGTTTACTAAATATTTTGCCTCCCAAACCAACCCCAAACCGGGAAAATATTTAGTCAATGTGTAATGCTTTTTTTAAAAATTTTTTAATTTTATTTTAATTAGGTATTTTCTTCATTTACATTTCCAATGCTATCCCAAAAGTCCCCCATACCCTATCCCCCATTCCCCTCCCCCCCCAACACACTCCCACTTCTTGGCTCTGGCATTCCCCTGTACTGGGGCATATAAAGTTTGCAAGACCAATGGGCCTCTCTTTCCACTGATGGCCCACTAGGCCATACTTCTCATTCTCGTGTCTAGAGACATGAGCTCAGGGGGGTACTGGTTAGTTCAGATTGTTGTTCCACCTATAGGGTTGCAGACACCTTTAGCTCCTTGGGTACTTTCTCTAGCTCCTCCATTGGGGCCCTGTGATCCATGCAATAGCTAGCTGACTGTGAGCATCCACTTCTGTGTTTGCTAGGCCCCAGCATAGCCTCACAAGAGACAGCTATATCAGGGAAATTATATTAGGCAAAATCTTGCTAGTGTGTGCAATGGTGTCAGTGTTTGGAGGCTGATTATGGGATGGATCCCTGGGTATGGCAGTCTCTAGATGGTCCATCCTTTCGTCTCAGCTCCAAAGTTTGTCTCTGTAACTCCTTCCATGGGTGTCTTGTTCCCAATTCTAAGAAGGGGCAAAGTGTCCACACTTTGGTCTTCCTTCTTCTTCTTAAGTTTCATGTGTTTTGCAAATTGTATCTTATATCTTGGGTATTCAAAGTTTCTGCAAATTGTATCTTACATCTTGGGTATTCTAAGTTTCTGGACTAATGTCCACTTATCAGTGAGTACATATCATGTGCGTTCTTTTGTGATTGGGTTACCTCACTCAGGATGATGGCCTCCAGGTACATCCATTTGACTAGGAATTTCATAAATTCATTCTTTTTAGTAGGTGAGTAGTACTCCATTGTGTGAATGTACCACATTTTCTGTATCTGTTCCTCTGTTGAGGGGCATCTGGGCTCTTACCAGCTCCTGGCTATTATAAATAAGGCTGCGAAGAACATAGTGGAGTATGTGTCCTTCTTACCAGTTGGAATATCTTCTGGATATATGCCCAGGAGATGTATTTTGGAATCCTCCGGTAGTACTATGTCCAATTTTCTGAGGAAACGCCAGACTGATTTCCAGAGTGGTTGTACAAGCCTACAATCCCACTTTCTCCCTACCTATTGAACATTGTACTTGAAGTCCTAGCCAGAGCAATTTGACAACAAAAGGAGATCAAGGGGATACAAATTAGAAAGGAAGAAGCCAAAATATCACTTTTTGCAGATGACATGATAGTATATATAAGTGACCCTAAAAATTCCACCAGAGAACTCCTAAACCTGATAAACAGCTTCAGTGAAGTAGCTGGATATAAAGTTAACTCAAATAAGTCAATGGCCTTTCTCTACACAAAGGATAAACAGGTTGAGAGAGAAATTAGGGAAACAACACCCTTCTCAATAGTCACAAATAATATAAAAATACCTTGGCGTGACCCTAACTAAGGAAGTGAAAGATCTGTATGATAAGAATTTCAAGTCACTGAAGAAAGAAATTAAAGAAGATCTCAGAAGATGGAAAGATCTTCCATGCTCATGGATGGGCAGGATCAATATAATAAAGATGGCTATCTTGCCAAATGCAATCTACAGATTCAATGCAATCCCCATCAAAATTCCAACTCAATTCTTCAACGAATTAAAAAGAGCAATCTGCAAATTCATCTGGAATAACAAAAAAAAACCTAGGATAGCAAAAACTCTTCTCAAGGTAAAGGAACCTCTGGTGGAATCACCATGCCTGACCTAAAGCTGTACTACAGAGCAATTGTGATAAAAAAAAAAAAAAAAAAAAAAACAAACAAAAAAAAAAAACTTCATGGTACTGGTATAGCGACAGACAAGTAGACCAATGGAATAGAATTGAAGATCCAGAAATGAACCCACACACCTATGGTCACTTGATCTTTGACAAGGGAGCTAAAACAATCCAGTGGAAAAAAAGATAGCATTTTCAACAAATGGTGCTGACACAACTGGTGGTTATTATGTAGAAGAATGCGAATTGATCCATTCCTATCTCCTTGTACTAAGGTCAAATCTAAGTGGATCAAAGAACTCCACATAAAACTAGAGACAGTGAAACTTATACAAGAGAAAGTGGGGAGAAGCCTCGAAGATATGAGCACAGGGGAAAAATTCCTGAATAGAACAGCAATGGCTTGTGTTGTCAGATCGAGAATCGACAAATGGGACCTCTTTAAAATTGCAAAGCTTCTGTAAGGCAAAAGACACTGTCAATAAGACAAAAAGGCCACCAACAGATTGGGAAAGGATCTTTACCTATCCTAAATCAGATAGGGGACTAATATCCAATAAATATAAAAAACTCAAGAAGGTGGACTCCAGAAAATCAAATAACCCCATTAAAAATGGGGCTCAGAGCTAAACAAAGAATTCTCACCTGATGAATACCGAATGGCTGAGAAGCACCTGAAAAAATGTTCAGCATCCTTAATCATCAGGAAAATGCAAATCAAAACAACCCTGAGATTCCACCTCACAGCAGCCAGAATGGCTAAGATCAAAAATTCAGGTGACAGCAGATGCTGGCAAGGATGTGGAGAAAGAGGAACACTTGTCCATATATTGTTGGTATAATAATACTTTTAAACAAATTAAATTGACCAATGCTGTATATAAGCCATTTATGTAATTTTGCTAGTTTTATTTAGCTAGGAGGGAAGGTAAATAGAATCTTCCTACGTTGCCTAAGCTGGCTTTGAACTCACGGTGATCATCCTGCCTCAGCCTCCTCACTGTGAGTGTCATTGTGCCTGACTCAATATGATTTTGATCATCTACTTCACAGATTCCAACTGAACACTCTTCTGATAATCCGTTATGTAAGGTTGATAATTACTGGATAATGTCATAGTTTGTTTCTTAGGACAGTAAAGGAATAAATAAATCTGATAGCACTATCTTTCATGGTCTTCTAAGAGAACAATTTCCTTCAAGTTGTGTGTCAACTTGACACAGGCTGGAGTTATCACAGAGAAAGGAGCTTCAGTTGGGGAAATGCCTCCATGAGATCCAGCTGTAAGGCATTTCCTCAATTAGTGATCAAGGGGGGAAAGGCCCCTTGTGGGTGGTACTATCTCTGGGCTAGTAGTCTTGGGTTCTATAAGAAAGCAAGCTAAGCAAGCCAGTAAAGAACATCCCTCCATGGCTTCTGCATCAGCTCCTGTTTTGACCTGCTTGAATTCCAGTCCTGACTTCCTTTAGTGATGAACAGCAATGTGGAAATGTAAGCTGAATAAACCCTTCCCTCCCCAATTTGCTTCTTGGTCATGATGTTTGTACAGGAATAGAAACCCTGACTAAGACAAATGGTATCCACTCTGACAATGCTAAATGACATGAAATAACGCTCTGCACAATATTATACAAATGTAAAGCAGAATCTATATCTTGTAATCTTGTATCTGTATCTTAGTCATTGCAATCTAAGTGATACAGTGTGTCTTAGGCCTTGTAATGTTCTGAATACAGTATACATCAATGTATATAACATTTTTCTGTGGCCATTTACTTAATGTCTGACTACACAGAATATAGCATATCTATATATAAAGACAGAGATTCCTGCCAGGACCTAGCAAGCTTTAGGAGAGCCTCCGAGGAAGGCTGTCACTATTTCTAAGTGATGAACCCTGGGTCTGAAGGAGCGTTCATCCACTAGGAGCAAAGGGGAAACACTGATAAACAGCTAAATGCAGACACATGGAGACAAAGGACACTAGTACTGGACTGGATTGCTCTATAAAATCAAGAGACTCTATGGGTGGTCAGTCCTGATCACAGCACACAGCCCTGCCTGAGGTTAGGCCGTTCTCATTCTGGTCCCTTGAATAATTTTGCTACTATCCCTCAGTGGGCTTCTCTGCCCTCTGCTAACATGGCTGAACCTGTGGCAGATCCACCACAGGGTTCTTGACATGTGTGGATTGCCACAGACTTGGCCAGGAAGAGAAAAGTGTCCTAGACAGGCCCAGAGCAGGGCATGGCCCTACAGGTAAAGAAAACAGTGGAGGAAGGTCCAATCAAGGCCAGTACAAGGTCAGGGAGGGTAAGGGGTAGGGTGAATTCACCAGGACTGCATTCATAGGACAAGGTATTTCTCAGAACATTTACCCGGAAGCCTGCATACTGTATGAACTATCATGTCAAGTGATTGTCAATATCATTTATAAACAGGCCCTTATGAACGAGGACAGGAGCAAATGAGTGGGGTACATACGAAGTTTAAAGTGGTTTATATTTGTGTATATATTTTAACTGTCAACAATGTAATTCTGTAAATAGTTATGAGATTAAACTCTGTGTAATAGTCTACCTTGTTTCCACATTTGCTATCTCCCAGATTCCCCAACCCCCTACCCACCGTGTAGTGTTACTGGGAAAGGTGGAGGAATTTTAATATACAGCTCCATTTCCATGTTAGGAACAATGGAGCTGAGTCATTTGACACACTTTGCATGAAAATCCTTTACACTTTGGCTACCTGGAGATTAAAGAGGTTCAGAATGGACACAATGCCTACTAAACATAAATATAATCCACATTTCTCCATTCCTTACAACAGTCCTGGCAATTTTTATAAGCGATTGACTAGTAACACAAGAGTGCATTTGCTGCTGGGACTTTTATTGTTATTGCTTTAAAATAAAGGTATTTTGCTTTTATTAACAATTAAAGAACACAACCTATTCAAAGAGTGAAAAGCATGGCTGTCTTTTACAGCTTTCTGAGGGACAATTTTAATGTAGTTTAATATTAACACCTTAGAATAGAGAAGAAAGAATGACTTTGAACGATAAAGAAGAACAAAGGGAAAGAGTCTGAAGAGTCACAAGTAATGTGGCTTTTTACGGTGCTTGAAATGCCTGAAGTTAATCATTCCAGCAGCCAACTTCTCTCAGAATAATCAGCAGTGGAGGGGGCTGCAGTTGCAGGGTCTCTCTCCCCTGTGCAGGGGCTCCCCACGAGCCTGTGCACCGAGTTCACAGACTGGCGTGTTTTCATCAAAGCTTCAGCACGAGGTATTCTAACAGCACTCAATCTTCCTCCTAACTCCTCTTCCCTTCCCAGCACATTAGTGTCTGGTGGCACTGGGGTGGCTGTAAAGGTCTCTGGGAGCCAGGCAAGGAAAAGCTGAGCTGAATCTAGTACTGTGTAGGTGAGTTTCAAAATAAATGCACCTGACTTGCAGTGATGTCTGTGCAGAGTTGTGTCCCTGCCAATCATCCCTGTGTAAGATGTTTCCAGCAGCATCCGACTTCAGCAGGAGGATGTGGCACACCATCCATGGCGCCATGATCATGGACCCGTATGACAGGTTGTTCCACACATGTGGAGACAGAGCTAGAGACATGATTCCACTGTTTGTTCTAGATTTTATATACTCCTTAATATTTGTTGGTTCATTAAAACTCAGCAGGAGGCACAGTGTTGCCTAAGGACCAGGAGCATCCAGGTCATTCTTGGATACACAGTGAGTGTGAGGCCTGCCTAGGCTACAGAGACCTTGTCTCAAACAACAAAAGTGTAAAAATGACAAAATAAAAAGGATAAAATAGCATTGCTTTTTTTATAATATATATATTTTGAATTTACTTTTATAAGCCAAAAGGTGTCTACATTTCTGTGCTCAGGATTTGCTACATTTATGATGGAAAGTAGAAAATGACTTATTGTTCAAATACTAAATGTAAAAAAAAAATGATATTTGCATAATAAGGTGGCTCACAAAAGCTATGACATTTGCTTTCCTTTTAAGAGAATAGTTATTTATTTTGCTGGAGCAACTCACCAGAAGCCTGTTCCTACAGTAAAGCAGCCATGAGTGCTCGCCCACACAGAAAGGACACCAACTGAAACTTGGAGGAAAAATGAATCCTCACAAGGCTCTCCCAGAAATAATGGCAAAAAACAAACAAACAAACAAAAAAAAAAAACAAAAAAAACACAACAACCTTATGAACTTAAAAAACTGAGACCAAAACCTTCTTTATATTCCTCTCCATCTCACTAAGATACTACAAATTTGAGATAGCCTAACTGCATCATCAACAAAAAAATAATTCCTATGCCATGCATGGTATTTAAACATATCCACAACCAGTGTTTTTAGTAACCAACTGCCAAACAGAGCAAGGATACTTCAGTGGTTAATCTTGACTGACAACGTGAAGAACTTGAGAATTGCCATGGAAACAAAGTTCTGGACCTGTTTGTGAGGGACTCTCTAGATTAGGATGAATAGGGCAGGAAGACATTGTCCCCAAATGTGAGTATTTTGTCACAATAATGAGACAAGTAACTGATAAGAGTCTGACAGTTGTTTTGGGAAATGTCTACACATTTACCAATCAGTAATAAAATCAGAAAGTAATGGCTTAAATAAGGAGGATGTAGAAGTCCTGAAATCACAACAGGGGAGCTGAACTGAATGAAGAAGATTGCCAAGTGGTAGGATAGCTTGGGCTATGCTAATAGTGACACTTTGTCCTTGCCACCTCATCCAATCCCCCTTCTCTGTCCGCCTGTCTGTCTCTCTGTCTCTCTCTTTGTCTCTCGGTCACACACACACACACACACACACACACACACACACAGAGAGAGAGAGAGAGAGAGAGAGAGAGAGAGAGAGAGAGAGAATGCCCTTTAAAAGAAAATGAAATCACCATTTTCTCAGACTGCACTTATTTCCCATGTTAATGCAAGGAAATTGAAACCTCTACTATTTCATTAGATACATATCTAATCAACTCATAAATGGGTCATAGTTGTGAACAAATCCCTAAAAATTTGATGGTGAAAGAAGGGAACTGAGGCGAAACTCTGTAAAGGTCCAGGCTTGGTCATAATCCCAGAAAATGAAAGAAAGCCACAGCAGAACACAAAATGCCATTTGGCATTCTCTAGATCACACCCTATGAGTTGTTTGGAAATTGTAAGGTAAAATCCTTTTTCATGCATGCATGAAAAAAATAGATTTTAAGGAAAGATACAGGCTCATGTAATAGATGGAGAGGCAGGGGGGATGGGGAAGGAGATGAGGCACGGGGATAAATCAAAGCAGAGAAGGAAGACATAAGCTTATGCAAATGGCATACTGACCCCTTACTTCCTATGGCTACTTAAGACCATACTTCCAAAAAAAAAGTGTCTCTCTTTATTATATATTCTTAGCACTCTATGAGTGCTTCTATTTCCTACTTGTACAATAAAGAAAGGCTAATGCAATCACTTAAACATCAAAATTCCTACTGAGACAAGATATTCAAGTGCAACCACCTCCATTTTAGCAAAAACCCTGGCGGGTAAAAATTAAGTGCTTATCTGGTACAGGGCAGCAAAAGCATGCATTCGGAACCAACCAACCAACAACCAACGGGTGTTTGCATCATTTTGCAATCAGGGACCCACTGCTCACTTCCAGTTATATAAGCAAGGGGAATGAACTCCTCAGAGGGCACCACCCTGGACAGAATGGTCCTGGAGTTCCTCCCTTCTCCCAGCAGGGCAGGAGTTTATTTAAAGTACAAGACTGTGGGAAGGTGTGCCGCTGAGAAGAGAGACACTGAAAAGGTGCACCAGTGCAATGCCTGCTGTTTGAGGAAAGCCTGATGACTCCTTTACAGTAACAGGCATGAACCTAAGGTAGGCTTCTGTCTGGAGACTTCCAGGCCAGGAGCCTCTGTTGTGATGGAGCCTTGCTTCCAGCAATTGCAAGGAAAAAAGGCATGTTTCTTAGCAAAGGGCTGTGGTACACCCTATATAAGCCTCCTGAGGAACAGCCCTTACCTGCAGCCTAGGTCCTGCAGCCTGCCCATCTCCCCCAAGGCAAGCCCTTTTCCTCCCCCAAGCCAAGCCCCTTTTCCTCTCTTCAGAGCTCAGTTCTTGACTTTTGTCCCCACCCTGATTTAAATCTCCCCTGTTATTACTTTGAGATGTTCGCCTCTTAAATGAGGCATTTTCATAGAACATATCACTGCATTTCAACTAAATGAAAAGGAAAATTCTCCTAAAACTTGACTATCTAAATGGACCACTGCTGACAGCTTCGTTGCAGGTCCTGCCAGAGTTTCTCTATGCACACACATGGCACACTGCCTGAGCCTTTCGCTTGTGTTTATAAACTGCCTCAATCCCTCTTGACCATTTCTTGGTACCGAGAGACTGCAGGCTGGCAGTGAACAATTAAAAGACAGGTGAACTTATACTGGGCTTGGAGTCAAGACAGCTCCTTTCTATGCACAAAGGGCAGCTTCATCTACAGAACCTAATTGGCTCTGTGAAATGTCTGCATCACTGGGGGGAAAATGGAGTGGAATCAAAATTAATTATTCTGACTAAATGGATGGTTTTAGAAAGAAATCTCAAGAAATTCCTATGTTAATAAAGCATGGGGGAAGAGCCCTGCAGTGGCAGAAATTAAATTCCAGGAAAGTTTACGAAATTTTGTTTACTTGAGCAAAAATAAAAAGTGTCATATTCTCTTAAAAAATAACCGCACTGCCTAGTTCCTTCATAATTTATCACTTCGCCATCAGTGTCTACTGCTTGGGCAGGCAGCAAAACATACCCTAGTGAAGAAGATGAAAAAGATACGATTCCTGTCATCTTGGAATATCCAACTAAGATTGGGCGGCCCCTGCCTTTCAGAGTTTGATCGATCAAGATAATGGCCGAAGGATGCTGAGAAATGGAGGAATCACCAAGAATCCAGGGGTTGTGCTGCACAGGCCGTCTGGGGCTTGCAGGCTGCTTATTTGGCACACGGAGTGTCTCCATCCCCCGCTGCTCACTGCTCAGTCTACTTTATTTGTTACAGGCCTGGCATGCAACCAGCATTGCACTCCCTGAGAGCCTTCCACAAAAACACAGAACTGGCCCATGCTCTCTCGCTCTCTCAGCCTCTTGACCTCCCTGTCTCCAGTGATCTACATTCCTGCTCTAATCTCAGTCATCACTCCTGCTCCCCCTCCAGAACCAGGAAGTTAAAATCCCCAGGCTCTGACCACCAACTGCTCACTTTCCAAATTGCTGGCCAACCCCATGTGCCCCAAGGGTAGGGGCAAATTTGTAAATTCAGCTCGATGTTAAACCATAAACCATTAAACCATTAAACCAATTACATAAAACATAGTGGTTGTTTTGCTGTGGTGTGTGTGTGTGTGTGTGTGTGTGTGTGTGTGTGTGTGTGTGTATGTACGCCCATGTTTCTGCTGTGGGTATGGTGTGGGTTTTTTGTAGTATATACATGGTGTGGTGTGTATGTGTATATACATGGTATGTGTATATACATGGTATGTGTGCATATGTTTGTGTGTGTATGTATGTGTGTGCACATGCATGTGTGAATGTGCATGTGCAATTTCAGGGTCCTGGGGTATGAGCTTTGCAGATAGATGGCAACACTGTGTTGCAATGTAAAAAGGTTAGACAACCTGACAAAAGAAGTCTACTCCTCCACTGTCCCCTTCCCCACATCCTTCTCCATGCTTAATTTCAAGTTTAAAATATTTAATAAATGTAATTATGTACATATACAAATACATGAAATGCAATATTATTGTATACAATAAGTATTGATTAAGTATTGATTAAATGGATTCAAAAATAAGGAAAGGGGTGTAAAAACAAGAAAATTTAAGTGAAAAGAATAGGTCGCTCAAGAGAGAGCTTGAATGACCTCCTTCTTGAGGAGCCACAGACACCAGAACATAGACTGGCCTGTTGGTCTAAAAGCTGCCGTGAGTGTCTCACAATACAAGGCTATCTGATAAGAATCTCAAGCCATGAAAAAGGACATACAAACATTTACCTGAGAAAGAACTAAATAGTTTCTAGAAAATTCAGTGCTCACTGACAAAGACAAAATACACATTCTTAGACATACACCTTGTAAGCATGATCTGAACAATAACTACCAGCTGACATGCCAATGAAAATGGAGGAAATCTTCCAATGTCCCACCTCTACATAGAGGAGGCTCGGAGGAAGCGTAGTGCTCTCCAGGGACCTAGCTTATAGCTGGCTATTCAATACCAGTATATCACATATACATGTAACAATGGCAATTAAAGAATAAAGAGGTCATGAATTTGAGAGGGAATGGGGAAGAGAAAGAGACAGATCAGAAAGAGAAGAACTGGTGGGTACAACAGATACAGACAAATATGAAATTCTTAAAAAAAAATTAAAAATACAACAATCTCAATTACATCCTTTGGATTAAAAAGACAAATCAGTCAAAATAAAAATAGCCTCACATACATGGGAAAAATGGCTTCCTATGGCAGCAGAGCACGTGTAACCCAGAGGACATGTCACAGCAGTGTCACCTGGCACTTGGGAGGTGGAGGCAGGAAGATGGTGAGTTTGAGGCCAGCCTGAGTTGCATAGTAAGATCTTATCTCAAACAACAGCAAAAGTCACTTTTTTTTTCCTTTGAAATTTAGCTGTACCATAATAGCTACTCTCAAGGATAACTGTCATGACAAGAATGGCTTTAAAGGCTACAGTCACAAGCCAAATAAGAACCATTTTACAGTTTTCTAGTTCTGGCCAACTGAAAATCAGGCTATCCCATGTATCTGAGTTGCCATTATAAATCCTCAGAAACCATGCTCAAACAAAGCCTTCAGTGAGGAGAGGTTCTATGCGGGAACAGATCAGGAGGCTAGCAGAGCCACACAGCAGGACTGCATGAGTTGGAGGTAGGGGGATCAGGGTGTTCTTCAGCTGGCATGGAAGCATGGTCCATCTACTAAAATCATCTGCTTCCTCAGGTGCACAACATGAAATCACAGTACTATAGTATACCAACTGAACTCCAAAGTCTATACCTGTTCCTCTTAAAGACACCAGAGAACTCGAGGCCCTTTCCGATTCTGGGATCCAACACTCAGTTTTGTGATTCTTAAAGTACATTTACTCCAAGGGTATTTCCTAAGCCAGGTGTAATTTTAAATTGTTTATTTAGCACATGCGTCTAATTCTAGCACGATGAAAGCTGAGGCAAGAGGATCATGAGTTTATGGCTGGACTGAGCTGCATAGCAAGTCAGTCTCCAAAAATCCTCCAAGGGTGGAAGCTCAAGGCTAAGTAAGGGCTTGAGACACACACACACACACACACACTCACAGAGAGAAAGAGAGAGAGAGAGAGAGAGAGAGAGAGAGAGAACAGTTGTGTGGTATGCATTTGTGTGTGTGTGTGTAGAGAGAGAAAGGGGGAGGAGAAAAGAAACAGAAAATATGCCCTAAGTATAGTGCACAATGGTCTTTTATACAACAAACATGCATTCATTTACCCAGTACCCAGATCAAGAAACACTGTGAGCCCCCCAAGCTCCCAGCCCTGTCTTTTACCCCACAATGCCCAGTATTTTGACTAATAATAGCAGAAATGCAGCTTATTTTTATAATTTATGCAAAAATACCAACGCCCTCTGCATTGAACCTTAGAGGTGTGCATCTTCTCCTTTTATCTGGAAGGCATTTCACTGACATGATACTACTCTGGACGTCTGTCCATTCGTGGAAAGAACTACAGACTCCATGGATGAATGGACACTAATGCTAAAGAAATAATGAAGCTTTCTAAAACATGGTATCAGAAACATGATTTACTCTCTGATCACCGAATAGATGAACGGAGGGTGAGGTCAAAAGAAGCTTAAGTTTACTACACACACCAGTCAGAATTCAGTTTCTTCTAACATGACTCGTCAAGGATAAATAAATGCACAAATCAAACCACATGAAAGGGAAATAGAAAAACAGTTAAGTCGTATCACTCAAGCAATGGATAGAGGGGAATCAAAAATCTTCAAGTTACATAACTTTGTGCAATAAAGTGCAGTAAATCTCATTTCAAAACGAAACCAAAATGGAAAATCCTTAAAATGGGAAAAGCACCAGCAAGGAACTACCAACCTTCCCTTCCAGTATAAAACTGAACATCTTACACTCGTACAATTTTTATTTATAAGTTCGACTTTACAGTGTCTGTCAAACAGCAACTTCTTTTTTAGAAGAAAACCAAGTCGAAGCCATTTAAATCAAAAGACATGGACAGAGGAGAAGGAGACCAGAAAGCACTGCGTACACTTCTGATCTGAAAAAGACACCGTCTCTAATAGAAACCAAAGATATCTGGTATGATGTTTCTCTCCAAACTTCTCTGAAACAAAAAGGGGTTAAGGATGGATTTAGAGATTAAGCAGGTGAGTAGAGGCTTAGTTATAACCAACACTAACAGGACAAACAACCTGGACTGCCAGAGGTGTCCTGTCCTGCCTACCACACGCCCCATGGTAACCGGACTCTTCCTGGTTAAGCCTCTCTTGCTTTTGGTTCAAAATGCAGTTTTCCAATGAATAAGGCGTAGACTGAGAAAAAAGTCCTTTATACTTCGGATCTCCCTTCCGCTTGTTTTCTTTTTGTGTGTGTGTGTGTGTGTGTGTTTGTGTGTTTGTTTTTTATACATTCTGCTTGAGGTCTTTTCACCAGGTCATATTCTTCAGAAACAGAGGCTGAAGTGTCATGCGTGGTGCAAATTATTTTCAGGATATGACCTCTAAGAGTGTATTGCTAGCTCTCGAGAAAGAGAGCGTGTAAGCCAAGCCGTGTAAGAAGCAAACTGAAAGCAAACTCGATAAAAGTTTCTGTCTGGCCAGGAGCTTCAGAGTGCATCTGTTCCATCAGTGTGGTCCACAGCTGGGACCTCAGTTCCCATGGTGATCATGAGATGCGAGAAGCCACAGGAGGGTTATGATCACTTGAGGACCAGCTGATTGTTCCTGAAACTGACCCTGGCCTAGAGTCTGTAATGGCTATGGTGCGTTCTTCATCAGAAAGGGAGCCAAAGATCTGCCACAGCACTTGAGTGGGGCATGTGAAATATATCTTAGCAGTAGTTTAATGGGTGGGAAAAGGGAGTTGAAAGAACATTGATGATGGCATGTCTGGTGTAAGTTCTTCTTAGTGACTACCCAGTCATAGACTGTTGATTTGACAGATGAGGACACTAAGGAACACAGTGGGAAAATGAGCCTTATCAAATGGAACTAGAACAAATATCCCTGGTGTCACTGCCTGAAGATGGGTGGCTCCCTTTTGAACACTGACTGAAGGCTCCATCTCATGAGGTCTGGAGAGTCGCCTCTTAATGAAAGCTCTGACCCGCGGAACACCTTTCTTGGGGCTGAGCATTGGTCTATTAATTACTCGCTAATTAATCTTCATTTTTTTTTCTTCATGAGATAGGTAGGTCACAAAGAGCATTACCTCCTACAGCCATTCTTCAATTAAAGAATACTGGAAGACTCAGGAGTTTTCAGGTTCCTGTTAACTAAATGCTCATTTTACTGATAGTGACACATCAGCTTAAGATATTTCTCTTTCTTTTGCAATCTTCTTATCATATATGATTCTGCAGTATACAAGATTTTAAAAAAACTGAAAATCTGTATATTCTTCATTTTCAGTCCAAATACAATAAATGGCATGGGCATGCTAAGTCCCACTAACCACAGGAAAATTCAGGCTCTTGACAAGGTACACCTCTCATCTCAAATTGTTTCTAGAGTTTACTCCATTTAATAGATGATAATAAATTGAGTAGCAAAACAACCAAACAAATAAAAACAAATAAACAAACAGAGCCACACACACCATGGCTAAAAACCTGGTTAAACTACCATTTAACTAAGTGGTCTGCTGAAATGTCAATAATTGACGTTAATTAATATTTTACTTAATTTAAAAATAAAAAAACAGACTTCTTGAGTTCTACTTCATAATTGGTTAGTTTTACAATTTCAGTATATATGTTTTCCTAATTTAAGTAATAGTCATACTTAAAACTTCAGCTCTGAGTATTGTGACACACACATTTAATCCCAGCACTCTGAGGCAGAGGCAGGAGGATCTCTGTGAGGTCAAGATGAGCCTAATAATATCTATATCTACATATTAAGTCTCAGGCCAGTCAGGGCTATATACTAAGGCCCTGTCACTCAAAAGACAAAACAAAGCAAAGCAAAGCAAAGCAAAGCATTGGTTACAGGACCACATGAATTAGGTCAGCCCTTTCTTTTCCTTGTTTACACTATAAAAGAAGATGTTTTACAGGATGCTATGGTTTGGACATGGTTCATATCCCCAAAGGTTCCTATGCTTGGACTACAACAGCAACACTGAACGGTACTAGAACCTCTTAAAAGATGAGACCCAGTGGGAGGTGTTCAGTCACCAGAGACACCACATCTCATGAGAGTGAGTGAAACCTCAGAGGTATAAATGGGTTACCACAAGACCAAAAGCATGATGGGCTATCTCTATTGGTCTTCTTGCTTCCTCCTGTGTAAATGACTCTACCCACTGATGCTAAGCAGTACCATGTTCTCAGGCCCCTAGAGATCAAAACAGATATGGAACGGGAACTAAGTAGACCTCTTTACAGGGTGCAAGGCTTTGGTGTTTCACTAACAGAAAACTGACAACATAAAACAGAATACACGGTGTAAGAAGAATAATTAAGTTATATGTTTCACACACGCACACGCACACTCGCGCGCGCGCGCACACACACACACACACACACACACACACACACACACACACGGAGGGCAAGCTAGAACTTTGTACCACAGAGAAACAAGCCAAAGGTTTCAGATGTTTGGGGTTATGAGGACAAACAATATTTTATATCAGTGTTTTGACTTTTTAAAAGAATTTTCAAATACTAGCAATGGTATACAAGCAAAACAGGTATTCAAAACTTTTCAAATTGATGTAGAAAGTCACTTCAGCTTTTTTTTTTTTAAGCTGCAAAATGTTAGTTAACATTTACCGTTCCTGCACATATTCCCAATCTATAAGCCTTTTAGTTGGGTTCCCTGCTGCCTTTCTGTGCCCTGCAGACATACCCTTGTAGTCAGGAAAACCTCGGTGCCATGCAGAACAGGCCAAGCTCGTCGGTTTTCCTGTTTCTCTGGTCCAACCCAATGCCCAGCTCTCTCAGACAACCTCTTTCTCTCAGGCTCTGCTTTGGAGAAACCAGGCAGAGACCTTTACTTTGGCCTTTTTAAATTCCATTTGAAGGTAGGAATTTGACCTATCCGCATCAGTTCAGTCTACACAGCGTTCTTAACTATCACTGTGCATGAAGTTTTCATTCAAGTGTTCTGCAAACCAAGCTGAAGTGAGTCACCAGAGCTGCTGCATCAAAGAGGCCCTGAGAACACAGGGTAGGTCACAAACAGGTCTGGATCCCATGTTTTCCTCGTAGCTGCAGTCATCAGCTAGTTCCAGTCATCAGCTAGTTCCCCTAAATACACATGAGTCAGATGCTCGACAGTGAAGGAGGGTACAGAGAATTAGTCAGCGTTCCTCCAACATGAGAAAACTGCCTTCTTTCTGAATTCAAGGTAACAAAAGTCAGAGAAAATATTCTAAGTGCAACCAATACATTTTTTCCCCATTCAAGACATTTAATCGGTGATCTCAGCTCCAAGTAATAGGCTCTGTGAACTTATTTTTGCCACCCACCTCTTATCACACAGATGAGAGAAACTATTTCAAGTGGGTGTGATGGCTTCGTTTCAAGCATTTCAAAATCCTCCGCCACCTGCACAGGAAACTCTGACTGAAAACCAGACAGGTTCCTGCGGAGCAGCTAGGATGTGGCAGGTGAGGCCAGGGTCACATCTAGTTATCAGACTGAAATCAACAAGTGGGACAGGCTAGTCCTGGAGGGCACAGGACATGGTGGGCAGGACCCTGGCCATCTAAGACCCAGTCTAATTCACTGCTGACTGTGTTACATGCACTGGATGGGCCATGCTGAGGCTACAATGATACCAAGTAGACTCCTATCCCAGAAAAGCCCAGTAGGCAAAGAGTGGAAGTCACCAAGAGCAAGCAACAGCACATGACGAAAGACACACCTGATACAAGGATACGTTTACCACTGTGGGGACAAGACAGAAAAAATAAAAGCAAGGACTGGGTGAGGGAGGACGTGGCCTTGTGAGTGTGTAGAGGTTTTTCCACTTTGAAAGAGACAAAGTGAGATTCTGACAAAGAGCAAGCACAGCATGACTCACAATCGGGAAGAAACCTACTCAGAGGGCTTGGAGGACAGTAAAGAGTACCAAATGTTTGTCTGTGGACCACAGCCTCAAAGGTGAGCCAAAAAGAGTTGAGGTAATTCCATGATAAACAGCCAGGACGTTCTACTGCAGAAAGGGGACACATGGAACTGCCAGTGGACATGAGATTGGAGGGCTGAGGCAGCTAGATTTTACACACAGTGTAAACTGTGGAACTGACACAGTTGCTTGTGTTCCTGGGTCATCTCTAGCACTTAGGAGAGAGGTGGCTAGGGGAAGACTCTGACTTCTCAGTGAGAATAAGATTAGCATCTACTTACAGAATTGGCAAAAGATTTCCATGTTAAAAGCCTAGAAGATCAAAGACAGCAAAGGTCTCCCACGTGAGCCCTAGAGGCCTACCACACAAGCCCATAGACTTGAGTTGAAACCATGCAAGTGGAGAGAACCAAAATAAGGTTCTAAGGTCTAAGCCCACTTAGACACTGTGTCTGCACAAATCCCCCCCCCCACATTAGTAGTAAAGAAATAAGTAAGAAAAAAATGCAAAGGAAAAATCCTGCTTTTATTTTATTTTTAAAAAAGAGTTGACTGTGGAGTACCAGCAGAGGAAAAAAAAAAAGGACTACAGGGAAAGATTCCAACTAGGATGCTAATGAAAATTATATATGAGAAAATTAAGTGGGACTTGAGGACATTTCGCTGTAAAGCTATCCATCCCATACAATGAGCACACATCATACTGTGTGTCATACAAGTTACACAGAATCTAAAGCACACATACATGTTACTATTGTTGCATTCTACCTTTGAGCATTTGTGAAGTCCTATGTGCAAGCAGCCAGGTCAGCTTACAAATCAAACAGAAACCTACTTTCTAGACATGACATAGGAAGTGCCACACATGTGTGTATGATTTGAATGTCGAAAGTTATAAGGAAATGGTTTAAAATAATGATTTTTTTCTCTTCTTTGTCTATCAGGAGATTCTCAGAATAAGGGACAGGATGGGGACAATGTGCCCCACTAAGGGACACTGCGAGTCACAGTGCCTGAAGCAGCGGTCAGGAGGGACAGGGGAAGCTTCTGCTTTTCTCGCTCTCCTTTCTGCTCAGAAAGTCTCAATTACTGGAAAAACTTCAGAAATCTTTACCCAAAAGCCCACTTAAAAGCCTGAAGTTCTACTTCTTAAAAATAAAATAACATTACTCTCCAGTCTAGAAATAACGCCCGAGGCCTGAAGTGCTACACTGTCATTACGTCTAAAAATAACCTCAACAAGTCATTCTTGAGGTCAGCATTGAGTAACGTGCCATGCAGCCACAGGAGCAGTGGCCCCACTGTGTCCCACTGTGCACAGAGGACTCCCTAGGACAAGTCTGCTTTCCCCCACTTCAGACACCATCTGCCAAGGGCCAGCTGCCGATCTCCACACAGGCCTCTGGATAGTGGCTAAAATTCCTCAGTACTCTGCCAGGGTCTCTTTAAGGGAGATTCTTACAAAATCAGCCCAACTTCTCTCCTAATACCCACCATCTGCATAAATCTGAAACTACCACCACATGCAAGAATTCCACCTTATAGGAACACTAAAGAGACCACCCCCCACACACACACATACACACACACCGCACTCCAGCTTTTCAAGTTGGAAAATCGAAAGTCAATGAAGGATACTAAAGTCATTTCTGGAGCTACAGAAACTCAAAGCAATCAAAAATACAATACTGCAGGGGAAGAAAACCCAGAGATGCTTTAACTTTATGTAAAAATAGTCATAATAATTGTCTACTTGCCAGAATACGTAATGGACAGCTTTGAAAATGACTGTCCTGTCCATGGAAATGACAACTAGAAAACAAATCTAATGAAGACAGTGACCAGCAAGTCACTAAAATGCATTCAATTTTAAGCAACAGTTTTGCTATTAAAATATTTTCAAACCAAATAATAAGGCCCAAATGAATGACAAACTAATATAACAGAAAGGTGTCGCTTGGAAATTCTTGTACAAATATATAATCAATGTCATAAGACAGACCTTTTTAACTGTCTGTTGCAAATAGTAAAACTGCCAAAATTCTAACTCAGCTCTTTCTCACAGCCACGGTGGTCTCTGAAAGAGCTAATCTTCTTAGAAGGCCCCTTGGGGACCAGGTGTGGTGGCAGCACACCTGCAGTCACAGCAGTTCCCAGACTGAGGGAGGAGGATTCCCTAAATTCAAGGCTAGCTTGGGTTACAGAGCATGATGCTACCTTAAAACAGGCAGCTGGCCGGCCTGCATTATCTTAACCACAACCTCCTTGTACTTTCCTGTAAGAAACACAGCGCTTACTTCAGAATCGTTCTCTTTCCTGAATAATTAAGAATTTTTGAAATTGAGTCTGCACACACACAAAAGATTTTGAGCCATACACCACATATCTAAAGTCATGTTATATCCTGGATACATTTTAAATATAATCACTGGGGAAAGAACGAACAAAAACCCTTCAGCCATTATTTCTCATCAATGGCAATGGAGACAGCTATTCCTCCTTCTTTCCTTTCCTTCCTTCCTTCCTTCCTTCCTTCCTTCCTTCCTTCCTTCCTTCTCCCTCCTTCCCTCCCTCCCTTCCCCCTTTCTTTTTTTTTCTTTCCTTTTTTTTTTGTTGATATGAGATCTTGCTTTATGGCCCAAGCTTGGCCTGAGCCCCTCAGTTTGACTGACATCTGACATTTGCACCTCAAGCTTCCCAAGTATCAGGATCTAGAGGCAGAAATCACCACATTCTTATGAAGAAATCCTCTTAATGTTGTTGCTCAGTAAGCCAGTGTTTGCCAAGCTCCCACATGTATTAATTTGAACTCATTATTTCATGTATTGAAATATACCAAATTGCTTAAATAACGCTTTCTTTTCTTACCTTAAAGAATTTTGTAAAACAGAAAAAAATAGGATAGTCTCAAAATATATAACTGCAAGAAAGGATACAAATTTCCCAGAAACACAAACACTGTACATGTATATGCATATGTACACAGACACACACACACACAGACACACACACACAATGTTCATAAGAAAGTTAGCCAAGAGTACACTCATTTTCTTCATCTGTACCAGTTTTGCTCATTCCAAATGAAAGCCCGTGGAACTCATCCTTCCCGTCTCCCTGAATCCAACGGGAGGGAAATAATTTCACCAGCCCTCACGTCAGGTTTCTCAGCCATGTATCACCGAAGTGGAAGAAGATATACATAGGAGCATTGGACCACCATGTTTTAAGCCCACGGCATTCTGATACAAATCACTCCTAAGTTACAAGCAGGAGCAGTTATCTAAGTAGTACAATGTCCATGTAACATGGTTGGCTGGAAGTTTTCTACCTGACAAATACTGACTAGCAGGACACTGTATTTTGTGTGTCCTATAATCACAAAACATCTTAAAAGCAAGTCAGGTCATCAATCAAATCTAATTCAAGGTCTAACCTACTGGGGTGCAAAGGGAAGTAGCCCTTTATAGAGCAACAATGACTGGACTGGACCAAAGGGTCATGTCCACACTTTTGGAATTAACACGGAATCCAAATGGAGGCAGTGACAAACAGTAGGCTTCAGTAAGTGCTGAGTTTCTATGAGAGCTGAACAAGGAAACCTTTCAGCCTCAGAAACCTTTTAACTGGCATTTGCGTTATGAGAATGGAAAGCTCAAGAATTCGTTGGCTGCCCTGTTGCCAGAGGGCAGGGGCAGCCTCTGCCTGCTCCCATCAGAACAGCCAAAAGCCAACAGGAAGCGCCCATTCTTCCACTCCCCAAGATGGAATGGTAGATCACCAGGTTCTGTTTCCTTTATCTGTTCCCATGTCACTCTCCACGGAGACTGACAAGCCATTATTATCAAAGGCTTCTGTTACAGGATCATGTCTGACAGATTTGACTAAATAATGCTGACCTTTATAAAATGAAAACCTGCACTGGGGGGGGGGGGGTTTCTTGCAACTAAATAAGACATGCACATCTAATCAAATAAAACAACCACAGAGTGCATCAGACTCACAACATAAAGAACAATGTATTGCTTAATGACCAAATAATGACTTAACAGGGTTTAATCTCAAGTCTTCTAGAAGACTTCATATTTTTCTCATTTTTATTGGCTATTTTATTTATTTATTTACATTTTAAATGTTATCCCCCTTCCCAGTTTCCCCTCCACAAACACCCTATCCTCTCCTCCCTCTCCCTACCTCTATGAGGGTGCTCTACCACCCACCCACCCACTCTTGCCTCAGTGCCTAGCATTCTCCTATCCTGAGTCATAGAGCCTCCCCAGGACCAAGGGGCTCCCCTCCCTATGATGCCAGATAAGGCAATCCTCTGCTACATAAGCAGCTGGAGCCATGACACCCACCCCCTTGTGTACTCTTTGGTTGGTGGTTTAGTCCCTGGGAGCTCTGGGTGGGTGGGTGGGTCTGGTTGGTTGATATTGTTGTTCTTCCTATGGGGTCGCAAACCTCTTCAGCTCTCCTTCCCCTAACTCCTCCATTGGGGTCCCAACGTTCAGTCAAGATTTTCCATTTTAAGGTGACCCAAACTGTTCATGTTACAAAGCTGTCAAAAACCTCTTGTGTCAGAAAAGCAGCATGAGGCAAAATGAATTACACTCCGTATGATAACCTGTGTGTCCTTCACCAGCAGGCCTGAAAGTCTGCAGAATTCCAACTGGGAAACAAGCTCTTTTATAAACGCAGGGCTACAGGGTTAGGAGGAAGCCTTCTTCCTTCTAACTACGCTGATATTCGAGTAACATAGCTCTCTACTGCTTTCCAATTAAAGAGATTTCTGTTAGAGGAACTTGACATCACACGCAACATAGTAAATTTCAAGCAATTAAACAATTATTATTGTTACATATTTCTAAATTCTGTCCATACCCCGACTTCTGCTCTAATTTTAGTAAATTCCATTTCCCATGGTCCCACCTTTAAATAGCAGGCCTCAGGAATATCCTTCAATGGACAAGATTAACCTCTTCTGATTTCTGAGACCAATAAGCTTTCTTCCCCCCCCCCCTTTAACCCTCTGCTTCCTTCATTCACATCACTGAACTACCATCCTCCTGACCCTTCATCTTCTAACTTCTGTCCTAAGCCTTCAGCCTTTCCCAACAAAGGGAGGTAACAGTTCACACTGCACACCAACATTCTTCCTTCAAAGACATACAGGTATAACATGAGAAAACTTTATGCACGCATGTAATACTGTGTGTGGACATAACATGATCTATTGTCACTTCAATTATTTACCAAGTATTTACAGATAACATTCAGATAAACAAGCCGAGTCCTCATGGTTGACTTCTTTCCCATCGTGTGATGGATACTGAGCCGCATCCATCTTCAGGGCCATGAAACTCATCCCCCAGCTGCTGCAGGTAAGGGACCAGCTGGCTCTCAGCTGAGCCAGAAAGACCTGCTGTTGATCTAGAGAAAATCTCCCCAATAACATTTCTTCTCACACTTCTACCTCTGGCCCTGTCGCATGGGGAACCATACCTAAGATGGATCCCTACATACGTGGGCCCTTTTTAATCTCTGACCTACTATGATCTTCTCTTTATTACATGACTATTTAAGCTAGATGGGGCAATACCCTTTCTTTCACCCCATCCTACCCTCCTTATTCTCTTCTCTGGTCTCCACATATCTTTCTTTCTCTCTGGCTTACATGTGTCTACTTGGCTTTTCCCATGTGCTGGCTAAACATGGACAACTGAAGTGCTAGCAACTGTCCATCAATGCTTGTTCTCAGGTAGCTCCACTCTCAACCTGTTAATCTGGATGGCGTCATCTTGGATATTTCCTTCAGTGCACTTCTCACGGTCTGAAACGATCGCACTGATTTGGCTAGTTGGGTAAAGGGAACCTGTTGCCACCTCCAGCATTCTCAGCCTCCCACTAGAGTATGAACTACTCCATGATAGGGAACGCCATGTGTGTCTTGTTTACCAGTCTGTCTCCAAGGCTAAAACAATGCTAGGCACATAATGGGTGCCCAATAAGCACTCTTCTGAGAGTGAAAAACTTATTATATAGGCATTAACTTTAAATCTCACTGACATCAGTATCACATTGGAGGAGGAGGTCACATGGAGGAACACTGGCATATGACAAAGTGAGGCCAAACCTAGAATCATAACCTGAAGCAGAAGAACTTTAAAATTAGAGAAAAACTGGACTTTGCAAGCTTCAAATTATGATGACCAAGGGAAGTACCAGATTATTATGCAACTTGCATGATATATAGGATTCATTTTCTATGCAGCTTTCCCCAGACTCCTAGGTTCATGCTGGAGACAGTGTTGAGAAAACTATGGCAGGAGAACAAAAGACTGACGTCCATAACTCTGCCGTCTGGTCAGTGATACAGCTCACCTGCTGCCCTATGACTTATAGCAAGGAGTCTGTGGGGAAATGTCCTGAGTGCCTAGGTGGTCAACCTGTGACATGAAGAAAAGGTGTCCCTGACTGTAGCAACAGAGGACATCCTGGACAGATCTGCTTGCATTGTCATCTTAACTAACTGTCGCCTCAGAGAAACTGCATTGAATTGAAAATGCTATTCTTTTATACCCAAAGATGTATTGTTCAAAGAATTTATTCCATCACCTTCATATTGTTAGGAATTTCCCATCAGAAAAGCTATTTTTTTCCATGTATGATCATGCAATTTCCTCCCTCTATTTAAAACAGTAAATATTTCCTTACTAACAATGAACAATTACTATTTTAGTCCTAGACAGCCTTTAATTTACATGATTTACCCAGTGTGACTTCACTTATTCCACAGTGACATACGAGTTGCTTGGAAACTAAAATTTAAGTACTGCCATTCTATATATGGATATTAATTCCCTTGTAGTCTTACAACTGTTGTCTCCATTTTCTGAACACTTCTCTACTGGTAATGATAATAGAAGGCACAGAAAACATGAAAGGAATGTCTGCAAGTGCCAAGAGACCCAAAGCCAAGATTAGATTAATTTAATGCACTAAAGAAATCATTACATCAGATAGTAAGAATCACAACAGCTTGATATTTTCAATCAGGAAGATTACCAGCCAGAGTGGTTGATATTCATTAATAACCCAGATGTTTTAAGGAAATACACACACACACACACACACACACAGGGAAAGAGAGAGAGAAAAATAAATATGTGTGAACAAAAAAGAAGAGGGAGGGAATGGGTAGAAGGCCATGCGGTGGTAGCTCATGCCATTAATCCCAGTACTTTGGAGGCAGAGGTGTCTCTGAGTTCCAGGCCAGTCTATTCTACAGAGCAAGTTCCAAGATAACCAAGGCTATGAAGAGCAATCCTGTCTCAAAAAACAAAAGCAAACAAAAATCATAACAACACCAAAAGAGGCTAAAGATGAAAAACTGTGTAGAAAGCCACACATAGCCCAATGAAAGAGATAGGCAGTGCTTTCAGGCTAAGCAGAGTTTTACAAGCTGTGTCGACATTACAAAAGTTGAGTAAATCTTCCAGAGTGGCTGGGGGAATTCCCAATTATATTAGCCACACTGTTTAAGTAGGTGACAAGGCCGATGCCAAATTACTCGATCCATCTTCCACGAAGCATAGCCAATAACTTAGTTCTGTGCTGTGCCTTAATAAAATGTTCTTCATATTCTTGAGGAAAGACAAAGAAAGGCAGCAATGAATGAGATAAATAAAGTCATGCGTGAAACAACCATATAGGCGAGAATTAAAATGTCCCTAAGGAGACCCAGAGTAAGGGTTTACACACAGGGTTTCAATCTTCAATCTCTTGTTCTCTAAGAAATGATTGCCTCACACTTGGGGGCCTTTCATCCTGATGTCCCAGTTTAGAAACTTCGCTTGATCATACTTATTCCATCCAGACATTAAAATACCAATTCAACTTCATCCATGAAGGAGAAAAACAAATCTTTTTTTGTATCTTTAAAAATACACTTCAAATATGTAACATTAACATGATAACACTCACTACCCAAAAATGTCTATAATCTTCAATGTTTTTTTTTTTTTTTTTTTTTTTTTTTTTGGTTTTTCGAGACAGGGTTTCTCTGTGTAGCCCTGGCTGTCCTGGCACTCACTTTGTAGACCAGGCTGGCCTCGAACTCAGAAATCCGCCTGCCTCTGCCTCCCGAGTGCTGGGATTAAAGGCGTGCGCCACCACGCCCAGCTAATCTTCAATGTTTATGAACATTTGAAAAATACAGCATTCTAATGACTTATATTTATAGAGAGTTAAGTTCTGTTACACTAGATATTCAGCAGAAACACAGACACACAAATTCGGAACTGTATATAAACATACTGAATACAAGTCTATAAAGTTTATGTTGGTATTTTTAATATTTTCTACTTTGTGAGACAGGATCTTATGTTCAGGTTTCTTCTGAATGTGAGCTCTTCCTGCTACAACAGTGAATGCTAGGATTGGATTTTTCCCCCCAAATGTCAAAATTAAATCTTTTCCAGTTCCTTTTCTATCATTTGTAGAACTTCTCGCCAGTGTTTTCACAGAGCCGTTTGGTTTTTGGCAGTTTTACTTCCTTCCTTAAGTGGGATCCATGCACTTGCAGAGGCGCCCCATCCATGGAGCAGAACCATGAGGAGAGAGGTCTGAGGGCTTGGACTAACCAAGTCAGCCATATACAAGGCGGAGCATCAGAAGCACTGTGGCTGCCCAGTACCAGTGCAGGACCTTGGCAAAAACAAATGAGGAGCCCAAGGAGATGACTCTGTGGGTATGTATGCTTGTTGTGCAACCACGACGACCTGAGTTCAAACCCGCAACAGTAGCATGCGTCCATAATCCCAGTGCTCCCGAAAAGTGAAGGGAGGTGGGGACATCACAGATGCTCAAAGCTCTCAAGTCTACTGAGCCTGGCTTATGCATCTTTGAACAACTAAGAAATCCTATGAAGACAGACTCTGAGTCTGTCCTTTGACATGCACACTATGCCACAGCACAAGTGTACACCCCCCATACACACACACACACACACACACACACACACAAGGAAAACACAAACGAGTTTGCAAGTACTCTCCCTTGCTTTCCTGGGCCCCTCACTTACTGAAACTGGAGGAGCATTATCAAGTAAGAGCCAAAAGTCTTTCTTCTATGTATTCATCTCTGCTACTTGTTGGCCTTTAAAAACCTTGTATGAAAATAAAATGTTCATTCCTGATCGACCCCTGCTGACTAGTGTCTGTGGCAGACAGTGGATACATCAAGGGTATAAGAATCAGCCCTGGTATCCAGAGAATGAAAGTGCTATATGATACCATCTGACCTCAAACTGGGAGTTTCCTGACTTCTCAACCAATGAGAGTGGAGACACAGTAAACGGCTTCACAAAGAAAGATCTAATTTCCAGCCCGTGCTGGGTTATTCATGAAGCATTAATACTGAGTTCCATTAATGCCTTCAGCCCTCACAATGACGGTGTCTTCCAAGTGCCATTGGCATGCTTGTTTTGACAGTCAATAGTTAAGAAAAGAGCGCTTCAGATCACTCAAATAGATTTAACTTCAAGAAAAGGTGGCCATTTTTTATGAATGAAACAGCCATCATCAGGGATCCCAGAGGCTTGAACTCCAAGAATGTAGGTCACTCACTCATTAACTTTAGAGAGAAAGAGGAAGCAGGTTTGACTCCAAGGCTTCCCTGTGGTATCACACAGACCTGTGGGTAGGGACAAACAGGAAGGGCAGGTCTCCTCCGCTGTGGGCTCTACTCTAATCTACAGACTGAAAATTCATCACAGGATTCTCAAGAACACCATAAGGTTTCCCCTATGCACTGGGAGACCTGATGCACACTTCCACAGCATCTAACATTGTGCTCTGGTTGGTTTAGATGTACACGGCTAGGCTCGGAATTAATCCAACGCTGTACAGCACTGTTCTTTCTGTACAAACCTGGGGCTTCTTCTTTTACCTCTTGAAGGACTTTTTGGGTAAAGCACATTAAGGTGCTTCCTAGCCATCTCTGTGTTTAAGACTGTATCTACAATCCATTAGATACACACACACACACACACACACACACACACACACACACCTGAGTCCCATTTCCTTGCTTCATTCTTCAGTTCTTCAGATGCCTATCTATCTCACATGATTTATATGTTTCCTGTTGGAAACTGGTTCTATTGCTTTGATTTAATCAGGAATCTGTATGTCCAAATGTTGAAGGTGCATGTCCCTAATTGGTTTCTGCCAATGGCTAAGCAAAGGGAGACAGAGGAGGACCTGTAGATTTGTGAGGGCTAGGAACTGCAAAAAGGAGACAGAGAATCGCTATGACTCCAGGTAGAGGAATGGGACATAGGAGCTGTGGGCAGGAAAGCCATCCAGCTATGTGAGAATTCAGGTGGGTAGCCACCGGACACTTTCCTAAATAGGTCTGGGGTAGCAGGGGAAGGTTTAAGAGTGCCCAGCCTTTGAGGTAGCCAAGGCACTTTAAAATTAACTGGCTGTGTGTGTGTGTGTGTGTGTGTGTGTGTGTGTGTGTGTGTTCCATTGATGAATCCAGATAGCTCCTCGGTGAGTGCAAATGTGCGACCCAGGAGCCAAAGCCGTGTAACTAAACTTACAGCTACATAAATTCACTACTTCAATTTCCTATGACTTAAATCTAAACACAATGAAGAAACGTATCATCTTTTTCAGCCTCTGAACTATCACTATGTCCTAGAAATGTCATGCAACATATATCAAACAATAATTAACAGTTTAATCAATTCATGGACCCACTAAGAAGCAGGAGGGATTTGAAGTGTACAGGCTGGTATTACTCAGTGATGCAGTGCTTACATAGATGTGGAAGGTCCTGACCTTGAGTCCCAGGGCCAAATAAGTGAATTCGTGAATAAAACACATCACTCATATTATTCATAAATAAGTAATAAAGCCTTCATAAGCACTCCTGATGAGTCTCAGTCTCCCCCCATCCTTGTGGAGACTGGGTTCACTTTGCAATCTGTTTAAAATAGCTATTAAGTGACTGCAGTTGTAGAGGTAGAAAGTGCCCCTGATCTTCCCATAAAGATTCTCCAAATGGAAAAACAATGATCTGAGGGTGGGAGGGTCCAGGAAGATGATGTGTTTGTGTTAGGGGTAATACAGAAGTCATACCACATTAAAAACAAACAAGATTATTATAGTCATAATGTCCTTTAGATGTCAAAGCAGGGTGGATCAGGTACAGGAAGCAGCAATGTCTTAAAATATAGGAGGCTGGTGACCCTGACTGGCGATTTTTCTTTAAATGTGGAAAAATTTGAGGAATTGAAGGGTGAAAGCTACAACTGGGAATGTCTTCATTCACAGAGCTCCTCAGCAACCCATCTGAGCATAATTAAGTACTGGGGAATAGAATAAGAAATAGACCGGGAGTTAAGGAATTCATGGGCAGACACGGATAGGTGCATGGCAAAGATTAAGATGTCAGAGCATGTAGATCACCTAATACATAGAGAGTTTGTTGGAAAAGAGCACACAATTGGTTAGCACATAAAAGGGAAGAGAGTATGCAGGACTTTAAGTGTTATGAAATTGAATATATTTAAAAGAACATATTAACTAATATTATAATTAATGACACGTATTGTTGGAATGAAAAGTAATCTAAAATGCATTCAAAGCCCTGGCATAGAAATCTATTTTTCTTCTTTCTGCAGTTAGGTAACCATTTCAACAGACAAAATCATTTATTAGCTTTTTTTGCAATCAAACAATAATCCTGGAAAAATATGAAAATTCTTTCTTGCTATCCTGTCAGTTCTTATGAGAAATTGCTCAGATATTTTTGTTTCGAGACACATCCAAAAAAATAAAAACCAAAAAACAACAAATAAGGAGCCCTCAAAGTGCAGATCCTTTATCATCTAAAATTCCATTCATTAAATAAGAGCCCTTGGAATACATCAAATACCCATATTCTCTTTGAATTAAAATCCTAAGAACCCCTGGAAACATCAGCAGATAAGGAACACATCTTCACTTTCCCCTGCTTTATACAACCAGCCAGCCACAATCTCTGTGTGTAGTCCTCCTGGCCATGCCAAAGATATCACTTAGAAATCACTAATCTTCCCTGAGAATGCCCAGAGTCCGCAATTTTATTTGAATTCTCATCTCAAACATTGGCGTACACATCTAACCAAAAATCCCCTTATGCTTCAGGCTCGTCATGCGCGGAGTTCTCGCTAGATATATACAGCTTATAGTGTTCCTGTAGTAATCTAATGAGCTTATGACACATGTATGGTGCCTTGTCCACTATAACTATAAGCACTGAACGACACCTGGATAGTATCGTTTGCTTTCATATTTTCCGTAGTGGTTGGCATTAACTTAAGGCGTTTCACAAGCACATTCATGTTGAAACAATTCAAACAATACATAAGATAAACGTCAGCTGTAATAAGCTCCTTTTGTCCCTATTCTTGATCTCCAACGGCATTCCCATGCATGCTCTTCAGGTATATTTTTGTGTGCCCTCTAATAAATATAATTCCAGATACAGTTTCTATGTACATTGAATCATGCTATATAAACTAGGCTCTAGTGTCCTTTTCTCCATCTAATATGCTTAGAATGAAGACTTTCCTTTGCAGGTGTAGTCTCTGATAGTCATCAGTGTTTACTACTACTAAATAACAATGAAACAATTATAGTAACACGCATACTTTTGAATTGTATCCTGATAATAAACTCCTACTTCATCCACAGCTACATTTATATTTAAGTTAGAATAATAGTGTGGAATTTCCTACAAGAAGTGACATGCCTCGATGGTATATTTTTTAGTCTTAAAAAATGTTCATCTGCCGGGTATGGTGGCGCACGCCTTTAATCCCAGCACTTGGGAGGCAGAGGCAGGTGGATTCTGAGTTCGAGGTCAGCCTGGTCTACAAAGTGAGTTCCAGGACAGCCAGGGCTATACAGAGCAACCCTGTCACAAAAAACAAAACAAACAAACAAAAAAATGTTCATCTAAAATGCCCTACAATGGGGAGAGGGTACAATCGGGAGAGGGAACTTGTAGAACCCATCTCCAGCAGAAAAAGACAGGTCATCAAGTGAGGGATGAGGTTGCCATCCTACAGTCAAAATTTTGACCCATAATTGTTCCTGTTTGAAAGAATTACAGGGATGGAGAAGGAGAGAAACCTGAGGAAAAGAAGGCCCAGCGACAGGCCCAAAGCAGGATCAAGCTCAAGGGGAGGTCCCAAGGCCTGACACTATTACTAAGGCTGTGGAGTACTCACAAAAAGGGACCTATCATGACTGACCTCCGGAAGACCCAACAAGCAGCTGAAAGAATCAGATGCAGATATTTATACCCAACCAATGGAGAGAAGCAGCTGACCCCTGTGGTTGACTTAGGGAAAAGCTGAAAGGAGCTGAGGAGGAGGGTGGCCCTGTAGGAGGAGCAACAGTATCAATTAACCTGGAACCCTGAGATCTCTCAAATACTGGACCACCAACCAGGCATTATACACTAGCTGATATGAGGTCCCCAACACATATATAGCAGAGGACTGCCAGGTCTGGGTTCAATCTGAGAAGATGCACCTAACCCTCAAGAGACTGGAGGCCCCAGGGAGTTTAGAGGTCTGGTGGGGTGGGAGGGTGGGAACATCCGCATGGAGGGAAGAGGTATGGGATGTGGAACAGTCAGAGGATGCATAAAATCTGGAGTGTAAAAATAAATAAATAAAAGATTTTTTTAAAAAAAAGAAAAAGGCTATCCAGATGTAAACAAAAAAGTGATGAATTCAAATAAATATTATCATATTTAATTGAAAGTAATTTAATTTATAAAGATATCAGTCAGTCAATCGCTTGATTAAAAACACATACACACCAGAACAAACAAACAAACAAATGACACTATGAAAAGGGAGAGCCTTGAGAGATGGTCCTGTGGTTAGAAGTGCTGACTACTAAAAAAAATTAATAATAATGTTCGTCTAAATCAGGAAATAATAAGAGCATAAATATACAGATCTCACTAATTAAAGATACATATGATGTGAACTTTGGCTTTATCTACTAGCAGAAATACCTTCAGAGAATTCATTAAGGAAGAAGGCTTACAGCTCAAAGGGGCAGGTATATTTCAGCAAGTAGCTGAAAGACGTATCAGTAGCACCAACTCCCATTCAGAAATTCTACTAAAACACAACCATGCACATACTGCTTTTAGTTCTGCTTATCTCAAGCCCTCTTCTCTTTGAATGCAGCATTTAACTCTAGTACTTGGGAGGGAGAGGAAGCAAAATTTCTCTGAGTTCCAAGACAGCCTGGTCAACAGGCCAGAGCTACACAGTGAGATCCAGTCTCAAACAAAGAGACTGCATGACAAACTTCTTATTGAAACATATTACTATATTTCATTTATGAAGACATTCCCTCACAAAAAAATGTATTTGAATGTCCACTATAGTTTATTTACAATGATTAAAAAAAAAAACTGCAGAGAAATCAAATGTCTGCTGTCTAGTGAACAGACAAACGGTGGCACAGCCATGCAAGGGAATACTACTTAGCGATAAAAAGGGACAAATTCCTGACACATGCAGCAACGTGAAATTTTTACAATGCAGTATATTAGCCAAGAGAAACCATAAAAAGATACACGCCCTAGGACGGCATTTATATGAAATCTCAGGCACAGCAAAGCAGTTGTAACATCGTTAGCTTGCTGCAGACAAGGAAGGAGAGGAAAGGAGCGGATTGTAAACAGGAGCAAAGGAAATATGGAGGCTATTAGAAATGTGCAGGTTATTTAGAGCCATGGCGAGGGTTACACAGCTGTATATATTCCAAAACCCACCAAAACCCAAAATATGCTTAAAATGGAATTTTATTGTATAATATTTCTATCATGAAAAGTCAATTTTAAAAGTTAAAAAAACTCACTCCTATATATCCTCACTCATCATATATAGTTCACATATATGACATTTCATTCATCATATATGTCATAGCACATATATGTGATATATATAAAGTTTATATCTGATTAGACAAAAGCACCAGCTTTTAGAAACAGATTTCTTTTTTTGTTTGTTTGTTTTGTTTTTTTTTCGAGACAGGGTTTCTCTGTGTAGTCCTGGCTATCTAGAAATAGATTTCTAAACAAGCAACAGCCATTGTATCTAGAAATTGATTGAGCACATTTACAATGTAAATATTCCTCAGGAATTATGATTCATATTATGAAATCAGTTGAACGGTATTTCATTTTAACTAAGTATACACTCAAACCTTGTGCATTCCTGCTTGCCTCTGATATCACCATCCTTCTGAATATTATTTTTTATTTTTTATTTTTTATTTTGATGTGGAAACGGAACATGTCACATCCAATGGTCAACAGAGACCAGTTCACTCCAGGGTTATTGGCCAAAGCCAGACATGGCAAGGAGAATTTCCAAAGTTCTGCCTGCTACAAACAAGAAATCATTCCATTGCCATATAAGGTTTATTTTTAATAAGTTTAAAGTTGCACAATGCCTATCTTTACTTTTGTCAATGAAATTTATATAAACTATATTCTATCAATTTGTAATAAATGTCAAAGGAGGAAAAGTCCTTCTAGTTGAGAACATTGGCATGACCACACCCAGACCAAAAAAAAAAGTCGTAATTCTTTGTCCCCCTAGGTTCTGGGGGCTGATACCCCGGTAAGGGAGAAGATTGTGTAAATTCTGTTTGCTTCTAAATCCCCAGCTTAAACCACATATCCTAGGGATTCTTCTTAGCTCTAAACAGCAATTTTAAACAACCATTTCCTTCAGATCAAACCTTCAAAAAAAAAAAAAAACAATTAAAAGAAAGACAGAGGGAGGGAGGGTGGGAGGGAGAGAGAGAGACAGAGAGACAGAGAGGGAGGGAGGGAGGGAGAGACAGAGAGACAGAGACAGAGACCATGTTCCAAAATATAAGCATGTTCCCCCTAAGCCAGCCTTGAGGGAAGATTCCCAAGTCCAATCTTAGATTCTCAGACTCTAAAATCCCTGCTCACAGCTTCTAAATAAGCACTTTACTCAACCACTTCCAGCTGATGGTGCAGATTTAACGATGCAGGTTTAAGAAAATGGCAGAGAAACTGACATATTCCTTAATGATTTGTTTTCTAAACCCATACTACAGTGTTCTGCCCAGGAGCCTCTCCTCTCTTCCCAGGACAGAGCTTTTTGGCAGTCTTATTGCCTATGGGTTCAAATGAAAACACTGTGTCCTGTCCAGGTAATTAATCTCACTAATCCCCAACAGAGCTGTTCTTTATGCCTGCCCGCCCTTGTTTGCTTAACTCTCCAGGAGTGAGATAGTATTCACCATTCACTGGCTGCAGGTTGCAGTCCCCAGGTAGCAGCCTGGATGTGAAAAGCCACTCTTGAGAGAGCAGATGCAAGGGTCAGAAAGGGATCACTCTTCTGCATAAACCGGACATTTCTGTCCATGTAGTTTCATACCATGTCTGAACAGACTCGAAAGACTATCACTTAATTACATTAGGCGACGATGCTCCTTTCCTTCCATTGTAAGCTGCTGGGAGGTAAGGACCGTGACTTCTGCCCTCAGAACTTCTTCAGAACAGAAGAGAGCAAAGGTCACATACTAAGGACCAGCTAGCAACCATGGAAACCCTGCATGGCACCTTAAAAACCGGCCAGATACAGCCTAGGCTCCATCACTTGTCAAGGTTTGTTAAGGACAGCACTGCCCAAAGGAAATTTAGTACAAATCACAGAGGCAAACCAGAGATTTGATTTTAAATTGCTTGTTGGCCATATGGAAAAAAAAAAAAAAAAGAAATACAAGGAATCAATTTAATGACATATTTAATAAATATATTGTAAATCTTTTATTTCAATATGGACTCCGTATAAAAATATAAAAGCACTATAGTACACCCTAAATCTTCAAAACCGGAGCATGTATTTTATATTTAAACCAAATCTCAGTTCAAAATAGATACATTTTAAATAATACTTGGCTACGTGGCTTTATGGTCCAGTGGTTGCCAGGCTGGACAGGAAGAACACAGGTGGTATTTTCTACCTATACTAGCTTCCAAGGAATCACGCAGATCTAAGCCAAATAAGAGCATATAGATCTATAGGACCCAATCTCCTTTCTGTAGCCAACCATATTTAGTAGTGGGTAGAGGAAGGCATGTAATAACCCTAGGTATTAGTAACTCAGAGAAAGTGTTACACAATGTTAAAGAGGTAAGAGGTCTTTTTTTTTTCACATGTCATTACCTTTTTTTTTTTACACTCCAGATTTCACTCCCCTCCCGGTCTACCCTCCAACTGTTCCACGTCCCATACCTCCTCCCCAACCCCTGTCTCCACGAGGATGTCCCCACACCATTGTCCACCCCACCAGACCTCTAAACTCCCTGGGGCCTCCAGTCTCTTGAGGGTTAGGTGCATCTTCTCTGACTGAATACAGACCCAGCAGTCCTCTGCTCTGTATGTGTTGGGGGCCTCGTATCAGCTGATGTATGCTGCCTGGTTGGTGATCCAGTGTCTGAAAGATCTCGGGGGTCCAAGTAAATTGAGACTGCTGGTCCTCCTACAGGGTCGCTATTAAGATTTTAAAATCCCCCCACACACACAGTCTCACTCAGATTTATATCACATCCTATAAATGCTGATGTACGATTTCAGTTGTGGAGATAAGTATTTTGATAGTATTTCTATTGAGATTGCAGCAATCCCATAAATATTTACCATAATTCACGTGTAGTCCCAGGTACTTGGGAGGCTCAGACAGAAGGATAACTTGAGTCCAGGAGTCCTAGGCTGTAGTGTGTTATGCCAATTGGGTATCCTCACTAAGTTCGGCATCAGTATAGTGACCTCCCAGAAGCAGGGGACCACCAGGTTGCCTAAGAAGGGGTGAACTGGCCCAGGTCTTTAGGGCCACTGGACTGCTCATTGTCAGGGCCAATGCAGTTTTACAATGCACTAGGTGGTGATCAATCTTCCAAGTGTGCCTGTGTGGATGGGATCTCACCGTTAGCTGGAGCAGAGACTAAATGAAAGAGGAAAGGGGGGGGGGGAACCAGATATCCCATCATGGCCCACTTTCTGCTTCCTGATCCACCCAAATGTGATCAACCAACTGCCTCCCGCTCTCACCTCCACCAAGTCTTGCCTGCCACAGTGGACTGGATTTCCTCAAACCAGGAGCCAAAATAAACATCTCCTCCCTCAAGCTGTGTCTTATCAGGCACTTTACTACACTGAAGGCAAAAGTAAGCAATACCATCACCAACCCTGCTGGAACTTCAGTGAGGTAAGGGTAGGTTAAGCGTGCTTAGGAGCTCTTTTCTAAAGGTACTGAGCTTGCAGTTGTTTATTATACAAACGACTGACTTCAGTGACATGCCCAGTAAACAATTTACTTAAAGACTGATGTAGGCCAATGAAATCACCCCATGGCTAAGGATGCTTGTTGCCAAGCCTTAGAACCAAGTTCAATGTCCAGAATCATCATGGTAGGAGAGAATAAGCTCCTATAAGTTGCCTCTGCCCTTTGACTTCTACATGCACACAGAAACACACACACACATATAAGGGAGTTAATTTATTTAAAAAAAAAAACATTTAGAAGATTTAAATAATCCTACCTACTTATGACTGAATATCCAAAATGGTAAATGGTTAGCAAGAAACAGAGAAAGTAACATGGAAGAAGGCTCTAAGTCTTAATGTGATTTTCACTCTACAAAGGTTTTGAAGTGGGAAGAGGAGGCCACCCAGTAAGGTGTGAGTTTTAGGGTATAGATGACGTGTGGGTGAACCTTGTCCCCATGCTTAGCACCATGTGACATTTCCTCCGGAAGACACATAAAGCAACAGATGCAAAGCTGCTTGCTTTCTCATTAGCATATAAGAGAAAGGAAAGACATGACTGTCTGGATTACAATCATTTCCAACCTGAGGTTAGCCTGTTAGTAAGCCTTCATAGAAGTAACAAAACAGAAGACGGCTGAACTACCAAGCGTCTAGGCATAAACGAAGGTCTTTGAAGTTCCAGTGTACACAGACAATAAAGCATTTGTAACATGACTACTTTAGCGGATTAAAATATGACAATGGGTTTTATTCATCACTATACTTATTCAGGTGTTTGCTGTTCACTCAAAATTGTTTCACCATCAAACACAGAGCAAGCACAGGTGAGAGCTGGCTCTGGGCAATGAGTGTAACACAGTAGGAAAACTATCTTGAACCAAAACACATGTGGGTGAAACATGATAGCAAGCCCCTGTTCTTGGAATGGAAAGCACAGAGTCCCTTGTGCTCACACACTCAGCCTGTGACACAGTTGGCTTGTGATAGTCAAAATAAGGATGTTGCTTGTGCGCACCAGAGGGGAAACAGGTGATGGGCAGGACAAGCAAAGGAGGGCACATTACTGGGATGCTGAATAGAAAATTCACTTAGAAACTCGGACTAAGCTGCTTAGTTTACTCTTCGCTCCTAGGTGTGTGCTAGAGAGCCAGGCCTGGTTAAGTCTTGACATCTGAGGGCAGTTACTGAGAACTGAAAACAGAAGCTCAGGTGGAGAATGTTGGAAAAGAAAGGTAGGTAAAAGCACTAGGTGTGTTCGGGCCGTGAGGGGAGAGCCGAGAGGGAGCCTTTTCATGTTCCAGAATTCTGTACAGAATTGTTCTGGGAATGCTAACGGCTACCCTCACGTCTACTGAGGACAAACCAGAAGGGAATGGCTTCAGCCAAAGTAATGTCAAATTTAGGTGTTAAGGGAAACTGGGAGAATCTTTTCAAAAGTTACTTAAATTTGGGGAGACATTTAATGCACCTATATTGGTTAAGGTATAAAAGTGGCAATGACAATCACAGGGTCCTTTTAAATTCTAATCTCTCTCTCTCTCTCTCTCTTTTTTAATCAATATGAGCATTAAAATGCACCAAGAGGCATTGGGTGTTACTGAACAGAACTGAGAAGGAAATCACTTTAGAGCAAAGCAAGTGAGACGGTCATACTGGGAGAGCTCTTCAACCTCTGAGCTCTATTTAAAACAAAACAGAAGTTCCCTTGCATTCCTTGATGGATCTAATGCAGAAGGACAGAATGTTCCCTAAGCAATAGATTTGCACCAAACCCCTTCCCTGTATCTTTGCTAACAGCATTCACACAACTGAAAAATACCAAGGTGTACACATCTCAACCCCTCCAGAAAGACCTCTCTCCAGTTTGATTTCACTTCCGTTCCTTCCCTCTCCCTGTTCCCTCTCCTAGTTCCTGTCTGATCTTCACAGACAACAGCTTTAACAACAGCCTTACTTTGATTATCACAAGGTTACTGTACTAGGCAAAGTATAGTACAGTGTAGGTGGATACCAGGGGCCTCTGCATTTTCCTTTCCTGAGGGTAGCAGCTCACATTTTAGGTGGTCCACATAATGCTATATAATAACCTGAAGGCTTCCAAAGTACTCTAGCGGTCAGCAAGCAAACTTTGGGAATGAATTCCTCCAGAATCACGTAATACTATAAATAGCTCCCCGGCCATGGACTGAATTTCTGGAGTGTCTCTACTCAAAGGAAAAGATGAAAGAGCTAGCAAACTTTGGTACGGTTCCAGACTTTTATTCTATTTGTTGCCTAGTTACTGAGCTTTCCTCTGCCCCCCTAACAACCTCAGAGAGCTACAGCAGGATTCTAGCAGACAGGGACTGGGTAAGATGAATGTTTATCCGTAATTCATCTGTTTGAATGGATTGATTCTAATGGAAGAACTAAGCTATGGAAAGAAATTAGCATATCTGCGAGGAAACCATTCCAAGAGCCAGTCTTTGTAACCCACCAAGTCTTAGAGAGAAGGGTTTATGACGCGCGTATTTCGATACATTTATAAATTAGAATACTTTGGAAAGACTTATTCATGTTTTTTATTAAATTTGTGTCATTAAAAACAAGCAAAAAAGATGACCATGACGTGATTAAAGTGGCTGACATTTAGTTACTGGAAAGCAACATGAAAGCCAGTAAGTCTTCATTGACTAGGACAGGTGTGCAGCTCAAGGCACGCACTCATGTCGCATCTGGCAGAAGCTTAGGTATGGGAAGTGTTCTTCAAGGCTGAAGGGATGAAAACCAAGGAACTGAAGTTATAAATACAAAGTCTATGATCCTAAGGTTACTCAATGCTCTGTATCAGTCAATGTCCCTTGCAAACAACAAACTTTGCTTTTTTTAGACACCCAACTGAAGTTTTACACACACACACACACACACACACGCAGAGTCAGTAACAATGAGAATTATTCCTTATCCCCCCTTAGTCAAGAAAGAGTAAAGTGCTAAGAAATAAGGAAGTACAGCCAAGTGAATTCAGTAGCTTGTCTATATTAAACCTTGAACCGTTCCATTCTAGGAGCTGTGTCTACTGACAGGCTGCTGCTGTCTCGGTGTTACAGCCACTACAATTTCAGCAGTAAGGCAAAAGCAATCAGAAGTAGAAGGTAAGAGTGTGCTGTGTTCAGAAGAACTACAGACTCAGGCTGCTGACTTCAGATAATAGCAGGCTGATACTGAAAATTTGTAAAATTCCTCAATCGATCAAGTGCTCCACTCCTGCAGTAAGAGTGATCATCTGTCTAGAACATGACATCTTTGCACTGGTTCTGGAATGTGTTGTACATGGTAAGTGCTTCTAGCTCACTCTCTAAAATTCAAATCTTACAGAATTACAAAGGTTTGTTATGGTAGTTTTAAGATCTAGAACCTACTTGAAATTTTACATGTCAACGAATTCACCAGAAAGATTTTAAGTATAGAAATCACTTTTATCATCTATAATGTTTCAGTGCACTACCATTTTAGCACAGATATTTAAAGTTGAGTACCTATGTGTATTTTCAGGTATGATGGGCACAGACTTTAGAACACCTCAATATATCCTTTTCAGAACTCTTTTAAAAGACCTAAAAGCTGGGGAAACTATTTCACATTTTATACAAACTGCCCCAAAGGAAACTAAAGTAATAAGCTTAATAGAAAGTATTTAACACAGAAGTAAATTCTAATTCTATCTACTTTACATAAATATGAGCAGTTTTTTGCTGAAAAGCGTGTGCCTGTTTGATCTAAAAGAGAAATGGAGATGAAATTCTGACCTCAAAGCAAGAACAAAAGGAAACTGAAATATGTGTTAGTGTTGATTTATAAGGAAATGGTCATTTGCCACCAGAGATGCAAACTGGCATAGAAGAGTCTTCACGTCTTCCCGTGAGAAGACTTGCTCTAGCAACTTTCTTACCCTGATTATTGCACCAAAGCAGAGTTTATCACAGAGTCCCCAGTAAGTCATCATAGTGATTTCCCCTCTTGCAATACTTCATCCTGGGCACAATGCTCAAACTCTAAACATTTTCAAGGTGATGGGTGATTGTGATTTCTAATTATCTCCAATTCATATTTTTAAAAAGAAACTATCATTTGTGTCAAATTAACTTTCTCCCTCACTTCCTCTCTGAGGTAAGAAGTGTTCGTTTGTCTTGAGGTATCAGATTAGCAAGGTCAGAGGTTCTTGTCTTAGCTAGAAGAAGCCTCAACTTTTGATTCCAGAAACTAGTTTAGCAATTAGTTTGTTATTTAGTTCAAGCCCTTGAAAGTCCTTAAGTTGTAAGCATCGTTTGGAGAGGAAATGACATTTACACATTACTGTATAACACTTTACAGTAGATGTAGGTAGTTTCCAATGCCTAGGAGGCATGACTATACATGGGCACACCCACCCACAAATATGCATTCCCATGCATACCTACACATAAAATTTATTTCTTTAGTTATGCAGCATCTGCGTGTGAGCAGTGAACCTGTGAGTGCAATTACCCACAGAACCCAGAAGAGGGCGTCAGACCGCTAGTTGCTGCGATTAGAAAGTGTGGTTTGCAACCTGGTATGGGTGCTAGGAACTGAATTCAGCTCCTACGGGAGAGCCGTTCGTGCTCTTTGAGCCATCTCTTCAGTCCCTCACCGTACACACACAGTTTAGAGACAACTTTGGAGAACCGTGCTCATAAATTTTTATAGGATGCTTGTGATTAAATTCTCAAAAAAATGTAAAGACCTGGTACTGCCTGAAACTGGAGTTACAAAGCTATACTTCAACTGATCCTGTGTCTTGTGACAAGCAAAGGACACATAGATCTTCATCTTCTGAGCAAACATGAGGTAAAGTCACAGTCTTTTCATCAACACTAAATGACTGCACTTCCTCTCTTCATCCTAGTTTTAAATTAGTTAGAAGGGGAGGAGGATGGAGTCTGTCTTCACCAAACTTTTATTGTTGGCTAAAAGCCTGCTCCTATGCTTAATTATGACGTATCTCCTCCTTAAACAAATGGCTCTGTTTAATTAAGCCTTCACTTTATACATATGTAACAATATTATACAGCGAAGGGGAAGTGGTGCTGGAGGACCAGGCGCGAGTACAGTGAACTGCATCATTTTTACCTGTGTGTCTGCCATATTACAGCAAGCTCCCAAGAGCACATCAGCATCCCAAAACGAAGTTCAGGAGATTTAATAAGGACATGATTTACATCTTAAAGCAAATAGAGCAAAATTACTTTTTAAGCAAACTGGAATCAAAAGATGAATAAAAATACAACATTAAACAAAAGCATAGAGTAAAATAAAATTATTTTTTTATTGTAGAGAGTAAACAATAGCATCAAATATGAAGAAAAGCCCAAGGAGGTCTAGGTTCAAAACAGAAAAGGAACAGGTATCAATTTGAGAAAATGATATGTTGATATTGATCCTGAAACAAGAAATGGACTGACAGAAAAATACAGGCTATTCAAACTCAAACTGCTTCTGAACAATTAAAATGATTACACAGACTTACACATCTGTCATCTTGAAACTCCATTGCAAATTATGCCTATTAATCTTGTTAAGTAAAATTTGTGGGAGGCCATTACTTTGGACTGGGGTCTGTACACTATCTCTCAAGAGAACCAACTGCATCAAAAGTACAATCATAAATGCTAAAACTCTATGTCATGGAACCAAAACCAAGCTGTCACGCAAGCACCAAGACTCAGCAGAGGAACAGCAAGCAAACTCTCCACGTCCACGTCCCCACACGAGAGGGAAGGCTCTGCTCTCACCTACACAGGACAGCTGCCTGATGTCAATCACTGCCTTTTGCATTACACTGTTCCCTTTGTCCTGGTCAATCTAGCCTTTAAAAATTGATTTTAGTTGGCTCAATGGATAAAAGAAATGAGGGGAGTGTGTGTGTGTGTGTGTGTGTGTGTGTGTGTGTGTTGAAGAGGAAGAGGGGGATAGAGTAGAGAGGGAGGGAAAGAGAAAAGAGGGAGGAGGAGAAGGGGCAAGCACACAGTGGAGATTTATTCAGTTATAAAGACTGAAATTATGTTGTCTATAGGAAAATAGAACTGACAAGCATCATGCTAAGTGCAATAAGTGAGTCTCAGGGGTAAGTCTTATGCGTTTTCTCCCACCTGAACTAGACATGTAGAAGAAGGACACAGAAGTAAAGGGAGGTGAGTATGGAAGGGGAAAAAGAAGTGAAAGCTATAAGAAAGGGAAACAGAGGGGTGAATATAATCAAAGTACATTATTTGCAGGTATAGAACTGTCATAATGAAACTCGTTACTTTATATACCTAATATATACCAATATATAAACATGGAAAGGACGGTCATTCCACTAACTTCAGAACAGTTATATTATCTAGATGCACTTACTGATGACTAATAAAAGCTTAGATCTTGATGTAAATGTATTATCTTTTGACATTCCTGAAGGCAGTGCTTTGAAGTAGGGCAGGAAGCAACTTAACTGGTGACTGACTAGTTAAATCCATGGCTCACAGAGTTTAACACATTAACTGAACATTTAAGAGCCCCTTGGGGTAAGATGAGAGAAAGAATTCTAGATAGCAGGTCTTAGAAACTACTATCAGTTTAACCACTGTCTGAAAAAGATTCATTTAGCTTCCCATGGAATAACAGTTGCATACAAAAGCAAAGAATAATAATTTGGCAACAGAAAAATTATTATTTATCATTAACATTCTACTCTCTTTTCAAGCACTTACAAGTAATTTCATCAATTATGCTGACTTCAAAATGAGCCATATTTTCAATATATACTTCCATAAAAGAGAAATGTTCACATTTACCTGGCTCTATTTCTTCCAATCAGATATGGTGCCTGATTTTATTACAGGTCTATATCCTATTGAATAAAATTTATTGCAGCATATTAAATATAAATGAATATTTTCAGCCCATGGCAAGCTAGTGCAAAGCAAACATTAAGATGTATGTGGGCTGTTTGGATGAAGACAAATGCCTACTGAGAAGTACACAGTTAAGGAGCTGTGGAAGTAGCTCAGTTGGTAGAGACTTTGTCAAGCATACACCAAGCCCTGGGTTCGGTCATCAGAACCTCATGAAGCCTAGAATGTGGTATGATGTGACAGGTCTATAATCCTGGGAATTGAAGCAAGAGGATCAGAAATTCAAAGCTATCCTTGGCTACATAACAACTTCTAGTCCAGCTCAAGCTACATAAAGCCTGTATTTCTTTTTTAAGGTCTACACTTACTTTAGTGACTCTTGTATAAATATCAATTCTGAGCAAGCAAGAAGCATTAAATCTAAGCTATGCAACTAAGTAGCTTATTGGAGGTACTTATCTACTGTGGGTTCTAACAGTGATAAGGGGCAGCTTTTAAATTTAATTACTAATGGGACAGTAGCAATGGGACCTACTAATAAAAATCCTACCTACCAAGCCGAGATAGCCACAAATCCAATGTTCAAAGACCAGAAAATGGCACTGTTCACAAGAACATCATGTTTAGGTTTCTAATGTGGCTTGTGAGAATCCCACAAGGACGGGCACCGCAGGATGCTCTAGTCCTGTGGCTGAACAAGGTTAAAGCACTCGAAAAATCCAACTTCTGTCTGATGTCTGTTTTCTTTATGAAGCAAGGCACTGAATTGCCTTTTCTACAGCCATCTTTAGCAGAATGAAGGGGATATGTATTAAATTGCCACTACTGAATCAGGTTTGCAGTCCTTGGATTAACCCAATTCATGTGTCCATTTATTTACAGTGGTGTATATTTTTTATATGGATAATTCATATTTCAGGAGACTTCATATATATACGTGTGTGTGTGTGTGTGTGTGTGTGTGTGTGTGTATTTGGTTTTTCAAGACAAGGTTTCCTTGTATAACCCTGGCTGTCCCAGAACTCACTCTGTAGAACAGGCTGGCCTCAAACTCAGAAATCTGCCTGCCTCTGCCTCCCGAGTGCTGGGATTAAAGGCAGGAGCCACCACTGCCCGGCAAACTTTAAAACTTAATAGCGAAAAAATAAACAGCCACCACAGTTCTGGAAGGGTATGTAAGTCAATGTTCACAGAAACAGTGGCGTTCTTTGCCGAGTCAGACAATTTGCCAGAGTTCTTCAAGCTAGTGATCTTCACATGAGTCTGTAAGCCCTGAGTATATACATTAAATATGTGCACCTATTACATATCATTACATTTCAATAAAGCCATGTTCTTAAAAAACAAATAACTTTAACACTGTGGAGTCTTGTACACGGGAGGTAAAGCAGTCACAACAACAAAAATGAAATTTTAAAATGTGGATGAGAGTTCTCTAGATCAAAGTTATTTTGTTTTAAAAGAATGTTTTCTCTCTCTCTCTCCCTCTCTCCCCCACCCCTTCTCTCTAAACTGACAAGATGAAACAAAGATCTTCCGTAAATAGTTCACAAGTCGCTTCTAATAGCGATGAATGCACTGAATGGTGTTAATCTGCTTAGAACAAATCGCTGTTAGCTGTAGCACAAGCTTCTTGAATGCCTATGGGATGCTGGGTGTACCTTTTGTCACTTGCATTGTTGACAATGTAATTTCATACAGCATTTATACATCAATGTCTTCTATTAGAGAAGACACTTTAAAAGTAATGTTTTACTGAAGTCTGTGTGGTTGTAGCATCACTTCTTGCCTTAGCTCAGGAAAGAATCCCATGGGTTCTGTTTTCACAATGTATCAAAATCTAACACTTCTCTCTCCTACCTCATAACAAATCACTATGATCTCTGGATTATGTTAGTTCCTTCCTTAGTCTACCGTTATCACAGCATTAATATAGTCTGAGAAGTTACTATATTTTCTCGCTTATATGAACAAAGTGAATCTATCGCTCTGTAAAAAATACTAAAGTGGAAATTCAGTGCTCTGAGCTGTTTTTATAGACACTGTTGATAGGAACAGTGTGCCCTTAAATCTCCCAGGCCATCCCCTATTACATTTACCAAATAAAAATTAAGCAAGAAATGGACAGAACAGTAAAAACTCAATGTTACTTAAGTGCTAAAGAAATAAATTCATAAAACTTACTTTTATTCAAAGGAATGCCAACAAAAAATTCACAGGTATCCAGTGTGTATAAAATGTATACACAGGCATACTGCCCTTCCCCCCACCCCCATGCAAATACAGCATCCTTTTTTCTCTTTACTTCCCAGTACAGCTTTAGTTGACCACTAAGCTTAATACTCAGTTTTATTTGGTAAAATGTTGATAATCAACCTCTTGAGTAGCCACCCTCTTGGGTGTCGAAGGACCCTTTCATGGGGTCGTATATCAGATATCCTGCATCTCTGATATTTACATTCTATTTATAACAGTAACAAAATTACAGTTTTGAAGTAGCAATGAAATAATTGTATGGTTGAGGTGGCCACAACATGAGGAACTGTGTTACAGGGTCACAGCACTGGGTGAACTGAGAACCACCAGTCTAAGGACTCTTTACTTTATAATGCAAGTGCGAAAAGTGAAAAACTATCACTGTTCATTGTTGCAAGGGAGCACATCTGAGGCTGGGTCTTCACACTGAGGACCAAGAACAGCTGGTCCTTTTGAACACCTATACCAGATACAGATGCAGTGACATCACACCTGCCCTTCACGTGCATCCTCCCCGCCCCGGCCCCCACCCCAGCCTATGAGTCTCACTTCGTAGAGTGTAATGAATATACCTGGACTGATTTTTCCTAAAAACTCTTTATACTTAAAATAGTATAAAAAACGTGAGATTAAACTGTAAGCACATAACACAACGTTCAAGAATTAGAGACAAAGAACTCACAAAACCCAAGTGGCTAAACTAAACGGGCTAAGTGAGCTCCTTAAGGCTGGAGCGATGGCTTGAATTCCTCAATGAGCCATTATGAAGATCTGATGAAAATCTTTGTTTAAAAGGTGGGTTGCGCTTCTGGAAATCTGCCTTCCACCCCCCCACCCCTCCCCCATACCCAGGAAAGCTTTGGAACTGTTCGACACTTCCCCTATTACTGGCTCCCTGACCTAGATTGGATGCACCATGCCATCTGGCGAACTGAAACCTCCTTGGGAAGGACTGTGTGGCCTCTGCCTCTGCGACGCGGGCTAGAGACACTTTAACCATGAAAATAAAATGCCGAACCAAACAGGTTCAATTTAGAAATTGTGGCACGAATATCATCAGAATTTTTAGAAAAACGTGAGTTTCTGTGTCCTGTGGTATAAGCTTAATCTCAATCTTATCAAAATGTGCACAAATATTTTTAAGACTATGGCTAAATCCACATATATCCATTTGCTAGGCATAGGGGAGAAAGCTTAATTCCATTAATAATGCATAATTTCATCAAAGTACTTGGAATCAATATTTAAGGAAACCTTTCACTCCAGCAAGCACTTCTTGCTTAAACCAAAACCCCAAAGCCCACACATTCCTCCCTTCTTTGCTACAGTTCACCTATACCAATAGGTGATACCTAGATTGAAAGTCACTTACATTGGCATGAGGAATAATTCTTATCAATTAGCCATATATTGCAAACAATGCACAAAACTGATGTGACAGATTACTTCATAGGTAGAGATGCTAAAACCTAGCTCTAGTGTAGGAATTTGAAATCAAAACAATACATATTTTAATATTAAAGTTATATCAAATACCATGGGCCCAAAAACATTAATCTCTGCTACAGATCTTTAAAAAAATAATTGTGGAGCTCCATTCTGCTAAGTTAATGGTAGTTTCAATCCTAGCAGGAGGAAAAGTGAACCATTTATGGGAAATGGACATTGATTTCATGAGATACACACAGGAGTCTGCACGCATGCACGCACGCATGGAGTACTTTTTATTTGGGAAGAAGGTAGTCATCAAAGTCAGACTAGCATTTGAGGAACGGGGCACCTTTGGAGAGCCATTGAACAGGGAGATGGGAAGGAAGCAAGAGCACAGATGGACTAGGAGGAGCGTTTGCTGCAGAACTCACCCTGGCTCTGGATAGACAGAGACCGCTTATTGAGCACGCACCTCATGCCAAACCCTGTGCTCAGCACCTGACAGGGCTCCTGATGGTGCCCTGCAGGGCACACCTGTCACATCTCCAAAAGACAAGTGTCATAGCACTCAAAGACAAGTGCTCTGGATGATTATCGCCACCGAAAAGCTCACCCCCTGGAAGTGGTCCTTCTCATTAGCTCTGCTGGGCCCTTTCCTGATATTCAAAGAATGCAGCCTTGCTCACCATTTAATCACAGGGCCTCTCTGACCGATGTCATCTGCATAGGATTGTTGTATACGTGCTGACTTATAGTACTAATAATTGCAGCATGATTTACGAGGTAGCCAAACTATACTATGAGAGGTCACATGCTATTATAAAAGATATATATAATATTAGTCAAAGAACTGTACAGTTTTTGAAAGCTGAATTTCCGTAGACCCGAAGGCAATGCTGAAAGTCTAACTGGTCCTGTTGACGTCTGGAGGCAAACTTCGCCCACTTCTCACTGGCAAGAGCCTCTCCAGCATCAAGTAATGTTTGTAGAGAATCACTGTTTCAATAGCTTTGAAAAGAGACCATTCCCTCTAGTGAGGGAGGTAACTGCTAATACAGTCCAGACTATTGGACAATACAGATATAGCTACATCTATAGATCAGTGGGCTCAGTAAAGACAGCAAAAAATTAACCTTTGTTATTGTAACCAAAAAAGTAACAGGTTGCATTCTAAAGAAATGTATAAACTGTTGTTAAAACTTCAGTGAAAATGAAAGAAGCCAAGATAGATCTTATTAGCTCTAAAAAAGGGTGTAGGGATGTAAAATTAGACAAATGATTGCCTGACTAAGGCACAGTGGACAGGACAGGGAAAAGGTCACATAAGTGTGGACAAAACAACTGGATAAACACAGAAGAAAACTAGCCTTGCTGTTCACCTCCACTCACAGGCAGAAATGAATTCCAAATGAATCAAAGGGGGAAATACGGAGCTCAAGTGAGTCTTCAAGGAAAACCCAAAGGAAAGTCTCTGAGACTCTGAGGCAGACCCAGGGCCCCGAAACCCTCTCATAGCCATAGCTGTGAAGGCAGAGCTGACAAGCTAGACTTAATATTCATCTGAAACATCTCTGCTCATCAAAGCCGCACTGCTAGGGCAAAGAAAAGGCAAAGCAAGCTGAGGACACAGTGCATCTAACAGGAAACAGCGCTGATATCGCATAGGGAAGTCTTAGAAATAGCTAAAGAAAATCAAAGAACTTATAAACACCATAGGCGATTTTAAATACTTACACACACACACACACACACACACACACACACATCGAAAGCTATCCAACATCGTGTGTCTTTTTGGAAAACAGTATTAAAGTCATCAACGAGAATGGCTAAAATAAAGTGTCAATACCCAGTGTGGGTGTAGGTGTGAGCAGCTGTGGAACACACAGGCCGCTGATAGGAAAGCTGGATGGTACGGCTCTCCGGAGAGTCACTGGACAGCTTCCAGAAAAGGGGAAACACGCAGCTGGCCCCGTGCTCTGGCAGTTCTCATCCCAAGTATTACCCCAATAGAAAAGAAGCATACCCGTGAACTGAAATGCACGTAACACCTCCACTCAGAAACTATCTTGGGTCAGGACATATCTAAATGTCTCAACATATGAACCGTCTTTGTTAACAGAACTATGTGTGAGCAACAAAAAGTAAAATAAAGTAACAGACTAGTTTCCAATTTTCCTTTGTTTCTATCCCCATCACAGGAAATCCATGAGAGACGAACCAACAAATAGTGACAGAAATTAAAAGCTGTTGTCTATAGGGTAGAAGGATTTGGGGGAGAACTCATAGGAAATGACTCCCAGGAACATTCTCTTGAGGCAGAGATGGTCTATACTTAGTTTGGGGAGGTAGCTAACAAGGATGTACAAATGCCAGAATTCATCAGATTATAGATTTAACATCTGTGCATTTTTATATTTAAATTATATCTCAATAAAGATACGCTATGCGGTTCTTTTTTAGCATTCTGCGATAGCAGAAAGACTAAGTACAACTTATGGTTACATAATTTCTTTTTGTGACCTTGGAAAGTTCCCCCAACTTCTCTGCTACTAGATTCAAGCAGCAGCATCGTAGGTGGCTAAGAACAGAAAACACTACAATGCACGGAATAGACTGCTAAGATATTTTCTCTATTATTATTAATTCATTACTAATCAGAGCTTTCTAAATAACTTGCCTAACACAATCACAGCTAAGAACACATAGGATTCTTCATCTAAAACTCATTTCCTGCCACAGTAAGTTACAACAAAAAGCCTCTTCTGACACTATACTTGTGATCATTAAAACAGTAATTATTGTAAAATTGCTTTTCAATGGACAATGGAACAATAAAAAATTTCATTTTGAAGCCACAATGACTTTAGATTATTTTTAAAGAGCAGAACTCTCAGCTAAGTCAGCACTGTCTCACCTTGTAGCAAGCACTTCAGATTCTTGGAACTTTTAACACTCAACTGAGCTGGCTCTAGGGCTTTTTCCTGATCTACTGCCCCGGAGAGCCAGTGATTGTTGTATAAACATGAGTTAAGCATATTGTGCCCTGCTTAAGTGACTTCAATGCAGGATGCTCTTTTTTGGCTTTTTTTCCGCTGACACAGGGTCTCACTATGTTCCAGGACCAGGCTGTTCTTGAACTCTCACTGTAGATGAAGCTGGCCTTGAACTCACAGGGAGATTTGCCTGCCTCTTCTTCCTTTGTGCTGGAATTAAAGGCATGTGCCATGATGCCTGTCTCTGAATACTGTTCTTTAGATCCAGACTTCTTACCATGATCCCCTAGGCCCTGCGTGTGTGGCACACGCACACACACACATACATATAGGCAACTTCAGTCGGTCTCTTCCAAGCAGACTGGTCGTGCCTGAGCTACACTGGCCCTTTCTTCTCTTTCAGACTGTAAATTCTGTTCTATTTCCCTTGAACTACACACTTCTCATATTTCATGTGATTTTGTTTCTTCTTCCTCATCCTCACAGACAACTCAAATGTCATCCTCAGAGGGTCTTTTCTGATGATTCTATCTAACGGTAACCTTCCTATGACATTACTGATAATAGATGCTTTGATGTCTTTTCTAGACTGAATGTTTTATGTTTCCTCAAAGTTCAAACGTTTAGACCCTGGTGCCCAGAGAGATGATGTTTGGGGAGAGCATTTGATAGTTGATTAGGTCATAAGCATATGACCTTCAAGAATGAGATCACTGCTTTTAGAAAAGGGACCACAGAAAGCTCCTGTGCACTTTCTACCAAGGAAGAATATGAAACAGAAAGCTATCTGTAAACTAGAAAGTCAACTCATGAAACACCAAATCTACTGACATCTTGACCTTGAATTTCCTAATCTCCAAGGCTATGAGAGAGAAAGCTTATTGTTTATTAGACATCTTATGTGTGGTATTCAGTTACAGTGGCCCAAAGGTACATGTTTTTAACAACTCTACACATGTTTCTTTCTTTCTCCAGTAAGTTACAGCTTCATGGGTCACAACTTTTATTCATCTATAGCATTCAACATTCCTTGAGGACAGCAAACATTCATATAAATGTTGTGTAATAAACACATATACTGTAAAAGAAAGGAAGGAAGGAACGCTAACTTTTTAGAATGTGATTTGGCAACTCTTTTTCTAGAATACTTGTGTAATTGTTCTGTTTATTTTTGTTCATGGTAGGGAGGAGTTGGTAAGGAGGAGCTGTCTCTCCTGTTCGTGGTCATTTGATTTGGTAGGGAGGGGCTGCTTCTAAAAGCTATGAGTAGTTCTCTAAGATGAAAACACCTTGCATGAATGACAGCAAGTCTTTTCTACATTTTAAAGATATTTTGCTGAGAAACTCACAAATAGTATTAGCTATCTATCTCATATTTCAACTTCTCTGGGCAAAGTAACTTCTGCCAAAATACAAACACCTATCCCAAGGGGAAACTGTTTCTTCCATAAGTTCATCAATACCCGCAAACTGTATTATCACAGAGCCAGGCTTGTGACTTGGGACCTTCCCAATACTTTCTAATAGTCAGGAAATGTGGATGCTTTCTTATGATGTCATCACGAGCCACTGTGAGAGTTGATGTTGCTTGAATCGTGTTCCACACAAGAAAACCCTCTCCTTGTTCTTTGGTCCATCTCACCTACCTGACCCTTGCTCTACAAAAATTTTCAACTTCTTTATTTTCATATCACTGGTACAGCCCTGTCTACCTTACTGTGTTTATACTTTCCTTTCCTAGCTTTCCTGATTCCTGTTAACACTTGATTGATAAAGACTTATAACCACAATAGAAAATCATTTATTAACAGTCATTGTGGTACCCTATACTTAAAATACTTGAATGTTAAAACTCATGCATTTGTCCCTCAGATTTTTTTAGGTCATCAATTTCAATACATTCACCAATTGACTTGATTCTTTTCAAGAAGTATAGTCAAAAAGCCAAATAAATGACCAGCAGGTCCCACATCTTTGAATCGGCTCTCTCACTAAAGGAACACAGCCATGTCACAGAGCTAGAACATGAAAATGTGACATAAAATAGAACTGAGAGGGTACAGAACCTTGAAAAGGTCTGGGACCACAGGCTACTTGGTCAAATTCTCTACTTATCAGCATTCCTGGGTCTAAATGGGGATTCAATAAATCTTCTCTAGTAATTTATCAGTCATCGTAAGGATATAAAAGTAAAATTGTTTCTAGTTGCAAAAGGCTTTGGAAGGCAATCTAAATGTCATTGCTGCTGCTATTATTAATGTTTGTGGAGACTAAAAAAAATAACACCAATACATAATGCTCTTTTCATAAGTCCTATGTAATATTATGTTCATTAATCAAGTTATCCCTAGCTTGCTATTTTCTAAGGATAGAAGCAAGCAGTGCTTCAAATCATGAAAATTATCTGAGTAAGGATTTCTGCTCCATCCTACAAGCTCTACCCCTTGTTTTAAGTCCAGGGATTCCTGGGAAAATACTGAATGACTGACATGAGACTTGTGCCCCACTCCTTCCCTCTGACCCCTCTGGATGACAAGAGGGGGGTCATTCTACTCTCTAGTCTATAGTCTAGGCACATAGGCGTAACAACATCTTCCTCCTTATGGTCAAAGCAAGCCACTGCTGGGGGATTGCACTGGTGTTTCCCGTGTTAAAGGTTACATTATTTTGGATTCAATAAGACTTTTTAATGAATCTGCCTCAAATCACAAGTGTATTAATTCACAGAGGTTTCAGTTACAAGTAGTTCACAGAGTTTATTAGTATGAACTGAAGGCTGCCAGGAGTAATTAAATTGCAAAGGCCTTGCACAATTTGAGAGCTTGCTGACCCGAATAACTTTTGACTTTCCTAGCCTGTCCTGGTCGAGCTATCACATGATGTGAACTCACAAAATGGGGATCAGGTAAGAGATATGGCAACCATACTCACAGCAGAGATTTCAGTACTATCCAGAGAGTAGGTTAACGGCTCAAGCCTAATGTTTCTTCCACTAGACTTTCCATTTAAGATTTTAAATATTTTGCATTCTATACTTTCTTAAATTATTTGAAGTGTGAATTATTCACACATTTAAACAAGAGAAGCTGAACTTTGAATTTTTTCTGCTCTTGGAGCTTAAGTTTGTTCCATGTATTTGGAACTATAGGTATCTCTTCTGTGCTATGCATCATGTAAAATGCACACATCTACCATATATATATATATATATATATATATATATATATATACACACACACACACACACATGGATATTAATAAAAGACAGGACTGGTTACCGTTTACAAGCGAGTTCAAATCAATAGTAAACATTCACACAAACACACAGCCTAAACGAACGAAGCAAAAGAGTCCATGTAGGTTGTGACAAGTCACTGTGAGAAGCTCCGAAGCGGAGCCGGAACCCTGCGTGGGCAGAAAGTACAAAGCTGGGCCCTAATGGTAGATGGTGTGATGGGTGATCCACATCCAGAACCATGCCACTGAACGGGGCTTCTGAGCGATTTCAAATGAGTCTCAGTATTTCTCCCTGACATGTGGCAGCTGCATGGTGTTTAGGGAAGGACTCCTGAGCCCCTGATGCCTCTGACACATTAAATGTCTGGTCACAAAGACCACAAAGGAAGCATGGAAGAGGAACTAGAGGCTGGTTCAACCTAAAAGCCCATTCTCAGCAAATACAAATCCCCTTCAATGGCTAAACTGAGCCCCTGTCCTGCCTTCTTCAGCTGAGTTTGTTTTCTATATACTCCAGTTTTTCAAATGAAAATAAAAGCCAACGTGCTAGACACATGTGCGAATTAAAACACCAATGCTAAAACTATTGGAAATTGCTACTTCATCTATTGAAATCTTAGTTCCAAGTCTAAAAGCAGAACTGTGGGGATGGGAATCATTGCTTGGTGTGTTCTCACAGAAAGAGAAAAGGCCGAGTCATCTTTTTATGAACGGAGAAGCATAAAAGCCCTGCTCAAACCTGTGGCTTCTCCAGTATGGGAGTCCATAAATTCCTCTTCATAAAGTGATTATTTGACAGATTCACTTTGTTCATGACTCAACACTGGGAAGCCAAGGGCCAGGCCAAACATGTGCAAAGGAGAGCACGTGTTCAACTTGCCTTTACATGAAAGGGTGCTATTTTTAAGGAAACAACAACCTTAAGTTTTAAATAGGAGGAATCTCACCTAAGTTCTGTAATACACAGAGAGCATAAGATTTCTTAACACTCGCTGTTAACTTTTTAAATAGACATTGAATATTTATTTCAGCACTAGGCTAGGATATAAAATAAAGTCTGTATGCACAAACTCCTAGGAAACAATACAGACAACCAAGTGTATCTTAAACATCTTACTTGGGATATTGGTAACAAGTGATTATTAATTTAATTCACTTGTTTCTAATTGTTTTTCCTCTTTGCTTTTTGTAAATAAAATTTTAAATGAGCATAGAAAACCCTCTGCTGATTCTTACTTCAGAGTGGACTTCAGAGGAAAAGTTACAGAAGTGTTTAGTGCAGAATGCCTTTAAAATTTGCAGAACACTGCATCATTCTCTAGTTAGAGAATATGCTAGGCTGCCCTTCTATTTGGGTGCAGAGATTTCACAGATTTTATCATTCCGTAATAACTTTTCTGAATATGTAGCATACATGGACACTCATGAGTATGTTGATTGAACAGTGCCAATTGTTCAGGACTCCGGGTTGATGGCAGGAGAGAGGGAACCCCAAATATTAATGCCAAAGCGGCTTCCTGTGCAGGACCAGCTGCAGCCCAGAAGGTTGGGCATTAAAACTGGCACCTTCATGATTGACACCAGAAAACCGACAGAGAACATACTCTACTAGGGCCACATTTCTTAAAATGAATGGGCTCATTTAGTAAAAAGAAAAATAAGGAAAGGGGAAGAGCTAATATAACAGCCAAGCTAACATCTCCCAATGTCTCTAAAGAATGGGTTTCCCCAGTTTTGCTTCTCTAACAGACTTAGAAAAATGTAAAAGGGACATGTTCCTTGTCATACATGGCAAGGTTCTAAATTATAATCTCTAAACACCAAATTGATAAATTGGATTTCAAAACTGATCTAGAATATATAAGAACTAAACCACACTTATAAAATGAAACACCATCGGGCTATTAGAGAAAACTGCAATCACCCACAATCTGCTGAAGATGATAAAAGAGGAACGTAACCTGCAAACTCTGCCTTTACAAGAACATTGTGTAATGTGCAAATCTATACAGTTTAAAGACTAAAGAGCACCAGTTTCATAAGAAACAGCCAAGACATATTTATATTTTCTAAATAAAGTTAAGATGAAAGAAAAGATAAAGAAAGAGACAAGACTGGGAAGACCCTAGTCTGGTGGCATCAGAGAAAGGGCATCGTATATGCATTTTGCCATCTTTGAATGGCAGCCCTAAGGCATGGAGGCAGAGGAGCCATCATGAGCACATGAGAACTTAAAAACAAACAAACACAAACTAAACCACAAACACGAAGTTCACCCTAAGGGCTTGTCACTTCTGCTTCCCCACTCAAATTATAATGGGACTCTGAAGCCCTGACACCAAGAGGGCTCTTGACAGACAACTGATCACAACCCAGCCTTTAAATGCTGTTCTTCAATGCTCCTTTACCGTAAATAGTTTTACTGTATTAGTGTTAAGCAGTAAAGATCTCAGGAACTCTGTTTGACCCTAAATTAATCCCCCAAAGGAAAACTACTGGATATATTTCCTTAATGTATCCTAACATTTAAAGCCCTTGGGTTTAGAACAACAGTCTACTGCAAAAATTAATCAACTGGATTTAATCCAAGTTTGTTTGCTTTATTCTCCTTAAAACAAGTGAAATTAATGATGAAAACAGTTATGGGAGCCCATGGACTCTATAACAAAAAATTTTTAAACTGTACCTGAAAACATTTTAATAAAGTTTCAGAACTCCAGCAAGTGTGAGTGACATTTCCTACCATAGACTGACCCTACTTCCTCAGCAGTATAACTCATTTTAGACTTGAAAATCTAACAAACACCACTGTTTCTCGTGCATCATAATACAGAAAGGGTAAAACCGGGTAATGTAAAAGGCATTTATGAAAACTCTAAGGGCAAAAGAAAAAATATGAATAGTGCAGTACAGTAAAGGTTTTTATTATTAAAAAATGCAAAAGACCCCTCCAGCTCCTCCAGACTAAGCCACATCACCACATACGCAGGAGTCAAAATGAAAATGAGATGTTAGAGCTGGCAAACCCGGTCAGACCATCAAATATGTACTTTAGGGACAATCCCACCCTCGCTGGAAGGGAACCGAAAACAAATCATGATGACCATGATGACGACTCTATCCCTCCTTCTTCCGAATGGAATACGCAAGGTAATCAGTGCACAATGATAAGAATCTGCGGCAAAAATGGCCCAATACTTTCCTATGTACAAATCATACCACATATAATGTATACCCCTCTTGCCTGATTCCTTGATTTCATTCCACTAGAATTTAATTTATTAATTATGGAAAAAAACAACGCCTGCCACCAATGATCACTAGCAAAAGACTGGTGGATAAACAGTGTGTTACAGAGAGAGGAGGCGTACCACTGTTCAGTCCTGGAAGGTGAGAAAAGTCTGGACAAGTGCGACCACATGGAGGAACCTTGAAAACATTTTACTAATGAGTCACAGAAAATGATGGACGATCCCAGTTTGTCAATTTAACAGAGACATAAAAGAAAATAGTGGCTACTAGGGACTGAAGGAAAGAGGAGGATTTAACCATGGGAGCTTATGGGCAGAGCCATGTGGATTGTGGGCAGGGCCATGGGATTATGGGTGGGGCCATGGGTTGTGGGCGGAGCCACTGGGGATTATGGGCGGGGCCATTGGTGATTGTGGACGGAGCCATGGAGGATTATGGGGAACCATGGAGGATTGTAGGAGGAGCCATGAGGGATTATGAGTGGGGCCATGGGGGATTATGAGGAGAGCCATGGGAGAGAAAATGAATGCACAGTAATAACAGTTGCCTGATAAGGTGAGTGTACTTAATTCTACTGAACCTCACATTTACAAATGGCCAAGTGGTAGGTTTGTTTATTTATTTATTTATTTATTTAGTATTTTTTAGACAGGGTTTCTCTGTATAGTCCTGGCTGTCCTGGAACTCACTTTGTAGACCAGGCTGGCCTCAAACTCAGAAATCCGCCTGCCTCTGCCTCCCAAGTGCTGGGATTAAAGGCGTGCGCCACCACGCCTGGCTCAAGTGGTAGATTTTATAATAACGTATTTATGCATGCGTGTGTGTGTGCGTGCATAAATGCGCACTCGCTCGTGCACTCGCTCGCGCGCGCGCGCGCGCGCGCGCGCGCGCGCGCACACACACACACACACACACACACCTTTATCAATCACAACTATCGTCCACTCTCCTTTACATTTTAGTTACTGATACTGGCATTTCCCCCATGGCGTTAGTAAATATTTCACAACACATAATTGTGTTTTAAAACGGTAATATTTATTTTAATAAACTTGAAAAGAGATCTAAAACAAAACATCAAGCCCTCTAATAAATGAGAATATGCATTAGGAGACACTGCAGGGAAAATTCCATCCAGGACTGTGAATGTGGGTAAAGTCTAATATACTGAAAGGAGTGTCCTGGCCCGAGCCAGGCTGCCTCCATGACCCGCTGCAAACTAGCCGCTCAGGAGACCAGGCCTGAGTTTCTACTTCCCAGAACTGGGCAAGTCAGTTACTGGAACAACCACAGGCTTATGTAAAAGGCACCCCTCCCCAGCTTGTCAAAGGACAGTTACCCAAGCTTACAGGTCAAGAGCTACCCCTCCTTGGCATGAAGCCACCCAAACTCCCAGAGAAAGAACCCACCAATCAAGATATAGATCACCAGCCGGGCGTGGTGGCGCACACCTTTAATCCCAGCACTCGGGAGGCAGAGGCAGGTGGATTTCTGAGTTCGAGGCCAGCCTGGTCTACAAAGTGAGTTCCAGGACAGCCAGAGCTACACAGAGAAACCCTGTCTCGAAAAACCACCAAAAAAAAAAAAAAAAAAATAGATCACCTACCCCTCCCTAATGCTCCTCTTTTTAGGTTTAAAACTGGATCTGTGAATTCCACTGGGGCCCTTCCATCCCAATGGAATTGGGCCCCTGCATGCAGGAATTTGTTCAATAAATACTCTTTGCTTTTGTGTACTATTTGAGTCTGGGTTATCATTCTTCAGCCATTCATGGACCCTAACATTTCCAGTAAAAACCCTCTCCATTTGGGAAGCCAGTCATAAAGTATATACATTGAAGACCATATGCTGTTCCAGTCTCCAAATTATTTTCACAACCATAAATTCAGTCCTTTTATTATTACTTTTTACATTAGCATACAAAGAAACAGATTTCATTACAAAGCTTCCACACATGTGTGCCATTCTACTGTATTCACACCCCCTACCCCAATACCCCATTATACAGTGATGCCACACACACACACACACACATACAGCCCTCTTCTATGACCCTCCACAGCTCTGATTGGTTTCTTTCCTTCCTCCCAGGTAGTACTAATTTCTGTTTTCATCTCATGTGTATGCCATTAAACTACCCTCCTTCAAATTGCAGTAAATTAAGCAGATTACCTAGGATAATTTTGCTGATGTTCGAAATCAAAGTTTCCAATTTTGTAGGCAAGAAATAACAAGTTTCAGCTTTTATTCATTGCAAGAATGAGCCAGGTATCAAAGCATTTCCTTTGAAAATCACTCCTGTGAGGAGGAAAATCAAGCTGCAGAAGAGAGTAGTGCTTCCCCTTAAGAAGACCAGACAATTATGCAAGATGTCCTATGAATGTTCCCTCCCAGTCCACTGCTGCAAATAATAGTTCCGTGTAGCTCTTTAAAGATCTCCACAGAAAACGCTACAGGGGAAAAAGAACTTGGGAAGTAAGTCAGCCTCAGATTTCTAGTTGATCTAACAACCTGATTTTTTAAAATGAAAGTGGGATCTTACACAATGAGCAACACACACAACATATGTTCAACTGTTGTCATGCTTTCGTGGATCCCGACATGCAGTAGCTGGCTCAAGTTATGAACTGTTTCCTTCTTAGGAATCTTGGAAGTCTGCATGTGGATTGCTGGCTTCACATCAGTCTGACAAATGCTAAGGTCATTACGGAAAGGGGGAACCTCAATTTTAAAAAATGTCCCCATAGGCCTGTAGGCAAGCCTGTGGTAACTGATGATGGATGTGGGATGTTCCACCTCACGATGGGCAGTGCCAGCCCTGGACTAGTGGTCCTGGATGGTATATAAAAGCAAACTCGGCAAGCCATGGAGTGCAAGCCAGTAAGCAGACCTGGCCTCTGTGTGGCAAGGCAGTTCCTGCCCCACTTTCTCTACATGGTGGACTACAGGATGTAAGATGAAATAAACCCTTTCTTCTCCAGGTAACTTTGGTCATGGTGTTTTATCACAGCAATAGAAACTCCAAGACAGAAATTGGTACCAGGTCATAAGATACTGCTGTGACATAGCTGACTATGCTTTTGGGAGGGCTGCGGAAACATTTGAACTTTTCTATGGAAAAGCTATGAGAGCTCAGAGCTTGGGGGCCTGTTCTGTAGGAACTTAGAAGAGAATGCTGGAAGCAACACAGACAATGAAGACCTGGCTTGTGAAGTATCAGAGGAAAGTTTAGAAAAGCTCTCAAAGAATCTCTCAGGGCAATGTGTGTGATATTTTTAACAAAGAAGTGCTAAAGCGAAACTTGTGCTGGGCTCAGACAATTGACAATCCACTAGGGCTGAAAAATCAGCTGTGATTAAAAAGAGTATCATTGAGGTGAAATCTTCTGTGAAGTGTTTCCTATGGGTCAGCACACAGAAACTGTGGTCCAGAGGACGCCAAGGCTTTACCTTAGACTGGCAGCCAACGTTGGTAAGAAGTGAGCCCTTCCCTGATGGTATTGGTCTCTAAGACATTAAGGTATCATGGAGAATTCCTAAGACTTGGCACTGTTAGGGGCTGCAAAAGACCACTGGTAAATGTTCAACTGCAACTGCAGTATAAGTTTCAGAACTACAGAACTGAAGAGAAGTTGAGGCATGGTACCTTGTGGCGGGGCCAGAGTCTCTAAAGAGCAGTCAGGAGAGGCTACTGGTGAAGGCGCATCCCAGTTGCAATGGAGACCACAACATTTTGGAGATGCCAGTACCACTGGATTGCAAACAAAGACAACTGCCGCTGTGGAGTGGAGCCAAGTGAGTCTAGCCAGACTGTGTGTGCTGGGGCAAGTTCTCTGGAGCTTAGAAGATGGCGAGTCTGACCCTGAGTTTTACATACTTAAACTTAGTTTTGCTTTGATTTGACTGCACCTGTGCTTTCGTTTTTCCATTTTGGTGTAAGAACGTTTTTAAACTTTAAAAAAAAAAAAAAACATGTGCCAGAGTCATGAGACCTTGGATATTTCAGAAAAATTTTGGAATTTTAAAGAGACTTTTGCGTTTTAGAGAAACATTGCAATCTAGAAAGCCTTTCTGATATTTTAAGGAGAATGCACTTTTTGAATGTTTGAATTTCTAAGAAGCGTGGGACTTTTAAAGTTTTATTCTCTAATATTAATATGAGATCTTGGGGATGAATAGGAAAGGAAAGATTACAGATGAAGAATAATGTGTTTGTGTGTTAAGTTTATGCTGGCTAGTTTTATGTCATAAACTAGTCATTTTAGAAGAAAGACCCTCAATTGGAAAATTGAACACTCCAGATTGGCCTGTGGTGCAATTTCTTGTTCAGTGATTGTTGTAAGGTGGCCTAGCTCATTTTCAGTGCTACCACCCTTGGGCTGGTGGTCTTGGATGATAAAGGAGGGCAGGCTGAGCAAGCTGTGGAGAACAAGCCAGTACCAGACTCCTCTATGGCCTCTGCGTCACTTCCTGATTCCAGGTTCCTGCTGTGACTTCCATGAATGATGGAGAAGCTGGAAGATGAAATAAACCCTCTCCTGTTCAAGTCACTTCTGGTCAAGCTATTTTGTCAAAGTTACAGACACCCTGACCAAGAAAAATGGGTATGTTTATCATTATACTAAACATTGCATGTGTGTGCATGCATGCACATGCACGAACACACACACACACACACACAGAGTAGCAAAAATGTAATAGTAAAGGAAATCTCCTACTTCACATTTCACATTTGCACATGTAACACGGTGTTGTGAATGGGAATGTTCCCCACAGGTTCGGATGTTTGAATACCTGTTCACCAGTTGGTGGTGCTGTTTGGGAAGGCTTGGGAGGTGTGCCCTTGCGGGAGAAACTGTCACTGGTTCAGGCTTTATGATTTCAGAGACTTAGGGCATTCCCTGTTCATTGTCTCTGCTTCCTGCTTGCAATTTCAGTTGACCTTTCAGTTGTTCCTGACACCATGCCTACAGCCTGCTTCTATGATTCTCTCTAATGATGGACTCTTATCTTTCTGGAACCATAAGCCCAAATAACCTCTTTATTCTATAAATTCTCTTGGTCATTGTCTGTTTATCACAACAACAGAAAAGTAACTGGGACAACACACAAACATGTGTGTGTGTGTGTGTGTGTGTGTGTGTGTGTGTGTTCTGACAGAGCTCCTCACACATGCCAGGCAAATGCTGTGCCACAGTCCTCCCTGTTTCATAGTGGCAAACTTTTCCATGTGAATGTCTCCATGCCACCAATACATTATTGAAAAAAATCAACTCTGGAAGGTCTATTAAACCTTTCTACTCTCTAGGATCGCCTGAAAGATATAACAAGGGCAACGATACTTAGTGTTTTTCATTGGAAGCATGCATCTAATTGTAAATGTATACAATCCATTACAAAAATATCCTACCAATAGTACCAAGTTTTTAATCTGGTAACATTAACTGTGAATTAAAATATCTCCTCCTAACTAACTTTGAGCTTTTCTGTCTTTAAACTGCTGGCTGCAATCCTAACCACATTACAGAGAAATGTTTTTCAGATGTGTTAATCTCACTCTGTCAGGCTGGCCATGAAAAATCAATGCTGGGAAGTAGCTGAAATTCGTCAAGAATAAAAGAGCAGCATGCTGCGTTATTAGGTCTTCAAGAAACCCTAGATTCACCCCTCAATTTAAAAGATTAAAATGGAAACTTTTTACAACCAATTTCATACAAACCCAAAGATTTTGAAAATGAATCTTCAACAAACTTGTCAGTTGCTGTCACATCACGACCCCAAATAGCTTCTTGAGGCAAAGGCCAAAGCCTGGCAAATTTTATGCCACTGTCAACATAGTGTGAGCCTCTTGTTACAGCCAGCAGGCAACGTACAGAGACACAAACTTCTCCATCTCATTGGGAATTGGAGCAGACTGGAATGAGACTCTATGAAATTTCCCATTCTGTTTAAAGAAAACTAGGCATCTGTATGAACAGTATAACAAAAATCCAGGCACAAAGGTGCTGGGCCAAATTCTTTCTAGTGAGAGCTGTCAGGAAAGGAAAAGTTGCTACAGTAATTGCTTAGACTGATATATCCTTGACATGAAATGGTTGTTCTTTCACTTCTGGGCAGAGTTAATTTAAAATAATGGTTAAATAAAGCCATTCCTAAAGATTGTGCTCCCTCCCTCCTCCTCACAGGGACATAACCACAGGCCATCTTCTTACTTGGAAACCCATTTCTCTCTTGCACAGCAAACTATCTAAACTGTAAGACTCTAGCTGAATATGCATACCGAATCAAAGGTGTGGCCACTAATTCCTACAGTGTCTGGTTAGAAGGTAATGTAAGGGATAAATTTGACTGATTTGTGTTGCTTCTTGGTTAACTGAGTTAAGAGCTTAGCCTCAGGTGGCCTGAAACTCACTATATTGATTAGACTGATCTCTAATTTGCAGAGACCCTCCTGGTGCTGACTCCTAAGACCTGGGGTTACAGGAGTGTGTCATCAAGCCTGGCTTTTGAATATAAGCATATAAAGTAGCCCCCCCCACACCCCACATTTTTAGTTGTATACACAAGAAAAATAAAAACCTGTGTCTACATGTGCACACAAAATGCTCATGTCAGCATTATACAAATGGGGTGGGAGATCAATTTGACTACCAATAAACTAATGAATAAACACATGGTAAAGATTAAAACATGGTTTACCAATAAAGCACACTACCCTGGTGAGCCTTGAAGAAGTTATGCTAAGAGAAAGAAGAAAGCCACCCACGAAACACTAAGCGATACCTAATCCTACTCTATGAAGTCAGAAGGCAGAGGAGCTGTTCCCAGATTTGAGGGTGGAGAGGTAAGAATGTAACAGCCCCGTGGTCCACCTCAACCCATTCTATTCTCTCCATGTCAGTTACAGATTGTGGTGGTTGTTTTAACTGTGAATCCTAGGCTTCCTACCCTTGTGTTCCCTTTACATCAGCAAGCCCTACTTTCTTCCTCCAAAACTCACGCTCTGTTTCCACGTGTACTCTCCTCTCACATCTCCCAGACTACAGTGTGAAGGCTCTGCCCAATCAGTCCCTTGCCCACTACCCAACATGATCATGCTTTCCCTACTTGCTCATTATGTTCACTTTCTTTCTAAATCTATGTAAAGTTGGTGTCACCTTCATCCTTTTATCTTCCCTCCTATTTTCATATGGTTTATGTGGTGGTTTGAATATGCTTGGCCCACGGGAAGTGGCACTATTAAGAGGTGTGGCCTTGTTGGAGGAAGTGTGTCAATGTGTAGGTGGGCTTTGAAGCTCCCCAGTGCTCAAGTTCTGCCCAGGGTTCTCACCTAGAGAACTTCCTCCTGGGTGCTTGCAGAAAAGAGTTTCCTTCTGCCTCCTTCAGATCAAGATGTAGAGCTCTCAGTTCCTTCTCCAGCACCATGCCTGCCTGGATGCTGCCATGTTTCCCGGCATGATAACAGACTGAACCTCGGAAACTGTAAGCCAAGCCTAACTAAATGTTGTCATTTATAAAAGTTGTCTTGGTCATGGTGTCCCTTCACAGCAAAAACTACTAAGACCATTCATTCCTGTCATCATTAATTTCCTCTCATCATTAGTGCTTCAGCTTAAATGCTATAGCCTCTGAAAAGCCAACCTAAATTATTTTCATATGAGTTATCATAGAACTTAATATAATTGATTTTTTTTCTTGATAGCATCCAATAGCACACGTCTGCCCAAATGACACACTGCATGTCTCCCACACAATTTATTCATGACTGTATTCCTATAATCAAGACCTGTACCTGCATCTGGTGTGCACTCAGTCGACAGCTACTAAATTATAATGAGTGACAATAAGATAAAGCTCAATATCTCCTGGGAAATGAGAAAACAGATCCAGGTCCTAAAGACCATAAGAAATAATCAGATTCTAGGTAGATGAGCTGAGTGTAAAGGATAAAGATGAAGCCTTCATTTCTCGCTAAAGTCATGGTGCGGTTTGGTTAATGAAAAATGAGCTGTTAAGCAGAACAAATACAGACGTGATTAGATGTTAAACATCAATATAAACAGTGATGGGGTAAAGAATGGGGGTCAGAACAATAATATTTTAAAATACTTTATATAAGAAGAAAAAAACAAACATTCTAACCATACCTATGTCAAAAAGAATCTTTTATTTTTAACAAATAAAAATCTTTTATTTGTTAAAAGTGGACTTGGAAAAACAAACTGAACGTGAGTACAGCCTTTGAGAAGTCACTGAATGTGCTAGATGGTTGGTGGGACGGTCTGGATCCAAAGCTGGTATCCTCATAACTATGAAACCTGGGAGTTCATTTAGGAAGAGGGGGGAGGGGCGTCCAGGCCCCAACCAATGTGAATGAACAGCGTAGACATAGAATAGCAGTGAGCCTTACGTAACTGTAGTACCAGTACAGAATAGAACCAGGATGAATCCAGCTTTCGTCTTTCCAGTACTTAAATATTAATCCTGATGTATAGTCATTTTCTTCCATACACCGTGCCTTCCTACTTATAAAAGTACGCATAATCCTGACCTATCTGAAGCTGCCTGTGGGGTCTTTGCCTACGGAGAGGAAACAGACTGTACAACGGGGACTAGCTAACTTAGATCATGAATCACCGACTCCCCGGGCTTCATTTTCAGGTTGAAGCAGCCACTGTGTTTGTTCCTGTTCTAGTTTTGAATCCAAATGGAACCATTCTAGCAGTTACTCCTGGATAATATAATTTATTTTCTTATCCAGTGTTCTGCTTTTGATCACCTCCTTCCGGGAAATAACAGAAGAAAGCATCTGTGTGTGGGCGGCGGGGCTTTTCTAGTACCTGGTTTCCATTTCATTTCCAGCTGTTTTATTCTCACTAGCTCTCCCAAATTAAGGAAAGTAATGTCACACTGAAAAAAAAAATTTTTTTTTTCAAAGTAAAAAAAAAAACGAAGAAGAAGAAAAAGAAAAAGAAAAGAAAAGCCAGATTCCCTGCGGCTGCCTTGCCAGGTCCTAAGTAGCAAGAGTCTCCTGGGAAACTGACGTAAATGTCATCCTCCTAGCGTCACAGCTACCCTTCGGGTTGCTGTCAGCCCTGTGCTCTTTTGGTAGACTTCTTCCGACGGTACCCGGAAGCCACCCCAAGACCGTCCCTCCTTTCTCAGATGGCATTAAGCTAATGATGCAATCCTCATAAGCTTCGCCAAAGACCTGCTTTTGATTCTGCTACATGGGAAGGGAAAGTCTTTTCTTGGTCTTAGTCCTTCTGCGTGGGCTAGTCCTTCTGCGTGGGCTAGTCCTTCTGCGTGGGCTAGTCCTTATGCGTGGGCTAGTCCTTCTGCGTGGGCTAGTCCTTCTGCGTGGGCTAGTCCTTCTGCGTGGGCTAGTCCTTCTGCGTGGGCTAGTCCTTCTGCGTGGGCTAGTCCTTCTGCGTGGGCTAGTCCCTTTCCTACCAATTATCAGGCAAGAAAACCCCTCACAGACTTGCCAATTTAATGGAGGCAAGTCCCTGATTGAGGCTTCCTCCTCCAACATGTCTCTAGTTTGTATCAAGTTGACAGAAACTAACCAGCATTCTCCACGAGCCTTTGCAAAACCTCCCGCCCTAAGAATCTGAAATGCACACTCTCCATTTTTTTTTCTACCTTCCTGACACATCATATTCCCTCCTCTAAACCGGGCTGGCTTCTCCATTTCATCCACTATCCGCAGCATTGTGCCACAGCAGCATGCAGGCATGCACTGATCACAAATGACAGTGGCTCAAGTTCCAGAGAGTAAGTAGAAGACCAAGGTTTGGGGTGATTATGAAGTTTTCCCAAGGATGAAGCCGTGTTGAATCCTGGCAGTGCGATTTCAGAAACAATGCTGTTTAAGTACAATGCTGTAGGTCTTTTCTGAAGGACCACACCCCGTGTCCAATGCTCTTTTAGGTACTTCATCCCGAATCTAGCTTTTGTATCTCCAACACAATTCATCTTCCCTCACCAAGATCAACTGACCCCTCTCAGCTTATTGTAGGAAAATGTCACCCTCCCCAGGGGTCTTAGCCTTGAAACCTTCCTCAAGATTCTGAGCTCACTGCTCATCGTTGTTCCTCACTCAGCATCCTCGGTCTGAATATCCTGAATCTCGGTGTCTCTCATCCTCTGTGTCAGTCAACCCTACCGACTCACTCCTGCTAAGCAATGTCCTGGATGTCCCCCTTCATGTGCCATCCAGACAATTCAAACAGTTGAGGTGGTTGGGATAAAGCGGTATATCAAATATCTCCAGGACAGAACATTTTTATAGGGTTACTGATCAGAGGACCACGGAGATTCTAACCCAGGTAATCACTTTTGCTCCCATTATCGATCTGCTGCTGCAGTAGGTAACTATGTCATCTGTCCCTGGACTCTGGAAGGAATGTGAGGTGTGTGAGGAAATGGCTCTGATGAGCCACTGAAGGGAGACAGACAAAACAGCACTGGGAACAAGAATCCTGTAAGTTGTCCCTGACCTCTGTTCCAGAAGCACTGTGGATCTTTCGATCCTTGAATGGAAGATGCTACATAAGCATGAGTATGAGCTTTAAGTATTTCTCAAAGACTCGTTTCTCACTTCCTCCTTTCTTCCCCGCTAAGCTTATTATAGACAATCTGAATAAATCATTTACATGCTAGGGAGAAAAGAAATTGTACTTTCAAAGCTACGCGTTATTTTTAAAGCTGACCCTGTGTGTGGTCACTGTTTTTCTAATGCCACTGTTTCTAAATTTCGGGTTGATTTCAATTATTTAAAAAACATACTTTAAAACATTCTATCTATAATAGCGTTTTTTAAAGATTACAAAACGTCAACAAATGTTAGTTTCCATTTTTAAAGTCATTATGATTTAAAACATAATGGTCTCAGTGTCCCCTGGCCATCCCTGATCCTGCTATGATGCTGATGCCATGATGCTGATGCCATCTCTATTTGCCATTGAAGAATTACAGACATTTAGGATTATCACAGTGGGGGAACTACGCAGACAGCAGACACTAGTTGTCTGCCAGTGTGAAGCATTACAAATGTTTTTCCTTCAAACAGAATTTAGTAAGATTAAGTCAAATTTCCCTTTCCTTTTTCCTGACCATATAAGATATACATAGAGAGCAATAGGCAAAGTTAACACCAAGAAAATTATTTCCAAAATTTGTTTCCAAAATTAGATGCAAGTGGGTCTTGATTCTACTTATGTTTGGAGGACAGGGTTGGGCATTGGCAATCAAATGCTACTTGTGGAAATAGAATTTCTATAATCTTTCCAGGAGCTGTGTCAATTTTGACTCACTGTCCTTTAAGTTGACAGATGGCCTTCTGCTCTGTACCCAAAGCTCTTTCCTCATACTGGATTTCCTCACCCTGACTTGATACAGGGTTTACACCTAGTCTTACTATACCTTGTTATGCTAACAAGGGAGGCCTGCTTTCCATTCTGAAGGAAAAGAGAGAAGTGGGTCTGGGAGAGAAAAGGAGGAGGAAGAGGAGGAGGCTGGGAGAAGTTGGGGTTGGGTGAAGAAAAACTTCGGACAGATGTATTTATTGAAAACCAAAAACAAAAGGAAAAAAAGTCGAATTATTATGAATTACCTATTTGCATTGAATAAAACAGTGATCTTTCTTTCTCCTTTAAGTGCAACCATGAAAACCTTAATATGAATAAAAATCAAAGCTCTTACATGTTAATTTTTTTACGATTTTTAAAAACAGAGGAAAATTTACATGGCTAAGCCAACCTACAGAGATAAAATGTTTAAACTAAAGTTACCTAAGGGAATGAATGATTTTTTTCATTATTTAAGTGATTCAACACTGTGGAATAAACTCAGTTTCTTAAAAAGAGAGAGAGAAGGCAGCAGTTAAGTGCAGTATGCACAAATGTGACATTAAAAACTCTGGGTCCCTAAACATGTACTAGCAAAACTACAGGAAAACAGACTTTGCGAAGCATTTATTCCTCTACGTGACTGTACAGACCAGTGCTAGTCTTTTGGACACAAGAACCTGATGTTGAGTGGCATCCTATGGGTTAGATGTCCTAGTCACTTTTGGCTTTAAGTAGACCCCTCCAATAATTTTCACAACAGTCACAACATACGCTGCAATCTCCAGTAACACTCCATAACACTTGACTTAAAAAAAATACTCTAATTATTTTCAACACTCCATAACACTTGACTTAAAAAAAAATACTCTATTTTCAAGTCCTCTGTTTTTTACTTAGTGGCTCTTATGGGGTTTGTATTTTGCCCCAAGGCTACATAAAACAGAATGAGGGGTTGATAAGCAGTTAGCATAGCTCTCTTATCAGCTGTTTACCCCTAATGACTCAGGGCTATAAAATCTCTGGATCCACCTTCCTTCCTTCCTTCCTTCCTTCCTTCCTTCCTTCCTTCCTTCCTTCCCACAGAGCCTGCCACTTCATGATTCACCTTCAGAGGGTGAAAGAATTCCAACTCCCTTCATCGGGCTCTGCAGGCTTTCATGACCAACAAACCATTCACTGGCACTTTCTGATTTGATTGTTCCTCACGAGTAGTTCCTCATAATGTCCTATCTGTTGGTGTCCTGTCTTTCTATTCAACATTGCTTATTTTCAAAACCCAGTGCAAATACCGGCTCCTTGGAGACGTCTCCCTGACCTCTCCACAGAGCTCAGAACTCAGAGAACATTGTACCAGCAGCCCCAGTGCTAATTCAGTTTCCTCTGGGTCTGTTCACCTTGAGAGGAAAGACTTAGCCTCTCCCTCTTTAGTTATCTGTCAGAGGGAGGGGGCTTGGCAAGGACTGTTTTTTCTTTTTTCATTAAGATGAAATTGAAAGTTAGAATGTAGTTCTTCAAAATTCAATTTAGGTATCATACTGTAATTAAATATCCTCAGTGGAAATGGACAAAGCCTCCAGGAAGCAACGTGACAAAGAATTCTGAAAACACTTAACCCTCTGTCTCAGGACTTCTCCTCCTGGGTGAATCCTACCTAAGACCCAGAAGTCTGAAACACTTTACAAAGGTGTGCTTTCAGTTGTATCTATTATCTTCCGCAGTAAAGGGCACAAGTTAACAGAAAGATGCATGTAATCCTATAAAGTAACCAGCTGGTGTTCACCTCCTCAGCGAAACAGCGTGCAGTTCTTCAGAATTCAAAGGAATCTCCACAACACAGGGATGTGTTGTGATTTTAAGTAAAACTGGAGACCAAAATGTCCTGTTTGAAAGAGAGAAAGAGGGAGGGGGCTGGGAAGGAAGTAGGTAGGTTAGGGGAAAGGTAGGGGCCAGCTGGGACGGCTCAGCAGATTAGGGAATTTTCACACAAGCCTGATGACCTGATCCTTATCCAGAATTGCTGCCAGCTGTCCTTTAACCTCCATATACAGGCAAAGTCATTTGCCCACACGTAACACAAAATGAATAAAAGAAAATAAAATTTTATAATAAAAAATTATAAACTTTGAAAAGACATAAAGAAATGAAAAAAAAAGGTTATCAGTGCTTGCTTGGAAAGACATAAATACGTCCCTTTTTAGTTTTTCTGTACTTTTCTAAAGTCTAGATTCGTATAGGTATTGTATGCTATAATTCATTTTACATGCATCTATAAACATTAAAAATCTCTCCCAGAAGTACTGCCAAAGTTTATAATTACATTTCATAATTTGTAGTTTATAAACTGAAAGTGTATAGATACATTTTAAAGTGAGCATGATGATGATGATGTGAGTTTGGCAGTATTGAAAGGGGGCTAAGAGGCACGAACGTGCTACCACACCCCACTAACAACCATGGTGTAACAGAACAAGGGGGGACTACCAGTGAGAAATTTCAACAAGTTTGCTCAGAAAAAGGACAGGATTAGATAAAACTCCATCCAACAAGGCGGATGTGTACCGAGAGAACTGAAGAAATAATTCGTGAATCAGCAGTTAACTTGTGACGTGACTGGGTGCAGTCTGACATAAAGACCCACCAGCCCCACGGTCACTCGCCCGCGGCCTCTCTAAGACGCAGCCTCACTCGTTTCCCCACTCATTCAACAGTGACAAGAGCTTGTGATGCTAGAGTCACTGCAGCCGGCAGAATTTTAAGATAAATTAAGGATCTCCACAGGGAACCTCAAAACTGCCACATATATAATTGTAGTAAAAAGGGAAATGGAAAATGTGCAGCGAGCCATTCAAATGACAAAAGACTGAAGGAGGGGGGAGGCCCTTCTGGGTAGAGAGAGGTGACATCATAGGAGAGGTACCACCTGAGCTGGGTCTTAAAGGAGGAAGAGTTCCACACTATTTGGAATGCTCAGACTTCCCATTCCGTCCTTGGGTGGTACCGGACTTCGCCCTTTCTCTCAGCACAGTAGCCCCAATGCCAGGACAGCTATCTCTTCCTGATCTTAAAGCACTTCCTCAAAGGCCTTATCTCTTAACAGCCCTCTCACAATTCTGTATTCTCTAGGTTGGCTTCCACCCCAGGAGAGCTGGAAATACTAGATCAGAGTTTGTCAACCTCTGGGTCCTGCCCCTTTTCACAGGGTCACGCAAAACCATCGGAAAATATAAATATTAACATTATGATTAGCAATTAGTAGCAAAATGTCAATTAAGAAGTAGCAATAAAAATAATTTTATGGTTGGGGTGGGAGTAGGGGGGGGTCACCACCACAGGATGAACTGGGTTAGAGGGTGTCTGCCTTAGGATAGAAACTGTCTACTGCAAGGGCAGGAAGTAGTCAAGCTACTCAGAACAAGTCACTGCCATAGGGTCTCAGGAGTGATTGAATAAAGTGTGTGTTTATGTGTTAACAATGTAACAACTGTCAGCCAGCAAGTCTGCTGGGGAAGCTATTGAAAATGTCTGTAGCAAGATGGAAACTGAACTCCAATTGGAATGAATCGTTATAAACACCAAAGTGACAGGGACTACGCGGACCTGAGGTAAGAAAAGGACAAGCACAGGTGCTTGGAATGTTAGAGAGATGCGGACACCACCTGGGGAAGAGAGCAGTAGTAGGTGACACACCTCCTAAGCACAGCCCTCCAAATACCAGGAACCGTCTATTTCCTCCATCAAAGCTTCAACCTTCAACTTTACAAAAATAGCATAACAGGTCATAACTCAGCCATGCACAGAATGACATTTTTGATCAACTTTCTCTTGCTATATTAATTCTTAAAAAAAATTGAAGTTTTATTTCTGTGTGTGTGTACCTGTGTGTGTGTGTGTGTGTGTGTGTGTGTGTGCGCGCGCGCACGCGTGTGCGTGTGCATGCAGGTGCCATGAATGTAGAACAGATTCTCAAATCCCTTGAAACCCTGAAACAGGCAGGGGAGCCACCCAGTGTGAGCACTGAGCCCTGAATTCCAGTCCTCTGCAAGAGCACCAAGTGCTCTTACCTGCTGAGACATCCCTCCAGCCCTAGTTTTTAACAAGCCCACTTTATCTAAATTATTCTTAACTTTTCAGGGTGTATACATCATATTAATAAAATGTCTTGAAAACTATAGGGGAAAAAACACTTTACTATTAAAAATTCCAAATACTTATTATCTTTTGAAGGCCTTTATGGAAAAGGTAAAATGGTATTTTTGTTGCCATTGATATTGTTCTTCTTCTCCTTGTTGTTGTTATTGTGTTATTGTTGTTGTTGTTGTTGTATGAGGCTGTGTAAGAAGACTGGAAGACAGCTTCATGCAATTGCTTCTCTTCATTCACCTTTACACAGAGTCTAGGAATCAGATCAAACTTAGGTTGCCAGGCTTTTGGGATGAGCACCTTTCCCCACCCAGACATCTTGCCAGGCCAAAATAATACATTAAAACATAGAAAATAATGCCTGTTGGTCTGTGAGTCTATATTGTGCAACACAAAATAAATTACAATTAGCCTATATAATGAGTGTGTGAGTTTTCCATTACTGAAGATCTTCCAGTTAAATTCAAAACAAGCGCTGGAAGGCTGATAAGGAGTTTCACTCCAAAAATCCTCAGGGATAGTAACTGACTCTTGGCCTGGGAAGGAATAAGCTTGAGCCAGGAACTCACGGACAGCTTCAAAAGTACAGGAAACAGCCCAGTCAAGGAGAGTTTTGATTACTTACAGTCACGTGCTTACTGTTTCAAAATTAAATATACATAACTGTGTATACCAAAATTCATGAAATAAAAAAATGCAAATCCCTACATAATCTAAAAATAGATAAGAGCCTTCTGTGGAAGGATTAACTGTTAACCAATATTATCGTCCTGTGTCATCTGGATACCTGTGCAGTTCCTGCTACACCTATTTTTACAATGTACATTGAATATAATTTTTTATTTCCTTTTAATTGCCCCATTCTTTTGGATGAGTCTGACACACTCAATACTAACGTTGAAAAAGAAACTACAAACAAACAAACAAACAGAAGTCTCCCTTTCCGCACTGGTCAAACAGAATGAACCAGAAAGCTAGAACGGTCTCCTACATACATGTCTCTTATTCTTCGTTTGTTTCAATGTCTGCTTTTCTCTGCAGTAAGAAGTGCATCATTCAGGAATCCTAAGAGCTCACTGCTGAGTCTCACACACTCTTGCACAGTCACTTTCCAAGCATTTTGATAACATTTCCCACTCTAGGATTTTTCCTTCTAGAAAGTTGCACAGAGCCGCCTGAAACTTCGACTTGATCTTATGTTACCATGGCAATTAAAATGCTATCTTTCCTCACAAGCTGGAATTCTAAATTTATTTTCTGAAATGTACCACTCAAGACCCTGGAGGCCATGGAAATGTAAAAAGGGGTATGGAGCCACGTTCATACAAGCAAATACAGAAGAGTTCTGGGTACCGGCAGCCCGTGGGGTAAAAAAATGGAGTCAGAGTTCAGAGTAAGAGAAACTGGTTTGAAATACTCACTCTACCACTTTCCTTCCTTCCTTCCTTCCTTCCTTCCTTTTTTCCTTTCTTCCTTTCTTTCTCACTCACGTACCCCAAGCTGACCTCTTAACTCATACAGACAAGGATGGCCTTGAACTTCAGATCTTTCTGCCCCCACCTCTCAATTTCTGGGATTACGGGCCTGAACTATCAAGTCTGGCTTATCCTTGGGCTTCCTGCATGAGCTACAGTCTCCCCCACCCCCATCCCCACCTTACTAGAGGTATGCAACTTAGGAGGAGGTGCAGTATGGACACAAATGAAACCTAGCAGGGGTGACTTGCACTTGTCTCACCGACAAGGCGCTCTTTAAATGATGCTAACAGCATTTCAGGTTTCTAAATCCTTACTGGAGACCGCATTGTTGATTGGGAGAGTAACAAAGTATCAGAAAAGCTGCAACTCCATGCAACCTCTGCTGATCACTTTACCATCAGAGAACACATCCTACCTGGGATCCCAGCAGTTCTGCCAGCTAAAACCTGCCCTGCTTTACTTAAAGGCCTTTCATCTCAAAGGGCTGAATGAACTGCATATAGCCCCAGGGTAGAGTTTTTCTAGGCTAGAGTGTTCAGGGTCCTGGGTTCAAGGCCCAGCAGCACAATAAAATAAACAAAATAGCTGGGTGTGGCATATGTATTTTCTCCTCCCTGAGGAAATTAAAAGGACAGCCCAAGTTTGAAGCTGCCCTGAGCTTCCAAGTTAGCAGGAGCTATAGAGTGAAATTCTGTCTCAAAATCCCTGAAAATGCAACAAATAAAATAAAATAAAACCAAATAGTATTAAAAAAAAAAACAGTCAGTGTATATGCATGGATAATTGCAATAACTCTACCGCAGCAACACAATGTCATTTTCTTTCTAATCAAATATTTTCTCCATTTCCTCAAATTGCAGAGTCAGGTGTAGGGGTGGGGACTTGTGACTTTCAACCTCTTTAAACCTCCACTAAGAGAAACCGTTTTCCTTGATCTCCCCGGGCAGAAATCATCTTGTTGCCTTTTAACGACTCATGACGACATTCGTGTGAACTGTAGTGTACCCTGTCGTCCATGATGTCTATGTGTGTCATCTTTAGTTTCCTTGTTCTCTGACAGCTGTAATCACATTCAAAAGTATTGAATACTGACTTAAGTTACCCATATGTGCACATGTTTAATAACTTATAAAAGAAAGTGAACTATAAGTTGTCAATAGACAAGATAGGTGGTAAGAATTAAATGCCATCAAATACTCCATTCAGTGTAGCTCAGGGCATTTCACTAGATGTGCTACAACAAACTGTTTGACCCAGATCCCTATGAATTAATTGCCAGTGACATATAAAAAACATTGTGAAATATACTATTCCCTAATAAAATGGAGGTGAAGGAACCTGCTGAAAACCTGTATTCCAGCATCAATGGCCATCTGGAATGGCTCCTGGCGAAAGTTTTAAGGATAAGATGTCAAGAAAACCTTAGTAGCCGGGCGTGGTGGCGCACGCCTTTAATCCCAGCACTCGGGAGGCAGAGGCAGGCGGATTTCTGAGTTCGAGGCCTGCCTGGTCTACAGAGTGAGTTCCAGGACAGCCAGGGCTATACAGAGAAACCCTGTCTCGAAAAACCAAAAAAAAAAAAAAAAAAAAAAAGAAAACCTTAGTATATTATTACTAAAATACATTATGACCAACATAAAAAGATTATTCATAAAAGATTATTTACAAGATGAAGAAACGGTTTAGCAGGGAAAGGCTCTTGCCACCCAACTTCCCGATGACCTGAGTTCAACACTCGGGAACCACATATTGAAAGGAGAGAGGCTATTCTTCAATGTTTTCTTCTGATTTACACATGCAGCTGCCTGTTCCTGAATGAACTATCTCTCTCTCACACACACACATACACACATATAATTTTAAAGATAACTTTAAAAAGATTTATTATTAAATTTTCATATTGATTTTATTTAACATCAATGAAAATGAAAAGTGTTCACCTAAATGTATAAACAAAGGTCTTTTTGTGGGTGGGCAGTCTCTCACAGTCAGGGAGACAGAGACACTGGAGACGGTGGTTCATAGACCCAGTGAAACTCCACTGTAGAAAACTGATCTTTCCCTTTCAAGCAGATGTCAATTGTAGGTAGCTTCTTGGTTGAGGGTGGGAGCCCATGTCCTCATCCCCCTCTCAGTGCTGAGACTCCATCTGGCTTGAATCGGTACAGGCCCTGTGCATGCTGCTAATATAAAAATATTTAATATCACAGAGGGGTACCTGACATCATACTGTTTATTAAGTCTGTTTTATTGTTGGAAAGCAGAAAATGTTCTGATTATCTCCCGGATGCAGATTGAAATATTTTCTTCTTTTAGAGTAGTTTGACTATCAGCAATAACCTAATTCATTTGCTGAAGAAAATAAATGTCCACTGGTAAGGCCTACATAAGAATACGTGGATGGCTGTAGAAAGTGGTGTCCAGACAGGACAGGACAGGAGTAACACACATGTAAACTCAGAGATTAGATACATGCACAGGGCCTGCGCCAGTTCAAGCCAGATGGAGTCTTAGCACTGAGAGGGGGTTGGGGACATGAGCTCCCACCCCTAACCAATTGACATTTGCTTGAAAGGGAAAGATTAGTTTTGTCCAGTGGAGTTTCACTGGGTATATTAACCAGTGTTAAAGGTAGGCCCCATGCCCAGGGTTAGATGGCTAACACAGAGCAAACCCTATGGTGTTTGAATAGTTTTGTTCTCAGATTTCTTTATTTAGGCTTTTTTGTTGTTGTTGTCTTTCTAGTTTTTGCTTGTATATCATGGCTTCTGATTTGTTGTTTTTACAAGTTTTTGTTTGAGAGGGGTGTGTGTGTGTGTGTGTGGTGTTTCTTATCTTATTCTGGCTTCTTTATGTTTCTAGATTATTTGCCTGTTTGTTTTCTGAAGAAAGGTAAAGGTGGGAATTTTAGGGATGAGGAGGTGGGGAGGATCTGGTAGGAGTTAAGAATGGAAAGTGTGATCAGAACATATCATATGAAAAAAATAATAGAAAAGAAAAGAATATGGGGCTGGAGAGAAAGCTCAGCAATGAAGATCACCAGTTCCTCTAGCAGAGGACCTGGTTCTGTCCCCAGCACCCACGTGGTGGCTAAAAACCATCTCTAATTCCAAGTACACGTGGGGACCTCTTCATCAGATACGCATAATGCAGAAACAAGATACAAAGTGATCTAAATATTACATCCTGTGTTCAGGCTTACATAGAGAACAAAAGCAACTCGCAATTTTTTCTGAAAATGTTCTCTTTTTTTGCCATTTTGGTGTTACTGATGTTCAATTGGTTGCAAACAGCCAAATCAGCAAAGTAGAATTGGATCTTCATTCCCTCCATCTAATCTCAATTTTAATTCCAAGTCAAGAAAGTAGGCATAAAGTTGAGAGGCTCAGATAATTTCTTAACTGCTTGATGTCAAAAACAAAATTAGCAAGTCTCAGTTTTGACATCTTTCTTAAACAAAAAAAAAATATTACTTGGAATATACTTACAACATTGAATTTATATGCATGGACAAGTAGTCTCCTAAGGTCCTGCTTCGTGTTCTACTAACATTATGAAATTAGGAATTAATAGAATTAGCATAATAAAATTAAAATGATTTACTACATTACAGAAATATAGCTTGCTAAATTTAGCAATGAAATCAATGTAAACAGAGACTCATGTCGCATGTTTATGTCAAGCTTATAATGAATTTTTCTTTTGTGAAAACAGTAACTACGGCATGCTTGGCGGTGTAGCAGTAAAGACTTTCTAAGGATGAGGACACACAAATGTAAAATGAATATCAAGAAGTCATCACTCCTACCGAGAAGTTTTAAAATGCACCATCTACCACATGAACTGTTTCTGAAGGCCATCAGCTTACTGTTGTCTTCACATCACCTAGTAACAGCTAACAGCTCTAACCATGCCCACAATATAGACAAAACATAGACTGAGGTTAGAACAAGTAAGCATTTGATGGGTACTAACTAACCTAATGGTTTGGATCAAAACAACAGAATATCTATACCAAAGGTGAGCATATGAGACATGTTCCACCGTCGTCCTCTCTCCTTACTAAGCATGCCTAATTAAAACAGCTTTTCAGAACTCGTAATTACATACACAATATCAAATGTTGGCCACCCTTAGGATATTTAAAAAAAAAAATAACAAGAGGCCAAATAAGATATCCTGAGCCTACTAACGTACAGGCTTACCAACACTAATACAGAATGTTCTATGGGCATATGCAGATGAAGACACAGCAAAATTCTTCAACAGACTCTGAGTCTCCCAAATATGGTGTGTGTGCCTAACAGTGACAGCGAAGGCAGCCAATGCTGTCTGCTGAGAGCCCGTTACAGTCTAGGCACAGTAAACAGTCTGGGTGACAGCAGAGAGGATGCTCAGATGTGTGCAGGAATCCAGCCAAATGCTTGGCAGTTCCCACCATGGCCTTGGATTGATTGACAAATGGCACTTTCTCTTTCCGTCTGTTACAGCTAAAGAACATTAGTTGAGGGCAGATAACACAGATAAATGGTAGTGTCTTTGCCTAGCGTGTGTGAGGAGGCCCTAGGTTAAATTCCCAGCACAAAGGGGAGTAGTAGAAATTTCCTTGTCTTTAAAATGCACAGCCTTAAGGATTAGATTTATTAAGGCATGTTATGTCAAATAATATAAACAAAAATATTGCACAAAAATTGTCTATTCCACCAAAGTGTCTGTTGGAGCTCTGAAAAATCACTGGGAGGAGGGGGGTTATTAATACTATATTGCACTGAACTCTATCTTGGTCTTTGAATGTTTCTCACTACAAAAATGTTCCTACATGAGGGCTGTCTCAAAAGCTGTTGCCTGGACATGGGATATGTTCTTCTAGCTGGGCTGCCTTGTTTGGCCTCAGTGGGAGAGGAAGCACCTAGTCCACCGTCCACCGCCCCGCCCCACTTAAAGTGCTAGGATGGGGGATACCTAGGGAGGCACCCATCTGCTTAGAGGAGAAGGGGAGGGAGAGGAGGGAAGGGGAAAGGGTTGTGGAAGGGGTGACAGGTGACCTAGGGGTGGGGGCCAGTGAGCGGGATGTAAAGTAAATAATTTAAAAATTAAATTAAATTTTAAAAAATACAAAAATTAAAATGTTCCTGCAAAAACCTTTAAACTAGACTACTATAAAAGAAGTGTTATTAAAAGAAAATTTAGATTATATATTTTTTAGTATTTATCCATTTTTATTTCATGTGTGAATATGATTTTTCTGCCTGCAAGTTTCACTGCATGCATGCGGTACTCATCAAGGTCAGAATAGGGCCTCAGGGCTTCTGGAACAAGAGTTATGAACAGTTCTTAGCCATGTGGGCGCTGGGAACCACACCCTGGGCCCTCTGCAAGAGCAGAAAGTGCTCTTCACAGCTACACCATCTTTCCAGCTTCCAAAATTTGTATTTTAAAATACAGTCTCTAAAAATACTTCATAAGTTTCAGAATGTGCTTGGTCTCAGCAAGAAACCAAGTGCGTAACTACGTTACAAATACTGTCAGAAGCACATTGCATCCTTGTCCCTCTGTCTTGAAGCCCTTCCGTGTTCCCAGTGCTGTCTACTTGAATGTTCTATCAAAGGAGAAAGCACAGGATTTTCCTTCAGATCATTTGTAACTCAATATGAGCACAATGGAAACAAATACTTTCCCTACAAAATAACACTAACCTATAACCATCTCTAATTGTGTGTCAATACAAAATAGTGCTACTGAGCATTTGGTAGGAAATACTATATTCTTTACATACAATTGTAATAAGTAAATTTGTAATAAGTAAGACTGGCAAGACACCCCATGAGACTCCTAAGTTTTACCATTTTATTGACAAAGAATCTGAGATCTTAGGAAAGTACATGATTGGATCAATTTATACACCTAGTGTCTAAACCGCTGTTTGAATTGGGCCACATCAGAACTGTCACTAAAGCCACAATTTGCACATGCTTTCATGTGAACTAAGGCCTTTTATATAAAGTAATGGGATTTGATCATCACCACATTCCCATCATCTAATATGGAAGCTGATATTCACTACGAGCACACTTAGTGGGAGGCACTTCTCTACACTACACACTAAGCCGAACAGATCAATCAAACCCCTATAAAGAAGGATTCTACCACACCCCATTTTACAGATGAAAAGACTGAGGTTCAGATTAAAATGAGTAGATTGCCTAAGATCACCTAGCTAACGGGTACAGGAATCAGGACTGAAAGCCAGAGCATTATCACTCCAGCTCCAGGATAGATGGCGTTCTTTCTGGGGAATATAGAGCAAAGAAAGAGGCTGGAGAAATAGCTCAACAAATGAGGGATATCCTTGTTCTTGCAGGCTGAAGGAGTTCAGTTCCCACTACCCAGACCTGAGGGCTCACACACACACACACACACACACACACACACACGCACACGCACACACCTAAAAATAATAAATAAAACATAAATAATCAAAAAATTGCACAGGAAGATAACAAGAGTGTCTTCTGAGACAGGAAGGTGATTTGTAGAGGCTGGGCATGAGCAGCTGAGTGACACTGGAGGAATCATTCAGAGAAGAAAGTGCTGGAGGCCGATCAGGCTGGGACACTCATCTCCCATGGAGGAGAAAGGGGTGAGGGTTGACAGCAATACCACCAGGCTGATATGGGGCATATGAGACAAAATGGATAAAAAGCGATGACTCTCACTAAGAAAAAGTGAAATTCCCAATCCATTTGTTCTGAGAAGAAACCTAAAGCTATTAAAGGACTTGGAAGAGGTGTGGTAATACCTCCCCCACCCCCCAAAAAATGATAGCCCACCATTGCCAAAGGACATATCACACTGGAAGAAATAACATAATCACTAGAAAAAAAAAAAACAAAAACGACTCAAGGTTTTCAGTCTTCTTCTTCTTTCCCTTAAATAGGCACTTATACTTCTGCATCCCTCATGATTCTAGAAACATAAAAACTTCCAATAGAGTGGAGGCTCGAAAGGGAGATGTAATTAGCATGGCATGTCCCTCATTAGTTTTCACACCAGGACACCATGGTGTTCCTGGTCAGTTTGCATTCTTTCTCAGAACAACAGCAAATCAGATGAAGGGAAGTATCACGGAATTCCATCCAAGTGAATAAATAAACTGAAACCTAAAGTATCTCTTAAAAGAAGAAGCTGAAAATCCATTTGTCAGAGCCGAGGACAAAGGCAACGATACCCAGACATCCTTAAGTGGCATGTCTTAAAAGATATATTCAGTGAGGAAAACTAAGTCTAATGGAATTTCCTCTCATTACTTAAAATAAACCAGGTCACTGAGATGGGTCTGCATTATGGGATTCTGTTCCTTTTGATTCCAGCTTAATTTCATCACACCATAAATTCCCTTGGAAATACGTAGGCACCTTAGTCACTGTAACTCCAGCATTTCAGTATATGTACTTTTGTTTGATTCTAATCATCATCATCATCATCACCGTCATCACCATCATCATCATCATCATGTGGGCACATTGCTCCCAGTTGTTTTTGTTTTTGTTTTTGTTTTAACTTATGTCAAGAGCTCTCAGGATGAAGTAACTTTGTGGCTATAAGCTAAAGGTGTAAAATATATTGCATGATCTGGTGGAAAGCTTCATGCAGAAGACCCAGAAAAGGCCTAGCCTACACATATCAAAGCCAAGCTAACTTCCTAGATTACGGTAAAAATCTCTTCCTACTTCCCCAAACCACTGAAGTTAAATATACCTCACCGTATTAAGTTCAGCTGTAACTACAACTGTAACATACATTCAACTGAACCATGACCCATTTTTTTTTTGTCTCAGAAGTGAAAGGGGAATTATGACAGTTATGAGACTTGCATTTTTTCCATTCCAAGATCCTTCTGAACAGACTTCAGCAAGGCCCCTCATGACATTTATTTGCTTTGCAACATATTTATTTATACCTTTGCTTAGGAGACAGCATTTTAATAACTCGTTGATAACAATTATATTTTTCACCTACTTTTCAAAGGAAACAAACCAAGAGGCTTCTGGCAAGGAAAAATGGTAATATGTAATATGATACCTAAGTCTAAAATTCAATTATAACTACATGCTATAATTACTTAGAAGACACCAACCATTCACACAACAAATACAACATTAACATATATAAATAAATGTGGTATAAAATACCCACCCCTAGCAGAAAGCTTTTTGGTGTTGATAATTTTGGCAGCATACTCTTGTCCAGTAGGAATTTTCATACATCTTCTCACCACTGAGAATGCCCCCCTGGAAACCAATAATTAGCAAGTCAGTATAATCAGATCTAGTATGCACTCGCAAACTCACAAATCTGAGCGGTTTCATGAACCTTTAGTGGTCTGTCAAATAGCAACATGATAAAAGCATTATCTAGAAAATACACAATCCTTTCCTGCCAGCCCAGATCTTTTTTAATGTTGTGGAATACAAGTCATTTCTAATTGATTGGAAACACGCAGATTATTAATCAACAAAATAGAAGGTAATGCCAATTATGACCACTCTTGTTTGCACATGAAATTTGAAAACAATTTGTAATTCACACTCACAAAACAGCAAATGGTCATAGCAAACCCTGCAAAAGGACCGAGCTGGGGAATAGAAGAAAAAAAAAACTGTTTATTTCGGTAGGAAACATAATTAACGTGGTTCCAAGTAAGTAAATATGGCGATTGTTTTCATTAAAACATAAATCTCGAGCTCACTGGTAGGCTTTAACAGGTTCTGGGGTAAGGTGATTTCTCTCTGCCTGGTTTGGGCTTGGGGGGAGGGGAGAGATTTAAATTAAGCTGCTCTTCCGACACGTCTCCATGTTTCAACAGCAGATCATCTATAAAGATATCATTTTCATTTTATTTAAAAGTGCTCACACTTCCTTTTATGCAACTGTAAGGAAACCTACAGCACACACACACACACACAAATGCATCTCTTCCCTGATAGTGGAAATTAGCGATAGGTTTGGGGTTTGATGCTCGGTAAACCAACACTCCCTCCCGACTGAGTCTCTAGTTGCCCCTGTGCAGATCTTCAGTGGGTACCCTGTCCCTCCTTAACATCTCAAGGAAGTTCTGCCACTTCAGTGGAGGAGGTCATTTTACATGAGCTAGGCTACCCTGGGGAAGCGCTCTCTCAGGCTCTAGGGCTTTCCTCTGCCTGGATAAATAAATCCTCTCAGAGACGATGTACACCTAAATCCTAGAATGATGGTGAGCGACTCCTCTTAGTGCAAAGAAGGATAGCGGATACATGGCAGGGACGTGGGTTCTGTTGGGTGGCCCTTTTCCTGGACGGAACAAACTACTTGGATGCCGAACCAGACTCTCCACAAAGCCAAGTTGAACTTTCGGCATCGATAAATATGGCACCATCTCGGAGAGCGAGTGCTCGCTCATTAGCTCATCCGAACCTGGGTCAGATCGCAGATACAGCGCGGGCTGAGCAAGAGACATCTATTTACCAAAAATGTGATAAATGTTGCATTTTACATGCATCTCCTTTCCTCTCCGAACACACACACACACACATTCGCACTCGCGTGCGCGCACACTTCCCAGGATGACAGCTACAACTGCAGAGATCATAAATTCACTAAGTCTCCCGTGGAGAGGTGGAGGACCCGAGAAGATGGGCTGGGAATTCGGAGCACCCGCCACAGTAGGGCAAAGGTTTCCTCCCCTGTGTGCCCCACCCGCACCAAGCCAGGGTCCGTCTCCCCGCCTCCGCCCGCGGGCTCACTATCCCCACGAGGGAGACGAGGGGTCGTGGGGAGGAGGAGATGCCAGGCAGGGACGCTTACTTTCCGAGCTCCTCGAAGAGCTGATACTCGTCGGTGAACCGGGTGCAGGTGGTGGTCGAAGCCATGGCGGGGTCTGGACAGTGCGACGGGCGACACGCGAACAGACCTGGCTTCCCCGGACTGGCGCCGCCGCGCTGTCACCCGGGGCCGCCCTCACTTTCCGTGTCCGAAAGTAGCTCGCCGGCGAGGGAGTGCGCGCAGGGGCGGGGCGCGCGGGGCGAGGTGGCCAGACCAGCCCGCTCCGCGATCCCTTCTCCTCTCCTCCTCCCGCCGCGGTGGCCGGGCCGAGGGCTCCCGAAGGGGCGGGGGAGAGGTGTCAGGAGGGGTTGCGGCGGTCACCGAGGCCGCACGGAGAGCTCAACGCGGCGCCCGGAGTGGCGGGCGGCAGCGGCCGAGTGAACACCCAGCCGGTCGTTCCAGCGGGCAGAAGCGGCGCTGGTGGCCCGCGCTCCTTCCTCTCCACGGGTCCGCAAGGCTGGGAACCCGCGGGACGACAGAGTGCGCTCGCTCGGCTCGGGCGAAGCTGGCAGCCGCGGCTCCTCCCCGGCGCCTCCTCCCTCCTCTCCCCGCCCAGCGAAGCCCCCTCCTCGGCGGCCCCACACCTCCCTCTAGCGACTCCAGCCGCGTCCCTTCGGGCTGCTCTCCCGCAGCCGTCTAGGGAGACCGGAGGGAGATGCGCGGAGCAGCAGGGAGCGCGCTTAAGGGGACGGGACTGAGATGTCGCAGTGACCCACGAAGGGCGGAAAGATGAGACCACTCGAAGCTCCCACACCCGGGATGCCTCTACCCGGGCGGGATGGCCGCGAGGCCGGGGAAGCCGAGAGAGGGATGCAACCCTTGCATCTGGGCGCGGTTCGCGTTTACTGCTCCCAGACCCGGGTCCAACGTCCCCCGGCTCACAGCTACTGCCGGGGGCTGCCAGCCTTGGCCACCTCTGCTGCGCCCGGCTGTCCCTTAGCTAGGGGCAAAGATGGTCAGGGCACCACGTTTCGCTTCAGTGTTTACTGTCATGTCTTCGCCCTTCTCTCCCGTTGTTTTCCCGACTAGGGCGATCCCCATAAGCATTTGCTTGGCCATAAACTCTAACATAATGAAAGCCAAAAGTGCACCACTCTGCCACACCTTCCTTCCTCTCCAGAGTAACTCCCCTGTAACCTCAGCAAGTTCTGATAGTAAGAAGGCTTCTCGCGAGATGTCCCACTCCAGTGGCGAGGGGGTGGGGCGGTAGGAAGGTTGGCTGTGGGTCACGCGACCCAGAGGGGGCTGACGTCATTAGCGTCACGTGAGCGTGTCTAGCCTGTTTCGCGTTGCGGAGGGAGAAGGGAGAGGGAGGGTAGGAGTTCTTTACCTGCATTCTCAAAGAGCAGGCCAAGTAGGGGCACAGGAGTATACTCCCTTAGTAGCTATCTGGAAAACCATTTAAGAGTTCAAGAACGTGTCTACAATTAAGCATATCTGACACTGTTGCTTAAAAATTAGCATGGAGAAAAAAATTAGCATGTAAGATGGGTTAAGGTGTAAGTGGTGGCTAAGATCATTTCTGGGCCTTCTTTTCAGTTCTGAGTCTTTAATAAACGAGACAATTGCAGATTTAGAGGCCTACGGAAAATAGAGACGCATCATGAACTTTTAAAAAATTTTTCTTCAGACTGTTGCTTTTTGTTCTACAGCAGGAAACCATAAAATCCTGCATTTCTATTGCTTATGTGCTCGTGCTCAGAATCACATCGTGCCCTTAAAATTTCACAGTGGGAAGATGATAGATAACTTTCAGTTAGGGAGCCTGTACATGCTTTTTGGGCGGCTATTAAGTTACTACTTTGCCGGTTCTTTTATTGCCTGTTCTAAAGAATGCTGAGTGGCCTTTGAACTGAAGTACTTAAGACGGTCATATAATTTTTAAATGCTTTTTTTTTGTTATAGATTTTGCAAATACTACTCATACTTCTAAGAGCCCTCTCCCACTCAACACAAGAAAATACTTTTTGAATTTAGTCATCATTCAATGTCTGCATTGTTTTGCCCATGAAAATGTCATTTTCTGGCCTGTTTTACTATAATTTTCCCTTCAATTTTACTTACATCATTTGATATTCTGCCCACGCACTAGATTCCTAGTGCGGATTTTTGACGTTGCCAAGCACGTGGGATCTGCACACGTCCCACTTTGTATTGTATTGTTCCTACTTGGGGGCCTCTGCTGTTCAGTTGTCATTATGGAACACCCTTGGAAGCTTATTGGAAGTTCCTCTGTGGTTTTTATATAGCTTTGATTCCTTTTGTTTTTAAAAGCAAATCTTGTCTTTTATGTCCTTAAATTTGAACATTTTTATTTGATTGGAATGGTCTCAGTGTGTCTCTCTTAAATGGCGTGGAAATCACTATGCAAACGAGGTTGAGCCTCAAACTGAGAGATCCACCTGCCTCTGCTTCCCCAGCCTGTGACTAAAGGTGTGAAGTACCATGCCTGGTTAAATTTGAACATTTTTAATAACAAAACTGAAATGAGCTTGGATCTTAAATCCTGGCAATAAAATATAAGGATTACTTGGTATAAATGTAGTGACAAAGAAAAGATGAAACTAAAAAGTTAAAAGGAGAAATAGTAGTGTTTAAATATTAATAACCAAGCCAAAAATTGAAAGGAAAATATAATTTGGCCTTAACTACACATTTTTAATATGTAGCTTAAATATATGGCTCTCAGTTAAAATGGCATAATTTAATATTCTTTCCTAAATCCAAAAGTGAAAACAAAAATAAAATTTTAAAAATGAGCATAATAAATTTTTTACAACTAGGAAGAAAATTGTTTCTTAAATACCAATGCAGTGAAGTCTACATAGTTACAGTATTTAACTCAGTTGTTTAAAATAACGGTAACTGTAAATGGTTAGAATAATTTTGAGTATAATAAAAAAGTAACTGCATTTGATGTATCATTATCAAGTTAGTATTTGTAGACAAGAACTTTGTACAAATAGTGTTTAATCTACACATGCTCTGTTGTTTGATCTATATTGTATTCTCATTAAAATGTTTCTTTTATTTAAAGAATTCACAATTATTTCTAAAGTTAGGGCTTCCTTAAGATAATAATCAGATTGATTATTTTTGGTTGTGAGACTAGCCTTTAATGGTTGAGCCATCTCTCCAGCCTTAATTATATTTCTTTTAGTTCTATTTCATTATTTTAGGGATACCTGCAAAATAGTTAAATTTTTAAAAGGCATACTTGTAAACAGAGTGACTAGAATTTAGTGTCAAATGTATTTGCCTTTAGTCAAATGTCCTTATCTGACTATTGCAGTGAACCAAGAGGAATGAAAGAGTAATAAAGAAAGGAGACTCTTAATAGTTATTCAGGAAGGGCTGGAGAGATGGCTCAGCAGTTAAGAGCACTGACTGCTCTTCCAGAGGTCATGAGTTCAATTCCCAGCAACCACATGGTAGCTCACAACCATCTGTAATGGGAGCCGATGCCTTCTTCTGGTGTGTCTGATGACAGCTACAGTATACTCACATAAATAACAAATAAATAAATCTTTTGGGAAAAAAAAAAGAATTATTCATGGAACTTGCTTAAAATGGTAAGACAGATTTTATTCAAACTGGACCATGGTGACAGAAACAGTTGAAACTTAATCTTCTCAACTCCGACTCAAAAGAGGACAAGCAAAGATTTACAACAAAGGAACGTATAGGAGGACAGGGGGTGTAGCACTGACTGAACATTTTCTTCCTCTTTTCCCGTTTTGCAACTTGGAATTAAGAGTTTCAGAACTTTAGTATTCTCACTCAGAATGGACACGAGTCTAACATACGTGGTATACTAAGACTTAACTCTGACTTTTCTTCAGACAAACCTTCCAGGAAACACAGCACTGACCTCCAAGGGTAGAAGAGTTCACTCTGGAGCTAAACATGAGTGGTCATTGCCCGGGAACACTGGTTATCTTAATTTCCAGGTCCCAATGTAGTTAACAGTTTTGTGAAGTTGTATGTTAACTGAACAAAGTAAATCGTAAATCGAGGCACTTTCCAAAAACATTGGTGGAAACATCGTGTGGGAAGACAACTGAAGAGCCAGGGAACTTCAGCTCTAGGCCTCGGATATCATTCTTAGCCTGTTGATTGACAGAAACTAAGGGTCTGCTTGTACTTTCCCAAAGAGTCATCTAATAGTCACAGAGATATTAGGTCACACACAGAGGAGGGTGATAAACAGCTATGGAGGGCCAAGATAGAGCAAGATAATTTGTAGTTAGGACCTTGATGTTCACCATTCCAATGTTTCCAAAATCACCGAAGCTCTAATCAGATACTTCCAGGCTAGCAAGAGTGTGATAACACACTCGGTCTGTCTTTCTGAGCCTGGGTTACCTCAATACATTGTATGAATTTAAAGTTCCATCCATTTTCCTGGGTTTTGTTTTCTTCTTTTTATGTATTTTTATTCTTTAAGAATTTTCCACATTGTATCTTGATCATGTTTACCCTTACCAGTTCTTCTCAGATCCATCTCCCGTTCCATACCCTGTAACTGTGTGTCCTCACTCTTTTAAAGGCCTATCAAGTTCAGTTAGTGTTGCCTGTCTACTATTGAATGTGTGGTCATCCACTGGAGCATGGATCATACATACCCTTATGGAAAACAAACTCTCTCTCTCTCTCATAGAAGCTATCAACTAGCAATATTTCCTCAATTAGGGGTGGGACTGCATGACCCCTGTGCTATGATTTGGTGGTTTGAGCTTGTACAGGTGACTGCATGCTGTCACAATTGCTGTGAATTCATATGTGCAACTGTCCTGTTGTATCCAAAGGCCACTGTCCTTAAAGTCATCCACTGCTTCTCACTCTTAGTCTTTCTTCAATGACACTTGGCCCTTGGGAGGAATGAGAGTGATATACATGACATAGGCTCACCTATTTATGGCTGAGGACTCCATGGTCATTTACTCTCTGTGCTTTGAACAGTTTTGATTTCAGTGTTCATCACTAACTCTTAAAAAAGAAATTTCTCTAGTGAGGTTTGAGTGCTACACTATAGTTATCACAATAAGTCATTAGAATTCAATGTAATACTGCATCTCTTTTTCAGAGGAAACAGCAGTCTATTCTCCACCAGGGCCTATGACTGTCTAGTCTTAGGTTCTTGGTCCCAATAATGGTGCCAAGCACAGGTTCCATATTGTAAAGAGGGCTATAAATCCAAATGAACAGAGGTTGGATACTCTGCTGGTTGGTTTGTCAACTTGACACAAAGTAGAATCACCTGGAAGTGGGAACCTCAAGGGAGGAACTAAATCCATCTGATTGGCTCATAGGTATGTCTGTGGACCATCTTCTTGATTAATGATTGATGCTGAGAATACTGTGGGGGGTGCTACTCTTGGGTAACCATCCTTGGGCTGTATAAAAAAGCAAGCTGAGCAATCCATGAAAACAATGTTCTTCCATGGTCTCTGTTTCAGTTCCTACCTTCAGGTTCCTGTCTGAGTTCTTGCCCTGACTTCCCTCAATGCTGGACTGCAATATGGATGTATAAGCCTGTTCTCTCAAGTATCCTCTGTATTGCAGGCAGAGTGCCCATGAATCCCTTACCGACACCATGGAATCATTTCTTCTTTATTTATGACAGATACCTGTAGTGGAAACAAAATTCTCTGTTGGCAATTGTCTCTCAGGCTTGGAAACCATCATCGCAAGATCTCTTGGCTTCAGGTTTCTTTTGAGAAAACTGCTTCTATTCTGATGGACCCTGCCCCCACCTCTGTCTTTACTTTCTTCTTTCAGTACATTTAGCAGTTTAATTATAATATGACAAGGGAGGCCTTTTTCTCCCCTGGGATCTTGATGGATATTTATCCCCATAACTTAGAGACATTTTCTACTAAGATTTCACTGAAAATCTTCTCTATGCCTTTTGAACTTAATCCTTCCACTTAAGATTATGTTTAGATTTGGATTTTTTTTTTATTTTTTTGAGAGGAACCCTGCAGGTTGTTATGGCCAGGAAGCAAACCTCAAAGAGGTGAGACTGCAAACTTTGTTCAGATTGACTTCCTAAGCCTGGTTCAAGACTTTGGAAAGTCTGATCTCGGGCAGTTTAAACAAAATATAATTTGGCGGAAAAAGTTTCCTGGTATGATACAATCCCCAGTGCACATGGGAATGTAGTCACATTGAAACTCGACAAGGGATCCATGGCATTTCTTCTAAGAATATGGGTCCTAGAGATAGGCTACCTGTACTAGCTTATAGGCCTAGGGAACACTCTGGCATGGTCTAGGTCATAGGGATAGAGTAGAGGTCATTTGAGTATTAGGTACCTCTGGTCCTGGTTGTGGGAATTTGGGGAACCCCTGGCTGTAAGGGTCATTTAGATTACTAGTCTGGTCCTGGTTGTAGGAGCTTGATGTGGCTTAGCTCAACAGATAACCAGGCCACCAGGCTATCTTCACTTTTAATTCCCAGGTTTCTGGGTAGAAGAAGAGTTTGTCTGTTGGGCTTTGTTTTTTGGTTTTTTGTTTGTTTGTTTGTTTGTTTGTTGTTTGTTCTCCCCCACCCCCATCTTTCTCATTGGAAAGACAATCCGGCATTCTTACCATTCCTGGTTTCTCTGGAGATGTGTGGGCTCAAGGAGCTCCATTCTGTGCTCCCAACACTTCTTATAGCACTTGAAACACTCAAATACTGTGCCTTCTTTCTCACACTTTCACCTTTTCCTTGTCAGGATGCTCCAAGTTTTCCACCCAGTCTTGAAGCTGTCCTCACGCTGACCCATCCTGCTGATGAGGCCTTCCACGGAGTTTTTTGTTTGACTTAACATGTTCATTTCTAGCCTTTCCGTTTGATTATTCCTCCGCTTCCCTCAAACCACCCCTGAATGTGTGCTGTCTGTGCACCATGGGTGTGTGCTGTGCTCATGGAGGCCCAAAGACGTCATATCTCCTAGAACTGGAGTCATAGATGGTTGAGAGCTGCCATGTGTGTGCTGGGAACCAAAGCAGGATCTTCTGGAGGAGCAGCCAATGCCCTCTCCTGCTAAGTCGTCCCTCCAGCACTCAGCTTTTCTCCTTATTGAATTTCTCTTCCCTACCATGCGCCAACTCCTTTATTTCATTCAGTTGTCTAGGGGTTCATTCAGGAGTCTATTTTCTCTTTTCCTTTCCTCGTTTCTTTTTCTTTTCTTTTTTTTTTCTTTTTTTGATTTCTTTGAACAAATGCAAAGCTTTCCTTGAAATTTGTTTTCTGGAACTTCACCCTCACTGGAGGCCATTACAGTGGAATTTCAGGGTCACTCCCACACCCCCACAGTTCATCACAAGTCTTGTATTTCACACATTCTCACTTAAAGTCAGACATGCATATAGCCTACTCCCAGGAATTTTTACTAAGGAAACCTAATGCCATCTCATTGTACCCATCTGATTGTAGGTACCATTATTGATTCCTATAGGAACATAATCTAATTAAAAAAAAACAAAAACAACAACAACAACAACAACAACAACAAACTTCTCACCAGGCATTGAGAGGTCTGGGCCCTGCTCACCTCCTTCATATTCATCCCATGTCTCCACCACATCCCGAGTCCTAAAGGTTTCTAGGTTATGTAGTTGCCTCTCTGCACTTCTCTGTCTATGCAGTTTGATGGAACAGCCTTAGCGTTGCATTAATACTTGTACAGTTTTCCGTTTCCTGCACACAGCTGAGAGTCATGTCTTTTGAAATATTGAAGTTTTTTATTCACTTCTTTGATGATCTTAACATAGAAACTAAAATCTTTCATGTTTCAAGAAGCCTGACGTGATCTAGCTCTGTATCTTACACTGTTTAGGAAGTCTTTCTAAATCCCTGGAGCCAAAAATGTTTTCCTTTAACATTGGACTGACTGTGTGTGTGGTTAGTATTTAAACCTGAGTTGAGTTTTTGTGTGTGCATGATAGGAAGTAAGGACTTGCTTTCTTTTTCCATAATGAATAAGGCTGTACACAGGTTTAGTTGGCTTTTAACTTCAGGTCTGTGTAGAGCAGCCATAGCTATGCTCAGAGCTAAAGTAAGTTTCAGTTAAGTTTTTGTTTTGTTTTGTTTTCTGTTTGTTTGGTTGTTGGTTTTTTTTTTTTTTTTTTTGGAGAGGGTCACACTGTATAATCTAGGCTGGGCTAGACCTTGGTGTGAAGACGACCAGGCTGGCCTCAGACTCAGAGATGAGCTTGTGAGTATTAGGATGGTGTTTCAGGTCTTATCCTCTCCATAACCACAGGCCCCAGGGGATCAAGCCTCCAGCATGTGGGGTTTGTTGCCATCCACATTACATCCAAATTACAACAATCAGCTTCACAATATTACCAATATGTTAAGTAAGGAGACCATCACTATGACTTACCAGAAAAGCCGTTCTAAGAAATCATACATTCATTTATACCCAAAAGTGCTTCATTGTTCAATTATGTTCAGTTTTGTGAGTATCTTACAAATTTGCAGAGCATGATTTTTTTTGTGTTTAAAAACTAATTTTAAAATAACTTAAAAGGTTTACTTTTATGAAAAGGTGAAAATTTGGGAGCAGGACAGATGGCTCAATGGTTAAGAGCAATTAGGTTAAGCTGCTCTTCTAGAGGATAGGATGCTCTACGCACATGGTGGCTCACAACCAGAAGATCAAACTTCTTCTTCTTGTCACCATGGAGACGAGGCACACATGGGGTACACAGACACACAGGCAAACAAAATCTTTATGTGCATAAAATAGAAATAAGTAAATTGAAAAAAAATGATTAAAAGTTGAGTTGAGAATTTGTTTTATGTTATTCTAATGTGCAGGATGGGCCTGATCCTCTGTGCTGGTTAGCTTCAACTCTCAGCTGGAAACAACCTCTATCTGAGAAGGAACTCTCAAGTGAGGGGTTACCTGGAATAGATTGGCCTGCAGGCATGACTGAAGGGGGATTGTCTGGATTGTTAATTAATATAGGAGGGCCCATCTTATCATGGGCAGTACTATTCCCTGGGCATGTGGTACTAGGCTGTTTGAACTAGCTAGGAGCCTACTTAAGTCATCTAGAGGCATTCTACCCTTTCTGCTAATCTGCCTTGACTGGGAGTTACCTGATCAGAAGCAATTTTGCCTGGAGTAGAGGGCAGGCTCGGCTTCAAGTTCCTGATTAAGTTTCTGTCCTATGCCTAGTGGCGGACTATTGCCTAGAAAAGTATGTCAAATAAACCCTTCCCTCCTCTAAGCTGTTTAGGTCATGGAATTTGTTACAGCAACGTAATGAAACTAGAACAAGATCAATTTATTAATCTGTTCTCACCAAGCCTGTATAATTATGACGAGTCTATCCTATTTACATATTGAGAAATCCAACTAATTTATTATAGTTCAGGTTCTACTTATTGCATTTCAAGATCATCAAGGTACTGGAGTTTCTTATTTTGGGGCTTGGGGGTTTCCCAACATTGGTTATATAATTACACTTTAATTCTTTCAAAAACCAGAAAGAGATTTCAGAACCTGTTTGCCTCATCACATAACACATGTTGCTAAACCTATTCACCAAGATGTGCTCCATCCCACTACAGAAATAGGTATGGAGTTTCATACATAGCTTGAATATTTATAGCAGGCATCCCTGACTTGAGGATGTATTTTTGGCAAAGGTGTGAGAACAGAAGTAATCCTGTACTTCCAGACCTGGCCCATGGAAATTCCCATTCATGGTTTTGCTGTTCCCGACAGATTCTCAATCACTGGGGTGGTAAACCCAAGGGTAGTCTTATAAGAAACCCATTGAGGATGGAAAAGTGGCTGCCAGTCTGGGCAAAGACTTCAGAGTGCATAGCAGCTAATGCAGAAGTCTGCTCTGTGCCAAAGTCATAAAGTTGTTCTTGAAGGAATTGAAACTTGAGCGCCCTAGGTGATTTGAGGTTACCAAATCTAAAATAGCAGGGAGGGAAGATTTATGGTCGAAAGTCTGGACAAATGTGTTATCATTTTAACTCAAAATTTAAAGATAAAATTACAACTAATACCTGAAAGGCTATGTGTTTGGAGTCCATCCATGATACATTTCCTTCATAGCATGCCTGTTTCCTTTGGCATGCTATTTGAGAGCTGTTACTCCAGTAGGAACAAACCTGTGTGCAGCTCAAGTTAAATGAAGAATCAGTTTAGATTTCTCACTGCCTGTGCCCTGCCCTCACTTCCCATGTAATGATTTTTATGCAGGAGCAGTAACTGGTGCTTAGAGGGTCTAGAAGTGATGATGACAATTACCTTGAAAGGGGCCAAGGACGTTACCTTCAAATCGGGTTCAATTGTAATGATTTTTTTTTCTCTTTCTTTCATCAAATCTACAAGAAACTGAGTGCTCCATTAATAGCTATTTGCAAACAACATCTCTTTTCACAACTGTTTGACCAAACGAGAAAGGTGTGCTCTCAACTTAAGTGTGAAAACGTATTTTTGAATATGAAGGCAAATAATCTGGGTGGGTGGGTGAGTTGCTAAGGGACACACAGGTGGAAAACCAAAGTACCCTGAAGTGTAAATGTGAAAAGAGTGTTATTAATTTTACAGTAGTTTCCTAATGTATGTGGGTGTGGACATGGGTTATTAGGTTGAGCACTGCTAAGAATATAATATCTAGAAAAGTAGATAACTTGATTTTACAAAATTTATCTTCAAGTTGGGCAAATGGGCATTAAATCATTTAAAAATAATACATTTAAGCAATATAGGGAAGAACCTAATAACTACAAGAATGTATGGGCTGGAGAGATGATGTAATATAGAGGAAGCTTGTAGGTCTTCCAAAGAATTCAGTTCCCAGTCCCCATGCTATGTGGCTTAGCATTGCCTGTAATTCTATCTTCAAGAGTTCCGATGTCCTCAGCTACCCTGTAAGGCAACCTGCACTCATGTGGCACACACAGTCATATGCACACACAGTCATATACACACACATGCACATACATATACACACAGGAACACTCACACACATACAATCACACATAATGTTTAAAGTATTCATAGGATTTTCTGGTGAAATGGGCATAGGAGATTGCTCTAAGGAAGGATGAACAAAGTTAGATCTAGATCGTGAGTAGGAACTAACTAGGTGGTGTGTAAAAGATCTCATTCCAGGAGATGCAACATGTCAATTCACAAATTCAAGGAATGGAAGGATGCCCAGAGTGGCTAACGTACAGAGAGAGCAGAATGAGTCAGTGAGACAGGGAGACACTTCAAGAATGGCTGTATGTGATGGTTCTGAACTGTATTCATTCTGGCTGTTCTGAAAAAGTGAATTTTACTAATCTATGGTGATTGACCTGAACATATGGGAGGAAAAAAAATTATAGCTGGAATTCAGGTAATACTGGCAAAAATGAAGATTAAATATATAAAAATAATACACAGATAAACATACTCCCTTCAAGTATATATATTTATTTGTCTATTGATAGATGTAGATGTAGATGTAGATGTAGATAGAACTGAGATTATATGAAGAGATTAGATAAACTATATAGCCCACCTGTGTAAGCATGACTTAGATTTTTGTTTTCTACCTTTTACTAGGAAGCCCAAGACTATAAATCAATAAATATCATTTTGTTCAAAAAATTCCCACCTGGAAAAATAGCTTATCAGTTTGATTTTCAAAATTTATTTCACAGTGTCCCTTGCTTTTTAAGCCATTACATCATGAACTTTTCGTTAGTTTTGTTCAGTCCATTTCTTGAAAGACTTTGTTAAGCTGTTTTGTGGCCAGAGTTCAAGTCGAATCATCTGGAACACTAAGATTGTCCAGATGGGGGTTTCACTGTTGGGATAAACTTCTTGTTCAGTATCAGTCAGTTAACCAGAGACATTCTGAATAGTTCAATAATGGAAATGTCTAGTTTTGTTTTCACAAACACTGACACAACTATACAATGAAGTAATAGAAGTATTTGAGTGTTATTGCATTAAATTATGTGATGGTGAGTGTGGACTCTCAACTTGATGAGATTGAGACGTGCCTAGGACAGGAATAAAGCACACCTTTGGGTGGTCTAAGGTTGTACTTTCAGTGAGGAGTAACTGAGGGGACAGGTCTGAGCTGAACGTGGGCAGAGTCAACCAGCTGGCTAGAACCCAGGATGGAATAAAAGCAGAGTGAAAAGAAAGCCCTCTCCCACATGAGCGCCCTTCCCTGTCCCTCCCTGTTTGCCATGATGGACTGAATTCTCAGAAAGCATGAGCCCAAATAAATCTTTCCTCCCTCGAGTTGATTTTCTCAGATATTTAATAACTGAAAGGAAATACTAACACAAATTATTCTGCACAAAAATATTTACATACAGAAATGATGCGAAATATTAACAGTACTGAATGATTTACATAGTTTTAACCCCTTTGTTTCTGTTTGGCTGGTTGGAGGGAGGTATAGATAGATACACAGATATTAAATTCTCTAAGTAAAGGTTTTGAATCATGATTATTATTATGAAGCTTCCCCAGTATTTTCTGATCTCTACGTAATAAATACAGTTTACTTATAGAATAAAAACAATGAGTAGGTAAAGAGGGCTCAACTTGTGAATTTATAGGAATCCCAGCAGAAGTTTAACATTTGAAAGCTCTGTAGGTCTTCTTTTACACTTAATACCAGGTGCTTTAACTGTGTACTGTAGGACTCACAATACTGCGGGTTCATTCTCTATACACTTCATTCTCTAGATGGGGGAACAGAAAGACACATGAGCCCAAAGAAAGTGACTGACTTAAGGGATCATACCTTGGAATAGCATATGTATGTGTGTGTGTGTGTGTGTGTGTGTTGTCTGAGTATGAGTATTGGTGTGTGTATATGTATATTGGTGTGTATATTAGTGTATTTGTGTGTATGTGTATACCAATACATACACACCCCAACATACATACACATGAAGATTAACACATGCATATATATACAATACACATATATATATAATATATATATTGGTGTGTATATATTGGTGTGTGTGTGTGGTGTGTGTGTGTGTGTGTGTGTGTGTTTAAGCCAGAGAACAACCTATGGTGTTGTTCTCCGGCATGGCATCCTTGGTTTTGAGATGGTGTTCATTGGCCTGGAACTTGCTAACAAGTTCATGCTGGCTGGAACAAGTACTAGAGATCTATCTACCTGTGCCTTCCCAGTGGTGGGGTTACAAGTTCATGCCCCCATGCCCAGCATTTTTACAGGGCACTGGAGATGGAATCTAGGTCTTCCTGCTTGTAGGACAAACACATAACAAACCGAAGTGTCTTTACAACTCCCAGATCCTATATTTTCAATCACTTTACTATCTTCCATAGTCCATTCATATAGATATATGCTGTCATAGCTTGCTTTCTCTTGCTGTGACAAAAGACCATGAAAACACATCATGGGGAAGAAAGGGTTTATTTTACTTACAGATTCCATAAATGGGGGGTGGGGTGGGGAGAAAAGGCAGGAATTTGGGGCAGGAACCTGGAAGCATAAATGGAAGTAGAAATCCTGGAGGAATGCTGCCTGTTCTCAGGACTTTCTAACCACAGTTTTATACAGACTAGGGCTGTCTGCAGAGGTGACACCACCCACAGAGGGCTGGGTCCTCTGGCATTAATTATTAATCAATAAAAAATATCCTGCAGATTTTGACAAGCTTGCCAATCTTAGCAAGACCTGACAATCTGATAGAGGCATTTTCTCAAATAAGGCCCCCTCTTCCCCGATGACCTAGCTTGTGTCAAGTTGGCAAAAACTAACTCAGAACATAACCCAAAGCTTGATTCTCACAAGCAGACTCCACTCTGTGTATGGGTAACGCTGACAGTACTTAGCTATTAAGGGTGAGCTGTGTGTTGAGGGGGTAACAATTTGAAGTGAGCACATAGCCTCCTGAAATGTAATAATTTGTCTCCAGGGGGAAAACCCAACTACACTTCCTTCCTTACTAATGAGCCTCCCTACTTCCTCAGTGTCACATAATATCTAGTCAACAGTGCTTTTCCAGAGAGACCAATGATGTGGTTTCTGAACAGAATACATCTGTATCCATCACTACTTGCTCTGTAGATTTGCAGAGCATATCTTTCTTTTCTGCTCTTCAGACTTCTTCTTATGTTTTTTTTTTTTTTTTTACTTTTTACTGGCTCTACTATCTCCACCCCTCAGATTCACTTTTGGTTTTATCTCAGGCTAATTTAGATTAGGGTCTTCAAATTTAGATAAAGTACTAAAAGGAAAAAGGTCAGAGATTCTTAAATCCTTGACTAGAGGTTCCAGTGACATAGGCAAATCTGTTTCGTGTTCCCTGCCCACTTCATTCCTTGGTCCTAAGTCCTGAGGTTTAATGGAGGTTCTTCTATTCAGGTAGCGAGGCTAGAATCAAGGCGTTCCTTGGGTCAAGGGGGAAAAAGACTCTCATCTATGTGGGATTCGTCGGTATTGACTATTATTCTGTTTATGACTGGGTAATTCAACTTTCAGTTTCTTATCACTCTGAGGCTCATTCTAATAACCAGGCACGCCCAATAACTAAATCCAGACAGCTGACATAAGCCTCATCCTTTTGGAATATGGAAGTCTACATAACTAGTTCCCATGATGAACTATTTTTATACATCTCAGTTCTGTTTTGATCCTAACCACAGTCAGCACAGACTCCCCAGGTAAAGGGTCACCCCCATATGACTGCCAACACTTCAGAAACCAGTCACAAATCCTCGCTGACACCTTATGACCAAGAAAGTTCCTCATAACTCCTTCTACAGTTTGATACTTTGTTGCGTTGGCTTCCAGGGCTTGGGGCAACACTTCACCATCATAGTGAAGAGTCAAATGGAGAGGTTGAGAAGGGTCCCAAGGCACTCACTATTTCCTGGAATTCACAATAGGACTCTGCAGCTACAGCTTATATGACAAGAAGTAGATTTTGACCAGATTACCTGTTCTAAAGAAGCTATTAAAATAATGAGATTAATAAGAACCAGCAGGAAATGGAGATTTGTACACTGTGGTTACATTGAGAAGAGAGATGAGATCCAGTCAATCTCCACACACTGCTCCTACCACTCCCACCCTCACTCCCATTCCCACCATCCCAGTAAATAGATGGTAAGGAATATGCACATATAAGCAGCCCCAGTCAAATGCCAATGACCAATCACAGTCTGTCTCATGATGCAAGGTGGTCTCCCAAAGTACTAGAACCAGCTCTGAACTGGTTCTCCCTCTGGCTGGTAACTTTTCATTTTCCCACAGTGCAATTCCTGGGAAATTTCCCCTTTCTTTGCGGTCTGTTATTTCAGGGATCTAACAGATTGAAAGACACAAAGATCTTCTGAATATCTTTATTTTGACAAGGCTAGTTATATTAACAGGTACCACTTCCCAGGATGTGGGTATAGTCACTTCATGGAAAGTCTCCCAAATCTGTCACTTAGAGGTTGATTCTTTCAAGGTGAAGGTTGTATTATCTAGCTCCAATGATTAAAGTATGGCTCTGTATAGTGGACCCTCTCCCATCCCCAGAGGCTGGGAAGAACCAGCACTGACTTGACCATTGATCCCAGGAGTACCAACACCTACCTGACTATGGATGCCTGGGTTTCACTGGTGACAAACACTCATCTGGAAGTCAACAGAGGCTCTCAGCTCCCAGGGACCTGCAGTTTCACCCACTCTGACTTTTCTACCCTCTCACTATTCATTTTCCTGCTGTGTTCCTTTTCTTTTACTTACATGTAAGACTTTCTCACTATTTCAGGTATAGAACAAAAAGCCCCTGTAAATTGCCTTTATATAGACTTTGCTCATATTGGTCTCCCTCTAGACTTGGTCACTCTACTGAATTCTTATTTTCCATTCCTGGCTTGAGATGACAGCCTATTCCCTTTCTAGACTCTCTATTTCTGTTAGTGCTATCATTTCTCCTTTAGTTTTAATACGATGTTTGAGGAAATATTTGTATTTTTCTTATATTTCTCCTTTCCAGCAAGTAACATAGAGTCTGTATCAAAGACTTCTTTTTCATCTTCACATTAAGGTGTATGCCTTCCTGCTTGGATTCTATTATCAAGCACTATCCTGTCTTGTTTTATGTCCATGTGACACAAGCTAGAGTCATTTGGGAAGAGGGAACCTCAAAGAAAATGCTTCTATAAGATTTTTATATGGGTAATTACATAGCATATTTCATTAATAAATAATTGGTTTGGAAAGACCCATTCCATTGTGGCTAGTGCCATTTCTGGGCAGGTAGTTTAGGGAAGTATAAGAAAGGAGGTTGAGGAAGCCAAGAGAGCAAAGCAGTAAGCAGCGCACCTCCACGGTCCCTGCATCAGCTCCTGCCTCTGTGTTCCTGTCCTGATTTCATAAAATGATGGACTGTGATGTGGAGCTCTAAGCTGAAATAATCCCTTTCCTCTCTAGATTGCTTTTGCTCAAGCCATTTCATCACAGCAGCAGAAGCCCTAAGAAGAGTGCTGTGTGACCCTTCATGCTCAGCGACTGCATTGTCCTCCTTTTGCTTCAGTAACTGAACCCCCTCCTTCAAGCCTCGTACCCAGTACTTTAGTCTTCTACAAACCACATTAGTTTCTTCCACATGGACAATGAGGTCAAATTAAGAAATGGGGCTGAGTACAACTCACCCACAGTGACTCTTTGTTTAGCATGTGTTAAACATGTTGCTGGTAATGTTCACATTAATCTCTTGCTTTTTGTCTACTTATACATAATATTTTTCCCGGAAAGGTAAAGCTTATTGTACCAATAGTACAGTTGAGCAAACTGGCTTTGATTAGTGATTTTTTTTTTTTTTTTTTGTACTTCATGTAGTCATACTAGAAGGTTGGAAACCCGCATTTGATGAAATCTCTTAATTCAAAGCCCATTCTGATCTATATCTCCAAGAAACACATGTAAGACAATTATTAACTGATTAAATTAAATTAGTTGCTTTTGTGCTATTATACTAGAAAAAAGTGGAAATTCAGTTTGAGATTGTTGAGGCCACCCAGATGGAAATAGAATAATCAGATACTGAGAAAGAACCCTACATGGGCCATAGACCCATCTATCTATGTATCTATGTATTTATGTATCTATGTATCTATGTATCTATGTATGTATGTATGTATGTATGTATGTATGTATGTATGTATCTATCTATCTATCTATCTATCTATCTATCTATCTATCTATCTATCTATGCAGCCCCCCCTCTCAGTTAAAGATCTAACAAATACACAGCTACCACAATCCTACTAATGTTAGATCCCCAAAAATCTTCAGGACAAATGGCTAACTGTTAACATATCAAATCAAAGCTGGCTGCCAGGCTCTTTCAGCAAGTGTCTGTTACATAGTCCTGGCTCTTCTCAGCACTTCTCTTACCTTAAACTGCACCCTACCATAAACTTCTCTAGCTCTTTCCTTACCCCAGTTTCTAGTTCCTACCTAACGTGGCCCTTTTGGTCATACGATTTCTTGACTTCTTGGTTCTTCTTTGCCCTCTTGGCTCACTCTTGTCTATTGATCCCCTCTCCAGGCTCTCTCTCTTCTTTTGCTTTCTTGCCTAACCCACCCACCACCTCCATGACTTGGTCTACTACTCTGTTGGCTAAGTTTAGTCTGGACTCTTCCAGATGCCTCTGGCTATTCTTTCCCTCATATCTATCATAAAAATCTCCTCTTCAACCACACCTTGGAGCAATCATGTCTTCATTTTCATTCAGCTAACACATATTTAAACAGAGCCAGCCTCCCCAAATCTGTTTTCCTCCAGGCGCCAAGATGAGTTGCCTACCTTAAAGCTCAGACACAGATCCACTGGGACCCAGCACATTACGCAAGTTTAAGTCTTCTTTTGCACAGAGGACCTGGCATTGGGCATCAGGATTGGTTTCTCTTTGCAAGTCTGAATTCCATGCATTCATGAAGGATCAGGATAGAAAGTTTTGATGAGAACTTTTTTTGCATCACCTTCCTCTCTGCCTTTGCTCACATGACTTGCTTGTGGTCAGAGCTGTATCTTACATCTTTAGCTGATTGCCTAACATTCCTGGACATTAAGAAGCCAGCTCCTAAAGGGATCTGCAACCCTATAGTTGGAACAACATGATGAACTAACCAGTACCCCGGAGCTCTTGTCTCTAGCTGCATATGTATCGAAAGATGGCCTAGTCGGCCATCACTGGAAAGAGAGGCCCATTGGACTTGCAAACTTTATATGCCCCAATATAGGGGATTGCCAGGGCCAAAAGAATGGGAATGGGAGGGTAGGGAAGTGGGGGGCAGTATGGGGGACTTTTGGGATAGCATTGGAAATGTAATTGAGGAAAATATGTAATAAAAAAAAAAATTAAAAAAAAAAAAAAAAAAAAAGAAGCCAGCTCCTGGAACTAAGCTAAGGAGAACTAGGAAATTCACTCCCTAGGGGTTTTTGTTGCTAGACAATGAAACTAAGTGTTAACACAGGAATATGGATATTGATATTTTAATAATGTTTTAAGCTAGTCTGAATCTATGGACATTTCTGGGCCAGCCAAGTGTTTATTTTGTTGTAAATTGAGATTATAACTGTAAGGAAGAAAACCATCTTAACACACTGCCAACAGTGCCATCTCTGGATGTTGTCATGTGAAATGTATACCTGCAAACATGTGACTACAAAAGACACTCAAATGAACTATCTACTCCGGTGGGTGTGCTTCTTGTCCACAGCGATAAAGAAAATAAGAGATGGCTTGCTGTTCCTCCAGCTGGAAGAAAAGTAAATATAGACCCAAGGATGGCTCTTCAAATACCCTAGATGCTACAGATAAGAAAAATGATAGCTTTTCCCACACTCATAGAAGTAAAATAAAACATAACAAAACAAAACAAACTTCAGAAATTAAAAACACAAACCCCCACATCGTTGCCCAGGCAGGGCCTTTTAACCTTAAGTCAGTCTGTTTCTCTGCTGGTCCAGCCCTCAGCCTCAGCCTCAGCCTCAGCCTCAGCCTCAGCCTCAGCCTCAGCCTCAGCCTCAGCCTCCAGCTTTGCATTTATTTTTTATTTTTTATTTTTTTTAGTCTGGGTTGTTTTGGAAGCTTATCATCCATTTTTTTATACCACCTCTCCAATTCTGTGTTTATAATGTGCTCCAAAGAAGGAGGGAACATTTTCTACTAGACAACACTGCTTATTGTCCATCTTGAGAAAGCCATTATACACAGAAGTGAATGAAAGTTAGATTTATTCTATGTGCAGTAGGAAGAAATCCCCTGTGTTCAGTTCGGTAAATTCAGGAAAGATTTGCCTGTTGCTGGAACTCTAAGAGAATTAAAACATGAAGCCAATTCCAAGGAGAGCAATGTAGAAGCAGAAGAAAGACACTTTGTGTATGCAAATGTCAATTCAATATATAGGCTATAACTGGAATCTTATCAGGCTTTGCCAGTGATTCCTAAGACATTACTTTTAAACCACTGTTTACATAACTAGGCAAGTGCTAGGCCCTGGGTTCGGTCCTCAGCTCTGAAACAACAACAACAACAACAACAAAGAAAAAAGGAAAAAAAGAAAAGGAAAAAGAAAAAGAAAGAAAAGGAGTAATAACTTTTGTCCCAAAGAGGCTTGTAATTCAGAACTAGATCATTAGATCATCAAGGATCTAAGAACTTGCCAGCTTGCACTTCTTTTCATGCTTGACTTTCTATTTTGCATTGGCAGCAAATGACAAGGTTATGACAGGTGGCTTAGTCACTATGCAAGACTGTCCAGCTGAGCGACACGGTTTCTGCTAGCTGAGCTCTGAACCCTCAAAGCTGAGCTGACCTAGCAAGAGCACCTCTCTGAGTTTCTAAAAGAAAGCATATGCCAGAGTCCCCATCAAATTTGCCATGGGTTTGAATGTTTTGAGTCTATCTCATGCCATTACCCTCAAGTGAATAAGGTTCAACTTTAACAAGTTCAAGTTTGCTTGGATGTGCTGTTTTGTGTGTCTTATCTCTGGTTCAGAAGGTATGGGTATATGAGTTTGTTTCGTTTTGATTGCAATCTGTGTAGATTTTGAAGGAAAGAGTATTATTCAGAATAGCTCTTCATCATTTTCATATTTCAGACTGTTCTCAAACATGAAAAATTTCTAACACTAAATTACTTGTGATGTTTATGCCAGAATGGGAAATATGCCAAAAGCAGTGGAAATGATCTAGATCTAGAGGAAGTGCTAGGCTTGTTTTTTGCTATGTGCAGAAAATCCTTTATAGGTGAGCCAAGCATTTTCAAGGGACTCTGAGAACCATCTCTTTTTCAGTTAATAGTGGTGTGATTGGTTAAAAAAAAGTCTTAGATTTCTCTTCAAAATTCTTACAAATTCTTTATGAAATTTTCAAATTAATCAAATAAAAATTCAGAGCTCCTCGCTTAAATTGAGTTTCATATTAATAATAACTATTATCTAGTGCAAGAATGTACCTGTGATAAATTGCACTGAACACACACATACACACAAACACACACACATATGTGTATATATATGAACACATACACACAGATATATGTATATACACACATATATACCACATACATACCATATATATATATATATATATATATATATATCCATTGTCTGAAATTAAATCTTACTGGAAATTATGTGTTTTATCTGATATCCCTCCCTTTTTCTTTTTACAAGTTGAACCCTATATTATTACTGTAGGTGACCAAAATATATAGTCCTAAAGAAAGAGTTTTGCTTAGAGGCATAGATGTGGGGGTGCTCTCTGTTCTTCATTTATTTGCCCCAACGGACATAAATTAGTAAAGCTTAGTAAAGCCTTAGATCGATACATCTGGAGAAGATACCAAAAGGACCTACACGAAGTAGCTTCACCTGTCATTCCCTTGCTTATGCCGAGGTTGCTGTTCACAGTCTCTAAGTTGTTTTCCTTTGCTTTCCTATGTCTGTAAAAATGTGCTGTTCTGGGGGCTGAAAAGATGTCTGGCTCAGTGGTTAAGAGCACTTACACTCTGCCAGAGGGCAGGAGCTGGCTTCCTGGTACCATATTGGGAAGTTTACAACTACCTATAGGTCCAGCTCTGAGTATCTAGTGCCCTCTTCTGGCCTCTAAGGGCACTCACATATGTGGCATACATATACACATAAAATATAAAAATAAAAACAAAATGTTTAAAAAACACAAGTATATAAACTGAAAATAAAAACCATTTTTCTGAGATACTCTCTGGATGTGTACTGTGCACATATGAAGTAGACATGTTAAGGCTTTTTGTTTATTTTTTTTCCTCTGGTTACTCTGTCCTCACATACAAGGAGGGTACAGTCTATGGGTACAGTTAAAGAAAAAGCACCAGTTCTCTTTCTCACAGTTCTAGATGTAACTTAAGCTGGAAGATGTAGTTAAGAAAATCAAAACAGACACATAAACGTCATTAGTTGGTGACTTACTAAGATATAGATGAATACTTACTCTAGATGAATAAAAAAGGTCTATGGGGTTTCTTTAAATAACATGAATTAAGAATAACAGGTTACTTTGCTTTCAATAGTATTATATGTGTTTTCAATAACAGTGAAGGAAGAATGTTTGTTTTTAAACATAATTAAATACACAGGTTAACTTCCTTTTCAGAGTGGCAAGAAAACACAGGATAGAGCCACCCATTATTATTATTTTAATACTGTTTTTGTTGCAAATATTATAATGCTCTTAAATCAACTACATAGAGCCGGGCGTGGTGGCGCACGCCTTTAATCCCAGCACTCGGGAGGCAGAGGCAGGCGGATTTCTGAGTTCGAGGCCAGCCTGGTCTACAAAGTGAGTGCCAGGACAGCCAGGGCTACACAGAGAAACCCTGTCTCGAAAAACCAAAAAAAAAAAAAAATCAACTACATAGAAGTACTGCAATTATTTATAGATAGTCATTTAAAAATAATCTGTTTTTGCCTGTTATCAAAACTAAAGAGGGAGACTGGTCTCTCATTTTTTAAAATTGCAAATATTGTTTAACTTAAAAATATGAAGGATATCTGCCTTATAAAGTGGTGTGCAACTTAAAATTTGTCATTTAATAATACAAAACATACATGTGGACTCAGAATAATCATGTAATACCAGTAAGAGTATAATCTTTGTAATACATTAGATAAATCTTATTTTCCCTTATTACTTAAAACTAAAGCCACCACGATTAGTTTTGTACAATCAATAAGTACTTTATTGTTTCATGGAGTATATTAGTCAGAATATATAACTTACATCTAATTCTTTTTAGCTGGGCAGTGGTGGCATATGCTTTTGATTTCAGAACTCAGGAGTCAGAGGCAGGCAGATCTCTGTGAGTTTGAGGCCCGCCTTGGGCTGCAGAGCAAGTCCCAGGATAGGCAAGGCCTCACAGAGAAACTCTGTTTTGAAAAAAATAAACAGCAATAACAATAACAACATTTATTTGTTTTTATAACTCCTAGCAGGTTGGATTGTGATTATGTTAATCAGGGTTCTCTAGAGGAACAGAACTGAGCCGGTAGAATGAAGATGTATTGGAAGGAGATTTATTAGCTTGGCTTACTAGGTGGCAGTTTTCACACAGGAGGGGTCAGGAAGGGGCCCAGGCTATAACTGCCTCAGCAGTTTACTATTCACCCCAGGGCTTGGAGGACATAGAGAGCCACTGAGGCTCGGTCCATGTTGCAAGGCTAAACAAGTGAGTCCTGATGTCAGTGAAGAATAGCAGCAGCTGGGACAGCACCAACAATAGATAGACTCGCCTCTTAGACCTGAGAGCAAGCAGCAAAGAGCAAAAGCTTTTCCCTGGGACTTCTGCATATCTCTCTCTCTCTCTCTTTCTCTCTCTCTCTCTCTCTCTCTCTCTCTCTCTCTCTCTCTCTCTCTATATATATATATATATATATATATATATATGGTACTGCTCAAATTAAGGGTGGGTTTTCCCACATTAATTAATTTAACTCAGAAAGTTCCGTACCAGTCTTCCCGGAGACTTGTTTCTTGGTAAATTCCAAACTCAGCCAATCTAATCACTAAGGTTAACTTCCCTGTGATCTAAATCAATACTGTTAGATGTAAAGTAAAACAAGCAAATTAATTAATAAAAAGGCACTGTTAAAAATGGTAGCTTAAGGGTTTTTAATTTATCTCCTCTGAGTAACATACATAAGGTGGTAACAGCTGTTCTTCACACCTATATGATACACAACAAATAAAAAATAAATGTAATTTTTCTAAACTTTTGGACATAGTTTCAAGACAGGAAGACTAATACGCATCCTGGGTTTGTGATTTGTGATTCACTGTTTTACTAAAGATAAGCATCAATTTTAAGAATTAAGTGGAGCATATAAAGTTTGCAAGTCCAATGGGCCTCTCTTTCCAGTGATGGCCGACTAGGCCATCTTTCGATACATATGCAGCTAGAGTCAAGAGCTCCGGGGTACTGGTTAGTTCATCATGTTGTTCCAACTATAGGGTTGCAGATCCCTTTAGCTCCTTGGGTACTTTCTCTAGCTTCTCCATTGGGAGCCCTGTGATACATCCAATAGCTGATTGTGAGCATCCACTCCTGTGTTTGCTAGGCCCCTGCATAGTCTCACAAGAGACAGCTATATTTGGGTCCTTTCAGCAAAATCTTGCTAGTGTATGCAATGGTGTCCGCGAATGCCAGGGCCAAAAGAATGGGAATGGGTGGGTAGGGAAGTGGGGGGCGCTATGGGGGACTTTTGGGATAGCATTGGAAATGTAATTGAGGAAAATATGTAATAAAAACTATTAAAAATTAAAAAAAAATGGAGCAGAAACTGAAGGAAAGGTCATCCAGGGACCACCCCACCTTAGGATCCATCGCATCTGCAGACACCATACCCCAACACTTTCTGATGGCAAGAAATGCATGCAGACAGAGCTGTCCTCTAAGAGGTTCTGCCAACACCTGACTAAGACAGATGCAGATACTCACAGCAAATCATTGACTGAACCTGGGTATCCCAATGGAAGAGTTAGGGGAAGGACTGAAGGAGCTGAAATGGATAGCAATCTCATAGGAAGGACAACAATATCAACTAACCAGACCTCTCGGAGCTCCTAGGGACTAAACTACCAACCAAAAAGTATACATGGGAGGGACCATAACTCCTACTACATATATAGCAGAAGATTGTCTTATCTGGCATCAATGGGAGGGAAGGCTCTTGGTCCTGTGGAGACTTGTTGCCCTATCGAAGGGGGATGCTAGAGGGGTGAGGTGGGAGTGGGTGGGTAGGGGAGCACTCTCTTAGAAGCAAAGGGGAAGGAGTTGGGATGGGGGTTTGTGGATGGGAGACTGGGAAGGAGACAACATTTGAAATGTAAATAAATAAAATACTCAACAAAAAATAAAATAAAAATAAATAAAGCAAAAAAAAAAGAATTAAGTGGAATTGCTACTCAGCATTGTTTTGTGCAATAGAGTTCACCGTTAACTGTGATACAATGCATACAAGGATATGGAAAATGTCCCTTACCTTTGGGTAGGTAGAACTACTTTTTGTAAGTAGTAGTAATGTTCTAATGTTTCACTGACTTTGACAAAAACTCAGCCTTGAAGAATGCCCAGCAGCGTCCATCACTGGAGGGTTGGAAAGATGTCTGATTCCTTTTAATATCCTAGGAGTCCTCACAACCCTTGCGGCAAGGCCTCTGGTGAATTTTGTAAAGAGAAATCAGGGTAGGTTGGTCCTAATTACCATCTGATGAGTTTCTCAGACAGTCACAGTGGAAGATAATGCAGTTGAAGTGACACTTGGGGGTAAAAAATGGATAACTTTGAAGTACTTGTGCTGACAAGAAGTCAGTAGGAGTCTGGGAGGGATTGTTTGGAAGAGAAATTGTGGCAAAAGAAAAGAAGGTGACACTAACAACAAACTCAGTATCCTTAGCTTAGATGGATGGGTACGTACTTGATAATGTAAAGGCAGGGGTTGAGAGTGTGCTAAATATTAATTATTATTATTACAGATATGACCTCTGGAGGATGCTTACTACATTCCAGGACTTTACAAGGACAACTATGCAACTTGTAATATAACAGAAACTTTTTGGAAATTCTTCAAAAGAAATTTGGAATCTACTAGCACTACAAATTTGGAAAGAGCAAAAGTCCCAGAGGAAGTTGCACTATCCGTAGCTTCTGGCACAATCGCAATCAGTGTACTTAACATCTAATGGGAATTAAATGTCACTTGATAGCATCTAATTGTTGGGTGTCAGAACTTTGTACACGGTCTAAAGTCTTGAGAGAGTGCTTAACCCTAACCACAAAAGTAACAGGAAATGTCAGGTCTCAAATTTTGAATTGAGGACCAGGGAATGTTAAAATAGTTAGTAGATTGCCATGTTAGATAAATATGTAAAGGCTGACCCAGGCAATGTGTTATTAAAGGTTAAACATAATAAAGAAACAATAAACAAAACACAGTAGGGAAGATTAAATATATGTTCTGTAACAATTTGTGGTGGTTAAACTTTGGTTAGTGCATTTTGGTTTGAGGACATTTTGCATATTTTTAGTATTCTCCAGAAAGCTAAAAAAAGTCAAAGTCATGTGGAATGTTACATGGGGGTAGTTATATGCAAACATATACTTTCTGTGGTTCAGTGCATACATAGGAATGGGGAGATGGCTCAGTGAATAAAGGTGCTTGCCATGTGATCTGGTTACATCCTGTTGCTATGGCAAATACCATAACCAAAACAACTTGGAGAGGAAAGGGTTTATTTATACTTCAGGTCACAATCCATGATTAAGGGAAGTCACAACAGACACTTAAGCAAAGACCCTGAAGAAGAAATCATGGAGGAACTCTGCATGTTGGCTCACTCACTGGATGCTGCTCAGCTGGCTTTCTTATACAGCCCAGAGTCCAAGGCTATCTGCCTAGGGATGGTACCACCCAGGATGGGCTGGGAACTCATAAATTGATTAGCAGTTAAGACAATTTCCCATAAACATGCTCACAGGCTAACCTGATATAGAAAATTCCTCAGTTGGAGTTCACTCTTCCCAAGTGATTGTAGGTTGCATCATGTTGACAATAAAGGCTACCCAGAACATCGTGTAAGTTTAAAGACCTGATTTTGAATTCCCAGAACCTGTGTATATAAGCCAGATGGATGAGTTTGAATACCTATTCCTGGAGGCAGAGACAGCAAAAAATGACTTAAGAGTCCCTGGCTCTAACAAGGTGGTAAGTGAGAAACAACACTCTTACTTTTATATGCATATCATAGCTCAAGTGTGCTAGTGCAAACAAATGCCCATTATATATGTATACCCACACACGCAATTAGAGGTAACAAATGTAGAAGAAAAATATTCCAAAGGAAAGGAATGATGGATGAAAGCATAATTTTAGCCATTGTTTTTGACAAGGTATTATTCATGGGTAACCCTATTAAGCATAATTATGTAAATGATCACCAAAGTATAAAAAGTCTTTGGCAATGTTTAATCACTCATATGTGGGGACCAGTTAAGAGTGGTTTGGATTTTACCAGAACTTCTATTATTGCCATGGAATAATAATTAAGAAAGGTGAAAGGGAACTATAACATCTGGGCAAAGTTGGGGTAAGTATGTTCAAAATACACTGTACATGTATGAGTATTCAGAGAAGAAATCAACAGTACTAAAAACAGTTATATAGTAGAAGTATAGAGCAACATAGGTAAGGTGACACATAGACACAGGGTTGATAAGCTTAATGAGCCAGTGAACCAAATGTCATATTGGAACAAGTAGGCTTGAAGAAGTAGAGATAGCCGAATGAAATGTTTGGAATCAAAACTCAGAGATAGTACAGGGTGTGACCTGGTATGACATGAGTGGGTCATGGAGAGCAATGTGGATAAAAACCACAGACACTGTGGAGACAAAGGGATTTGGAAAGTGACATCTTAGGTCACATGGTTGTATTTGGAAGTTGATAGACGATGATACAAAAGGCACAAGAGAGTGAGGGGGCATTGTAGATCAAGATGTAGATCTTGCAGCTCTTTCTCCAGCAGCATGTCTGGAGAAAAGAGAGTGAGGGGGCATTGTAGATCAAGATGTAGATCTTGCAGCTCTTTCTCCAGCAGCATGTCTGCCTGGACACTGCCACTCTCCCTACCATGACCATAATGGATTCAAGTTTTGAAACTGTAAGCCATCCCCGATGAAATGTTTTCCTTTGTAAGAGTTACCCTGGTTTATGGGGTCTCTTCACAGCAATGCAAACCCTAAGACAGAAGTGGAGAGAAGAATGGGGGTCAACATATGTGAAACTGAGTTCCTTGAGAAACTAGGTTTCTGATGATGCTACCTGTGAACCGGTATTGAAGCACTGTGAGTTTTGCTTTGGAAATCACAGAACACTCTTGTGCAGTGGTCTAGTGTAGCTGATCACTCCTGCAGCAGGAACTAGAGTAGCGGGGAGGAGGTCTCAACCTTGAGATGTCAGAACAAAGGAAGTGTAGAAGTCTCAGTCTCAGTGTAAACAGCTAGAGAATGACTGTTACCCAGCGACCTCGCCTTTCTATCAAAAGCCTTTTCAGTGATGCTGGTAACTGGAAAATCTCCCACAGAACCTCTGAACCCCAAAGTCCCTTGCTCTATGACTCCTTTGCAGATCTGTTCACCCCCATAGTCATTCCCTCTACAATTCGAAGCTCTGTACACAAACAACTCTCAGTTGGCATTTATGTGCAATTATCATTTATCTGATTTTTCCATTACATGATGATTCATCCAACATAAGAATGTGGTTTAGGTTTATCTATGGCATAGAGTGATTTGTGTCTATGAGCTGGATCACGAACTCAGGACCTACTAGGCAGTTACTTGTCTTTGAGGAGTAACTGAACCAAGACCACATCAGCTATATGAGCACCATTGCTAGCTTTTGAGAATTTCTAATGAGTAAGCATTGTGGTATGTATGTAAACCGGCCGCATAGTTGCTATCTTAAATTCTGCTCTTGTTTTCATTCCAAAAGACATGAGTGCCATTGAAACTGTAGAATACATGAAGAAAACATATTCTATTAATTCTATTGTATTCATTATTTATTTGTTCTTATTTTATGTATATGGGTATTTTTACTGCTTTTATGTCTGTGTACCATGTGCATAGAGTGCCTGCAGAGGCCAAAACAAGATGTCAGATCCCTGTAATTAGAGTTATAGTTGATTGTGAATCACCAGGTTAGTGCTGGGAATTGAACCCTGGTCCTCAGGAAGAGCAACAAGTTAATTTAATCACTGAGCCACCTCTCCTATCTTATTTTTAAAATAACTATTAAAACAAAGATGTCTTTCTTTAATTAAAGAGAAAAAAGGGCTTAGATATTGTCCAATAGTATTTTGGGTTGTAGACAAAATATGGAAAGTATACTGTTTAATCATAAACTTGTTTATGAATAGGCAAATGAATGTAAATGTTAATTCTACACAATCAGAAAGGAATATGCAAATGCATTTAAGAGTCATGACGTTTACAGAAAATTTGAAATAAGAAGTCAAGTTAGACGCTCTACTCTGCCTTTATGTACTTAAAGTTATAATACTTTTTTTCCATGAGACAAACTAAGTTCATGTGCTTTTAACTTGGCAACAATCTCCTTACCTAGAGAAAGATGCCATGGAAGGGCAAGGGCCATGATAAATTCACCTGAAGCAAAACCCTAGAGGATCACCAATCTCACCCATCTTTTCTCATCTGCAGAGGGGATCATAGCAAGCTCTTTCCCTATATAGGGTCTGGTAGACAGCTCTTTGACCTTCTGGAGGAAGAAAACATGTGCAAACCTTCAAGTCCTAGAAACAACAAAGAATTCTACTTGTTTATCTGGCGGGAGTATCGTGTTCAGTCCTGACAAACAAAGGCATCCTAAAGAGTGATGAAAGTACTCAGCGCCTGGCATCAGTCATGTAACAGTACAATGGTTGTCCCTGGGCTACAAGTAGAAATAACAGCAGCCGTAGCATGTTCGTGGAATTAGAAATGTTTCTAGGCTTTATATTGAATAAATAAATATACAGTTTTATTTAATGAACTCGATTGAAGTGTCCAGTTAAGCAAAATGATTCAATGATATGACTAAAGCCCATAAAACACAGTGTTTTGAATTCCATAGCTCGATGGTCCTCATTCGGATAGTCAGAAAAATGGTAAATCTTCACTCCATTTATAACTATGTAAGCATCTTGGGGTTTGCAGAAAAACAGGGCAGTGGTAGGTTGATTATGAATTAAGTGGCTCTCCGAGAGGCCAGGCTGATCAAATTAGTATTTAAGTATGTGGGTAAGAATGTCTAAAAGAACTGTAGTTACTGCTCATTGCCTAATCTGCCCAAACTGCTGGACTCTCAACCTTCAGCTATACTTAGCTTAACTGTTTGAATAGTCCATAATTGCAGTGCAGAGAAATCAGATGAGGCAAACATGCAACGTAACAGCTAGACACAGCTCAGTAGAATTCATTTTGCTGAGAATTATGAGTTTGCAGAGAAAACAGGAAGGAGAGTTTCAGGCTATCCACAGGTTGCTATTAAACCTATCAACAATAATCTCGTAAATTCTTTGTCTACCTTGAATTTTAGTTGTGGAATCTGTGGGGCTCCTGGTGTGGGAAATAAAGGGGTGGGAGAGAATTTGAGTCCCACCAGAGTTCCAGTGCTCTGAGTGGGTGGATCCGGGGGAATGGCGCATGCTCTCTATGAGACCCCGGGTGGGTGTTTGGCTGTGGGAAGTCACAGAACCCCAGTCCTTTGGGGTAGAGAGGAAGCAATTCGAGGTCTCTGGACCTTATGGAGGCCAGAGATGACTGGTTCTCAGTCTTACCGTGGGGATGAGAGAGTCTGGCTAGCTCAGGCTGCTAGTTCGGTGGGCGGCTTGGGTTGGCTGGAGGCTGGAGCTGGAGCACAGGAAGGCCTTCTGGGGGTTAGACTTGGCTCTTTAGAAGAAAGCCAGCTCTGCTGCCCCAACACGGCAGAGACAGTCCTTGGTTTTAGAGCTTTACTGTAGAAAGGCAGAGAGAAAGAGAGAAGGTAGAATAAGAGGCTGGCTATGGCCATGTGGAGAGAGGGGAGAAGGGAGGGGGAGAATGAGCACTAAAGAAGAAAATAAGAGAGGTGAGAGCTTAGAGAGAGGAGGGGCCAATCAACCCCTTTTATAGTTGCAGACTAGCTTATAGTTGCAGGGTAGCTCTGGGGAGGAGCAAGCCTGGCTATTGTTAGGTAACTGTGAGGGTGGAGTCTAGCCAGAATGCCAGGAACTTGGGACATTGTCTGCGTGACTGATAGTCACAGGATTATGGAGTTTGGGGCTCCATGGTGTCAGGCTGGGAGCATGTCTGTCTGGGAGCATGGCACACTGTTCCATCCTTTGTAGAGTTTCTACTGGGTCTCTGGAGTAAGTCCCGCTCAATCAGAAAACAGGCTGCCTTTCACAGTCCCACAGGAATCTATTCAAAAGAGCTTTAAAAAACTTCCTAAAATGAACTATCCCACTGAGATGGTTCCCGAATTTCGGTTGACTGGATACCAATGTAACTAAATAGTAAGTAAACAGACCTGCAACTGTTGTGTTTATGGGATCAACTTTGAATCAGAATGACAGTAGAAAACATTAAGTGTTTAGAGGTGCCAGGCTGTATGGCTAACACATCATGCTAAGGTGTTGAGGTGAGATCCAGGAGGGATGAGAATGGAGAGGTGTTGGTACTTCAATTTGTATGTGGTAGGGGCCAGAGTCTAAAATGTAGCCTAAATAGTCAAAGATCTTTTGTGGTGGTTATTTGTAGCTGTTTTATTACTTCTTAATTAATATTTATAAATCGGAGTTTCTTACCAAGACCTTATACATGCCACTGATGATATTAAAATGGGATTGAATGAATACTCAGTAATAGGCAGGTGGAACTTCTCTGGAGTAATAAGATGTTGAGTAGAGAGTGTCTTCATTACTGTTCTATTGCTAGGAAGAGATACCATGACCAAGGTTACATATGAACACACACACACACACACTTAATTAGGGGTGTCTTAGTCAGGGTTTCTATTCCTACACAAACATCATGACCAAGAAGCAGTTGGGGGGGAAAGGGTTTATTCGGCTTACACTTCCACACTGCTGTTCATCACCAAAGGAAGTCAGGACTGGAACTCAAGCAGGTCAGGAAGCAGGAGCTGATGCAGAGGCCATGGAGGGATGTTCCTTACTGGCTTGCTTCCCCTGGCTTGCTCAGCTTGTTCTCTTATAGAACCCAAGACTACCAGCTCAGAGATAGCACCACCCACAAGGGGCCTTTCCCTCTTGATCACTAATTGAGAAAATGCCTTACAGCTGGGTCTCGTGGAGGCATCTCCCCAACTGAAGCTCCTTTCTCTGTGATAACTCCAGCCTGTGTCAAGTTGACACACAAAACCAGCCAGTACAAGGGGCTTGCTTATAGTTTCAGAGAGTTAGTTCATGACCATCATGGTGGGAAGCATTTCAACAGGCAGACAGACACAGCACTGGAGAAGTAGCTAAGAGATAACATCTTGATTTGCCAGCAGAAAGAGAGAGGAAGGGAGGGGAGAGGAGGAAAAGAGAGAGGAGGGAAGGAGAGGAGAGGAGACCAAGCCTAGCAAGGGCTTTTGATATCTCAAAGTCCATCCCTAAAATCAAGCCTCCTTCAGAAAGGCCACACCTTCTAATCCTTCCTAAAAAGTTCCACCAACTAAGTAAGAAACAAACATTCAAGTATATAAGCCTTTGCAGGACATTCTCATTTGAGCCAACAAACTGAATCAAATGGTTGTCCTACCCAGAGGATTCCCAAAGTACTTTCTGATGTAGGTATTTTGGTACTTATCAATCAATAGTCCCAGAACTTCAGAGGCAGAATCAGGAAAATAGCATTCAAGATCAACTTCTTCAGCTACATAGTGAGAATTGGAAGCCAGCCAGGTTTGCACAAAAAAGAAAAAAAAAGTAGAATTCTACGGTTTTCATTTTATCTCCATCATCTACTATGTGAATGATTAAATTAAGTTCATCTAGCCATCCTCATAATATTTATTAAGTAGGGTTGCCATGATAAAAAAGAAATGTGACCTACTCTATCTCAGATACACAGAAAAGTACTGTGTGTCTCAGGTAACCCTTGCAAGAGTTAAACCCCATTCTTCTTCATCAGCTTGTTAAGTACACCTCACTTTGCAGTATTAAATAAATGCATTCTTACATTCCTCAAAGGACACAAAGCTCCTTGACGGTTTAAAGTCTGTGGGCTCTGTATCACAGCCAACAGGCGTTCCATGAGTGTGCATGTGTACAACTTAAGTCTCCTAAAGGATACTGGGAACATACAGGGACACAGCTAGAACTTCAGACATTCAAAATTGTACCAAGGAGTAGACACCAATAGCACACACACACACACTCTGTGTGTTTTGTTTCCTGAGAAGAAGAAGAACAACAACAACCCAATGGAACTTTATAAGGTAGGAATCAGAAACTAGGCCAGCTCTAGTACCCAAATACAGACAGTTGAAATATCAGCTACTTACTTTTTTGTTCTTCTTTAGTGCTGACATAGCTTTGCTAAAAAGCCATGATAACCCCAGCTGCTGGCTAGTTAAGAATTCCCTCTGGGGCAGTAGGGTCATGACAAAGTGAGCATAGCTTGAATTGGCAGTGGCTCTGAGGTATGGCCTAATATCAGGGCCAGGGTGCAGCGTGTCCTCAGTATGCAGCATAATTCTGGACATTCTTCAGGCATCTTTTTGTTTTTGTTTTTGTTTTTATTAGCCTTTACAGAGATTCTGTCAGCCATCATTACCTTTAAAAGATCAAATCTAACTGACAATAAAACTGAAAGAATAGATTTTAAATATGCTGTTGCTCAGGGTGCTCAGAGTGTATACTCCCATTTCGGCATGTTTTACCATGATGGTCGTGATATTTGCAGGGGGAAGGAAGGCATTATGACACTCAATGTGTGTTAAAAATTTACTAATCTTCTAGCAACAGTCACAAAGACAACACATATACATAGAAAGGAGAAAGCAGTGGGTTCTTAGAAACTTGAATTTGATATGTAGGAGTTTCATACTGCTGATAAAGATGAAGGAGGATTCAGGGGGAAGAATTCCAGAGGAACTAGTTATATTGGCAAGTCTTGGCCCTCACCAAGGTTGTAGACTACTCCAGAACATACCCACCTCCACTCACTCACTTACTTACTTACTTACATCACACCCCTTTACAGCACCACTGTCCTTTTCATGGCACCACACCCCTCTCACAGCATCATTTTCCTTCTTGCAGCACCACACCCCTCTCACAGTACCACTGTCCTCACAGCACAGGATTATGTAAATCATGTTTGATCTTATCACTTGCCTGAACAGACCACTATCCTCCTTTCACATACCTCCCATATTTTCCTCCATTCTAAGCAATACTGAAGGAATACTTGTCAATTTTTCTCTATTTTCATTTGTCCTTAAAACAACTCTCCAAACCTTTCTTCTCCATTCCACCAAAGACTCTCTTTTCCAGACCATTTGTCCATCTTTGCAACAACTACGGTTTGTAGTTCCCCAATAGCCTGTTCTGTATAATCAGACTTAGCATTAATTAACTTCTCTCATCTGAGCTCTATGTCTGCACGTGGATGTGGATGTTGAAACACCTCTTTTCCATCTCATTCAGCATTTGTTTTGCCTGGCCTCACGTAGGTTCTTCTTCCTTTTCTCAGTCTCTTGTTCTGAAATCTCCTGAACCTCACCCCGGCAATAGTCCTCCTCTCCAGCTACACTCACTTCCTGTATCCTCTCATATGTAATGCTGTACTTTAAATGATAGAGATTCTAAACCTCAAAACTCAACCTTCCGTCTTCCCTTGGAACTTCCCTCTTCTATGTCCAGCTATCAGCCTGGTGCCTGCATTTGTACGGAGACAGGCATCACCAACCTCACATTTGAGAAGACCCCTGACCCCACCCTTATCATTACACCCAGATCTCTCTCTAGTCTTCTTCATATTAGATTGAGGGAAGTGCCTCAGCTTATCAGCCATCCTTAGCAAAATTCTAGTCATCCTTCCTTCCTTCCTTCCTTCCTTCCTTCCTTCCTTCCTTCCTTCCTTCCTCACACCCAATCTCCCTCAGCAATGTGTCATGTTAGGAGCCTCCATTGCTTTCCCTCCCATTAAGACCTCACCAACTCCTGGATCCCTGTACGGCTCTCCCCAGTTTACCTGCAACTATTCTAAACTCATGGAGCCTACTTCCGATGGCAATCAGTGTGTCTCTTTCAAAACATTTAGATCATGCCTTTTCCTCTGTGTCCACTGAACTCCAAAGCTGGGCCTCTGATCCTCAGAGCCTTCTCTGCTCCAGAACTCTGAGCTCCCCAGCCCTGCCCTGCATTTCCCTCAGTGTGCTTCCGCATTGATGTCTTTTGCCATCTGCTTCTCACCAAGTCGTTACCTAATTACACCAATTATTTCCTCTCTTGAGAATAGAGATGGCCATTTGTTTCTATTTAAATGTCACTTTATTAAGAAGTGTCCATGTCCTTCCTAGATCTGTATATCTGAGAAACTCTCTAAGGGACTGGACTGTGGTGACTTCTGGCTTAGGTCCCAGGCCTCAGATGCTGGTCCAGTGCCTATGTTGCCTTCAGTGTCTTTCCTGACTCCAGACAACATCTGTGGCTAGTTGCCAGCCATCGATTTGATCCAACTTGACTTATATCCCAATTAACTGTCTGGGACTGTCCCTTACATGCATTGCTCAGTTCTCTGGCCTCTTTCCTTAGGTTGTTCTGGCTGTTGCTATCCTGTCTGATGTGGATGATGATAAAAAGAAGTCTGCTGAAGTTGTAGGACAGACAGGAGCAGATGTCCTGGCTGACTGGGTTTCACTTCACACAGGCCCTGAACAGAGTCTAGTTGCCTAGAATTTCTTTGGCAAATCAAATGGATTATACTGTGCTCAGTAAATAAATTCTTTACTTTGGCAAAATACAGATGATAAAATTATATTTCTTGTAAATGTGACTGAAAGTCTATCATGCCAGAAGTATAAAGAAGAGAATTACATCAATTTCAATAGACACTGGGTTAATACATGTGATGCTTACTGGTATCTCCAGATAATAGAAATTTAGATGTAGTACAGACAGATGTATAAAAACGTAGAAGGAGTGGAGAATCAATTGATGTTCATAATTAGCTTAAGTTTAAATACAGGAGCCAAATGGGAATTCAAAATAATGCGTGTTTAACAAAAGGTATAGGCTGTTGGTTAGCGAGAGGGATTTTCAGTAATCACAGGAAAAACAATTCAGATGTGATTTTACCTAAAATATCATTACTGTTGCTATTTGAATATCTGTTTAATTGGCTATCTCAGTCAGTGTTTTATTGCTACGAAGAGACACAATGGTAATGGCGGTTGTTATAAAGGAAAACATTTAACTGGGGCTGGCTTACAGTTTCAGAGGTTTAGTCCATACTCATCAAGGTGGGGAGCATGGTGGTACGTAGGCAGACATGATGGAGGAGAAGTAGCTGAGAGTTCTACATCTGGATCTGCAAGCAGCAGAAAGAGAGAGACTCCGGATTTGGAATGGCTTCTTGAAACCTCAGATCCCATTCCCAGTGACACATTTCCTCCAAAAAATGTCACACCTCCTTAAATAGTGCCACTCCCTGGTGATCACTATTTAAGACGATGACCCAAAGTGGTGGTTCTATTCAAAACCACCAAAATGATCTCTTCGGTCCTTCTGTTATCTTTATTTTTCTCTTTTCTTCCTGTTTATAAGTAGCATTTTTTTTTCCTTTGAAACATGCTACCGACTTCTTGAAAAATATCTAGTGCTCTCCAGACCCTAAAAAAATCAAGTCGAACAGCACGGAAGCTCTTCCTTTCAAGCTTTGTTCCAGTCAACGTGTCTTTAGCTCTGAAATAGACACTCAGCACTGAACCAAGCCTGTGCTCCTCCAGGCCTCTGACTCCTGTTATTTTTTCTATCTAGCAATTCCTTTCTTGGCAGATGGTGCATGTTCTTTAAGGTCCGCTAAAAAGTCACCACCTTTGAAAAGCACTTATTTTCATTCAAGCAAGACTTATAAAGCTCTGTCCATGGAGTAAAGATGGCTTGCATTATAAGGATTCTGCCCCGCTGGAGAGATTAACACCCTTATAAAAGGGCCAGTTAGACCTTTCTTGCAGCCTGTTTCCCCCTTCACCTTCCACTATGTGCTGAAGACCACTTAGCACTTTTCTTTTCTTTTTTTTTTTTTTTTGGTGACAAGGGCAGGGCCCACAGTGGATTGTATGCTAGTCACATAGCCTATGTGACCACTCTCCTAAATGGATGAGTAACTCTGGTGGGAGGTTAGACTGAAGGAGCAAGGCATACATTGTGTGGACTGTTTACTGGGTGCACATGATGCACTCAAAACCAACCAGTCCCAACACAGACACAGCTCAGCGGAAGAATCTTTGATAAACTTGCACAAGGCCCTGGGTTCAATACTAAATGCTATTATAACAAACAAAGAGACAATCCTACAGCAGACCTCAGTCTTCATTTCGTTCCCACAGTAAGTCTCAAAGAACAACACTGGGCAGGAATCTTCTGCATGTTCCCTAGATAAAGTTATGATTCCCTCCAATAACTTCTTGTTCCTTTTTGAGACAATGAGTAGGAAACCACTGTCTCTGGGTGGCTTTGGTGACCCTGACCATCAACACCCTAACTCTCCAAGTTAAGCTCACCAAGAGTAGAGAAAGGCTTGGGAGCTCTCAAATAGTCAGAAAGCCCCCAACTAGACACTAGACTCCAGAAGTATGACCCAATCAAGAAATTTCTCCTCCCTGGGTCTACCTAGTCTGAAGCATTGCTTTATCAACACAAAATTAAGGAAATAGGAAAATAAGATGTAATTGTGTATGGTGATATTGAGATAGGATGAAAAGACAGGGAAGATTATGTGTGTTAGGTCCAAAGCAGGCCCCCAAAATTTCAGTGCTGTTGCCAGTGTCCTAAGATTATATATAGCCCGGGCTTAACCCAGGTATAACTCCGACTGGGTAAATAGAAAGATTGTTATTAGGTAAACAGGAAATTAACCTCAACATGCCTCAGGGATCGCACAAGATGGGTTTCTGTTTACCAGGAAAGTCACTACTTCCCACATGGTCAACTACTTCAGGCAAAGTCATCTAGCTCCCAAATAACTCAAATAGCCCACAACAGATTAAAGTCTCCATTCTAACCATCAGGTTGTTCTGGCCCATGTGCCTTCTCCTGCTACCACTACCTTCCCAATGAAACCAGCAAGCCTGCTGTTCTCTACTCTCTGTGACAGCTAAGCAGTTTGTTTCCCAAATAAACTGTGTTTTCTAGCCACAGAATGGTCTAGTTAAATGGTTTCACTTTGTCTTCATTTACAGAGAGAGGCAGAGAGGAAATGGGTCTGAGGTCTCATAAAAATGACCACACACACAGAAGTCATCTTGCAAGGCAAGAAGTTTTCCTTGTGTAGAAAAGTGAAGCTGTGAAAATTCAGGCAAGCAAGCACACCTAGCAGGTATTCGGCTAAGATTTTACAGCTAGTGCAAGGGCCTTATGTCTCACTTAGGTGGTCAGAGCTCAGCCTGACATTTTTGCACCATGAGTTAATATAGAATGGTATAGTTTCTATGAAGAGATAAAACCTCAGCAATATTTTGAATATAGAAACTGCTCACCCAAGAGGGCATTTTACCAAATGGTGACTCTTTAAAACATTGGTGATTCTCTTGCTTATTTAACTCTTTGTTAGAAAAGATAATACATCTTATGTTAATTTCTCATGGTTGGGAAGAACAGAGCCTTTCATCATTGTGTTAAGAAGATCCATGGGCATCAGCAAGTTCAGAGGCAATTGGGGATGGACAAGTCCCTTCATGTTCTGCTTTGGACCCAAACTCCCATCCACAATAAAAAGGTGGAGGTTTTAGGGCTTAGTGATCCTATTGGGGGTCTGGGGGAACTGCTTCTTTCTGGTCCAAAGAATGAAATATGAATTCTACTTCTAGGCAGAAAAATGACATTGTTAAAAAGATTTATTTAATATATGTGAATATACTGTAGATATTTCCAGACACACTAGAAGAGGACATCAGATTATATTACAGATGGTTGTGAGCCACAATGTGGTTGCTAAGAATTGAACCCAGGACCTCTGAAAAAGCAGTCAGTGCTCATAACTGCTGAGCCATCTCTCCAGGCCCCCAAATGACATTCTGATCTGACCCAAAGATTAGAACATTGCATATTACGGTCCCTTCTCTTAAGAGTTAATGAGTCTGGGCCAGGATGATCATCTGGCTATGAGGCCAATCCCCCGAAAGCAAATTCTCCTGAGGATACTAAGAAGATGGGAGGGATAATTGTCTCCTAAAGAGGTAACAGGTGTCTTTATCTCAGAGCCCTCCCTAGAGGCAGTTGTTGGCAGATCTTCACCGAGAACCCTGCCTACGTTTCAGAATTCAAATTTGAAAACCGATCTTTTTCATTTTTATCTCTTCTTTGAATACGAACCAAAATCTTAAACAGACTGGTCTTGAAACTGTAGTCTTTTCTTATGAATCTGCTTGCCTGCAAACCTCTATTGCTGGCCCTAACTCAAAAGGCATTCATTTCTCTTTTCCTAGCCATATTTCTTATTGCTTGCTTGCTCTGTGGTTTTTATTAAAACTTTAATAAAAATTGGCCATTAAGCTTTGAGTCTGTTTTTAAATTCCTCTATCAAGGAGATAAAACAAACAAACAAAAAAAACAAAAAACAAAAACAAAAACTGTGAAAGATAACCCCAGTTCCTGGTAGTTGGTCTTGCTTAGTTCTTCAAGACAAAGAATCTCATATCTCATTTCAGGACATTCTGAAACCCCTTTTGATAACAATCTGAGAAGCCAGAATTACAACATAGTTCACATTTGCTATGAAGGTGGCTGATACCATTTCTTCTTAGATGGTTATTCTATTTCTAATAGCAACGACCTATGTTTGAACATAAATGGCATTGTGGGTATGGCCTCTGTCCTTTTCTCAGACAAACTCTGGGAATCTCTGGGAAACAAGACTATTAACTTTTACAGTAAGACCTCCTACTCTTCTAGCGTCCCTGTGATCCAGACTTTGACCTTACAAATTATAATTCTGGTTGATGCTCCTCTGTAGCCTCCCCTAGCCTAGAGCAGGCTGAGTCAGCCCCATGCTGCCACTGTGAATGAGACCACCTAGGGTGGAATCTTCTGACCTTCTATTGTTCTGTCACCTGCTCTGCTCTTCTCCAAGATGCTATTACCCGCTGAGAGGCTGCACCTGTCTTCCTGAGATATTCCTGAGATGGCTGACAACCTGTCAAATTGGTGACCTAATGCTAACAGCTCTAGCAGACTAAGTGCTGACAACTTGGTAACAAAGCATCAAGAAGCCTGGCATGGCAGGGGATGGGCTTTCCCCCTTTATAAGCACAGACTCTTAGTAAATATTGGGCCTTGATCAGAAAAATTTGTCTTGGTCTCTTTTCTTCTCTCTCCATTTCCTCCCTTACAGCTCCAGCCTCCCACTCAGGAACTCAGTTCGTGTGGCCGCGGGCGGTTACAACGCTCAAGAAGGATCCTGCATCTTACCTAGGTTTCTGAAATATCCTTCAAAGAGAACAACATCAAAGTCATCAGTATCTTATATATGACTTCTCTAAAGACAATGGAATGTTGGACTCTTGGAGATGCTCACACTCACCCTCAGCCCTTGTATTTAACCCCCATGCTTAAAATCTGTATCAAAAATGTCTTTCAATAAACCTCAACTCTTTTATCATACTAGGATGCCATGAAATTCGTTCTGCATCAAAGCCATGGATCCTACAGAGTTGAAGCACTTCCTAAAAGATTAGGGGCTCCTCAGGCCGCTGTGGAGACAGAGCAGAGCTGGGCCGCCTGCCACTCTCAATCTGGACGTCAGGACCAAGTACAACAACAGTGCCTAGGAAGGCATTATTCATATCTAGAGATGCTCAAAGGTCAAACATTGACTTAGGGTACTGAAGGTGTCCCTTGCTGGTGGAAAGGTTCATAGACAAATGTAAAGATACATTTAATTACTGACAGGGTTTTTTTTTTTTTTAAGTGATCTTAGGTAGCTACATTTTTTTAAAGTATCATATAACTAAGAGTCATTGCTAGACATAGGAAGTTATATTTCACTTTGCCTTTTAAACTGGCCATTGCTGGCCTAGTCAAACATGATGGATCCAGACAATTTCTGGAGCAGATGGGTAATAAATCTAGTAGCCAACACAAGTTTTTCACTGTTTTGATACTGTTTCCTATTTGATAGTGACTGTAATGGCAAGCTGAACCTTCCAACATTCTGCCTGCTTTTGGCATGCACTGATAGATTGGCTGGCTAGGAGACTGACTCCCTGGTTACAGTGAGTCTCTCCTTCTAGGAAAGGAAAATATTGATAGCTGGCTCACAGGTCTTGATTCAGAGAGTTTAGTAGTCACAGTGGAAGGACTTTTAAACTTATGACAGTATTGGGGCCATCAAATTAAAAACTGCTTCCTTTTTTTTTTTTGAGAAGGCCCCAAAATAAAACATGTATTTTATATTTGTTGCCATGGACATACCATTTGTTAAATATCTGTGCTTTTCTTGCTTAGAGCAAAATCTCATTAGCTAAATCAGGACAAAAAGAAACCCATATATGAATTTATGAACATTTGGGTAGTTTTCATTTCACAGGATATTTGTTTTTAATTTTATTACTTGGAACATGTGTGTTAGGTAGCTACAGAGCTATAAAGTCAAGGTTAGTCACCTTGTTCATAATTGGTTTTGGACTCTGCCTCCCAAGTCCACTGTAATATACCAACTTTAAGTGTGAGGCATAGGAAGCATTACAATCCTTCAGACTTGCAGCAGGGCTTTGTTGGCCCCCAAAGGAAAGCTATCTCTTGCCTGGTAAATTATAGCTTTGTTTGTTTGTTGTTCTTTGGTTGATTTTATTTTTGTGATAGAGCCTGGCTATGGTAGCCCTGACTATCCTGGAACTTGATATGCAGCCTGAAATTGTTCTAAATTTGTGGTGATTTCTCCTGCCTCTGGCTCTTGAGTGCTACTATTATTGTAATGTGTCACTATGTCTGTTATACCAATCTTTTTGTTGCTGTTTGTGTGTGTTCAATTGTTCGTGTATATGTGAGTAACTACATATGTGTAGGCATGGCCAGAGCACAGTGTCAGGCATCTTTTATTCAGGGACCCTCAACTATATTTTTGATACAAGATCTGTCATTGAACATAACTTCCAGTGACCACTGGTCTCTGAATCCATGACAACAACTGGGTTTTCTTTCCCACCATGGGATCTTGGGATGGAATTCAGGAACTCATTCTTTCACACTAAGCACTTTCTTAAGTGAGCTACCTTCCATTGCATGCCTATCTGCCCATTGCATGACTAATTTTTGTTGTTTAAATTGTGTTTCTTTTTCTAAAATTCTTTGTTGTTAGTTTGTTTGGTATAGGGCCTCAACTGTGCAGCCTTGGATGACTTGAAACTCACTATGTAGATCAGGCTGGTCTTGACCTCATAGAGCCCTGCCTGCCTCTTACTTCCAAATACTATAATTAAAGATGTATATCACTAGCCTTAGCTTCTAAAATTCTTTTAAATCTATTCTTTTATATGAGTTTCAGCCAAAAGAGAGAGATCTGTCATACATCTGGCCATGGATAGAATACATGACAGTTTTAACTATCCAAAAGATTATTGATTGCCATTCATTTAGCAGAGGCTTTCTGGCAAACAAGCAAACAACACTAAAGACATATTAGTAGTAGTTATGTGGTACATGGCAGAAACACAGCTCTACCCTACTCCTCAAAGCAGCTGCAAGAGAAAAGCCTAGAGTCCAGCTTAGCTTGTGTGGAGCTGGTTAGGTTAAGCCTCGGGTCATATGAAGTTTGCAGAAGGAGATGAGACAAAAGTTTATAGCCTTCTGGCATTCTCAGAAAACTGGAGTTTTCTATCTGGGAAAGGAGTAAGATCATATTTGCTTAGGTCTTAAGCATGGCTCTTTGCTATATCAACATTCTCATTTGAAAATGTCTCTGCACAAAGGCAATATTGTCTGTATTAGGGCAACTTTCACTGGAATTTTGTTAACAATGCTAGCTTAACACTCAGGTGGTAAGAAACTTCAGGCAGATGCTGGTGTGAAGAGCTTCTTTCTTTTCCTCCATCTTCTCTATTCTCCATTTTATATTCTGCCTCAAGACTGCCGTTCTATTAAGAGTTAACCTGAATTGGTTTCTCAATCATGTAGATAAGGAAATTGTCTCTTAAGAGAGCAATCTGCCCCCAGAAACTTTAAGGATATTATAAAGTCTCCATCATCAAGTAGGCTAGCACCACGATCTAATTTGTTCACTCTTCCTTTGGGAGAGTGCTTACATCCTTGTTACTATTTACTTGAGGAAGTATTTCCTCTGCAATGGACCTTTTTACTAGTTCCCATTCTCATAATTGAGAGTGTTTTACATTATCTGTAATAACTGCTGTTTCTTGTGGAACACGGTCCTTGGTATGGCTGTTGCCCTTTTGAAATCACAGGAGCTGTGCTAATTCACACACACACACACACACACACACACACACACACACCCCACACAAGATTGTGCCCATTAAAAGTCCATGACAAAGAATGGAGGGACTCTTGAGGCTGGATGAGCAGTGAAGAATTGATGAGTGTCTCTTACTGTTGTTGTAATGAAGTGCCAGATAAAAACAATTGAAGGAAGAACATCTTGCAGCTCAAGGTACAGTTCATCATGCATTGTTGACAAGACAGCAGGACCTTGAAGCAGCTTGTCACTGGGTCTGGGGTCAGAAAGAAGAAACGTACAATGAATATTGGGGCTCAGCTAGCTTTCACATTTTTACATAGTCCAGAACCCAAACCAAGTAAATGGTACCACCTATTCTTACAATGAATCTTCTCAATATAACAAAATATTTCTTAACATAATTTCTCAAAAGCTTGCCAAGGGGTTAAATAATAATGAACTGGAGTGTCTGGAGATTTTGGTCCTAAGTGGTTCCAGATTCTGCCAGTTTGACAATACTAGCAAGCATCATACTAAGAGCTTTTTTTCCTTCTATAGTTTAGTTACCCACTAGTTTCTCATGCTCTTCTAAGTAACTTCTTACCCATGCTCTTACAAATAACCATAATTCAACTTATTGAATCAGCAAGCTACAACTTGATGGAATGATTTCTTTGTTTCTGTCACTGGTACCTTGTTTAAGACAGTCTAGATAATGACCTTTTATAACCATACTTCTAGCTTTGAATAAGTAAGTTTACTAAGTATATAGCAAGCCAAAGAAAAATAATAAATAGCAAGTAATGAAGAGAGGGACAGATGGGTGGATAAATAGATAAGTAAACAATAAATGTCATCAATTGAGTATTCAAAGCATTCAGCAGAAACCAACTAGAGAAGTCTCTCTAAGGCAGTCAGCTCGAGTCCCAGGAAGGGCCTATTTTGTGAGGCTTCCAAGTATAGTTCCAAAAAGAATACACAGAGAGATGGCATCCTCAAATTGAGTGCTCACAACTCAACAGAAACCAGTTGGGGAAGTTGCCGCAGGCAGGTGGAATTCCTGGTTGAGCTTTTCATGACTCAACTTCTGGCTTCTCTTTCAACTACCTGCAGTTTTATGCTGTGTAATGAACAACTGTAACCTCTGTTGGAAATGATCACCTTCTAGCTGTTCTCAAGGGTGGAGTATTTTATCCTTGGGTTGTTTTTACTGTTTGTTCCCTCCTGGTCACAGGGTCAGTGAAGCTAGGTTATCTACAGATAAGGAACCTAGAGAACACTTAGAGGCAAACATGCTTGGGTCTGAAATGGGAGAGGCAAATACCTCCTATTCGAGATAGTCTCTTAGTGAGATCAAACAGCACAATACAATTTATCAATATAGCATTCATTCCACTTGTCTGTGGTGAGATGTTTGCTACTGTTGCCTCACAAAAAGTTTCCACAACACAGTCTCCTGTACTATATTCTAATTCTGGTCTAAGCTCATTTGACAGAGAACAAGGATTTGAGAGCTAAGCGGGGAAGGCAGCCTGAGATCCTGGTCTGATAAGAATCTTAACTACTTAACTATTAAGATAAATATTAGTAAGAACATTGAGTTTAATTTATTTTTTATTCCCAATTTCATTCATCACCCTGATATTAGAAGGAATTATGTGCAGTTATTAATATTCAAAGGAATCTTATGTACACTACATAGTTTAAATACTATCATTTACCAATGTTATTCTAGAGCTGTAATTAAAAATAATCCAATAATCTAAGAAAATGTGTACTTCTGCATAACAATTCATGCTCTGTTCTCTTAGGAATATATTGTTTAGGGAAGAAAAAAATATATATCTCAAAATAGCAAAATGCTTTGGGGAAGACATAATCTAGAAAAGTTCCAATTTGTATGAAATAAATGAAGTTAAACTTAAACCCTAATAGTCAACGGCTTGATGGAAAAATAAATATAGCATTTAGATACATAGTCTGAAGAATCAATGAGGTTCTATCTTTATAATGACTATCAATCAGGCTTTATATTGGAGTCATGGTGCATTTGGTTTCTGCAATTGATTTGTGCAGTGCAATTCAAAGATCAATTCCCTTGCAGCTTAATCTTAAGAGGAACTATTTTTTTTTCCTAGGGAGAATTCTTCTGTTAAAATACAGCAACCAAATGGATTCTGTGTGAGATTATTAGGGTTTTCATCTAAAGCTGACCTAGTAGCTTGCTACCTTACAATTAATAAAATAGTCTTTATCTTAGTTTTCCAGTTTGATTTCTATTGCTGTGATAAACACCATGGACAGAATCACTTTGAGAAGGAAAGGGTTTACTTTGTTGTAGGCTTTCACATTACAGTCCATCATTTAGGGACATTTGGGAAGGAACTCAAGCAGAAACCTGTAGCAGGCATTTTTTGTTACCTTGCTTTATGTTCCTGGGTGCGTTGTGCTGTTCTAGCCACCCAACACACAGACATGCTTATTTTTAAAATGCCTTGGCTACCTCAAAGGCTGAGTACTCCTAAACCTTCTCCTGCTTCCCCAGGCCCAATTAGGGAAATGGCTGTTGGCCACTGACAAGAAATCTCACGTGGCTGGTTGGCTTTATCTACTTCATCCCATTCTTCTCCTGGTCCAGGTGATTCTCCCATTCCTCTCTAGGTTCTACCTTCACAACTTTAAGTGTCCTGCCCCATGCCCAGCCATTGGTGGCTGGCATATTTATTGACAGATCAAAAGCCAACTGGGGACAAGGACCTTCAGTGTCTGAACATGCAGATTCAAAGCATTAGTGCTAATCTCCAACAGAAACCTAGGTAGGAACTGAAACAGAGACCATAGAAGAGTGGTGCTTACACATCATGGCTTGTTCAGCTCATATCATCCACAATGGAGGGGGTCCATCCACATCAACCATCAAGCAAGAAAACATCCCAAAGGCTTTTTTTTACAGGTCAATTCCAAGAGGTATTTTTCCATGTGAATTTCCCTCTTTCCAGATGACTCTATCTTGTGACAAGTTGTCAAAAGACAATACACTATCCAAAGCACTCACTAATTCAAACTCTTCTAGTGTTTGGATAGTAGACATAGGAACATAGACATCAAGTATGTGATGCATGTCTACTGCGATTTACATGAATAAGAATTATTCGTTAATCAAAAGCTAGAAATACAGATTCCCAATTTAAGATAATATTTCTTGTTGTGAATATAGTCTCTATTGAACATCTATTATCTATGTGCTAGACTGATGAATTGGAATAATCCATATTGTAAAAAGCTAATTATCTTCCAATTGTTTTGAGAATTAAATGCTTTCCAAGCCATGAGCCCAATGCACTGTGAGTTTGTACATATGCAAATCTATCAACTAAAGCACAACTTGAAAAAAATTCAAAATGTCTAAAATAACCTAGAAGGAGGAAATGGTAGAGAACTTATATCTAATATCGGCTTCTGAACTTACAATGGGGCACTGGTGCAAAGTTAAGTAAATTAAAAGAATAAGTCCAAAAAGTAGAACATTCTCACCTTAATTTTAGTAATGTTAACACTTCATAGCAATAGGTGAAGGATTATTGTGGTGGTTTGAAGTGGCATAAACCGCAGGTGTTTGAATGATTGGCCCACAGGAAGAGGCAGTATTAGGGGGTATGGCCTTGTTAGAGGAAGTGTATCACTGTGGGAATGGGCTTGGGGTTCTTCTATGCTCAGATTACATTCAGTGATAGTCTTCTTCTTCTGCCTATAATCAAGATGTAGAACTCTGAGCTCATTCTCTGACACTATGTCTGCTTGGATGCTGCCATGCTTCCCACCATGATAATGCACTAGACCTCTTAAACTGTAAGCCAGCCCCAATTAAATGTTTTCCTTTATAAGAGTTGCTGTGGTCATGGTGTCTCTTCACAGCAAAGATAACTAAGAGAGTTACCTTTCAGAAATGATTAATTTTGTATGTGTATAAAGCAAAATCACACTACGCACAAACATTAATATTTGTATCTACCTATGAATAGTAAAGAAACAGGTAGAAAAAAGCATAGATAAGTATATTTATGAAGTTGCATGAGGCAGCAACTTAGTTAATGGGACACCAAAGGTATCTTAGGGTTTAAGGTGCTATGAACAGACACCATGAGCAAGGCAAGTCTTATATAGGAGAACATTTAATTGGGGCTGGCTTATAGGTTCAGAGGTTTAGTTCATTATCATCAAGGTGGGAGCATGGCAGCATCTAGGCAGGCATAGTTCAGGCAGAGCTGAGAGTTCTACATCTTCATCTGAAGGTTGCTAGTGGAAGATTGACTTCCAGACAGCTAGGATGAAGATCTTAAGCCCACTCATACAGTGATTCCACACCTACTCCAACAAGGCCACACCTCCTAATAGTGCAGCGTATATTCATGTAATAATAATGATAAAAGAGGCTATGGTTTTGAAATAGCAAGGCAGCATATATAGGAGGTTTCAGGTTTTAGACTCTAAACTTTAGAGGGGAGATACGGGAGGGTTTAGAGGAAAGAAGGGGAAGTGTAAAATAATGTAATTATATTATAATCTCAAAAATAAATGAAAATATCAAGAAGAGAGTGAGCTGTGGGTAGTCAAAATAATAAATCCTAACTATAAATGTAATATTGATTGACAGAAGTGAGGCATAAAGTAGACTATTGTATATGATATCACAAAGTTTAAAAAGAGATTAAAACACATCTTTAGTTTTTGAAGTCAGAATAGTGAAAAGCTGTGGAGAAGGAGGCACTAGTAGGCTTCTGATATAGTCTACTTCTTGTCCCTGATGGTCTCATGTTTATGTTCACACAGTGAGAAATTATTGAGGTAGTCTTTAAGACTTATTGCAAATGTGCTGGAACCCTAGTGCAGCTAGGTACTGGCTGGATATATCCTCTTTGGTTTAAGACTTTAGTTACATTGTGGAGAAAGTACTATCTGTTTCTCTGCTAAGTTCCTGTATGATAGATAGTCTTACTGATGTCCTCCAACCAATAAACTGAGTCACCTCCAACTGGGGTCCACATTGAGGGTAAAAAAGAAGACAAACCAGTGGTCTGTGGAGCAGAGATGAAGGATGAGGCTATAGTCATATGAGATGTGCAGGAGCAGCGGATGGAGTTGTATCCTCAATGAGGATGGCTACTGGGAGTGTGTATGCTGGGGGGTGGAGGTGGGGGAGTGGTCAACATAGCAGCAGGTCTGAATGTGCCTATGAGTATGCAATGGGACTTGAAGAAGAAAATGCTCACCATCTATGAAAAACCTAAAAATAAACATTCTAAAGGACATGGCCTGGCTGCGCAGTTTTATTTAGATGGGATTCTTTCTTATTCTAATCATTCTGTGCTATTCAACTTCTGTACCATTTTGATCATATTTTCTACATTTGTTTCATTTCATTGCATAAGAGAGGGAAAATATATGCACAAATTCCTAAGACTTTTATCTGTCTTCAAAACAATCTTTTTCTTTTTAAAAAAAATATTAGTTCTAATGTGTGTTTATGTGTGTGTGTGTGTGTGTGTGTGTGTGTGTGTGTGTGTGTGTGTGTGTGAATGCACATGGCACAGTGTATATGTAGAGGTTAGAGGATCACTTGTAGGAGTTGGTTCTATTCTTTCTACCACATGGATACTAGGAATGGAATTCAGGTTATCAGTTGGTGCTAAGCAACTTTACCACTGAACCACCTCACAGGGCCAGTCTTTATGCAATGGAATTTATTAATGTTGAAGAAGCATAAAATAACTAGAACCTGAGGGACATGTTTTTTTAATTCGATGCATTTTAATGATTTCTTATACTGAAGGGAAATTTCAAGTGATCACATAAGTGGAATACATTAGTTCTTTTCATAATCTTATCAGATATGATGAATACATGTGCTTCAAGCGTTCATTTCCTTTTCAAATCTAGATAAATAAAACCTAAGACAATGTTTAAAGGTGACAGAAAATATCAGCCCAGAACATGGCCCTGTAACATGGGGATTATATTGAGTTACCAGCACACAGAAAAGAACAGTGGATGTGAGAGAGGCATCTGACACTCAGGGCTTTCCAAAAGCAGAAGATAAAATGCCTTATGGAAGATACTGTTTCTCTACTGGGAGGACAGTTGCATCATTATCACCAGGGAATGGGAGGTAAGACTGAGAAAAACCACACATGAGTGCAGGTGTGCATCCACTGGTCACATGCACACATGCACACACATGTAGTAGGAGAGAGGGCTCAGAAGGTAAAAGTGCTGGCTGTTCTTCCCCAGGACCTGCGTTCAATTCTTAGCACCAATGGCAGCTGAAAATCATGTGTAATTCCTGTTTCAGGTCAATGTCCTCTTTTGGCTTCAACACTAGATATCCATAAAATGCACATATATACATCTTGGAGAAACACTCACATGCAAAAATTAAAGTTTTTTTTTTTTATCTTAATTTCATCTTTCTGGTTGTTTATATACCAGTAACTCACTTGGCTCAAGCCTCTTTCTCTTGTCATAGTTTCATAATTTGCTACTCTGTATAACTGAGTAGGTAACCATCCAGTTTTACCATTTCCTTGGCATTGACTTATTTTCTTTCTTAATCTTTAAAATATGTATGCATATGCATGCTTTTTCCTTATGTGTATATGTGTACAACATGCATGCTATGTCTGCGGAGGGCAGAAGTGGATTTCAGATCCCCTGGGACTGAAGTTACTACTGATTATAAATGAACACGTAGGTACTGGGAATCAAACCAGGATCCCCTGGAAGAGCAGCCAGAGCTCTTCACATCTGAGTCATTTCTCCAGCCCTGGGTCATTTCTTTATGAAGGCTCCCATCACCTCAAACCTAATAAACACAGTTTTGTGTTTGCTTCCTTTCCAATGTCTTATGCCAGTTTTATAATCAGCCCTAGACAAAAACCCTAGAAAAGCAGAGATAAACTTTTGTCTCCTTATACCATCACCTATTGTAGGATAGCTCTATTTTAAAACAGAAACAGAAACCAAAAGCAAGCAAACAAAAACCTACCCATAGTATCACGAAGATGGCAGTGATGCTGAGCAGTGGTTTTCAACCTGTGAGTCATGACCCACTTAGGAATTACCTATCAGATATCCCGCATATCACTTATTTACATTGCAATTCATAATAGTAGCAAAATTACAGTTATGAAGTAGCAACAAAATAATTTTGTCATTGGAGTCATCACATGAGGGGCTATTTTAAAGTTCGCAGCATTAGGAAGGCTGAGAACCATGAAAAGGAAACCAAAGCAACTCCCCCCAAGAAGCTAATGATGGCTTTTTTTCAAAGCTATTGGCTTCTAACTATGGCATCATTTTCCTCCCTTCCTGTGATCCTTTCAAAATAGAACGTTTAAAAAGCCTTAGCAGGGAGAAGAAAGGTCCTGGCTGTAGGCTGTGACCTTGGTCATCTCTGACTCATCCCATCCTGAATTGTACTTCATAGCTTACAATAATGCATCCTCTTGCCAAAGCTCCTGTTCCTTTACAGTCTCACGTGAGCTGCAAAACTTGCCCAGTTCCCAAACCACGTATCCTTGAACAGTTCCTAGCGGGTATCTAATCTGCTAACTTAAGTGTGGGGTTGCAGTTCTGGCCACCCACAATCCCCAGGGTGGCCATTTATGAGGGCAAGTTGTTCTGCAATCTCCAATAAGTAAAACTTGTCAAGAATTTTTTTTTTACACTTGATTGTTGAGGAATGGTCTGATATAAGGCAGAGAAGGGAAGAACCGACCACAGCTGTATGGATAGCACCAGCCTCATCCCTACTGCCAAGTTTGTCCTGCTAGAGATTTCATTTCACAACTCACAAATGAGCCACTGTCAAGAACTATAGCATCATAGAAAGTTAAATCTGTAAAGACCAAAGACAACTGTCCAGCCAACTCTATCCCCCAAAGTGAGGGTTCTTAGTCTATGTTACTCTCTCTCAAGATAATCATCCAAGGGCAAAAAGAAGATTGTGATGGACTGGCTCTGGTTCACTGTTCCTCTCATCATTCAATGCTGCTGTTGTTCAACAGAAAAAAAAAATACTTAAGGTGGGTGATGAGTATTAAAGTTTCTTAGAATAAAATGTAAGTCCAAACTTGAATACATTGTCTGAAGTACTATTGAATATTGTTGTTATAGAAACCAGAGTTAAAATAAATTTTAATCTATCTTTAATTTTTATAGTCTTTATGTATTATTGCATTTTGAAAAAGAAGAAAAGGACCTTTTTGGGAAAGTAATGTATAACAAAAAAAAGCCTCATGATTTTGAATAATGGAAAGCATAAAATCCAAATTACTGCAGGTCTCATTATAATGGCACTAAAGAATCACCTCATTAATAGTGATTATCTGGGTATTAATAGAAGTCCCTGACCTACAGGTTCCTTTTGCAAGTATTTAGGGTGATTTGTAGCATCATGCTGCTGCAGGGAAGATACATTTAAAAACCTTCATCTTAGTATTGAAGGAGTAAGTTCAAGGAAGGAGATTTATGACATATTGAATGATGAAAATAGGTAATCTATTTATTGTCAGAAATCTCATTTCCAATGATTCACTACACCTTTCTTTATAGAGCCATCCATTTCTGCTGCAAATTGTGTGTGTGTGTGTGCCTGTGTGTACGATTTTCATTTATTTTCTATGCTGTGTGTTATTGTACAGTGAAGCAGACTGCATCCAAAAGATGAATGCTAACCTTAGAAAAATTCCTGGTCTTGGTGCTGAGAGAATCTGCATGGCCAAAGGTAACTGTAATAATGTTAGAAAAGATTCTTCTCTCCCAGAAATAAACCCAGAGACCTATGGATACTTGAGCTTTGATAAAGCTGCCAAAACCATACAATGGAAAAAAAAGGAAGCATCTTTAACAAATGGTACTGGTCTAACCGGATATATACATGTAGAATAATGAACATAGATCCACATTTATCATCCTGCACAAAACTCTAGTCCAAGTGGATCGAGGACCTCAACATAAAACTGGATACACTAAGTCTCATAGAAGAGAAAGCAGGAAATACCTTTGAAAACATTGGTACAGAAGACAGTTTTCTGAACAGAACACCAATGTCTCAGGGTCTAAGATCACCAATTTATAAATGGGACCTCATGAAATGCAAAGCTTCTGTAAGGCAAAGGACACTGCCAATAAGACAAATTGGCAGCTCACAGATTGGGAAAGGATTTTCACCAACACAACATCTGACAGAGGACTAATATTCAAAATTTATAAAGAACTCAGGAAGTTAGACACCAACAACCCAAATAACTCAATTTTAAAAAGGTGGGGTACAGAGCTAAACAGAGGATTATCAACAAAGGAATCTTGAACAGCCAAGAAGCACTTAATGAAATGTCCAAAACCCTTAGTCATCAAGGAAATTCAAATCAAAGCAACTCTGAGGTTCTATCTTACACCCATCAGCATGGCTAAGATAAAAAAAAAATACTCCCCACAAAAACCTCAAAAGATAGCACATGCTGGATGTGGAGCAAGGGAAATACTTCATTGCTGGTGGGAAAGCAAACTTGTAAAACCACTTGGGAAATCAACTTGGAAGTTTCTCAGGAAATTGGGAATAGTTCTACCTCCAGACTCAGCTACATCATTCCTGGGTAGATACACAAAAGATGCCCCAACATCCCACAAAGGTATTTGCTCAGCTATGTTCATAGAAGTTTTATTCATAATAGCCAGAAATTGGACAGCCTAGATATTCCTCAACTGAAGTATGGATAAAAAAATGTGTTGTATCTACACAATGGAATACTATTCAGCTATTAAAAACAAAAACATCATGAATTTTTCAGGCAAATGGATGGAACTTAAGAGTATCATTCTGAGAGATGTAACCTAGTCACAAAAGGACTTGCATGATATATACTCACTTATAACTGGATATTAACCATAAAATACAGGTACCATGCTACACTTACAGACCCTGAGAAGATAAACAGGATGGAAGATCCAAGTGAAAAAGCTTGAATATCCCTTAGAAGGGGGAATAAAATAGTCAGAGAGGCAGATGGAAAAGGAACTGAGAGGGAGGGGGCATGGGAAAGGGAATTGAGGATTCAGGATTAGGTGTGGGGAAAGACAGGAGAGATGACTAGATGGCCATGAAAATGAATGGAAATCTACAACTGACAGGGGTGAGGAGGTAAGGGGCATCTCCAAGAGGAGACAGAGACCTGGAATAAGGGAGAATCAATGTGTGTGACCTTAGCTGTGACTTACAGCATTGGGGATATCGAACCTGAAGAGGACAACTCCTGTATGCAGAAAGGACCTCCAGTGGAACAATAGAGATACCAACTAACCCACAAAACTTTCAATCCAAAATTTATCCTGTCTACAAGAAATGCAGGTATGTGGGATGGAGTAGAGACTGAGGGAATGGCCAACTAACAGGCCCAACTGGAGACCCATTTCATGGGCAAGCACCAATCCCTGACACGGTGATACTCTTTTATGCTTGCAGACAGGAGCATGTTGTTCTCTCAGAGGCTCTACCCAGCGGCTGACTCAGACAGATACAAAAACCCACAGCCAAACAGTGGTAGAACTTGGGGACTCTTATGGAAGAATAGGAGGAAAGATTGCAGGCCCCAAAGGGATAGGAACACAGGAAGACCAACAAGTCAACTAACCTGGACCATTGCGCTCTCAGAATCTGAACCACCAATCAAAGAACATACATGGGCTAGGGCTAGGCCTTGTAGCATATATGTAGCAGATGTGCAGCTTGACCTTCATATGGGTCCTGAATAGCAGGAATGGGGGCTATCCCAAAAGCTGTTGCCTGTATTTGGGATATGTTCTTCTAGCTGGGCTACTGTATTGGTTGGTTTTATGTATCAACACAAGTTGAAGTTATCACAGAGAAAGGAGCCTCCCTTGAGGAAATTCTTCCATAAGATTTATCTGTAAGGCATTTTCTCAATTAGTGAGAGGGCCTATTGTAGGTGGTGCCATCCCTGGGCTGGTAGTCCTGAGTTCTAGAAGAGAGTAAGCTGAGCAAGCCAGGGGAAGCAAGTGAGTAAGGAACATCCCTCCATAGCTTCTGCATCAGCTCCTGCTTCTAGACCTGCTTGAGTTCCAGTCCTGATTTCCTTTGGTGATGAACAGCAATATGGAAGTGTAAGCTGAATAAATCCTTACCTCCCCAACTTGCTTCTTGGTCATGATGTTTGTGCAGGAATAGAAACTCTGACTAAGACAGCTGCCTTGTTTGGCCTCAGTGGGAGAGGAAGCACCTAGCCTCGAAGAGACTTGAAGTGCCAGGGTCGGGGGATACCCAGGGTGGCCCCTACCTAAACTGAGGAGAAGGGGTGGGGAATGTGGGAAGGATTTCAGGAAGGGTTGATTGGGAGGGGGCAGTGAGTGGAATGTTAAGTGAATAAATAAAATATAAAGTAAAATTTAAAAGTCTTCTCATATCTGAATTTTTTTTCCCTATCTTTGCCTCCACCATGCTAAGATTAGAGATGGGCTGATACATCTGGCGTGCCCACCTGGCTTTTGTATATGGGTTCTGGAGATCTGAGTTCCAGACAAGTGTTCTAGTAACTGAATAATCTCCCAAGGTTCCTCACTTTCCTTTTTTTTTTTTTAATTAGATAGTTTCTTTATTTGCATTTCAAATGTTATCCCTTTTCTTAGTTTCCCCTCTGAAAATCCCTTATCCTCTCCCTCCACCTCCTGCTTCCCAACCCACCCACTCTTGCTTCCTGGCCCTGGCATTCCCCTATACTGGGGCAAAGAACCTTCACAGGACCAAGGGCCTCCTCCCATTGATGACTGGCTAGGCCATCCTCCGCTACACATGCAGCTAGAGCCATGAGTCCCACCATGTGTTTTCTTTGATTGGTGGTTTAGTCCCAGGGAGTTCTGGGGGTACTGGTTAGTTTATATTGTTGTTCCTCCTATGGGGCTGCAAGCTCCTTCAGCTCCTTGGGTACTTTCTCTAGATCCTTCATTGGGGACCCTGTGCTACGTCCCATGGATGGCTGTGAGCATCTACTTCTGTATTTGTCAGGCGCTGGCAGAGCCTCTCAGGAGACAGCTATATCAGGTTCCTGTCAGCAAGCTCTTATTGGTATCTGCAATAGTGTCTTGGTTTGGTGGTTGTTTATGTGATGGATCCCTGGGTGGGGCAGTCTCTGGATGGTCATTCTTTCAGTCTTTGCTGTGAACTTTGTCTCCGTAATTCCTTCCATGGGTATTTTGTTCCCCCTTCTAAGAAGGATCAAAGTATCTACACTTTGGTCTTCCTTCTTCTTGAGTTCCATGTGTTTTTCAAATTGTATCTTGGGTATTCTGAACTTCTGGGCTAATATCCACTTATCAGTGAGTGCATATCATAAACTTGAAGCAATCTCACTAAACTCAGGGACTAGACAAGGCTGCCAACTCTCTCCATACCTATTTAATATAGTATTTGAAGTCCTAGCCAGAGCAATTAGACAACAAAAGGAGATCAAAGGGAGGAAGTCAAAATATCACTATTTGCAGATGATATGGTAGTACATATAAGTGACCCCAAAAATTCCACCAGAGAACTCCTAAACCTGATAAACAACTTCAGCAAAGTGGCTGGATATAAAATTAACTCAAACAAATCAGTGGCCTTTCTCTACACCAAGGATAAACAGGCTGAGGAAGAAATTAGGGAAATAACACCCTTCACAATAGTCACAAATAATATAAAATACCTTGGTGTGACTCTAACTAAGCAAGTGAAAGATCTGTATAATAAGAACTTCAAGTCTCTGAAGAAAGACATCGAAGAAGATTTCAGAAAATGGAAAAATCTCCCATGCTCATGGATTGGCAGGATTAATATAATAAAAATGGCTATCCTGCTGAAAGCAATCTACAAATTCAATGCAATTCCCATCAAAATTCCAACTCATTTCTTCACAGAGATAGAACAGGTAATTTGCAAATTCATCTGGAATAACAAAAAAATCATATTTATATTTTTAATTGATCAAGTATTAAACGTTGAATTTTTTTCCTCTCATTTTCTCCTGTTGTTACACATTATTGTAGCTAAAAGGTTGGGAAGTAAGAACTGTTTTATTTTTCAAAAAAAACTGTCCCTTTATTTAGTCTTACCCCTTATCAAGGAATCTTCTCTCTGAAACAGAGATCATTACAGAAAACAGCACCCAAAATGTAGAGTTGTAGAGTTTGCTCTCCATCTACAATGCAACTCCAACATCTACAGGTAGATCTGGGGATGCAGAAGAAGGAGCAGAAGAGCAAGATCCAGGGGAGCAGGGGTTTACTGTGAGAATGTGTTTTGTAGGAATGTTAGAAGCTACAACCACCGAGTCTCATTAACATGACAGTTTAAGCATGAGCTGAACAAGAACAACAAAGCGCATATTAAGACCGAGATCTTAATCTCACACAAAGTACTACAGGCAACTGAGGAAGGTGGAGAACAGGAAGAACAGTCTTTCTCAGGGTAGACCTCACCAATTTGCTATTCAATGCCAAGTGGTCAGCCCTGAAAACACACATATAAGTGACATTATACAGACTGAGCAGTATGTGTCTGTATGTTTAGGGATGTACATGCATACATTTACATATATACATGTAATGGTAATTAATGGGGAAAATGGTGGCCATAAATCTGAGAGAACAAGGTGAGATATATAGGGGTGTTTGGAAAAAGGAGAGGAAAAGGGAAATGTAATTACACTATAATATCAACAAATACGAGAAATAAAAGAAACCTCACTTTAGTAATCTTTCTTTTGATTATTGCCTTGTTAAAAACAATTTGGAGAGAAAAGTATTTCCCCTTTTGGCAAACACTCATTTCCCCCATGTATAACATTAAATTTAACTCCGTACTTCAAAAAGAAGTCACGTAAAGATACCAAAGGCACTGCAGAGGAATATGGCTCCAAGGTAGAGTACTGGGTCAGCGTGTGAGCGATCCCAGGTTCAATCCCCAAGTAGCCAAAAGCAGAGGCAAAGGTGAAGTAGCACTCGGAACAAAGAAAAGTATTGCTTGATTCTCTACCTTCTGCTAAGAAAACATGGCCCCTTTTCCTTGCCCAGCATCTTTATTATTTTGTTATTTATAGAAAGAATTTAGCAAGCAATTCACAAGAAGAAAGCACCCGCAGAGCTTTTGCCACATTTCTTATGTGTTTTAAACATGCTGTTTGCTAGAAATAAAAGTCACGAATCAAATCCTTATTCTTTGAAAGCTGCTCAAATAAGGGGTGAGTCAAATTGGTGCTTTGGAAGGAAGCCTGGGACGATGACCTCATACCTACACTGCAGAGCTGTCCCAGCATTAGCTGAAATGAGTAGTTATTGTGTAGAAAGTGTTTCAAAACAAAAATGTCAGGGAAATGCTTCAGGGAGAGAGAGAGAGAGAGAGAGAGAGAGAGAGAGAGAGAGAGAGAGAGAGAGAGAGAGAACGCAAAGGCATTTAGCATCATATAATCAGGTCTTCTTATATGTATTTTTATTCAACCAATTATATCCTTGTAAGATCTAAAATTGTCTTTTTGTAGAAACAATTCATTATATTTCTCCTTGTATTTCTTTTGGATCTGAGATGACAAGATCATCAGAATTCTCCCAAATGCCTGGCAGCATGTGTCTCAGAATCAGCCCTTGACATGGCTTCACTGAAGATAAGGGTAGTGTTTTGCTTGCTCTTGAAGTCAGAGCAGCTTGGCAATGATATTAAGGTGCAGCAGTCTTTATGTGCGATGGCAGAATTCATTCTTGAGTTTCCCTCTCACATTTTCTGCTTGTCGTTTCTAGTGACATTTCTTGGGGGGGGGGAATCTGGCAAGGATAAAGTTCAACATACGAAAGCTACATGATGACTGTGTTAGTCTTTTAGAAATGGACCAACATTCCCTTCTGGAGGACGACCTCCTTCCTTGCTGTTTGTCAACAGCATGTCACGAGCTGTTTTCCTTCATCCCAAGAGTGAGGGAAATATGAACCCCTTCTGGTAGCATTTCAGGAATGGTTTGCACACGCCAAGCTGTTTACATGTTTCATTTAAATAAAAAAGGAATAACAATGAAAGGGGGAATTAAAGCAGAGAAGATTCAATAAGGATGAATGATTTTCTATGCATTGATATTTCAGAAATCGCTTGGAAAGTAACTGGAGAACCCTGAGGCCTGTCTGTTAGGCCCACTTCTAAATCACATTGAACCATGGTTCCTTTGATGAGGAGATTTTTGTCAGCATTTTAAGCATGAAGACAATTTAGCCATCAGTAATAAAAACACAAGTTTCTCCCTCTGAAGTGGAAAGTTCCGACATCTGATCATTGATTTTCTGCCTCTTGTTGAGACCCAGGGGTGTTGCATTAGAACATCTGTTCTCACAAACCCCACTCAGGTTTCTGTGAGGGGTGAGCAGGTTTCATTCCAAGTTTTACTTGCTTTGTGCAGATATTGTCGACTGAGGATACATGTGCTCAGGTGTTCAACTTGGCATGGTGGAGTCAGCGAAAGCAACACAGCAGGTCAGCAGGTCAGGGTTCCGAAGGATAGAAGGACAGGCAGAGAAACACTTCATCTTGAGTGGTTGGCAGGGAGGCGTGCTGGATCTGGTCTTCCTCAGGTCTCCTAGGTCTCCCTTGCGTTCTTTCTGTTCTCTCCAGAAACACAGTGGAGTAAATACAAAGCACTACCCGGATAAGCACACAACTCCAACTCTGCTTAGCCTGCACCGTTTCTTAGTTCAGTATTTTCCTCTAGGTCATGAGAGTAATATCGAACATGTTTCCCTTGTGGGTTAAATTTCTAAGTGGAGCTTGAGACTGAGGCAGCAGGATTGCCTTAACTGGGATAATTGGTTTGTTTCCGAAGATTCTGATGGCCTTTGGGAATATAAAAACAATTCAGAGTAAAATAAATATTTTGACCCATAGAATGTAAGTCGGGCGGGTTGGTGGGTTTTTTGTTTTGTTTTGTTTGTTTGTTTGTTTTTGGTGTTGTTAAGTATGCTGCTGTACTTTAATAAATAGTATTTACATGTAAAAATAAAAATATTTGAAGAGAGAAGCAAAACATGAATATGGCCTACCATCTCTTGCATTTTTATCTATGGAAAAAATGAGTTATCTCTAGACATTCATTCTTGTCAAGGGGAGTTACAGAATATCCATATCCTGGGATTCAGAACACTTGCTGAAAAAAAAACAACAACAACAAAAAATAAAGCCCATCTCCTTACTCACCCACTCACAAAGCCAGCAGACCAATCAGCCAGCAGAAACAAGATGAATAGACAAAAGCACAGGAAGAAAGGCTATTTGTGGAAAACTTAAGAAATGCTTATTTATTAGCTGTGTGAATATTATACAATACACTTCATCCCTAAGACCACAGATTCTTTATTTCTGAAAAATAAAAACAATTGAATTGACTCAAGCTCATTGGGAGACCTGAAGGGTTAAATGAGATAATACATGTCTCAAGTTATTTAGATCGTGTGCATGAGAGGTTGAAAGTTCATACTCTTTAGAAATCGTAGGTTGGGATCCTAATCCCAAAGGGATGGCTTTGGGATGATTACTGACACATACCATCATGAGGGTGGGGCTTCCTGGTGGGATCAGTGCTCCTTTAAAGAAAGACACCAGATAGCTTGGTCTTCCTCTCTGTACCTTTGTGCACACAGAGAGATGGCTGCTACTTAGAAAGAGAAGAAGATGCACAATAAAGCTCAAAATTTCTGGCAATGTCGTCTTAATGGATGCTAAAATTACACTCGAATATGCAATGGTGTGAACTGAATACCTTTCTTGGAGGGCTTCCTTTGTCGCCTGCCCACAGCTCGTCTGTTTATACTGTGCTATTATCCCAGCCATACTTCCTTACAGATTTTGCACGAGTTTTCCATCAATTTTCTTTTTATTGGAAACATTTTGTATACCGTACTTTCTATGTGTGAGTATGTGCAAAGAATTTTAACTTATTTGTTTGAAAATAAAATCCCAAAACAGAACTCAGGTACGGCTCTTTTGTGAGGGAGCAAGACGAGGAGCCACAGATGTCTAGCTGAGAGTTGGTGCACAGTCACACGCTGGCCCTGGGACAGGAGGTGTTTATTATTTCTACAATTTCAATCTATTCACAAAGTTGATTAAATTTAAATAATGCAAGAGTCAATATTCTAAATATTTCAATAACTTCTAGGTATGCAAAGTGCAGAAATGTAAAAAGTCTGACCAACCTAAAGTGTAGGTCTTGCAGCAATAAAAGTAAATGATTTAAAAGTGTCATTTTAAGTTGAAGCTGATGTGCCTACTAGTTACTCTCACAGTGGACCTAATTATCACTGAAGTCAATGCCTGATTTCTCCTCCTCCTGCTCCTCCTGCTCTTCCTCCTCCTCCTGCTCCTCCTGCTCCTCCTCCTCCTCCTCCTGCTCCTCCTGCTCCTCCTCCTCCTCCTCCTGCTCCTCCTGCTCCTCCTCCTGCTCTTCCTCCTCCTCCTGCTCCTCCTGCTCCTCCTCCTCCTGCTCCTCCTGCTCCTCCTTCTGCTCCTCCTCCTCCTCCTCCTCCTCCTCCTCCTCCTCCTCCTCCTCCTCCTCCTCCTCCTCCTCCTCCTCCTCCTCCTCCTCCTCCTCCTCCTCCTCCTCCTCCTTCTTCTTCTTCTTCTTCTTCTTCTTCTTCTTCTTCTTCTTCTTCTTCTTCTTCTTCTTCTTCTTCTTCTCCTAAAACCTAAGTCCAAAAAACTTGTTAGCTCAGAAAGAACATTTCAGAATGGGCCCAGACTGAATTCTTGGTTATGGATATCTGTGTGGTACGACTTTATTGACAGTAGTAGTAAATCATAACTACAAAGATGATCTGTATTAGTTGTTTTCTGTGAGAAAAACAGTAAAGTCTAAGGAAACAGAAATTTAATTTCCATAGGATTTCAATGGTATTATTTCTAGTTACATACAAGGAGTATAAGGAATAGGGAGTTAGGTTACTTACTTAGCTGAGATCCTTCTAAATAAATGCAGTTATAAATGCAGTTCAAATTAGTCTGTGTGTTTATGAATCCTATCTACAAAAGGCAGGATGATTGGAAGATGGTGGTAAAGTATGCACATACAGCTAGAGGGATTTATTCATTAGTGTCCCTGATGCTGAGAATAATCACTTCCAGGCTTGGCTAACCCTTAGATAGAGCTCTGTCCAACTCAGGAAACCTGCTAATGCAGCCTAACACAACTTACTTAAACAACTCTGAGAATTCTTTTCCTTGTCACATGGTTTAGAGCATGGACTTTGTAGAAAGAGAAAATGACATTGAATCACAGTTTAAAAAGGTTGGGAACTACTACTTCTTCTTCTTCTTCTTCTTCTTCTTCTTCTTCTTCTTCTTCTTCTTCTTCTTCTTCTTCTTCTTCTTCTTCTTCTTCTTCTTCTTCTTTTCAGAGACAGGGTTTCTCTGTATAGCCCTGGCTGTCCTGGAACTCACTTTGTAGACCAGGCTGGCCTCAAACTCTGAAATTCACCTGCCTCTGCCTCCCAAGTGCTGGGATTAAAGGCATGTGCTACCATTGACCGGCTGGTTGGGAAGTTCTGATGGACTACGAATACTGGAGTAGACAGCAGCATTTATATGTGTGGGTGCTTTGTGTGTTTGTATGCATGCATATATGTATTTTTGTATGTATGAGAGCACTACATACATGTTTTGTACACACAGAAAACAAATGAAGCTGTCAGATGCCCTGGAATAGGAGTTACAGATAGTTTTAGTCTGCTATGTGAGTGATAGAGACTGAGCATAAGGGCTCCACAAGGCCAGCAAGTGCTCTTAACCACCCCTCCATCTTTACAGCCCTTCCCTTTTGTCTTTCTATGTGTGCATCACATGGTTAAAAAGAGAATATTTATTTAGTAAATTCCTGGATTATATGTAAACATTGTGCCTCTTATGCTCATCTCAGTGTGCAGAGGAATAAGCAAAGTGATTAAGAACATGGTGTTAGAAGTCAGTCTGTTATTTACTAGCTGTGAAACCTTATGCAAATTATTTAGCCTCTCTGGACATCAGTGTTCTAACCTATAAAATGGTATAACATCCATATGGATAGAGTTGTTACAGAACTAAATGAGGCTGTGATATTTGTAAAGCCCTTGGTGTAGGGCTTGGCAGGCCATTAACATTCAGTTATATTTTGTTGTCTATATAAGATCTAGGTAAAATGGTCTTTTTGAATTTAGTGCTTCTTCACGATTTGTCAGAAACCAGAGTGGGCACTATCCTCTTCTTTCAGAGTTCCAGAATGACTGGTGCTCACTTTACTTTTCATGTCCATGCCACTAAAACAAAACCAAAGAGTCAGCATAGGCCTGTTAAGGAAAAGTGAGAAGGAACGGACTGGAAGGGACTGGAAGTGAGGACTTACTGTGGCTCATATATTTTTCTAGTTGCTATCAGTTTCCTGTCTCCCTGTCTGCTACTGACCTATTCTCTCTGTCTCTTCCTTGGGGAAAAACAACCCAGGAATAACAACAACAACAACAACAACAAAAAACCCTCTGTTTTCATGCTGTCCCATTTTTTCCCCCCAAACTCCCAACCCACAAGCCTGCTTACCTTCCTTCCCTTGCCCATCCATCCCTCAGACTCCTTCCACGTACATCCTGCTAAGGAACAGAGGCCCATGGGAAGTCCAATAAAATGCCAAGGAAGAAAAAATGTTTACAGGAAGAAATTGTGATCTGAAGGAGGTAGAAATGAGCATAGGTGAAAAGAAGAGCTCTGTGGGAAATGGTAACAACCAAGGTAAGTGAGCGTCAGTCCCCTGCACCAGTGACAGCCTGTGGAAAGAAGCTTTGCCAGGAAAGCAAGGAAAATCCCTTGATTTTTATAGACCACGTGTCTTCTAAAAAAATGCCTGGAGAGCTGATATTTTTTTCTATGGAAATTGCACAGGTTCCAGTACTATCAGCTCAGGACAGTTTCAGCAGTGACTTCAGGTAAACAGACAGGCACAGTCTTTACCATAAATGTCAGTACTACTATTAAAGGCTGTGCTATAAATAACATTAGCATTTTGCCTTCCAACTGCTAAAGATCTTGTGTAGCATATCATTTTATACTTACATAAGCTTATGGAAAAGGCACCATAAAGGCTGGGTTTTTATTTATTTTTTTCATTCATAATGACAAAGTAGAAAGCTATTGATTGAATTGATTGCCACAAGTAGAAGGTTTCTGTTGTAAATTCAGAAATTCAGATTTTAGTCTCATGTTTCTGAAATCACTCCAGACAAAGCAGCCATGGGAGGAGTCTGGTGTCTTGCCACATTGACTCACTGAGTGTGTTTGGAACCCTATAATTTTCACATGCTATACTGACTATTAGGGCTGGGGCAGGGACCAAGACAGAAAGAGAGACAATAACAAGGAAAAGCAAATTAATAGGGGATGTTTGTAGATTATGGTGTTATCTATGAAGGACATGACTAGATGTAAGGCCATGAGACACCCCCCCCCCGTAGTTTTTTGTCCTTAAGTCAAGATAAGAAGGTGTCACTGTGGAAAAGGCAGCTGTGAATTCTGGGCAGGAATGAAACTAGAAAGGCTAGTGTAGTGAAAAGCTGTTGTTATTGAGGACAAGATGTAGTGTTGTGGTTGGAAATTTGAAAGGAGACAGCAGACTAGTTCTGAAGTCTGTATCTTGGAGAGCCAGCCAACCTTACCAGGGTAGTCTTAGCTGAATCCCAGACTTAACTCACAAGCCTATACTCCCAGCAGCCATCTTTGTGCATACACATACTTTCACAGTTTTCATAGAACAAGAATGAACTGAAACTCAGCTATGTGCACTGTGCAGTGAATTACAAAACACATGAAGCTTTTTCTCTCATGGAATTTCACTTGTCTGTTGTACTTGGACGCCTGAATACTTGCTTAGACATTTGACCCTTCTTATTGGTAAATATAAGCATGTATATGTTGATTGGAGTTACCTGATATTTTTTTTCTGGGGTTTGCCCTTCATTAAATGAGAGAGTCACCTGTGTGTAATAAGGAACTGTGAATCAGTCTTAGCAAACAGACACATGGGCAGAGCTGAGGAAGGATGAACTATTTAAGAGTCAGAAATCTGAAGTTTGTGTGCATTAAAAAAAAATCCCCTCTGGGCTCTAAATAACTGTGTGTCACCTTCAACAAGATAGCTAACCTCTCTGGGTTCTTCAGTGTTTTCTCCGCAGTAACAAGAATAATGGTTCTCGTCATTTCTCTGCCTCTAGGGATATTGTCAGAATTAATGAGACACCAGGGTGAAAGGCTTTGCACTTTTCTCCCTCTGAGAATGCTGGGATACAAACAAAGTAATATCTCTATATTGCAAACTCTCTTTCTGTGTGGCTTAGTAGCGTTCAGAAAAGAGCTCACAGAGTTTTTGAAGCAGCAGCAATTACTGTAGGTGTTACATATTATAAGGCAAAACTGTATCTGCCAGGAAAAACAAAGTGGGGGGGGGGACCAAAACTCCAGTCAGAGAAGGTCTGCTCACTCTGTGAGGTAATCAGTAGGAGGCTTGGGATAATTGCAAGTAAAATATTACTGAGCACAGAGTAGAGGCAGGGAGGAGGTGAAGCTTCCTAATTAAAGTTGCCATCCCGAAGGAAGAGAGAGCAACGAGGCCCTGGCTGCTGACACATTGCTGAAAGGTGCTTAGACATGCTGGAGAGAGAAGATAGAAGTTGGAGGTCAAGTGTTTGTGCCTGTACAGGAGAGCTGCTCAAAGCAATTAGAACTGTAAGACTGGTGATTAGAAATAACCAGAAATTAAACCATAACAGGTTAAAAATGTTCTCAACCATTCCCTGAATTAATTGCTGAATTGTCTATTCATCTAGGCAGGAGGTTTTTTAAATTTAATTTTATTTTTTCTTTCTGCAGCTGTCATCTCAGTGGAAGAAAATAATCCTCCAGATGTTAACGGGTGGTGATAACTGTAAAATACCCACGTAGGAATAGAGATGCAGCCCAGTAGACTTCCTTTCTACCACTCACAATGCTGATTTCTTTTGTATTAAGTTATTTATTTGCTTCACATCCTGATTGAAGTTTACCTTCCCTCCTCTCCTCCCAGACCTTCCCTCTCACCTCACCATACCCATCTACCCTTGCTCCCCTTCTCCTCAGAAAAGGGGGCAACCTCCCGTGGTTATCAACCAGCTTCGGCATAATGAAGTTGCAATAAGGCTAGGTGCATGTTCTTCTATTTAGGCAGCCCAGGTAAGGGAAAGGGATCCAAGGCTGGCAATGTAGTCAAAGACAGCCCCTGCTCCTGATGTTAGGAGTCCTACATGAAGATCCAGGTGCACAACTGTTAGGTATGTACATAGGGCCTAGGTCTGTCCCATGCTTGCTCTCTGGTTGTCAGTTCACTTTCTGTGAGCTCTTAGTTGATTCTGTAGGTTTTCTTGTGGTGTCTATGAACCCTCTGGCTCCTTCAATCCTTCCTGCCCTTCTTCTACAGGATTCCACTGGCTCCACTTAATGTTTGGCTATGGGTATCGTTATCAGTTTCCATCAGTTAATGGGTGAAGTCATGCTGTTGGATGGACTCTCTGATGACAGTCATGCTAGGCTCCTGTCTGCAAGTATAGGAGAATATCATTAATAATGTCAGGGGAAGGCTATCTCTCATGGCATGGGTCTCAAGGTTGGCCAATCATTGGTTAGCACTTCCCTCAAATTCTGCTCCATCTTTTACCAGTGCACATGTTGTAAGGAGGACAAATATGGTTCTAAGGTTTTGTGGCTGGGTAGTGGACCAAGACCTACATTGTACGTCTTTCCTGGTTACAGGAGATGGACAGTTCAAGCTTCAAATTCCCCATTGCTACAAGTCTTATCTCTTTCACCATCATAGATTCCTGGAGAATCCATTGTCCTAGGTTTCTAGCTCATCCTAGAGATGCCCCGACCAACCCAATTGTCTCTCTCAGTACTCTCTCCCTCTGTCCTCCTTGCATCTCCCCCTTCTTTTCCTATCCTATCCCCCTCCTAGTCTTCTCCCTCCCTCTATCTCTGATGTCCAATCTATTTTCTTTTCTCAGTGAGATTCAATGTCTCTTCACCCTCAGCCCCCTTGAGATCTTCTTGTTACTTTGCTACTATGGATTGTAGCATGGCTATTCTTACTTTATCCTAATATTCACTTTAAGTGATTACATACTATATTTGTCTTTCTGGGTCTGGGTTACCTCACTCATGATCTTTTTTAGTTCCATCCATTTGACTAAGTTCCATGATGTCATTGTTTTTAATGGTTAAACAACACTACCACATTTCTTTTCCTTTTATTTTAAAGATTTATTTATTTATTTTATGTATGAGTGTCCTGTCTGCATGTACACCTACATGCCAGAAGAGGGCTTCAGCTTCCATTACAGATGTCTGTGTTCCAACATGCAGTTGCTAGGAACTGAACTTAGGACCTCTGGAAAAACAAATAGTGCTCTTAACTGCTAAGCTATCTCTCCAGTCCCATACCACATTTTCTTTATCCATTCTTTAGTTGAAGGATATATAGGTTGTTTCCAGTGTCTGGCTATAAAGAATAAAGCTGTTATGAGCATAGCTGAGTATGTGTCCTTGTGGTATGGTGGAACTTCTTTTATGCCCAGGAAAGGCATAGCTCCTTAAGGTATTGAGATAGATCAAGTCAGTAATGGATAAGTGTTCTCTTGGCTCCACATCCTTGCCAGCATGAGCTGTCGCTTGAGTTTTTGATATTAGCTATTCCAACAGGTGTAAGATGAAATCTCAGGGTTATTTTGATATGCATGTCCCTGATGATTAAGGACATTGAACATTTGTTTAAGTGTTTCTCAGCCATTCAAGAATCCTCTTTTGGGAATTCTGTTTAGTTCTGTACTCCATTTTAAATTAGGTTATTTGGCTTGTTGGCACATAATTTCTTAAGTTATTTGTATATTTTGGATGTTAGCCTTCTATCGGATGTAAAGTTGGTGAACATCTTCCCCTATACTATAGGTTGCCATTTTACCCTATTGATGGTGTCTTTTGTATTACAGAAGCTTTTCATTTTCATGAGGTCCCATTTATTAATTAATAATCTTAGTGCCAGAGCTGTTGGTGCTGTTTAGGAAGTTGTCTCCTGTGCCAATGCATTCAAGGCTATCCCCACTTTCTCTTCTATCAGACTTAACATAGTTTATATTAAGTTCTTTGATTGGACTTGTGTTTTATGCAGGGTGACAAATTTGGATCTGTTTGCATTTTTGTACAGACAGACATCCAGTTAGACCAGCACCATTTGTTGAAGATGCTTTCTTTCTTTTTTTTTTCAATTTTATACTTGACTGTATAGACTTCTTTGTAAAAAAAAAATCAAGCCTCCATAGGTGTGTGAATTTATGATTCTTTGATATGAGTCCATTGATCAAACTGTTTTTATGCCAGTACCAAGTGAATTTTATTACTATTGATCTGTAGTACAGCTTGAAATCAGGGATGGTGACACCTCCAGAAGTTCTTTTATTGTATAGGATTGTTTTAGCTATTTTGGGTTTTCTGTTTTTCCATATTATGTTGAGTATTGCTTTTTCAAGGTCTTTAAAGAATTGTATTGGAATTTTGATGGGGATTGCATTGAATCTGTAGATTGCTTTTAGTAAAAAGGCAATTTTTAGTATGTTAATCCTACCAATCCAAGAGCATGGGAGTGCTTTCTGTCTTCTGATATCTCCTTTAATTTCTTTCTTTAAAGACTTGAAGTTTTTAATCTTTTGAACTGGAAACTTCTGGTTTCTTCATGAACTCAGTTGTGTCATGTGATGTTTTGCTGCAAGCTGCCTTGTGAGATGGCATGTGATGTTTTGCTGAAAACAGACACTTAAGAGGGTGCATGATGTTTAGAGAGAATATAAATGGAACCCCACAAATAATGAGAAGACATTCTTGCATTGCTATGCCATGCAACACTTGCTGGTCTTTGCTGGTCTTTATTGATCTTCACTTTGTAGAGAGAACCATGACAAAGAACTTATGGTATTCTGGCTGATTCTGGCTGCTGAGAAGAGCCTTGCTGTTTCTGACATTACTAATGATTTGTGTTTTATGTTTGCTATTCTACTGGAATGCTGCTATCTTGACAATAAAGAACAGAAGTTAGAAGGGGGATTGAAGCATTTAAGAACCTTAAGCAGGAGGCAGAGGCAGGCAGATTTCTGAGTTCGAGGCCAGCCTGGTCTACAAAGTGAGTTCCAGGACAGCTAAGGCTACACAGAGAAACCCTGTCTTGAAAAAAAAAAACCAAGAGAGAGAGAGAGAGAGAGAGAGAGAGAGAGAGAGAGAGAGAGAGAGATTAATAAAAAAAGAACCTTAAGCAAAGTAGATTTTGAAAAAAAAATCTAAGCCCACTGTCTTTCACTTCCTTAGTTAGAGTTAGACCAAGATATTTTATGTTATATTTGTGGCTATTGGATAAGTATTATTTCTATAATTTCTTTCTCACCCATTAACCATTTGTGTATAGGAGAGCTAGTGACCTTTTTAAAAGTTCACTTTACATCTGGCCACTTTGCTAAGAATGTTTATCAGTTGTAGGAATTCTCTGGTAGAATTTGGGGGTCACTTATGTGTACCATATCATCTGCAAACAGCACTACTTTGACATCTTCTCTTCCAATTTGTATCCCCTTGATCTCCTTTAGTTGTTTAATTGATCTAGCTAAAACTTCAAGTACTATATTGAATAAATAGATATGGAGAAAGTGGACAGCCTTATCTTGTCCCTGATTTTAGTGGAATTGTTTTAATCTTCTCTCTATTTAATTTGATATTGGCTATAGGCATGCTATATTCTGCCTTTATTATGCTTAAGTATAGGCCTTATATTCTTGGTCTCTCCATGACTTTTATTATGAAGAGGTATTGGATTTTCTCAAAAGCTTTTTCAGCATCTAATGATATAATGAGATAATTGAGTGGTTTTATTTTTCTTTCAGTTTGTTTTTATGGTAGATTACATTTATGGATTGTTTATATGTTGAACCAACTCTTCATCCCTGGATGAAGCCTACTTGATCAGGATGAAAAATGTTTTTGATATGTTCTTTGCTTCACTTTGTAAGAATTTTGTTGAATATTTTTACATCAATGGCCATAGAGGAGATTGGTATAAAACTCTTTCTTGGATGAGTCTTTGTGTGATTGAGGTAATCAGGGTGATTGTGGGCTCATTAAATGAATTTGGCAGTGATCCTTCTGTTTCTATTTTGTGGAATAACTTGAGGAGTGTTGGTATTACATTTTTTTTGAAAGTCTGGTAGAATTCTGCACTAAAACCATCTGGCCCTGGGCTTTTTTGGTTGGGAGACTTTTAATGACTGCTTCTATTTCCTTTGGGGCTGTAGGTCTATTTAGACTATTTATATGATCTTGATTTAGCTTTGATATGTGGCATCTGTCAAGAAAATCATCCATTTCATTTAGATTTTGCAATTTTGTAAAAATACATGTTTTCAAAGTAAGACCTAATGATTCTTTGGGTGATGATTTTGTAGAAAATATTTTCTGGAACTTTGAAGTGAGAATCTTCTCTTTCTATTCCTCTATTCTTAAGTTTGGTCTTTTTATAGCATCCCAAGTTTCCTGTATGCTAGTGTTAGAAACTCTTTAGATTTAACATTTCTTTGACCAATGTTTCAATTTCTTCTATTGTATTTTTTTTACATCTGAGATTCTTTCTTCCATCTCCTTTATTGTGTTGGAGATGCTTACATCTGTTGCTTCTGTTCTTTTACCTAGGTTTACCATCTCCAGGATTCCCTCAGTCTATGTTTTCTTTATTGCTTCTATCTTCAGGTCTTGAACAGTAATATTAAGTTCCTTCACATATTAGATTGTATTTTCCTGTATTACTTTTAGGAATGTATTAATTTCCTTTTAAAAGGCTTTTATTATCTTCGTAAGGTTGGAATTAAGGTTGTTTCCTTGTACTTCAGTTGTATTAGCATATCCAGGGCTTGCTATAGCAGGATAAATGGCTCTAGTGGTGTCACATTGCCCTTGTTGATTGTGTTGTAAGTTATTATTATTATTTTACATATCGATGTTACATCCAGTTAACTGCTGCCATCCAAGTCACCCTGTCCCACAATCCCACCCCCATCCCTTTTCTCCTTCTCCTCTGAGCAGGTGGGGGCCACTCCAGGTATCCCCAACCCTCACACATTAAGTCTGTGAGGCTTACATCCTCTCCCACTGAGGCCAGACAAGGCAGGCAATCTAGAAGAATATATCACACAGACAGGCAACAGCTTTTGGGATGGCCCCCATTTCAGTTGTTCATTCAGGACCCATATGAAAGCCAATCTGCATGTCTGCTAATTATGTGCTGGCAGGCCTTGGTCCAGCCTGTGTATGTTGTTTGGTTGGCAGTTCAGTCTCTGGAAGCCCCAAAGGTCCAGATTAGTTGATTCTGTTGCTCTTCCTGTCTCATTAGGGACTGCAATTCTTCCTCCTACTCTTTCATAAGAGTCCCCAAGCTCCACTCATTGGTTGTGAGTGTCTGCATCTGTCTGAGTCAGCTTGTAGGTGGAGCCTCTCAGAGAATAGCCATGCTAACTCCTGTCTGCAAACATAACAAAGTATCATTAGTAGTGTCAGTGATTGATGCTTGCCCATGGAATGGATCTCAAGTTGGGCCAGATATTGGTTGGCTGTTCCCTCAATCTCTGCTTCATCCCCAATCCCTGTTTTTCTTGTAGACAGGATAAGTTTTGGGTCAAAAGTTTTGTGGATGGGTTGGTGTTCCTATCACCCCATGGGGGTTCCTGCCTGGCCACAGGAGGTAGCTTCCCCAGGTTCTATATTCTCAGTGCTTTGAGTCACAGCTAAGAAGATCCACATTGATTCTTGGGCACCTCGCTTATCCCATCTCTTTCTGGAGATGCCTCCCTATATCCCCTGTTGCTTGTGTTTGTAAGCAGGCCTTTAGCCATCTGTTTGTCCCTGGTACCAGCAGACCTCAGAGAATACAGTCAAAGCCATAGGCTGGAAAACGAAGTGCAGGGATAGGGCACAGCTCATTTCTGCTGAGTGTGACCCAGGGGTACCCAGCAGTCAGCAGGTTGGGAGAGGGTCTTGCTTGGTTATCCCTGGTGCCAGTGGGCTTCAGCAAATGTAGGTAGAGATGTGGGCAAGAAAATCGTGTGTAGGGAACCGAGTGCAGTTTACTGCTGTTGGGTGTGCTCTAGTGGGGCTTTGAGGATGAATTTTTACATAAAATTGTTTTCAAGTATAAAGACCATTTTCCATCTTCTCTGGTAATTGCAACACTGTTCATATTTATAACACAGCTGCTTTTGGACAGACTACTTCGTTTCAGTTGACTGCTGAGAAAAATATCCTGGAGGGATATTAATGTTCTGACGGACAAAGTATTGCTCACCAAGAATGAGCCAGTGTCAAAGGACACCTTAAGGACAGATAGAGAACTCGATGCCTTCATCCATAAGCTGCCTACTATATACCCTCCCAAGGACACATTGCCCGTCACTGGTTCTTTAAATGTATCCTTGCAAATTTTTTATTCTTAAAGCTACTTAATTCCATTTTAGAAGATCTAGTTTCTATAGCTGACTTACTCATCGAGTAAGTGAGTCTGTGAGCTGTTTCTTGCGTCTGAATCTTGTGAGTAAAGCTATTTGTGTGTGTGTGCGCATGTGTGTGTGTAAATGGGCATAATTAGAGATGTTTACAGGACCATGGGTTAGGGACTACTTATATCAGCACTAACAATTTATCTGCATTAAAATTCCATGTGATCAATGCCAGTCTTGACTTCTCACCAAGGAGAGCAACCCAGTGCTCTTTTTCTTGAGGCTTCAAGGTCAGAAGTGTACGCTCAGCTGTTACACAGGGGGCTCATGTACTCAATCCTTCTCAAATTAGCTCATTCTACGAAACTGTATGTAATCAGCCACTTAAGAGCTTCAATAAAAAAAATGGAGTGAAATCAACTTTTACATTTTGAGTATTCTATTCCTGTGAATATTCAAATTTGCTGCAGAAAAGAGAAAAAGGAAATCATTGAGATATTTCCCCCTCCTTGGAGTAGAACCTTTGGAGCCCCCACATTGGGTACTAGTGCTTATTATGCAACACATGGCTTGTTTAAGCCTGGAACTGTCCACGTTTAGATATTTGTGCAGTTATTCTTGCCAGGATCCAGTGGTATGGCTGTCTATTGAATCCTATATTGGATGGTCTCCAGGTAGTATAGTATTTTTTTTTAAATCTATTTCAAAGGTCTTTCTTATGTGTCTGTTTTGTCCCATGTTGGCTTACAGTGTCTACAAAAATTAGTAAAAAACAAATAAAGCTACTAGCTGAGAAAAATGCAAAGACTGTTATGGTAAACTATACACTAGAGTTTTTATTAGCTAGGAATGTGGAGATAGAGCCAGGTATGGTGGTACTTGCCCATAACTTAGCTTGTGGATACTGGAGCCAGGAGGACCAAGAGTTTAGCTAGAACCTGAGTCAGTACTATCCTAGGATACCGAAGATCTTGTCTCACACAAGAACAGCAGAAAGAGAAGAGATACCTAATTCCTTGTCCTCAACTACTTTATATTCTTATTTACACTAGCATCATTTGTTTTCATCTTTCCTTCATTAAAAAATAAAACTCAATTGTGTACTTACCAGATGCTAGAAGGTAGTCTAGATACTTGAATACAAAGACTGCATAGTTATTATACAGTTTTATATGAAGTTGAGAGAGAGAGAGTAATCAAATAAGTACAGGCAAATGTAAAATCCACAGTCCTTCAAGTATGCCCCAACAAACATTCACGAATGGGCTTTTTTTCAGTCCTGGACATGGTTACCTGGTGGTGGCTATGAGTCTTCTGTGATGCTAAGAGCCAAGAGTCCTCTTGATGTGAATTTTCTCCTGCTCTCTGTTGACTCATTCCACCCCAACAACTGTTTAACAGATCCTACCTACATTCACCTTTTTCTCCCTACTCTGAGATGTCTATTTCTCTAGTTTGGTTTCTGTTGTTGTAATAAACACCATGAACAAATGAAATTTTTGGAGGAAAGGTTTTATTTCATTTTACATTTTAACAGTCTATCATTCAGCAAAGCTGGAGTAGAAACTCAAGGCAGGAGCCAAAAAGTAACTATGGAAGAATGTTACTTACTGGTTTGCTCATGAATAGCATGGTATTTAAAGTGACCAATCTGAGATGATCCAGATTTTAGGCATGAAAAGATGATGGCAGTAGCAAGATGGACCCTACTACTACATTAATCAAGCTTGGTGAGTGGTTTCGTGTACAAGGAAGACATTATAGCACATTAATTTCCCCTCACCAGCCTTTTATATTACCCATGTGTGTGTGTGTGTGTGCGCAGAACTGTGATATCTCATCTCAAAAGATGCAGGATGAGTGCACAACACCCTGAATCTTGTGGAGAGACCACAATCAACTATTGTAATTGTCTGTAGTTTAAGGCATTAAACCACACTGTGGGTTAGTACTGTCCTCTGAACATATCTGTAGACCTGCCTACACACCTAGAAGCCAAACTTCTAGAAAAGACATATTACAGTCATACAACAGTAGGTACTGCACAGCACCACATTCTTTGGAATAAAAGTAGGGCATATCTTAATACATACTTTGGCCTGATGGGGGCAGATGGGATAATTGCCTTTAAGTCGTTAAAATGTCATTCTGTTAAGCACCCTTTGGTCTTTAAAACACCGAATACTATTCTGTCAAAAATATTTCTGCCAGTGGCTTCTGTCTGAAAACAGAATTGATTACCTTGTGAAGAAAGGCTTAGAGACATTTTGACCTTCTCTTTTGCATGAATAGAAATCCATGTATCAGCTACAAGCTTGAGATGGCCTTTTAACTTGTCTCCTGCTTCATTACTCAAATTATTCCTGAATATTACCAAACAGTCTCAGGACAGTATCTGCTTATTTTTCATGAATGACAATAGTTCTAATAAACACAGCTATAAAATATTAAAGAAATAACAGAAAGTCGTACTCATCCAAACTTTCAGTTTTGTGATGGGTTTCTTGGGTTTTATGTTGAACATGTTTGGTGCTGGTAAGATGAGACATCCATACCCAGGGATCCATCCCATAATCAGCCTCCAAATGCTGACACCATTGCATACACTAGCAAGATTTTGCTGAAAGGACCCTGATATAGCTGTCTCTTGTGAGACTATGCCCGGGCCTAGCAAACACAGAAGTGGATGCTCACAGTCAGCTATTGGATGGATCACAGGGCCCCCAATGGAGGAGCTGGAGGAAGTACCCAGGGAGCTGGGGGGATCTGCAACCCTATAGGTGGAACAACAATATGAACTAACCAGTAACCTCCCCCCCCCCACCAGAGCTCGTGTCTCTAGCTGCATATGAATCAGAAGATGGCCTAATCGGCCATCAGTGGAAAGAGAGGCCCATTGGTCGTGCAGACCTTATATGCCTCATTACAGGGGAATGCCAGGGCCAAGAGGTGGGAGTGGGTGGGTGGGGGAGTGGGTGTGGGCGGGTGTGGGAGACTTTTGGGATAGCATTGGAAATGTAAATGAAATAAATACCTAATAAAAAATAAAAAAGGAAAATATTCAATAAAAGAAATGAAAAAAAAAAAAAAAAAAAAGATGGCTCAGCAGGTAAAGACATTGGCTCCAAGCCTGCGGATTCAGCTCTGGAACCAATATGGTGAAAGAAGGCAGTTAGATTTCACAAATTGTCCCCTATCATCCATATGGGTACTGTGGCACCCATGGACTCTCATATTAACAAACAAATATAATAAAATATTACATCAAATGTGTTGGTATGTCTCAGAAACTGTGTTGGATGACCAAATTTAAAAAGTAGACACTCATTTATTTTTACCATTTTAGCATTTCCAAATGCTATTCTTGTGTATAAAATTCACTGAAGTTTAGTTCTCAACTGCATTATAAGCCAGATAACTCAGTTTGTCATTTTGCACAAAATAGCCATCATGATTTTTTTTAACTTTCCTTCTGTAGAAAGATTTGGAAATAGTCGCTTCACTTTGTCTTCAATGTTGACTGTGAGATAGCCAGCCTTTACTTAAGACAAGATCTCTGAAACAAAGTTCTTTTCTGCCTGAGATGTAACTTCTGAAAGGTAAACAGTTGGATGTAGCTGCTGCTGACTAATATGTACTGTGATGCATAGCATAGTACACAGTGGACTCATGGAATTGTCAACTTAATCTATATAAATTTCTTGTTTGTGTGCTTTATAAGGCATCTTTCTGAAGACATGTTACAGGTCTGAGTTCCTTTTTCCATTTGCTCAAATATCACTGCATGTGTGCAAAGCATCACTGGGACTCTGAGAAATGCAACAGTGCAGAGAATTAGCCATTTTCCTAGATACTGACCACGCTAGAATAGCAAATGAGATACCAGACAAGGGCAGAACTCAAAGGCATACCTGGTAAGAACATTAGCGGGAGAATAAATAAGAAAATCATGAAGTCAGAGAGGTAGACCTTATTGGGAAGAGTATGTTCTGCTTTGTGGAACAAATAGCATTTGAATAGAGTTGTAGTTAATGGGAAGGATCTTACTATAGAGTGGGGTGTGGCAGTTTACTTTTAATTGCGTTTGAGTTTCCCAACATGGTATGTTGTTAGATTTTTATGGAGTGAAAAAAGGCAGAAGCAAGTAAGGAACACTCCATTGTGATTAGATATGTCCAGATGAGCTTCTTATACATGTGACCATGTGAATCAACTCTGTGGCAGGTCAAGCACACACTAGTGACAGCAGTGTCAGGGGCCTGGAATTGCACATATAAAAGAGGACAATGGAAATAGTCTGAAAATTGTGTCCAGAGAAACATGGGTAGTGGTTTGAATATGCTTGCCCCAGGGAGTGGCACTGTTAGGAGGTGTGGCCTTGTTGGAGGAAGTGTGCCACTGTGGGGGTGGGTTTTGAAGTGCAGAAGAGACAGTCTTCTGTTTACAGACGTCAAACTCACCACTCCTTCTCCAGCACCATGCCTGCCTGCATGCTGCCATGCTTTCTGCCATGATGATAATGCACTGAACCTCTGAACTTGTAAGCCAGCCCCAATAAAATGGTGTCCTTGCCCTGTGCATGGTGTTTCTTCACAGCAATGGAAACACTAAGACACATGGGAAACTATTAGGAGGTACTGATGCCGAATATCATGGGGATCAGCATCCCAATCATAGAGTGGTTTGAAGGATATTAGATCGATTTAATCATAGGATGTAGTACTGGGGGCAGAGTGAGGAGGGAGAAGATGAAGACCACTTTAGCAAAGCACCAAGATCCAACATCAACAAATTAAGTCAGTAGCTTTCGTATGTGCCGATAGTGGATATGCTGAAGAAGAAACTGGAAAACAATTCTGCTCATAATAGCTTCAATAAGAAAACGAACACCAATGGATAAAGCTAACTGTGGAAATGAAGGACATCTCCAATGAACTGGTATAATTTTCTGTTTGTATTATTTTATTCTGTCTGTTATGTGTGCATCTGTGTGCACATGAACTGAAGAGATAAAGGGAGAATGAGTGAGCAAGAGAATGAGAGAGCAAGGGAGAAAGACAGAGACAGAGATAGAGAGACAGAGAGAGGACAGATTTTGAGGCAGGGTCGCTGTTGTTTCTGGTAATGTGCTTTGTACTCCATGAGAGCTGGCCAGTAAGCTTCTGTGTGATTCTCTTGTCTCTGCCACCTACCTTCCTGTAGTAGTGCTGGACCCCTCATATAGGGAGAATTTTGGTTTCTTTAAAGATCACAGAAATGTCTAGGAATATGTTTTATTTTAGATTGTCCACAGAAGTTAAGTATGATTTGCCTCATGCTCTAGTAGGGGCAATTTTCCCAGCTGCAGATAGTTTCTGTCAAATGGTCATGTATAAAGAGAACAGAAGAAATTAGATATCCTGATAGTGAAGATCAAACGTGCCCCCAAGGAACTCAAAGTCTCTAAACAGCAGGAAATTGTCTAATGATATCAGGCTTCCCTCTTCCACTCTAGCCACCATTCTTTCCTACCTAGTGTTGAGTTGGAAGGGTGGAATAGGGTTGGAAGAGGGGGTGTAGAAAAGAACCCATAAAGTAGCCAAAAGTTTGGCTATAGCCTCACACCACAAATAGCTTTTTACTGGCTTCCAGAGATCAAATACAAGTTGTCAGGCAGTTTTTATGCTGAGCCATCTCCCCAGGCCTTAAAGGTTGACATTAAAGGTTTAAAATTGCTCCCAGGTCTTGCATTAGCAGAATTTATATGAAAATGACTCTGTGATTAACCAAAGGTGGTCTATAGATAATCTCCATCAAAATTCTCATATTATTTACAAACAGGAAAAAAAATCTAAACTTCATACAACAGAAAAATAAAAAATAAAAAAAATCCTCTGATAGCTAAAACATTCTTAAGGAAAAAGAACGATGACTGAGATATCATAACATATAATCTCAAACTATACTATAGAGCTACAGTAATAAAAACAGCATGGCACTGGGGCAACAAGACAGATTACAGATCCTCGAAATAAACCCACACAGCTACAGCCACCCAAGCTTTGACAAAGATGCTGAAAGCAGACATTAGAGAAAAGGCAACCTCTCTTATAAACAGTGCTGAGGAAACTGAGTTATCTACATATAGAAAAATGAAATGAGACCCTTCTCAGCCTATACAAAAGTCAATTCAAAGTGGATTAAAGGCCCTATTGTAAGACCTCAAATGCTGAACCCATCAGAGGAAAACATAAAGAAAATATTTCAAAATGAACACACAGGCCAAAACTTTCTGAAAAGGGTTCCAAAAGCTCAGAAAATAATATGTAATGAAGACTTCTCTGATGAGAAAAGGGAGCAATTCTTTAAAGGGAGGAGCAGTCTTGCAAATGAAGATTCATTTGTTATCCATACATTCTGACAGACAATTAATAACTAGGATACATAACAAACCTTAAAAACTCAGTATAAAACTCCTGATTAATCCAATTAATAACTGCACTAAAACACAAGCAGTTTTTAAAGGATGAAATACAAATGACAATAAAACACGTCATCAGGGTAAGATAACATTGAGGATCCATCTTACCCCAGTCAGAATAGCTGATGTTTATTATTATTATTATTATTATTATTATTGGCTTTTGAACCAGGTTCTTTTTGCCAAATTTGAAACAAGCCTTAAGTACTCAGGTCTACTACCTGGAATTCCAGAGATAGTGATAAATCACATGTTGTAGGGGCTTTTTAAGGGCAAAACCATATAGCCATTTTATTTTCTATTGGCTCTGGTTTCCCCTCACCCCCAAGAACTACAACTCCCAGAATTCTAGGAAGCTACCTTTTCCTTGTGCAGGTGGGGTTTCCAGGTTGACTTTGGCTCTCACATTATCCTCTTGAGTTGTATCCTGGGTCAAATCCCTGACCCTATGATGGGATCTAATACCTGTCAGCTTCATAGTATCCAGATAGGAATTATCACTTAGTTAAGGCTTCAATGATACAAGAGCCAACAGTAATTAGCAGAATCAGGAAGGCCAAAGGCCCTGTGATGGCTGATATTAGAGCTACTATCTAGGAGGAGCCTGGAAATAGGGCACCCATCATTCATTTCATTTCAGACCCCTTCTTTGTAATTTTTGAGTAGAATCAGATTATAATCCTTAATGCTTTGCATAGAAATAGTAATTTTCTCTTAAAGCATGTAATATCTCTTTATTCTGTATAAAGCAATACAAATGATCTATCATGCTGTAGAACTACTTCAGTTAATGAATATACCAGTTGATAAATCTGAGCCTATTTTCCTGGTATGCCATTTGTCATTATAGGTAGCTATTTTACCCTGATGCCAGAGAGTTTCCTTTTAACTTAGTCTTTTAGACTGTTGGAAGACAAGGATGGTGTACTCTTTTCTGTAACTACTTACAGATGGAAGTAGGGAATTGTTGTCAGGGCCCAGGAAGGCTGAAAGGCTGGTTAAAGGCTGGGCAAGGGGGCACTCATCTGTAACATCCGACTAGCTGACCTAGATGAAGACACAGGGAGCAATCGTATAGGCTGGACTAGTTTACATCATTTTTTCCTGAAAAGTCTAAAGCTTGGCAGTTTGCGTTCTGTGGGTGATTCCTGGATGGTGTCTGTCAGCCAAGTGTAAATCTGCAGAGATGAAAATAGATGAGGGTCAGAAACTTAAGTTTAGGAACTTCAAGGTAAATCTTACATTTGGAAGTCTCAGGCCCATAGTCCTCGTAACTGAGGAGAGTCTATCCTTAGGAGTAGGGAAACTTAGGCTGTAGTTTTCTGGAATCCATTTGACCTGTGACAGGTGGACCCAAGTCAAGTCATATGCTTTCTTTGACTCCCTAAAGCTTACATAAATTTTTATTTTACAAAAAGGGATCAAACTTCCAGATGTATTAGCATCAATCTGTGCTGAAATCCACATTGTCACATAATTGGAGGAGATTCATGACACTGAATCATAACAAAAACCCCAGCTTTGGGTTAAAATGCATGAACATGCTTTTCCCTGTCCAAGAGCTGGATATATGGTTTTAACCCAATGAAACACATCTTTAAGTTTATATCTAGATGACAACCAAAGGGCATTTAAAATCTTCAGCTTGTGATTGACTAGCAAGCAGTGTTCTGCCAGCATATCAGAACTCTGTGGATCTATGTTAAAACTCTGAACCTTTGAAATCTTAGTGTAACAAAAGCAATGGGGGGGTGGCTATAAAACATTTCCTATTATTCATATCCCTTAAATGATTTTATACCTTTATAACTTTAATTTTAACACTTTTTCTTTCCATTTGATCATTTATTAGAGACACAAGTAGTTATTTTTGAGAACAGTCGTTGCAAGGCATGCTCCTTTAGTGAAGTTACCTCTGAAACCTGTTTATTATTTAATATGTTAGCAAGCCAAACCTGTCTGCCTTTTCTTTTCCTTTTTTTTCTTTTTCTTTTTTTGTTTGTTTAGTTTTTTAGTTTTTTAGTTTTTTTGAGACAGGGTTTCTCTGTATAGCCCTGGCTGTCCTGGAACTCACTTTTGTAGACCAGGCTGGCCTCAAACTCAGAAATCCACCTGTCTCTGCCTCCCAAGTGCTGGGACTAAAGGCGTTCGCCACCACTGCCCTGCTTGCCTTTTCTTAATAAAAGACCTAATAGCTCTAAATGAACTAACAAGATGGCTACAGCCTTGGGGGAAGGAGTTGGTTGCTCACTGCTGACAAGCTGACAAAGCTACAGTTAGCCTAGTTGTATAGAAACAAGACAAGACATGGACCCAAAATAACAACAGAAAACAGAACCAAAACAACAGTTAACAATTTGAGTTCTCTGCTTTAGAAGTTCACCAGTCTAATCAGGAAAGATTTTTTTTATAGCCTTCTTGTACAACCGAGATGCTAGGAATCCATTAGAGGTTGGTGTGTTTGAGTCCTCCTCAGGTCCTGGGTCTGCACTGAGCCTTTCCAAATCTTTAGCTTGGGCCTCAGTGTTGTGGAATGACGCTATAGTTAGCTTAGACATTGGAGCCTCGGCGCCAAGGCTAAAGTGGACTATGTTTATAACAGCATATTTACAACAGCAAGTTTTAGAACCAGCTTAGACATCTGTAGTGGATAAAGGAAGATATATATATATATATATATATATGAATATATACATGAATGAAGATATATAGATGAATATATACATGAATGAAAGTTTGACACACACACACACACACACGTATTGTAGTTTTGTCAACCATAAGGAAGAACAAAATTATGCAATTTCCATGAAAATGGATGCAACTGGTGAATACCACTGCTCACAACTAAGGTTGTAGTCTACCATGTCAGGACGCTTTCCTGAGCTCAGAGCAAAACGGAGGAGTCCCTTTTCTAAGTTGGGGTTTCCTCTTCTCTGCCTGATGTGTGTTGCCTGAACCCCTGAGGAATGTCACATAGTCCTTGGCAAACATGCAAGTTCAGCTTCCTCTTTCCTGGATAAGAACCTGCCCAGCAATTACCTGGGATTCCTGGGATGCCTCTCCATACAAACGAGCGTTCCTAAGTACTTTAATCTTCAGCTAATTATTTCATCCACCCTGAAAACTCCTTCCCATTCTCCAAGGTTCATATGTAACCTTTGATCATCCTGAATAAAATGTATATATGTACAAGTGGTCTCATTGAAGACCATTGGAAAGTGCATATGTGAAACCACATACATTAAATGAGATGAACATTTTCTCTCATGTATTAATCATACATTTGGAATGTATATCTATATCTATATATGTATGTTTCGGACAGGAAAGCAGAAGAGAGAGGAGAATATCTAGAGAAGAGATGAACAAGAAGAGGAGAAAAGAAAGTGGGTGGGTGTTGAAGATGATAAAGCTATGTAAATTTTGAGGACAGTGGACACATCTTTATGAAACTCATCCCTATGTCCAAGGAATATATAGCAATAAAAATAAATAAGTTTAGGCGATTAATAAAGATGATTAACAGAAATAGGTCATACTTTAGTTTTGGATGTTCAAATTTAGATGTCTTGATTCTGAGATGCTTCCAGTGAATCAGAAAAAAAAAAAAAATCTGAAAAGAAGAAATGTTACCTAGAGGTACAGGAAGATTGAGGCTTGGCTGCTTGCTTCCACACATTTTGGAGAAATTTTCCTAATCTTCCTTGGCCTTAGGGTCCTTATTTGTAGAATGGAGTCAGTTATGGTGTCTAACTATAATTACATGTGTGGATTAAATGACTGACATCGGGTGGGTAAAGCTCCCTCGGAGTGCTATGCTGTGGCTCATTGGCAGGTAGCTATTTTTGTTTTTAGTAATATTGCTAGTGAATAGGGAGAAAGCTAAGTTTAGAACTTGCCAATAAAGGTGCGAGTAACACTATGCTTTTGCCTGGTAGTCTTGAAACAAGGCAGGTTCCAGTCATTCCCATGGGTTGAACCTTGTGGAACTTTTCACATTTAGGACACAACAAAGAGAATTCTTTAAAGGTGTTGGAGAATCAAGAGCAGGAGCCAAGGAAGGAAAGCTGTTAGAGCTAATGACTTAACACCATGCATTCTATTGCTGCTAACAGAGTAAATTGATAAAGCTCTCAGCTGGAAATATGCTAAACAGCTGGAGCGAAGGGTGCTTAGCATGATCTAGTCTCTGCCCATTGCATTCTAAAATGCACCACGTTGTCTCCCAGAACAAAACGAAGTCATAGGAATTGTCCTAATTAGGGCTATTATTACTGTGATGACACATGATTAAAAGCAACTGCGAGGAGGAAAGGGATTATTTGGCCCATGCTTCCAGAGTTCACCACTGAGAGAAGTCAGGACAGGAACTCAAACAGGTCAGGAACCTGGAGGCAGGAGCTGATACAGAGGCCATGGAAGAGTGCTGCTGCTTCCAGGTTGCTCCTCATGCCTTAATCAGCCTGCCTTCTAACAGAACCCAAGACCACCAGCCTAGGAGTAGCACCAGCCACAGTGGGCTGGGCCCTCCCACATCAATGACTAAGGAAGAAAATGCTCTACAGGCTTGCCTAGAACCAGATATATTCTTTCAGTCAAGATACCCTCCTCTCAGATGACTAGAGCTGTCAAGTTATCCTAAAACTAGCCAACACACGACTGACAGCATATTTCGTAAAGTTTATCTTAAAAACTTGGTGATGTTTACTCTACATCTGTCATTAAAATTTTGAAGAAAAGAATCAAATTGGGAAATACTATATACAACATTTCAAAAGGAAACTAGGAAACAGGGTCAGCCACATTTTTGCTGAACTCTGAAGGAGGAAGAGATGGCAGTAAATGATCCTGTAGGCCACTGGTTCTGCTGGAAGGGATTTATGTCAGAGCAGCCTTTCTGGATTGTTGCCTCTGGCAAAACTTTCCTGAATGCACTTAATTGGAGACATTTCAGCCCACACTATCACTTATGCTTCGTATTTATCACCTTATACCTAGAAATCTTAATCTTTGAGATAAAAAGTATTATAGATTGGGAATTTCTAAGACTTTCTACAAATCTTCAGAATCTATCAAAGACTCCTTTACAGCAGCCATTATTCTTCTGTTTAAAACAGTTGTAATGCTATTGCTTTGAAAGTGAACGGCACTTTTTATTTTAACGCAATTTTGCTTGGTTAATTAATCTATATAATCCTTATAACCATCTTCTTAGTGAGAAGCCCTGTAGCTTCCAGTCTTGTATGGGAATGTAAACCTTTTACAATATTAAGGCGTGAGAAACTGAGAAGACTTCATCTAGAATTCAGACCCACATTATGTCATACAAATCTTACTCATCGTCTTTCCTATATTTTAAACCTTATTTTCAGAAAATCTTCTCTTTTCTGTTTGTGCTTCTTAGTTAATTTTAAGCCAGACATGTAAGTCCAAGCTCTACTACTTATTTTAAGTTAAAAGGTCAATCAATTCTTTATGTAAATCTGATGAAGACAAGGAAGGAGAGACAGAGAGAGGGACATAAAGAGAGGGAAGGAAGAAAGGAGAGGGGGAGGGAGGGAGACAGAGAGAGAGAGAGGGAAAGGGAGAGAAGGAGAGAGGAAGGGGAGGAGCAGGGAGGGAAAGAAGGAGGAGGGAGAGGGAGAGGGAGAGGGAGAGGGAGAGGGAGAGGGAGAGGGAGAGAGAGAGAGAGAGAGAGAGAGAGAGAGAGAGAGAGAGAGAGAGAGAGAGAGAATCTCAAATTGTGATTTGAGGTTTAGCAGAGCCACCAGATAGTCTTGGTTTCCATGGAAACCATTAAACCACTGCTTTACATGCAGATAATGTGCAGCAGGATAGGTAAGATTAGACACAGATGTTATTCAGTATGGTAAACTGGTAGCAATAAAAAGCCACTGGCATTGGGAGGGAGAAATGTGCAATACCTTGGGCCCAGAGGTTAAGGCAAGGGTTTAGGATTAAGTTTAGTATTGTAATATCTTTGTGAGATAATATTATTTCTGTTTACCAATCACTTCTAGGGGGCTTGCCTAGCATGCATAAGCCCTGGGTTTGATCTTCAGTACTGCAAAAATCAAAACCCAAACCCCAAGAGAAATTCGTCAAGTCTTTCGGGGTCCCTTCATTTTAAGTACATGACAATCTGGTGCTTTTTGGGTTTTTGTCTCCCCCTCCCCCAAGGTGGGTGGGGAGAGTTACCCGCTTAGTTTTTGACTGTTGAATTGTGAGCAGAAATGATGTGGATCATTTCAAAGTCTAGCATTTAATGACTGGTGTAAGACTTCATAGAATTCTGTTATCTGATATCTAAACAATTGCCAGTACTCATTAGCTGGGACCCTGATCAACCAGACTGAGGTGAACCTTCCCATTGACTCGCCATGTATTTAGGTCGTATCCAAGCAAACTGAGATATACTCTTTTGTTATTTAAACAAATAAGGTGGTTTTATGAAAACCATTGAGACTGCTGGTTGCTGGTTTCTCCTCAGCTACCTAGCCTTTTCTGAGTAACACATCGAATAAATGATAGAGGTAAAACTGTCATGATGTATGTAAAGTCTTTCCCAGTTAGTTATAAAATGAATCCTTAGTGGCAGGAATGATTACTTCTGTTGTGCTTGTGTCTTCTCTGGGCCAGGCGTTCTGAAGTGCAAAGTGGAAGTAGCATTCTGGTTCACAGTGGAAGCCACTCCCAACTGGCATCTCTCAGAGCCACTTCAGTTGCAAAATCACACACCTCATTCTTGTTCTAGAATACCTGAAAAGCAGGCTCAGTCACAGCCCTCCCACTGAGGATCTCCATATGTTCTCTTTATGTGGTTTGGCTTTTTAAAGCATGGTAACTGAAATTCCAGAGATAGCATCCTGGCAGAAAGTATTCCACAATGTCCTTCAGAGACTCCATAGATGGGTCATCCATGGTATGAAGTGTGGGAAAACTCAGGAGGTCACCAATTCTGGTCTGGGTGGCAGGTAGAGGAAGAAAATGGTGGGGTCAGAATTAGTCTTCATTTCTCCAGGAGATGATGTGAATGAACTCCATGAAAGAGTTGAATTAAGGCATCTGCAGTTATTTCATTCAAAGGCATCATTAAAGTATGGTGAAGTTTGCATAGTTGTGGAACAAAACTATGGTGGGCCATGACCAAGGCACATTTCATTTCATAACAAGAATAATTTTTTTTTTGTTGAGTTTTTTGCTGAGTGTTCTGGAGCTCTCATTATTACAGCCCCCTGTCTATCAGTCTGTCTGTCCGTCCGTCCGTCCATCTGTCTGTCTAATCATTTATTCATCCTTCATATCTGGGCTATAGCTTCTCTTTCCTGCACTCCTCCTAGTCACTCCCCTACCTTTACCCCTCCCCAGTCCACCCTCAACCCAGTCTTTCCACAGAAAAGAGCAGGCTTCCTGGGGACATCAAGTGAACACCGCACAGCATTTAGATGCAGTACATAACAATATGCATATGTGATTTCCCTTAGCAATTCCAGGATGCAATGCAAACAGTCACTGTTATCCCAAGAATATAAAGGAGGAAGAAAGATGCTGAGGAGGCATTAAACCACTAGATATATATGTGAACTTTTAGATTTACCTTTTTCTGTATTTCTTTAAGAGATTAATTTATTTCCTCTTTGAAGGCATCTATCATCTTTTTAAATTAATTAATTTTTTATACTCCATATTTTATTCTGCACCCTCCTCCACCCTCCGACTGTTCCACATCCCTCATATACCTCCTTTCCACACCCATGTCTCCATGTGGATGCACCCACCCCGCACCATACCTGACCTCTAAACTCCCAGGGGCCTCTAGTCTCTTGAGGGTTAGGTGCATCATCTCTGAATGAACACAGACCCGGAAGTCCTCTACTGTATGTGTGTTGGGGGCCTAATATCAGCTGGTATATGCTGCCTGTTTGGTGGTCCAGTGTTTGAGAGATCTCAGGGGTTCAGATTAATTGAGATTGCTAAATCCTCCTACAGGATCGCCCTTCTCCTCAGTTTCTGTCAGGCTTCCCTAACTCAGCAACAGGGGTCAGCTGCTTCTGCCCATTGGTTGGGTACAAATATCTGCATCTTACTCTTTCAGCTGCTTGTTGGGTCTTTCGGAGAGCAGTCATGATAGGCCCACTTTTGTGAGCATTCCATAGCCTCAGTAATAGACCTTGGTACCTTTGCTTGCGTTGTATCCCACTTGGAACCTGTCATTGGGCCTTCTTTTCCTCAGGCTCTTCTCCATTTCCATCTTTGTAATTCTTTCAGACAGGAGTAGTTATGGGTCAGAGTTGTGACTGGCATGACAACCTCATCCCTCACTTTATGTTCTGTCTTCCTGCTGGAGGTGGGCTGTATAAGTTCCCTCTCCCTACTGTCAGGTATTTCATCTAAGGTCCCTCCCTTTGAGTCCTGAAAGTCTGTCATCTCCCAGGTCTCTAGTGCAGGAAGTAGGTGCGGCCTCATTGGCCTAGATGGCGCCCTGGCCCATTGCCAGGCCTCGTGAACCCTACATGATTACTGCCTTACCTGAGCATGCGCAGTGAGGCTGCATGTGTGGGCTGCCTGCCAGGCTGGACTGTTCCTCGTGATCTGGACCTGTCAGCCTATCGGTGACCGATCTGAGCTCTTGCCTGTAGCATGTGTGAATTCTGATTGGATGAGGTGGGGTGGAGCTAGACGAGGTCAGTTGGCGTAAGTATAGGAGTTGTTGTTGTTGCCCTTGCCCTAAGTGGAAGAGGTTGTTTTAAGTAAAGCTGCAAGAAGGAGTAGAAGAAGAAGCTGCTGGGGAAGAGAGCTGTAGGGGAAAAAGCCCCAAGTAAAGAAGTTGCTGTGTGAACCCGCCTTGGTGTCTGTGTTGTTCTGGTCTCTATGGGCAGAGACTGTGTCACTTTGGTGCATGTTGGAGCATCCTCCCAACCTCCCATCTCCCAAGGTTGCCTGTTTCCATTCTTTCTGCTGGCCCTCAGGGCTTTAGTCCACTTCCTTCACCCAATACCAGATCAGGTTCCCCTCTCCCCTACTCCTTCCCCTCCCCATGTCCCTCCAACTACCCTCTTATGATTGCTTTCTTCTCCTTACCAAGTGGGACTTTGTGTGCTTGTGGTCCTCTCCTTTTGGCTTTGTTGTGAGAATTTAATATCTTGTCCTTTCTTTGGTACAGGTACCTACCTTGTGTTGCAGTTTTCCTTCTAGGATTCTCTATAGGGCTGGATTGGTAGGTATGTACTGTTTGAACTTGATTTTGTCCTGGAATATTTTGGTTTCTTTATCTATGTTGATTGAGAGTTTTGTTGGGCATAGTAGCCTGGACTGGCATTTGTGTTCTCTTAGAGTCTACATGACCTCTGACCAGGCTCTTCTAGCTTCATAGTCTCTGTTGAGAAGTCTTGTATAATTCTTATAGGTTTACCTTTCTGTGTTACTTGGCCCTTTTCCCTCGCAGCTTTTAATATTCTTTCTTTTTTCTGTGTGTTTAGGGTTTTGATTATTCTGTGATGATAGGATTTTCTTTTCTGGTTTCATTTATTTGTTGTTCTACAGGCTTCTTGTACCTTTATCGTCTTCTCTTTCTTTATGTTGGGAAAGTTTTCTTCTATGATTTTCTTGAAAACGTTTTCAGGTCCTTTGAGCTGGGAATCTTCTTTCTCCTCTATTCCAATTGTTCTTAGATTTGGTCTTTTCATTGTGTCCTGAATTTCCTGGATGCTTTGGGTTAGGAGCTTTTTATATTTTGAATTTTCTTTGATAGTTGTGTCAATCTCTTCTATGGTATCCTTTACACCTGAGATTCTCTCTTCTATCTCTTGGATTCTGTTGGTGATACATCTGTAACTCATGACCTCTTTCCTAGGTTTCCCATTCCCAGCTTTGCCTCCATTTGTGTTTTCTTTATTGTTTCTATTTCCACTTTTAGGTCTTGGATTGCTTTATTTAATTCCCTCACCTATTTACCTCTGTTTTCCTATATTTCTTTCAGTGAGTTATTGATATCCTTCTTAAAGGACCCTATTATCTACATGAGATAGGATTTTAGGTCAGCTTCCTGATTTTTAGGTGTGTTGTATTCAGGACTTGCTGTGGTGGGAGAACTGGGTTCTGATGATGCTCATGTATATTGGATAATGTTGCTTATGGCCTTGTGCTTGCCTTTCACTATCTGGATCTCCCTGGTGTTTGTTGGTCTGGGTGACTGTCTGGAGTCTGCCTCTTTTGTCCCTGGTTTGTTTCAAGTTTCCTTTTAAGCCTGCAGCCTTGGCTGTATCAGAGTACCTGTGGTGCCTTCCATCTGGGAGCTCTTCACAGGGGCAGAGAAGCTGCTGATCTGTTGCCCTGGCTGCAAGAGAACTCCTCAGAGGCCTTCAGACTGTTGGGTCTTTAGTGGAGCAGTCAAGGTTAGTCCAACTGCTCTGAGTGCAGCTGATCCTCAACTACTCTGAGTGCAGAGTGTCCTCTCCTGCTGTGAGTTTAGCAGGTCCTCAACTGCTCTGTGTGTAGAGGGTTTTCTAGGATGGATCAGGATATGGTGTCTTCAGTGGAGCAGACCAGCCAAGAGTCTGCCCCAGAAGAAAGGACCAGGAGGAAGGGGGGGAGGGGCATCTATAATCTTTATAAGATTGGATTTAAGGTCAGGAAAACACAATAGCCCCCTGACAAAGATGTATGGAGCAAAGGATGCTTACTTCAGATGTCGAGCAAGCAGAATCCAAACAACGTTAAAGTATGAGAAGTGTTCAGGTTGGTGGATAAGGGACCTAAACTTCTTTAACATAGGCAAAGCTTTTTTTTAAAAAAAGGTGTGTCTGTATATAAGACTAGTAGAGGCTACAGAGACATGATGAGTAAGGTAGAGAAATAGAGACAGAGCATTAGCAGTAGACAGTGGTAGAGATGATAAAGGGTGGATGCTGGACAAAGATAGATGAATGATGGACAATAGAGAGCTGATGCTGTGCCTTCATTCAAAACATCTCATGACCTACCTATGAGGTCATTATTTTGAAAACTATATAACAGTACATGTAAAATAATTTTCATGTGGAAAATGTTTTCCATTCTTGTCATCTATTCATTTCTACCGGTCTTTACAGGATCTTATCCATTTCATCAAAATCATACCAGTTAATGGCTTCACTCTCATTGCTGCTCACAAATTCTTGTTCTGGTAGGGTCTTTATTACTTACACACACAATTTAAGTGTATCAAAATTAATAATAATACTAGAGATCTTGAAATTTCAAAACCTTTTTTGAAGGAAGAAAGAATTATTAAAGGGATAAATAGAGAAGTGTTATAGGACACTTTTGAGAATATAACTCTGAAATAAATTTAAGAAATAAAAATGGACACTTCTAGTCTGGTTCCTTTTGGCTCACCTTTAATTCTTTTCTCTAAACTGACACTTCTTTCCCTACTTCTTCTATTTGTTCCTCCCTCAAATTTCTCCAAGTTTGCCACTTATTTCTTTCCTGCCACTCACCATTCCATGTCCTCTGGTTACAGCATCAGGGATTATAAGCTTTGCACTTGACATTAAAATATTATCTCACCAGCATTATGTTGTGTAACATTTCCTGACCACAAGGAGAGAGTGAGCATGAAGTGATTAAACAGAAATGTCTCTGAACTATTGTTGCCAGTAGTGTAATGTAGTCCATTGGAAGTCTAATGGCACCCAGCATCTGGATCTGATTTCATTTTATGCTTTGAACAGGAAATCACTTTCTTGCCTAGAGGCATTTAAATTTTGGGAAGTCCCACAGCATGGGAAAGAATAATGGCTCCGCAGAGAGGTACAAACAAGACCTCACAGCATATGGCTTGCAGGTTAAAGCTTATGAAGAGAGCAATAAACCTGTTGAACTCAGCTGACTTTGAAGAAATCAGTGGATAGAATACTTAATACATGGGAGAGCAATATAAAATATCTGTTAAAGGAAGACTAATATTACTTGTGTGTGTCTATGTTTATGTATAGACATATATTTATGTAGGTGCATATGCACATACATATAGGCCAGGAATCAATATTAGGTATCTTTTCTGATCCTTCTTCACATTATTTTTCAGATGTAACTCTCACAGACTGGGGATCACTTAGACTAACTGGCACGCAGTTCCCAGGGTTCCTTCTGCCTCTGCCTCCCAGTGCTTGTATACACAGATCATTGCACAAATCTTTTTATAATGGTGACATGAATATGAAATCAGGTCTTCATGCTTACATGGCAAGCGCATTGATAACTGAACCATCTCCCAGGTTTGCCCCTCAAAATTATAATTAATTCAGGACCAAAAGTCTAACAACTGCCTGTTAGAAGACTGGAAGAAAGAACCCAACACATTAGGTCTAACCAATTGGCTAGTGAATGATAGTGAAAGTATAGAAACATAAGATCTTAATGAAAATATCACCAAATCTTTCAAGGATGTATAGTTTATGTAAGGTTATACAAAAAGCTTAGTATAGTTTCCATTATGTGGCCACAGTTAATTTAAATAACTTTTTTTTTTTTTGGTTTTTTTGAGACAGGGTTTCTATGTATAGCCGTGGCTGTACTGGAACTTACTTTGTAGACCAGGCAGGCCTTGAACTCAGAAATCTGCCTGCCTCTGCCTCCCAAGTGCTGGGATTAAAGGCTTGTGCCACCACTGCCCAGCTTAAATAACTTTTTAAACATTTTCATAAAAGTCCTAGTGAAATGACCCTTAGAGATTGTGGAGGTTTGAATGAAAATGGCTTCCGTAGGCTTATAGGGAGTTGCCCCATCAGGAGGTATGGCCTTGTTGGACAATGTGTCAATGTGGTGATCTTTGAGGTTTTGGAAGCTCAAGCCAGGCCCAGTGGCTCACTTGTTCTCCTGCTGCCTGTTGATCAAGATGAAGAACTCTCCTTCTCCAGCACCATGTCTTCCTACATGCTGCCATGACAGTAATGCACGAAACCTCTGAAACTGTAAGCCAGCCCTAATTAAATGTTTTCCTGTTGGAGACTGGTTCTAATGCTTTGATTCAATCAAGAATCTGCATGTCCAAGTGTTAAAGGTCCATGTCCTCAATTAGTTTTTGATAGATCAATAGAGATGCCAGCAGCCCATGGCTGGGCAAAGGGAGACAGGGCAGGATCCTTAGAGTTGTGCAGGGTAGGGTGCAGAGAGACAGAGATGCAGAATCGCCATTACTAGGGGAAGGAGGATGGGACTCGGAGTGGCAGGAGATAAAGCCAACAAGCCTTGTTAGAATTCGGGTGGGTAGTCACTGGATACTTCCTGATTGAGATTGGGGTAGCAGGGAAAGGTTTAGGAGTGTCCAGCCTTTGAGGTAGCCAAGGCATTAAAAAAAAAATAAGCTAATGTGTGTGTCTTTCATTCAAGGATCCAAAGATAGCTCCTGGGTAGGTGCACACATATGATCTGCCAGGAGCCAAAGCAAAACTCACCACATTTTCCTTTAAAAATTTGCCATGGTAACAGTGTTTCTTCACAGCAATAAGATCCCAATACAGAGATCCTGTTAGACATAGCATTTTTACATGACATGACATACATTTAACAGTTAAGATTCTGGTACTTTGACAAACAAAAACCAGGAGAGAAGTAAGAAACAAAATTAGGTCTTATGAAATGGCTGGCATGTTTGCTGTGCACTTTTGATAAGTTAGAGACTGAGAGGGCACAAGACACTTGACCAATGATACCCATAGAGGAACTTAGAAGAACCAATATTCAGGTACAGGATTACTATAAAGACCCCTATTCACTGTTGCAGAAGCCTTCGAAACACGTTATGCCTTATACTTGAATCTGTTCAAGTTGTAAGGTATCAATGTATGTGTGACACTATTCCTGGAGAGATGTGAGTAAATGTCTACTCACCCCAGATAGGGAACCAACAGCAAAATGAAGTATGGATACCACCAAAGTCCAACTTGCTGAATCAATGCATTTTATTGGGGTCACTTAGAGGAATCTGGGTGAAGAGTTACTTAGAGGAGCAGAAATGACTCAAAGATGGCTCACGAAAACTATAAACCTGAAGCATAATGCAACACCTTTAGAAAGCTCAAAAGTTTGGAGAATATCCTTTGCAGGCATCTCAGTTGGGCACCTCTCCAGCAACTTAGCTGGTCTCTCTTTCAGGCAGTTCTGCTTGTTTGAGAGTCTACCTCAGGAGTCTTCACTGCCTATGTATGCTAGGAAGAGAGGCTCCTCGTTAATCTGGTCAGTTTCAGGGACTTCCTGAAATGATTTTGAGTTGTTTATTTCAGTGTTTAATGAGCTTGCCTGGAGATAGAATGATGCTTCACTTTTCCTTAAGACATCCTGTTGTTTCACCTCCCTATAAACATCCTATATCTTATTGAGCTTCCTCTTTAGATGGAAGGTTTTAATCACAGAGGAAACTGTTATACAGTACAGTCACTCACAATAACTACTAAGGCAGACAATAATTACTTTATGATTAGTTCTGCTCTGGATATTGAAACCCTGTGATATTTAATTCTAATGTAAATGTTTGCTAATTTATATTATTAAGTGGACACAGACTATCATCACCTGGGAAGAAGGAACCTCAATTGAAGAACATCTTAGATTGGTCTTTGGGCATGGTTGTGGGACATTGTCTCCATTGCTACTTGATGTGGGAGTGTCCAGCCCACTGTGGACAATATCATCCCTAAGCAGGAGGTCCTGAAATGCATAAACAAGCTAGCTGAGCATACGCCAGTAAGGAAGCCAGAAAATAGTGCTCCTCCATGTTTTATGCTTCAAGTTCCTGCCTTGACTTCCCTCATTGTGACCTAGAAATGTAAGCCAAATAAACCTCTTTCTCCTCTAAGTTGTTTCCCCCCTCCCCATAGCAACAGAAAGTAAACTAGAACACATGGTGTTATTTTTCCTCATTTATATCCTCAATAGTGAGACTTAGATACAAATGACATTGCAGTTTTTTTTATTCATTTTAATGTGAAAAGTGTGCAACTGGTATCTATATTATAATCAAAGATCAGAATCCTTTGAGTGTTTCTGTATGGTTACATTAACTAAAGTCAAGCCTTTAGTTGAATGCATGGCTGAAAATGATTCTCAGGTTGAGTATTGGCAGTGAAACATATTAGGTGGTGTAATCAACCTCTGAGAGGACATTCTAGTTCTGAGGTGACAGTATCGGTGAATAATTTCAGAACTATGTCAGAGTGTTTCTGCAAGGGGGAATAGAAATCTATTGCTCCCTTTCATAGTTACGACCATAAGATGCAAAACTTGGGCTCTCGTAGATTCCCAAGAACTGTAGATTCTAATGCTGTTTGGTCAGAGAGCTTGCTTCAACCATTAGCCCTTTCAGAACTGGCAGTAGCTTAAGCAATTATTCTGTTCACATCAAAGTTATTTATACATTGGAAGCTGAGAGGCATGATTTCTTTCTCCATTGGTAAAGTCTTACATTATGAATATGATATAGACTCTATTGACATTCATAAAAACAAACAAACAAACAAACAAGCAAACAAGCAAATCATCCTAATGCCAGGAGCCTTGCTCATTCTTGTCAGCACATCATTTATGCTGACACTTAATATCATGTCAGTGACTCACTGTTTGCCACAAGTATGCAGCATACATAACAGAAGCCAAGGACTGCAATTATCATCTGTAATAGAATATAAACCTGTGAGAGATTTTTATTTTGCTAGCATTTGTTGCATTCTTGCTTGGGTCCCAAAACCTTGATCAGGAGTTATGAGGGAATGAAGGAAAGACAAATACATGTACAGTAACGAGCTTGGGTTGAGTGAACTGGGCTCTTGGGTGGAAAAACAGCAAGCAACTCAAAAATTCATCTTGTTTATTCTGTACAGTTGAACAGAGAGGTTGGGTTGTTGCATACAAATGATCACAGAGGTGGGTTTTTATATACAATTAAATAATGAGACAAGTTTGGTTAATTTTAGTTGGAGTTATATTTGGAGGAGAGAAGTCCTTAAATCATAAACATCTAGATGGAGAAACCAATGGTGTATATTTTCTGCACACACTACCAGAACTCACGCTTGGATCCAAGGAAGGTTTTGCATCCCTCTAAACCTCAGTCAGGAAAGGTGAGTCTCCACTTCATGGGCCTGAGGCTTTGGGGTTCTTGATGTGGGATTGCCTGTGCTAGGAATACACATTCACTTGGGACTTCCTTCCCTTTCTATGATGATTTTTGTTAACTAGGCCAGTTGCATAGACAAGCTAAATATGATGATCAGGAGCTGTGAAGATCAGGAAGCAAGGCTGGCATAGGCTTCATTAGATATGTTGGTGAGTCTGGGATGGTAGCATGAGGCCATTACCAAGCATGACTCTGCACCGGGCTGTTAGAGCCATTGCTAAATGAGAGGCCTGTGATCTAAGGCTTGAGCAAACTGAGCAAACCGAGAAAACACAAAATGTAATGTAATCAACATAATCGGATTAAAGAAAAAAAATCAGATATGTGTCTGCTAAGGATTTTGTTATATCTTTCTTAGAGTCATCACATTATCCTGCCTTGTTCTGCTCTGCTAGAAGGTTGATGACAATGTTTAATAAAAAACAAAAAACAAAAAAAAAACAAAAAACAATCACTGCTCACTGGGACCATATCATTAATTGCTTTGCTTTGTATTTACATTAAAAACATTACTGGACAGTAGGCCTCTCAGTGTCTCTGTTTTCTTAGGTGTATAACAGAAGGATTGAATGATGAGTTTTACAGTAATCTTTAATTCATATATGACATGCTTCCATGATGGTTTGGCTTTCTTTAGAATGCCACCTTCAGAGATGAAGACTATGACAGTTATAACCACATTTAAATAAAACCTTATGGAACTTTAAGGAACTAAAACCTTTGGGCTTGTTCCAACGGTGCTCAACTACATTGTGGGCTATTGTGACTTGTGTTTCTATTCAGTAGAGATTTTAGTTTATAACACCATTGCATTAAATACAGAAACATATAAGGAAGCAAAGCTCTAGAGAGCATTATTTTTCAATGTGTTCTTTCTTACCATTTTCTAGTAGGGCTAGAATTACCTATAAAGGAAGTCGTATGGAAACTTACATTTTGATTCATATCGGAAACCTCTCATTCACTATACTGAAGTTAAATCTTATTGCTGTTCTGAGTTCTGTGTGAGGTATATGCTCAGGACTCTTGGCCTCGGCAGTATCATATTCCCCAATAACTATAATTGCTTCTTTGAGAGAACTCTGCTACTTCCTCTGGTGATGAACGATGTGCCAGTAACAGCTGACATGTCCTGCTTGTCAACTGTGAGAAACTTATTTCCATTGTACCTTCCTGCACTATCCTGTTTCATCTCCACAGGAGACCTTAAAGGCAGGTGCTCCCACCCCTCACAAACCACAGATGAACAAGACAAGAATGACAGCTTTACAAGCCGCAGAACTCAGCCTTTGCATGCCAGTTGCAGACTTTTAATTGCTCACTTTCTAGATAACACAAGGGAAGAGATGACAATGAAGATGGGAAAACATTTCTGAATTTAAACAAACTACCTTCACTACTGGGAAGACTCCTGGGGACAGGAAAGCTGTTTCCACAGTTAAGAGTACTTACTGCGCTGTAAGAGGACTGGAGTTTGGATTCTAGCCTCCTTACAAATGCCCATGTCTTCAGCTCTAAGAGGTTGGTCAGACATTGCCTTTCAGTCCCTGTGAGTACCCACACATATGTGTGCAAGCACAAACACATACACATAAACAAGAACAAAAATTATATTGTAAAAAGAAAAACTCCTGGCTTTCAAGTGCATCTTTATCTGGTCATTGCTACTGTTTTTGAGAACCTATAAATTATTTTTTGTTATTATGAAAATAATTTTACTTTCTAGAAGTCTATCCACTGTATTTTTTCAGATAGACAAATATTAACATCATATTATTTTAAAATTAAACTATCAATATCCATGCTTTCCGTAAGTCTGGCAATTCTTCCTTTTGGCCATGGCTGATTAAATCTCCCTGGAGCATCCTTGCTTTTAATGCTCTTGAAAAATAAATTATCTTGAGTTCTGCCTGTCTGTAAAGTGTTGTTATTACTGAATCTTTAGCATGATAAGTAGACTAAGACCTAAGAGGCTTTTATTGATAGTGCTTACTAAAAGTCTCATAACTAGAATATTAAGATGTATTTCCTATTTCATATAACCAGGCTATTATTACATGTGTAAATCTTTGACCTTTTTAAAGATAATTTTTATAACTATAAAAATTGCTATTTCTCATAGATAGAATACATTTTGATGTATGGTGGAAGATTGGAAGATTAGAGGAGTAAACTTGCCAGAGGATTTTTTTTTAACCATAAAATGTACCCTGTTAATTAACTTTTTAAACTAGTAATTGAGGTATGGAGAAGACATTGCGTTTAATACAGCATCCACTGAGGTGCTACGCTCAGCTATCTACCTTGTAGTCCTTACCTAAAGATTATTTACCCCTCCATCCCCTGGGAAATATTCTTGTTGGGGTTGGTTTTCCTCTTCATCCTTTTGTATGAAGGGTTCTGCTAGATCACAGCAGCCTCTTGTGGGAACGGTAACCAGACGCCCTTTCCCAGAGTTATGATATTGAATGGCTGGAAGGAAGCATGATGCAAGATTAAGAAAGTGAACACAGGGCTTAAGATGCAGCTCAATAATAAAGTCTTTGTCAGGCATTTACCATGCCTGAGGTTTGCTCGCTAATAACATAAAATGAATGACTGATTAAAAGTGAATGCTATCCAAGTATTTTATCTTTCAAAGTCCCAGAATATATTTGGAATGTAATCATTAGTATGACACTGCTCTGTCTTTACACCCTCAACTCTAGTGTTCCTCACTTTAATACAGCAGACAGGAATATAATGGCTGCTATGGGAGGCATGGATGTATTAATAGATGAGGATGCTTTGAAACAGCAAGTTCACTCTGGGGAAGACATTACATATGTATAAATGTACTAGCAAATAAGGATCTGCATTTAAGAATATTCAGTAGAACACTGCGATGGCAAAAATATAAAATTAGATAAAATTAGGAATATAAAAGGCTGCTTAGCTGTGTATGGTTAGACAGATATGAAATAGAATGTTATGAACATGATTGTTTAAGACATCTTTTGGGCATCATCTCACATTCTCTTCATCCAAATTGTACTCTAGCTGTTGCTCTAGCAACCATCTGCATGTAGGTGTAATTGACAATACTTTTCTTGAGCTGCATCATATCTTTCATTGTGTAGAGAGCTACTCAGTCAACTTGCTGCATGTATAGAAGGAGCTTCAGTTATTCCAGTGTACATGGGATCCTGAAATTGCAAAGGGCACAAAGAAGTCTTGACCACCAGGAAATATGGATCATATAAGAAAAAGATGTCCTTTGTCTCTTGGGTAGGCAATTTAGAATCATGTTCTAGTCTGTTCCTCAAAAGCTCCACTACTTACAGTTATGATCATCTTGACAATCACCTACCAAGATGACTCTCTGTCTCTTGTCTCCACCTTCCACCTATTGGCCTTTTTTGGGTTTACTTTCCAAAATAAACTACCTGTAAAACCCCCCTGGCTCAGAATCTCTCTCTCTCTCCTCTCTCTCTCTCTCTCTCTCTCTCTCTCTCTCTCTCTCTCTCTCTCTCTCTCTCTCTCTGTGTGTGTGTGTGTGTGTGTGTGTTAGTACATAGAAACACACACACACACACTTCTGTGTATTAACCTATAAGATTTTTTTTTTAAATAGAGAATTGTTAAATAAGGAAAGTCAACTTTGGATTAGTGTGTGTTATGCTATTCATAAAATCAAGCAACTGTACAATACCTTCAGTATTGCTATTACCTTAGGGAAAGGTTAAACAATGTACATCAAGTTGTTGATATTAGACTCCTCAAGACAGCATGAGAAATTATTAGCTTTCTCTTAATGAATTTTCCTTGTGTCACTAGTAGCAGTGAATACATACAAATTTCATGGTTTAAAATATTTTGAAAAGAAAAAATGGTTTTTAAAATTAACTTAACATCAACATCTCAGATAAAAGAACTTTCCATCAGGTAACAAGGAGAAAAAAATAACTATGCTTTTGGACGTCAAGCACAAATTACCATATGCCTTAGTATTAACCTTGATAAGAAAATAATTTGCCTTTGTAGGACAAATATCCAAAGCTATTCTCAAAAACTAGAACATTGTCTGGGGCTGAGAAATGCTCCAAAGATCATGGCAAGAATAACGGCATGAAGAGTGAACAAATGGAAGTTCCTTTTCCCAGAATTTCCAGAGGTGTAGCTGTCCCAGGCTCTTCTAATGAGAAATGGTAGCTGTCACCAAGAGCCCCTGTGGAAAGTAAGAGATCTCACCAAACAAAGCTCAGTGGAAATGCATGCATCCTCTTCAGTAGGAACCTCTCTGCCTTTGCACTAAGATGCAGAGAGTAATATTCCATGCAAGATATTGTGAAGTGTGGAAATCTCATCTGAATGCATTTCCATTTGTTTGTATCCTCTTGTGGGTTCACTATGAATTACTTCCAGGGGAAGAGCATTGACTCTCTTGATGTGTTTTAAGAAGATGCTTTTGAATTCTCCCCAGAAAGCTGTACTTCAAGTTTAGCAGTGACTAGTTAAATATGCATGGATTGAGGAAAATAAACCTTCAAAAAAAAAAAAACCCAGAGAATGAAGGTAACATTCTAAAAGGCATACACAATTAAGAAACGGATGACTCATGTAAATAAACTTATATATATTTTTACATTAAACCAGGAGACTAAGTAGGAGAACTATTGTGATGCAAAGGCTATAGTTATTTAGCACAGTGACTATTAATTTTATGTTACCTTGATTGAGCTAAAATAACCAAATATTTGGTCAAGAGATCGCAAAGGCTCAGTGAGTAGCTCACTGTTTACATGGGAGAATTTCCAAGCCCTGACCAAAAGAGCAGATCCCGTATTCCCTAGCATTCCTAAAGCTTTAGAAGATAGCAAGGCAGACAACTATTAGGTAGGCAGTGGAATGGGCATGTGTAGAAGAACATGTGTTTGGGTCAAGATGAGGGAAGTCTCTGAAAACAATGTAACTCAACTCAGTGGAACAGATATAAGTGGGAATTCCTGGGCATCTTGAAGTAAGGAAAGCCCATATTCTCTTTGACCCTGGTACTAAGATGATCTTCAAGTAGTAGAAAAGCCATCTGCACCTCAGAACAACAACAACAAACAATTCACAGCATAGACATCCCTCATGGGATAGAGGTGAGCAACCTAAAGATCCTCTAGTCCATTCAATTTACTCAAGACTGCAGTTGTTCTCTGGGCTATTCACAGTGGTAAGGAGATATGTCCCATGGATAGCATGAAACTTATATCTTTGATAAAATAAGCCAAATTGGTGGGTCCTTTGCTTGCAGTCTCAGGTTTGACTCGACTGAATTTCTTGTTTGAAGACTCTGGGAAGATAGCTTTCGAGACCACCGGCATTGTTGGCTCTGTTCTCTCTCTTCTGGTTGCTGGTCTAATGTCTGTATTTTGGCTGGCTGTCAATCTTTCCTCCTTGGGCCTATTTTTCCTCCTTAATCTTTTTTTCTTTCATGTTCTTTGTAGCCCTTTTCAGTAATGTCAGGCTGACTCTCATATTTATAGTCTCAATGACTTGCTTTTCCCAAATGTTTCTGATTCTAGCCACAGGAAACTCTGCTTTTAAGAATTTGTGTCATGATATTGGACTAATCTGTATTATTCATGGTAATTCTTGTATTTAAATGTCCTTTATGCCGTGAAATGTAGTGTTCCTATTCAAGGATTACAGTAAAGATCTCTTTGTGTATCAATCTTTTTAACACATAGGTAACTATAGGATGAGCACAATATTAAGGATAACCCGGAGGTAGGAGATGCTTGTGCTGTTTGGAAAAAGACATTGCTAAGAGAGGCTTCATTAAAGAGATCACTTAACTTGTTAAACACAAATTGTGTTTCTAAGGAAGAATGTGATTGCACCAGACGGTGAGTGTAGTAAAGTTATTTTAGGCAAGTACAAAGTCAGGAAGACATGAAAACACTTGGTTATATTTGGGACTGGCACATATATGCCTAGATTTAAATAAGAGCTAAGAGTCTAGGACTGATTATGGGGATTTAAAGAGAATGCATTTGAGAGGTTCTTTTTTTTTAAATGTATATTTATTTATTTATTTATTTACATCCCAAATACTGTCCCCCCTCCTGGTACCCCCTGACAGAGATCCTTCCCCAATGTCCCCTCTCCTTCTCCTATAAAAGGGTGGGACCCCCAGGGTATCCTCCTTCCCTGGTGTCTAGAGTAGTCTTTGCTAGATCCTCCTTCCCTGGTGTAGTCTTTGCTAGAGTAGGCACATCTTTTCATCCCTGTGATATTCTTAGAGACAGAATATCCAGGATTTATTGAGCAACTGGATACTGGATATTGGAAAATAGAAAATGCAGCAAGTTCTGGATTACCTGACAAGGTGATATGAAGGTTGAGTTAGCAATCTTAGAAATGTTTCCATGGAGGAAACACTAGCTTTGGTTTGGATGTGTTGAGATGGAGGGTCTGATGCACATAATGATAGAGATTTCTAATACGTTATTGGAGATGGACATCGTGTGTATGTTTTAAGGCATCAATATTTATATTGCTGTAAGAAGTCTTACATTTATGAAACATTTGTTATTAGCTAGCTTTTGGTCTGTAATAAGCTTTATGAAGCAGACATCTCATAAAGGCCTGTGATTGATTGAACTCATGGATTTTGGAGATTAAAGGATTTAGCTTGAAGGCTTCTAGTGAGAACCTTCTCAGCCATGTCACATCACCAAGAGTGGTAGTATCAAGAGGACCTGTTATCCACCAGGAAACAATAGACTGACTGGGGCAAGGAATCAGGCTTAGGTTTCTATAAAAAGTGAAAGATCCCAAGAATACTCTAATACCTTCTAAGGGTAGTACACCTCAATGACCTAATAGGTGGAAACCCCTGGGATGCCCCTTTTTGTAAAAGTTCCACAGCACTTCTCATTATCTCACTGGAGATGATGTCATTGTGTGGACATTGGGGGAATAAAAGACTTGAAAGTTATCACCACTATTTAACCACAGTGTAGTCAGTGCTGCATGGTCAATATAATGAATGAGAAATTTAAGTTCATGTGCTCTTGTCCCTCTTTTGCTCAACTCTCATCATTGAAGAAGAGTACACACAGCCCTCAAGGACAGGAACAACAGGGACACAGAGGCAAAGAATGGAATTTTGCTCAAGGTACTATGTGAATTCACAGTGAAGTACATTTTCTGATTTGTCACACTTTCTCTGTATAGTTCATGGTTCTCCAAAGTTGTTGAAGAATCTACCTTTGGACTCTCATCTCGCTATAAGAAGATTTGTTTCCAAAGAATATTATGTCATCAACTCTTTAGTCTAACCAGATGCTGATGATTCTAGCTGAGATATTTAGACTCAAGTCTTTTGCAAATTTCAATGAATTAGAAGAGCAAAACGGAGTGTGTTTTCCCTGGCATGAAGAAGATTAGGAAGTATATGGTGGGAAGAATTCATGCAATATGAATTGACTTGAGGAATATGACTGAATCATGCAAGTTCTGTGCCAACTTAGTGTTACAAATATGTGCTTAATTGTTGTATGATAGCACACTCACACTTCCCAGGGATGCAAGAAC